>NC_142590.1:12999518-13616563 GCF_965207765.1 Zootoca vivipara | reverse complement strand
AGCCTTGTGGGCGTGGTAATAAGTAATGTCCAGTTGATTGACAGGAGGGCCCCTATTTAACCTCAGCCTCTTTCGTTTTTGGCCACTCTGGCTGGCGTTTTGAATCTCCCTCCCACCCGCTGCATGTTTATAAAGGTGTTAGCCTGACGTTGCTTTGCCTGTCATGGGGTCGCCTGTTGAAGGGGCCCAGTAGGAATTTTGCCATTTGGCTGATTGGCTCTTGCCATTTGGTTTTTGCCTACTGCTTAGCAAACTGTCACAACCTGTCAGGTTGGCGGTTAGGCTTTTGGTAAATTAATTTGGTTGGAGGAGGGGTGTGGCATCTACATGCCTACCCTCTTCCTAACGTTGCTCCACATAGAAGTATTCTGTTAAAGGAATCCTGGGGCTCTCAGCTCTAGGCCTTACATTCCTGCCATAGGCAGGGCTGAGGGGCCATTACAGAGTTTGAGCCTTGGGGAACATTCCTGGCCGAGAGGGGGGAATGCCTGGGCACAGTGACCTCCTTTCCCATGGGGTGTTTACTTGACTTCCCCATTCGCATGGGGAAGTTGGAGCTGGTCCTGTCCCTAGTGGACAGATGGAGATTGTCCTGGCCCAAGTGGTCAGTTGGAATTGGTCCTGTCCCAAGTGGGGCAGATGGAAATTGGTCCTGTCCCAAAGAGGGGGGCAGATGGTTTAACCAAAAGCCTAAGCCAACACTCAATTAAAATGTATTTAAATAAGGTTGTGGCCAAAACAATGCCAAAAACCCAAACCTAAAATACGTGTCTGTTGTGAGTTATTTGGGGGATTTCGGTCAGCCTCGTCACGCAATGACCCATTATGAAGAAAATCAGTAGTAGTGGGTAAACTGTCTTTAAAAGAAGTTTGTCTACCATTACATTTCGATTGACTGAAGAGCCTAAAGCTTTCCCTGGAACAAATTTGAAAACCATTAGTTGAACTAATGACAACATAAAGGAGAAACGGACTTCAGAAAGATTTGCATGCAACTTCAGGGAGCTTTTTGTTATTGTAGATGTCATGCCACCAGCTATTTCTGACCTTAACAGAAATAAATCTGAAATTCTGAGTATAAACATAGGTGAACCTTTAAAGGACTAAATAAAAGAAGAGTTTAATAATTATTTGAATGATAAGCCAATAAGATGTCCAAGTATAAATTTACCTAGTGGCCTTTATAACATACGAGGAAAATTATGAATTACTGTATAAGGAATTTTCTTTGTTATTTAAGCCATGGAATAAGCTGTGATTGTCCTTTTTAGGTAGAATTTAAGTGATCAAAAATACATTTATTTTCTGAAGTAAGCTATTTGTTCCACTTTCTTCCCATGGTCATTTTAAGAAATGTAAATAGCTAATGAGAAGATATATTTATATGGAGCAATAAGGTCTAGAATTACTGCAACTGTAGTACACTGGGGTGGGGAATACAATGGTTCCCACATTTAATTTAAAGTTGCATTATTGCATTGTTAGTTGTATTAAGTAGATAACTGAATGGATGAAGGTTTTAAAATGGGACTTTTTACAATCTAAAAATGCAGTAACTGCCATTTCATCATATACATGGCATTGCAGGGGGGGGGGAGATATTTGACCAATACAAATAAAATAGAATTTATATTAGTTTAGTTTACTTAGAATATAGGACAGGTATCACCACAAGCTTTTGTAGTAGATGGTCTAGAATTTAAATTAAGAGCAATGTGGTTTAATGTCTGAAAAATAAATGGATGCTATCAGTATACTTTTTAACCCATAATTAGGATTGTGCAAGGGAAAATGCTCTGCTTATCCATTTGTTTTCATTTTAAAAGTTTCATTTTCTATTGATTCCAACAGAAGGCCCAGCTGAATTTCTCTTGCTTGTAACCTCTGCATTTCCCATCCAAATAGCATGAATTTTTCAGGCCTTCTGTTATTAAATGTACCAGATTTCAGAAACATTAGCAAAAGGCACCTGCTTCTGCAGACAATTAAATAGGGCTGTGCAGCAAAATTCAGATGAATTCCAAGAGGAAACAGAGTGCTTTGTAAGGATTCTTAGCTTCTGTAAAGCAGGTGGCATCTATATGATCCATGCTCAATCTCTCCAAGATTTACCATTTGAATACAGTTATCTGAAAAAAAATGATTTACAAGTGTACGTTCATCGATAGCAGGAAGTCAAGAGATAAGAAATAAGGAGCCAAGCCAAAGCTGTTTAAAAAAGGCTTGAACTCCCTAGGTAGAAGTCGATATGAACATATTTATATTTATTTTTTTATTATTTGTTATCTTTCTATTTTTTATTATTTGTTCTGTTTCTTTTTTCTTTTTATATTCTCTATTTTTCCGTTTAGTTATACTTATGTTTATTTGATGCATTTACTTCTTTGCAATTAATAAAAAATATTTTTCTTAAAAGGAGGAGGAGCAAATGGCATTGGGGAATCCTTCAGAGAAGGTTGTATGTGGTGCTCAGGGAGGAGGAGGAGGAGGAGAGGAAAGCCCAGCTTCCTCACCTGCTTCCTTCCAATTCCTGCTGAAACCCAACTTTCCCCTTGCTGACTTTGGCTTCACCTCCGCACATCTCATCTTCTAATGAAGCTAAGACTGCATTCCTTGGCCCACTTAGCTGGAAATAGACCTGACTGAACTCAACAGGGGTTACTTCTGAACAGACGTATAAGCCTGCAATCACAGGGCCGGCCCACCCATGAGGCAAGATGTGGTGACTGACTCAGGTGGCAGGATCCCCCAGGACTAGCAGATCCTGATGTTGATCTTTATTCCCCACTTTTTCCTGATGTAAATATTCACTCAATTCTTCTTCCCTGGCTGTGGTTGGGGGTGGAGAAAGCATTTTGGGGTTCACTTCAGGTGCCAAAATCTCTTTGGCTGGCCTGTGCTATTGTGTGTTCACTCCCTTGGGAATAAGATCACGGTACTTTCCGACACCTTCTTCTGGGTAAACAAATGTTGTTGGATGATACACTGAAGTACATTTTAATGCATTCATCTCGCCATGATTATCTTTCTTGACTTTCTCTTCCCTTGCTCTGTCTTCATTTCCCTCAAGACAGGATGGGGGACTTAACTTTTTTATCATGTTATTCTGTTAGATGAATCTTGATAACAACAATGCAACAACTTGCATTTAATTGAGTGATTAATCAGTTACAAGGGAGATGATTAATCAACTCAGAATTCAATTGGCAGCCTCAATGTTGGAGAGAGGGAGAGATGGAAAGAAGGAAAAACGTGCCAAAAATTGCTGTTTTTAAAAACCACTAGAATGACAACATTTATAATGTAGATAAAAATATTTACACCATTTGATTTGTTTTTCCAAACCTGGGGCTTTTGTAAAATGTCAGACTCTTTAAATCTGACCTGCCTCTAGCTTTCAAATGTCTCAACAATTCCTCTTCATCTTTTCTGTTACAAAAATCCAGCCAACAGCTAGAAAGAGAGATGCGTTTTTAAATAAATTATTATCCCTGGGAAGTTCTTTCGTGCTACTTCTGTTTAATGCAAGATACACATACGTTCCTTTTAAGGGCAGAATGTATGATGAGAACACAACTATGATGGTTTCATAATTAGGAGATTAAAAGCTGGTGACACTGTTCCATATGCAACATTCGCTCTTTATTCTAACAAGCTTTTTTTTTTTTGCAAATAGAATAAAAAAGAAGTGGGGAGGACCACAGTTGATAAATATGAAATAAGAGAAAAGGCCAAAGATCAGTGGCAGAGAACATGCATTGCATGTTGAAGGTCCAAGTTAGAGCCCCAAAACAATTTTTAAGGATTTGAGAGGCACTATCAGTCAGAATAAACAGCAATGTGGCAAGTGTGCCTATTGTCTAATTCAGTAAAGCACAGCATCATATAATTCACTATTGGTTTAGAGCATAGATAAAAGGTAAAGGTAAAGGTTAACGCCTGACAGTTAAGTCCAGTCACAGATGACTCTGGGGTTGCGGCGCTCATCTCGCTTTACAAGCCGAGGGAGCCGGTGTTTGCCTGCATACAGTTTTTCCGGGTCATGTGGCCAGCATGACTAAGCCGCTTCTGGCGAAACAGAATATCAAAACCAGAGCAGCACATGGAAACTCTGTTTACCTCCCCGCCAGAGTGGTACCTATTTATCTACTTGCACTTTTTTGGGACGTGCTTTCAAACTGCTAGGTTGGCAGAAGCTGGGACTGACACAGTAGGTCCCACATTCAACCTCATGTATCTCCAAGCGTATAATCTGTGGAATTTATCTATTTTATATTTACCCATGGAAGCAGCCTTAATCATGGTATTGATCCATGTGGTCGAGTATTGTTTGGCAGCAGCTCTCCATAATAGTTACTTAACAGTGGCATGTGGTCAGTGCAGGGGCGTAGGAAGATAGGGGTGGTGGGGGCGGGGCGCCCCGAGCGGCACGATGCCAGGGTACCCACCGAGGCTGCCCACCCCCAAAACGTGCCCCTGCGCAAGGCGCGCCCCACCCCCAAAACGTGTGCCGCCCCCCACCCCCAAAACGCGTGCCACGTCCCAGGGGGAAGCGCGCCTGTTCTCCGCCCCCATGGTGGAGCATGAAGCTCCACAGCTGGGTCAGTGGACTAGGGGGGACTAGGCCAGTCCCCTAAATGCTCCGGATAACAACAACAACAACAACAACTTATTATTTCTACCCTGCCCATCTGTCTGGGTTTCCCCAGCCACTCTGGGTGGCTTTCAACAGAATATTAAAAACAGAATAAAACGTCAAACATTAAAAACTTCCCTAAACAGGGCTAATTTTGGTATTAAAGACTGGTGCCTCCTTCTTAAAGCCTGGGAAGCTTCAGCCCAGTGTAGGGAGGGAGGCGCAATGCTCACTTGTGTGATGGTGAGACTGTGTCCCGCCCCCCCCCCAAAAAAATGCTGTCACAAGCTGGCGCCCTGGCCCTAACTGTCCCCCTATGAAAAATTTCACCACACACCACTGCATGTGTTTTAGAATGTCCATCAAGCAGTCTGGGTCTTTGCTGCATGTTAATTGTGCACACAGTGAGAGCTGGACCATAAAGAAGGCTGATCGCCAAAAAATTGATGCTTTTGAATTATGGTGCTGGAGGAGACTCTTGAGAGTCCCATGGACTGCAAGAAGATCAAACCTATCCATTCTGAAGGAAATCTGCCCTGAGTGCTCACTGGAAGGACAGATCCTGAAACTGAGGCTCCAATACTTTGCCCACCTCATGAGAAGAGAAGACTCCCTGGAAAAGACCCTGATGTTGGGAAAGATTGAGGGCACAAGGAGAAGGGGATGACAGAGGATGAAGCTACCAACACGAGTCTGACCAAACTGCGGGAGGCAGTGGAAGACAGGAGTGTCTGGCGTGCTCTGGTCCATGGGGTCACGAAGAGTCGGACACGACTAAACGGCTAAACAACAACAATTGTGCACACATCCTAGAATATGCACCAGGACCCTCTGTAGCATGCAAGAGTACCAGAGTAGTTCCCTCATGGAAGGAAACTGGAAAGTCTCTGAGTAAGGTAAAAATGTTGCTGTGTTACATTGCCTTCCCAATTACAGATCCCAGAAAGAGCCTAGGTAGTCAGTTGCTGAGTTGCACAGCACTTTACCACTTCAGATACACAAACATTCTAAGTAAAGCTAAGGGAGTTAAAACAGTAACAGTGGGGTGGCTTCTTAGACTCTGCAGGCACCTTTTTCAGATATGTATTATGGGAACTGCTGGTTTAATTTGCAGAACCAAACTGAAATTAGAACAGAATCAGTTATGGACCATGGTCTTGTGTTATTTGCGGATGTGCACTATGCTAGTAAATAACAGTGCTAAATCACAATCAGTCCAATAGGTTTTGTTATATAAAGATTTAAATGGCTCTCCAAATATGAACCAACCCTGCGATCATCATCTGAAGCCCTTCTTCATGTGCTTCCTCCATGAGAGGTCCCGAGGTGGGCAACATGAGACAGGGCCTTTTCTGTGGTGGCTCCCCATTTGTGGAAAGCTCTCCCCAGAAAGGCTCACCTGCCACCCCGTATATATATAGGAACCAGAAAAAAACATTCCTCTTCTCCTAGGCCTTTAACTAATTAAACAATCTATGGCTTTTTAAATAGCATGGGGGTATTGTTTTTGTTACTATGTTATGTATTTTTGCATTTTTATAATGTAAACTGCCCTGTCATCCTTGGATGAAGGGTGGTCTAGAAATTGAATAAGTGAGTGAGTAAGTAAATATTTTCATTCAGAGTTACTGAACTCTGTTAGTCACTGCAAATGTACACCATTTGGATTTTAAGTTTATAGAATTTGTTTCCTTGCACAAAAGAGTATTATCCTGCTTCCCGGAGTTTGCTATAATGAAAACCATTATTTCTTCACAGTTAGGCTTCTATACCAGTGAGTAAAACATTGGCCTGATCAATAAGAGATATCCTATTTGAAAAATTCATTTCATTATTCAATTCATTTTCATCATTGGCCCTCATTCGTTCCATCAATTTGTTCAGTTTGCATCCATCTTGTTATTCATAAATTAGCATTGTTTGCTTCGTTACTCATGTTGTCCCTCCCCCTTTCCCTATTTTTTACAAAATAGTATTGTGTGTGCGTGTGTGCCACCACCTGGGACAATGCGGTTGACATCCTTGACAGCTGCCAATTCTCTCCCAAACTGCCCAGGTTATTCCATGGGATTCCATGGGGGAAATTGTGAGACTCCCATTCAGACTTCTCTGCACTTGTTTCAGAGCAAATGGAAACTGACCTCATTTGGTGCAATATTTCCGTTCATTCTGAATGAAATCACACACACACACCTATAAAGTAGGGTTCAATGGGATGGCCAGTATTAGAGTCAGCAAAGCCAGCACATTAAAAGTTCTGCCCCAGCTGTGCCCTCAACCCACAATGTTTTGCCTTGACTCCATCCTCTGATGACTACATTTGGAAGCAGCAACTAGTGATTCTGTTCACAGCTGTCAGCAAGTGGGTAGAGGAGGAACGGTAGAGACTGGCTCCCCAGCCTGACCCTTCCAGAGAAGAAGAAGACAGTTCAGAATTACAACAGGGGCTTGAGGGAGATCACAGCTCAGAGGAAGATGAGGGGGAAAGCTGGGAAATAATGGGAGAGGAGGCAGAGCCAGAGCAACTGGCTGACACATTATCACTAGAAAGCATTCCAGACCCATCTCCCAGAACCTGGCAAGCCTTAAAAGTAGGACAGCAAAAGGCTCAGAAGCAAAGGGCCCTCAGCGTCACCCATAGAAGGGATGCCATTATTCCGAGAGGCTGCATTCCCAAGCCGCTCTCTGTAAATATTGGATAAAAGCAGATGGTAAGGACTTTTCCTTGTCTTATCTGTTCCTGGTAACCTGTCGTGGGGGTTGTTTCCTCTGCTGCCTGACAACAGCAAACTGAACACCCTACTTCAGTGCCTTCCAAGCTGTTGCTTCCCCTGTTCCTCAGTTAAAATTGGAGGCACAACCGCACCATCAGATCTGCATTGTATCACTTCCGGAATCCACAAATGATTCAGTTCTGGGAATTCTCCAACAACCTGACTGCCACTTTCCAGATAAAAGGGATATAGAATTATCAAGCTACACGTGGCCACCTGAAGCTTCCCCCTATGTTATCCAAACTGTCTTTCCTGAGGCAACATGTTTTCTCTCCTAAATATTTTTTATTTTATTTAACTTTTAGTAATACAGAAAAACTTGAGGTAATATAAATGAAGACACAGGCATCTGCAAAGAAGTATTAGCAGATGGGAATTTACTTAACCTTTCTCATGCTCACTGATTCAACTCTTCAGTTTTTCCCCTCAGAGCTGATTTAACCTCATCCAGGCTTCCTTCAGTTTTTGGAACTTGACTAAGGAAAACATCCATTTTAAAATTATTTTAGGAGGGGCATTTTTAGAATCCCTACCCCCCCCCCCAGAAATATGTATGATCTACCATTGTTGACTTTTGATATTGAGTTCTCTCTTTTAAAAAAATAGTACAGGCATCCCCAAACTTCGGCCCTCCAGTTGTTTTGGACTACAATTCCCATCTTCCCTGACCACTGGTCCTGTTAGCTAGGGATCATGGGAGTTGTAGGCCAAAACATCTGGAGAGCCGCAGTTTGGGGATGCCTGAAATAGTACATACTATAAGAAATGGAGGTAAATACAATAGAATACATAGGGGAAATAGCATTATTCACATTCTTATATCTAAGAGTATATGTAAAGCGTTTCAGTAATAAAGGAAAGAACAATATATAAGCAAACTACCAAAACCATCAGAAAAGAGAAACAGAGATCAATTAATCCAGATGCTCTTGTAGTAATTAATACATCATCTTTATATATTTACCTAGAGAGAGTTCTCAAGACATTTTTATTTTGATCCCCATTTGAGTAATTGCTGTGTCCTGTTCATTGTCACTGCTCATTTAAACAGGGATGTAATGTGATGTTCGTCTGATGGTTTTATATGATTGTTATTCATCTTTGTGAGAGCTTCAAAGGTAGTTTTAATCATCTGTTAAAAAAATAAACACATTCACAGGGGAGAACTGGAAAATGGGGAAAGAGTTAAGCTCTCCCCCTTCTCCATTCTTCCCTGCAAATGCTCCTTCAGCCCCTCACCATTAGTCCCGTCCAATAAACACATTTGTCTTGTGATATGCGCTTCCATCCTAATTCACGATAAACTTATTTTGTAATTCAGATGCACCCAAGGCATTCACAACCGTGTTTCCCTTTTTACTCTCTTCTGGCTCTGAAGATAACACCATAACTTTACTTCACTTTATCCCCTACACTTTGACTTCTGTTCTGGGCTTCTCCCGCACACTTTGACCTCCTGCAGTCAAACTTTAGTAAGATCTAGAAAGCATGATAAGAAAAAATGCCCTCTTTCTCCTTATCGGCCTGTAGATAACCAATAGTGCTCCCAGAGGGAGCTGTCCAAAAGGTGTCTTGCTGTGTTATCATTTCTTCAAAACGTGCAGCTCCTCTGAGCTCCAGGAGCCAAACGTTATCGTAAAAGAATATATCCGGGGCTGTCTTTGGTGGTGCTCAATCCCTGATTACATTGCGGTACTGGGAAATATTTTCATCAACCTACAGCCTTTATGTGAAGGGCAGGCAATTATTTCCTTCTTCCTTGTTTTTTTTTTTGGGGGGGGGAGAAGTGGCTATTGCCAGAGTAATGCTTCCTGCACTCTGCAGACCTTTACATAAAAAGCTCACTTTACTAAAGGAAATGAAAGTGGACTACATTGTGCCATTACATCATGTGCCCCTGCTCCAATAAAGGTCCAAGACACAAATGACCAGAGATCCATAAAGTTAGGTTGCAGAATCCACCAGCCCACATGTATTGTTCAGCATACAGATCTACACACTGAGCTCCAGGGTTTCTGTAAAATAGTGGGTAAGAAGGATGAAGACACAGCTCTCAAAACAACCAGCTCTTTATTCTAGCTCTGAGTCCAGACTGAACAGTAGCTTAGCCAAGTGGCTTATATAATACTCAGTAACTTGCAACAGTAACAAACTTCCCCTAGCTACCCAATCCGTGAACAGCACTCTCAATCCATCATTTGCATGTTGTGGACCTGAGTGAGAACTGCAGCCACAGTGAGTAGGGTAAGAACTGCAGCCACGGTGGCCAGAAGGAGTACTGTAGTTAATACATAACAGTTTCCATTGGATGTTATGACACAGAAACATTGAATTGTAGAGTTGGAAGGGACCATGAGGGTCATGTAACCCAACCCCCTGCAATGCAGGAATCTTTCACCCAACATGGGGCTTGAACCCATGACTCTGAGATTAAATGTTCTACCAACTGAGTCATCCGAGTTCTATATGTGAGTGAATTTAAAGGAAGTGATTCTTTAGACACTAGAAAGCCTATGAACTTCCAACCGCATGCTATCTCTCTTATTTCTAGGAAACAAATCTTGACATTTTGGAAATTGCCAAGTTATATAGTGCTCTAGGTATTTGGGCACAAGGAGAAGGGGACGACAGAGGATGAGATGGTTGGACAGTGTTTTCGAAGCTACCAACATGAGTTTGACCAAGCTGCAGGAGTCAGTGGAAGACAAGAGTGCCTGGCGTGCTATGGTCCATGGGGTAACAAAAAGTCGGACACGACTAAATGACTAAAGAACAAAGGTGTTTGGGCATTGTCCCTTTTATTGCCCGAGGTCTTTTTTCATTTATTCTCATTCCAGGGTTGTAATCCACATATTGCTGACCAGGTTAATATGGCTCACATAATACTATGGATGAATTTATGGCTGTGGCCAAATGTTGAACCAGGAACTCTTTGGTTCTTAGCTGCTACCAGCCCTCTCTCTGTAACTTAAGGATGAATTCCCTCATGATGGCTCTGCATTCCTTATGCCAAGACTAAGACTAAGCATTTGTCACCAGTGGCGTAGCAAGGTCAGGTGGTACCCAGTGCAGAATTTTTTTTTGTTACCCCCCCACATTGAAATTCCCTCTCCCTCCCTCCACCCCACTGTCAAAGAAAGCCGCTCAGGCAGCTATCCGATGTAGATCCTGCCTTCTCCTCCTTCCTCCTTCCACCCCGTCAAAGAAAGCTGCGCCCTGCTTTTCTCCAGACTCCCCCGAGCTGTCAAAATAAAGGGGAAAGGGGGGGAAAGTCTGCCGGCAAAATGGCGCAGCTCCCCGCCTTCCCCCCAATGGCTCAGGGTAGGCTTAGGAGTCGTGTGCGGGCAGTGCGCCAAATATCACCCCCCTCAGTGTGTGAACCAGGAGACAGGAACTCAGCCAGGAATGCACCAAAGCCACATAATAACTCTTACACAAGGCCTAGATGGAACAGGAAACATTCTCCTTTTTCAGTAGATTTTCTACATGGTGTTCTGAGGATTCCACCAGCCTACCTACCAGGTCTCCAATATAGCTACTGTGCCAGATTATCTTAAATTCTAGTCACTCTTGTCTCCCTTGGCTCTCAGACTTCCACCATGTGCACATAAAACTCTTACAGATTTGCTTAAATGACTCATATGGGTTAAACATGTTGTGAGCATACAACCTGAGAACCAGCCAGTTATGTTACTTATATACTTGGCATCCGTTTCTTCAGCTTCTAAAAATTGCTTGGTGTCATGTGTGAAGTGCTCCTCTATTTTTATTTCAAAAATTATCCCGCTGAAAAGTTTCCTATTTTTTTAAAAAAAAATGCAGTGGAACTATAATTGGTAAATCCAGTGCTTTTTTTTCTTTCATAAAAAAAACAAAATAACACCTGTTTAGGAGTACTCTCATTTTCCTACTCATATTGAAACACTGCCCCTCAATGAGGCCAAACTTAGATTCACAAAATGTTTAGGGGTATGCATCCCCCCTGCATTGCCCCAGAAAAAAAACCACTGGGTAAATCCATATATGTGCCAAATACTGATGCAACTATCACCAGTGAGGAAATGCATAATTGTGTGGCAATGTCCCTCCTTCCCATGTAATCAAGACTCGTGACACAGTGATTGATTGGGTGGTTAAGGCCACAACTTTATTAATTAAGCATGTTGAGCGGAATTGGCTTAGGCGTTGGAACCTAACAGACTATATCCGACTCCAACCCGTGTGTTGGAGTCCTTGAGAAGTTAACCACCAGAAAGGAGCCCCGCGATGTAGATCTACTAGAGCTCCTCCTGTGGCCACCGAAGGGGCGTGCCCTACGGCCCAGGCAACTCCAGGCTCAGGACCAAGCGTCGCCCCCGGAATCCTTTAACGGAATTACTTCTCCAAATTTGGGCAGCTGGTGACGTAATCTGCCCCTCCTCCATCTATTGTTATGCAAATTTCCAACGCCTAACCGCCTAACCTAAGTTGTGACGACATGCTACGGGGTAGGCGAAAAACCCATCATGGCTAGCCCAGTATGGGAAAAGTCCTACCCGGCCCGCTGACTAACCAGGCAACCGACTCACGTCCATAGCAGTGTCCCCTTACCTCTTTTTAAGGGGTGGGCGGGCGGGTGAACTGTTCGCTCCGACGAACAAGGAAGGAAAGAGGTCTGCTTCCCGCCTGCGGGGAGCTTTAAACTTGGTGGCTCCGCCCCGACTGTTCTCATTGGCCGGTCGGGGGTGACACAGGCGGGAAGCCACCATCGCATAGGGGCTGAACTCGCAGCCCCTACGCGGTGGTGCAGTCGGTCGGCCCACAACCCCACTTCCGTCGCAGGCGCGGAAGTGGCTTTGTCACAACTTGAATTCTCAAGTCCTTTTTAAAACATTAAAAAGTATGTTGTAATCAGCTAAGAGACTGGGGGATGGTAGTGATGAATCCTCTAAAAGTGGAAGAGTCATACAAATGTGTGTGAGTATCTGGTTGATGTTGGTTGAGCTGGTCTTATTCTAGAAATGAACATGGCAAGCATACAGACCTAACACAGGTGCGAGGAACCTTTGGCCCTCCAAATGTTTCTGAACTGCAACTCCCACCATCCCTAGCCACTGGTCATGCTTGCTGTGGTTGATGGGAGCTGTAGTTCAGTCACACCTGGAGGACCAAAGGCTCCCTTCTCCTGGCCTAATGCACATAAGAGGTCTAAGAAGAAGAATTCTAAGAAAAACGGTGGCAAGGTCCAAAGGTAGGAGGGATAAGTCCTGAGATGGTAGCAGGACAAGGGGGGGGGGAGAAGAAACTATGGCTGGAGACAGTCTTCAGCAGACATCCCCAAACTGTGGCCCTCCAGATGTTTTGGCCTACAACTGCCATGCTCCCTAGCTAACAGGACCAGTGGTCAGGGAAGATGGGAATTGTAGTCCAAAACATCTGGAGGGCCGAAGTTTGGGGATGCCTGGTCTACAGGAATGGAACTCAGAGAAGAAGACTGGGCTGGGAAGAGGCAAAAGCAAGGAGAAAGACTAAGCACAAAAGGAGAGGTGCGTAATATGGAAAGGCAGAAATCGCGCATTATTTCAAATCAACCAGAGTGTAGCCTTATCAGCTACTAAGGAAGTTACTGAAGGAGTTACTGAAGTTGCTAAAGGAGTTACACATAGTATTTTTGCTGGGCTCTCTTACTAGATGAAGTAAATGAAGGTCAATGGTAATTTTCAGAATATTTGTATCGCCCAAGAATGACCTGCACATGAGAATAAAAATGCCTTTCCACATCAACTGCTTTAAGTTTCATGCATTTTTGGTGAAGGTTTGAAATTCCCTAAAGTTGGGATTAATTACCAGATGCTCAAGCAATCTCATCATCACAGCTGAACAGCTCTCACCTCTCACAATGGCAGCATGCTTATGAACTTTGCAAAATCTCCAGGCAGTCCCAGTCGGCAGCATGTTCCACCTGAAAACATTGATTTTGCAATTTAGCCCACTCTTAACTTCTGCAAATCATATAATTTAATCTTACTTTCTGTACTGAAAGTAGCAAAGATACCATTCCAGAAGATCATTATCTACTTGTACTTTAGGAATTAGACTCATCTAATATTTTTTGCATGGTAAAGCCACAAAATGTTGCTGTGGGTGGTAGGGATGAAAGGTGTTAAGTTGTTCAAAAGTGGGGGACTCCTGAATGGGGTAACTGTGCCCCTGAAGGACCAGGTGTGCAGCCTGGGAGCCCTTTTGAACTCACAGCTGTCCATGGAGGCACAGGTCAATTCTGTGTCCAGGGGAGCTGTTTACCAGCTCCATCTGGTACGCAGGCTGAGACCCTATCTGCCCGCAGTCTGTCTCGCCAGAGTGGTGCATGCGCTAGTTATCTCCTGCTTGGACTACTGCAATGCACTCTATGTGGGGCTACCTTTGAAGGTGACCCAGAAACGACAACTAATCCAGAATGCGGCAGCTAGACTGGTGACTGGGAGCAGCCACCAAGCCCATATAACCTACATTGGCTCCCAGTATGTTTCCAAGCACAATTTGAAGTGTTGGTGCTGATCTTTAAAGCCCTAAACAGCCTCGGCCCAGCATACCTGAAGGAGTGTCTCCACCCGCATCGTTCAGCCCAGACATTGAGGTACAGCTCCAAGGGCCTTCTGGTGGTTCCCTCACTACTTGTGCTGGCCCTGGGGTGCCCAGCCCAGTGGACTGGGCTGGGTGGGATGACCAGAAACTCACCTGGGGCTGAGCAGAGGTGTGGTCAATGGTCCAGGTCAGTAGCTGGAGGGCCAAGCAAGGCAACCAAGTCCAGGGGCTGGGCAAAAACAGAGTCAGGAAACAGTCCATGGGTCTAGCCAGGCAGTCAGAAGTTGGGTTTGTCCGTCAAAGTCCAGTCCTAGGTCCAGGAGTCTAGCAAGGGGTCAGTCCGGCAGGAAGCAGGGCAAGGCACAGGGACAAGGTCACAGGCGGGCTCAGGCAACCTGGGGGGCAACTTGCTCAGGCAACTTGGGGGTGGCTTTTATCTGTCCTGGGGCATGGGGTGGCCCTGATCCTCTGGTGACTCGCCTCTCCTTCTGGCCTGGAGGCAAGCACTCCTCCTGCAAGAACTTAGTTCCCTTCGCCTCTATGCCCTAAACCTCTGCAGCTCAGGAGAGGCTGGTGGGAAGCCTCGGCTTCCACTGACCGGGCTGGGAGTGGAGCAGCTGCAGGCAATAGGTCCTCCATCACATCGGGGCCCAGAGCAGACTCAGCTGATAACTGCACCTGAGGATCCTGCACAGGTGAGGACCCTTCAGGCTCAGGCCCTAGACCCGGCTCAGCTGGTTCTGGAGGCAGGGAACCTTGTGCAGGCTGGGACACCTCAGGTTCAGCCTCTGAGTCCGAATCCCAGGCCATCACACTGCTAGAAGTGAAGCTACAGGGAACCAGGCAGAGGGCCTTCTCAGTAGTGGCGCCCGCCCTGTGGAACGCCCTCCCATCAGATGTCAAGGAAATAAACAACTATCTGACTTTTAGAAGACATCTGAAGGCAGCCCAGCTTAGGGAAGTTTTTTAATGTTTGATTTTTAATCATGTCTTTAATATTCTGTTGGGAGCCGCCCAGAGTGGCTGAGGAAACTCTGCCAGATGGGCAGGGTATAAATAATAAATTATTATTACTATTTAAAGGTACCGAGTGATAACCTGTTAGCACAGGGGGCAGTGAGTCAGCTGCTTCAGATAAGAGATGGGGTGAGAACATCTGGTTGCTTCCATCAGTTGGATAACCTGTGTACTTTTACCTGGGTATTTTATTAATAGGAAATTTTTATCCTCACTGCAATTAGCTCTGTTTGCTTTATGATGGGAGCTGTTAATTTGTTTGCTTTTTTAATGAACTTGCTTTTTTAATGGATTCTGTCTTATTAAATAGCCTTTTCTCCCTGTATGTTTTATTACCTTCCTTTCATTCCACTCTGGGATTGAAAATGTTAAATCAGACATCCCCAAACTTCGCCCCTCCAGATGTTTTGGCCTACAATTCCCATCTTCCCCAACCACTGGTCCTGTTAGCTAGGGATCATGGGAGTTGTAGGCCAAAACATCTGGAGGGCCGCAGTTTGGGGATGCCTGTGTTAAATGAAGAGGCGGTTATAAGAAGTTGACTTTTCTTTGGCAGTTATACATTCCTTATGTTTGTTTGGCCATGATGACCAGAGAACAAGAGTTTTCCTATGGATACTAAAATTTCCTGAATATTGGAGAACATAACAGAGTTGGATAACATAGTAGATTTTGTTTGAAAATCTTTGCCAGCACAGTGGTTTCCCAGATGATCTATGGAGTAGGGCGTGGACCCAAAGTCTAACAAAGCCTCAGAAATAGTGCAGAACAAATTCCTGAGGAAAGTGCTCTCGCTCCCCAACGGGACCCCAGTTGCTCTTCTCCGCGTTGAAGCTGACGTGACAATAATACAGGCTAGAATTGATTACCTGTGCCTAAATTATGTGGAAAGATTTCAATCTCTTTCGGAGGAGAGATTCCCCGCTATGTCTCACACAGAATGGGAACAGACCAAATATTTGAAGGACGGTATCCAATACTGTCCCAATACCAGTTACAAGATCTTCTGGTGACCATGAAGATGGATAAAAGGCACTAAAGAGACTGTCTCTTTGGGTCTGATGCAGAAAGGGATCTAACCATGATGGCTTCTACCAGGAGCTCACCATGGTTCCCACTTATCAAAATGGAGCATGCCCATGCCACATACCTGACAACGCTCCCACTTGCTGTACTAAAAACCGCTTCGACAGAACTACAATTCCAATTGATGCCCTCGGCGGTGTTGGGTGGGCGGTACGGCAAAGCACATTACGAAGAGAGACTCTGTCTGTGTGGATAACCCTGTGTCAAGGACCTGTGCCATTATTTATTGCAGTGCCCGTTAAATATAGACCCAAGAGACCGATTTATATATATATATAAAAAATCTCTTGTTTACGAATGGAACACATTTGAATAGGGTGGAAAGGGTGAAATGGCTGCTGAGCGACACTGACGACTTTGTTACTTATAAAGTAGCACTCTATTGGCTGGCAGCTAAGAAGATCAGGAGGAAAGAACTGGATAAAATAGCGGTCAACTGCAAAGGGGATTCGGATATTTAATTTGGCACATCTTACCTGAGAATCTTCTGCTATTCTATTCTATTTAATGCAACAAATAATTTTAGTAGCCGTGACCATGGTTTTATTCAGGCATCCCCAAACTTCGGCCCTCCAGATATTTTGGACTACAATTCCCATCTTCCCCGACCACTGGTCCTGTTAGCTAGGAATCATGGGAGTTGTAGGCCAAAACATCTGGAGGGCTGCAGTTTGGGGATGCCTAGTTTTATTGTATGTGTGGTGCCCGATGATTTTTATGGTTATTGTTGTTGTGTGGTTTTTTTGTTTGTTTTGTTCTCCTTCTGTTTTTTTTTTAATATTTTTATTAATTTTCCAATTAAAACCAATTATATCACATTCAATATTTCAAATTATACACATATATATATCAATCAAACCGAATGTTATGCCAAATCATCTAAAGAATTTTTTATTTGGGTTCCCATGCTTCAAGAAATTGGGAATTCCTCGCAACTGTCCACTGCCGTCTTTTTTCTAAAGTTCAAATCGTCCTCCAAGTTCATAATAATCCAGATCTTCCCCTTACAGTCACATAGATGTTTTCCACTTTCATCCGATTGTTTCCCAGCCGCTGAGATAAATATCAAACATAGTTTCACAGATGTTCTTTCTCCTGTGTGAGTTAATCAGTCCAGCCTCCCCATAAATCTTCTTAATGGAGCTCCTTGTTGCGTCGAAGCAGCCCGAAGCAGCGCCATCTCAAAAAGCTCAAATCACTTTCGCTTTCTCTCATAGCCATGAAGATTCACGATCATTATAGAATTTACAGCTTTTTCAGGCAGGAGACCCAAACATCAAACCATAAACTCTTGGTAAATTAATGGATCTCCTTGCCCTATAGCTGAACTTAGCTTCAGGTCGCTGCTCCAATTTAAAGTGCGTCACAACTCATAAATCCTCCGAGCGCGTCCAGAACTCCTTCCGCCCGACTAGGGGGAGGCTTTTCTCATCGGCAACTCCACATCTTTAAAAAAATATGCTCAGTAACTACAGTTATAAAGTTCAACTCACACAGTCTTTTGCTTCTCTTTCACTCCAAACAAGCCAGGACATCGCGTCCGGGAAGGTACGAGGCAACAATATGAAGGAAAAATAAAAATAAAAACTCGCTTCCCTTATCGCTCCGTCCCCATCAATCCTTCTTCCAGATGTAGTACAATCTTTGACTCCTCTCCTTTCAGCAGCATAAATTTCTCAGCAGTAAACAGCGCTTCTTCCCCTCCTTCTGAAGTATGTCCATAGATTTAAGCCTAATTATCTTCTTTAACCATGGAAATCCCCGCCATGCAGATTAGCGTCCGGGAGTCCTGGCCCTCGTAAGTGCTCAGCCCAAGCTCCCCCCACTCCAAAAACAGTCGGAGTGGGTCTGGGGGCATCGCGGGCCAGCGGCCCCTCTCCGTAACCCCCGGAGAGGGTAGGGGGTTGCCATTTACTCCCCTAGCAACCGCCAAATTCCTTACGAAGGTCAGAGAGATGGAAAACAGGTCCGCCATTCCTGAACGATGGCATGGCCTATGGCTAGTGCAATAAAAAGTTTGATTAATTAGTGGATTTTGTTGGTGGAGAATGGCGGCAGCAGGTTGGAGCTGAGTGGGAGGCAGAGTAGTCAGAGCAGATCTGGGGCTGACTGGAGGCATTTTGCTGGGGATTTGAGGTTAGAGCAGGCATCCCCAAACTTCGGCCCTCCAGATGTTTTGGTCTACAATTCCCATCATCGCTGACCACTGGTCCTCTTAGCTAGGGATCATAGGAGTTGTAGGCCAAAACATCTGGAGGGCCGTAGTTTGGGGATGCCTGGGCTAGAGGGAAGCTAACTGTGTCCACTAACCCCACCTGTATATAGATGATACCCAGTTGTCCCCATCAATCTGTCCCCTTCACTCCACTCCCACATCTCAAGCCGCCTCTTCTGCTTAGATGCTTCCTTGTCTCAAATGCAGCAGGTCCATAGCTGAACTTTTCATCTTTCTTCCCTGACCTTCCTAGGCTGCAATTCACATAGCAGTTTATTCCATTTTCCTGATGTTTCCCTACCCGCATGGCATAAAAACCGCTTCCAGAAATATAGCAGAATCTTACACAAGTTTAGTGCTCAATTCCATGTTATTTGCTTCCGGGGGGGGGGGGGAATCAGTTTACAAGTAACACAGAAACGAGTGCTAAACTTCAGCTATATTCCTGGAAATGGCTTTTATGTCATGTGAAATCTCAAATATAATGCAGAAACTAACACTTAGGGAAATGTCTGAGAAAGAGAAACAAACTGCTGTATGAATTCAGCTCTAGCCTCATACATTTTCCTTATCTACTGATAATGTCACCATCTATCCCGTTGAATAAGCACCAACCATTGGCTTCATCTTTCACTCTGTTCCCATATTCAGTCGGCAACCAAGTCATGTCACTTTTCTCTTTCCAACACTGCAAAAACATGGTGCTTCCTTTATGTCACCTGAGCAAAATCTCTTGTCAATGCCCTGGTCATCTCTCACCTAGACTACTAGAGCCTTCTGCCCTCTGATCTTCCGTTCTCTCATCTTGGCCCCCCTTACATCTGTCCAGCACTTTGCTGTTGAAATAATTCACGCCTCTCGTTGCACTGACACCCTTCCTTAAACCCCTACACCAACATTCTGTCCATTCTTGGATCCAACACAATGTCCTTCTCTACCTTCAAAGCCCCCCCCCCCATGACCTTGTCCCATGTATCTTTCTGCTCTTACATCCTGATACCTCCCTGCCTCTGATCTTCACTCACCCAGCTCCATTACAATAGTTCAATTAAAAACATAAAGTTATAAAATAAAAAGCACAGAATGATAGAGAGTGCAAGGAGCGTAACAAATCATAATATTAGAAAGAACAGGAACATAAAATCCAACCCTTTTGGCTAAAAACACAGCAAAATAAAAATGTACTAATGGTGCATCTAAACACCATAAATGACAATGTCTCTCCTCCAGGGCAGAGAATTCCAAATCCTGGGTGCTACGACAGAGAAGGCCCTGTTCTGGGTACCAACCAACTGAACATCTGCTGGAATATGGAACTGCTGCTGAAGACTTGAATGGGTGGATAGAATCACATGGGGAGATGTTAACCTTCAACCTGGTCCCAAATCATTTAGGGCATAGCAGCAGCTGTTTGAGAAAAACACATTTCCAAAACTCCATTGAGGATACATAATTCATTATTCCTCCTTGTTTGGACCCAGGGTAAAGTGTTTCAAGGATCAGAAACATGTCATACAAGAGAATCTTTTGATTCTCCTACACGTCTTCAAATGTGTCACATCCATGTAGCGTGCTTTTCTCGTGGGCAGCAATAAATCATGCAAAACTGAAAATACATAAATAAAACTAAGCCCAACAGCCTCATGCATCAGCTTACAGAAAGCTGGGGGGTGGGGTATTATTTCTTAGGTTGTTCATTGCTTCTGAATTGCAGCTACTGTGAAAGGAATCCAGCTTCTTTTCTGGAAAACTACTTAACAAAGGACATGGAAGTGATATTAGCCGAGAACTGAGGTCACTAATGGAGTGTGTCTTCTCTGTTTGATATGATTATGAACACAGTTTGCGCTGAAAGCACAACAAAAGGAACAATTGTGGGGAGATCCATGGTATATAGTATGAGTACTTGTGCTATTGTTTCAGCAGCAGGAAAAAATAAATGGAAATGGTGAGGGCATTAAGAGAGCCTTTCATTCTCTTGATTTGCAGACAATAGGGTAGGTTGTTTGAGAGTGATCTCTGGTTCCTTGTGCTGAAGGGAGGGGAAAATTCATTTCCAGGAGGTAAAATTGGTTTTGCTGTTGACACAGCCTTTGTTTGAACAATAATGGATTCAGGGTAGGAAATCAGTTCCACTTCTGAAGAAGAATCTGCATGGGTTGCCCAAGGTAAGGTCTTCTAAAAAGTGCATCTCTAACCCTCTAGGCATTCATTTTATTTTACCCTGAGAAAATGAAGTGGGGAGAATCTGAAACAAGTTCTCTGCTTGCAGAGATACTGGATTTATCGAATACACACACACACACACACACACACACACACACACACACACTGATTTATATCAATCTTAACATTTCCAGTTATGGATGGGTGGGATGTGTTTTGGGGAGTGTTGAATTTGAGAAGTTGATAATAATGCCATTTTTCTGTTTCAAAGTTGAAATGTGGCTCATGAATAAGGCTGCAGGCGTAAGTGTCATTGACCACATTGGGCTTACTTCTGAGTAGATATGCATAGGATTGCCAGTATCTGGTGCTGTTTTCAGGTCATAACGTCAACAGGTGCTAAAGTAACAAATGTCAGCTGAAATTTTAACAGTTTTACAGTAGTTATGTAAAGGTAAAGGGACCCCTGACTGTTAGGTTCAGTTGCAGACGACTCTGGGGTTGCGGTGCTCATCTCGCTTTACTGGCCGAGGGAGCCAGTGTTTGTCCACAGACAGCTTCTGGGTCATGTGGCCAGCATGACTAAGCCGCTTCTGGCGAACCAGAGCAGCGCACGGAAACGGCGTTTACCTTCCCGCTGGAGTGGTACCTATTGATCTACTTGCACTTGACGTGCTTTTGAACTGCTAGGTTTAGTGGTTTAGAGTCTAGTACGTCACAGTATATGTCTGTTTTCTGCAATGAAACCAGGAGTACAAAAATGTGTTTATATCATTTCTATGAATAGTAAATTACAGAGCAATCTAATGCAAACAAAAGTCCTGTTGAGTCCTGTCAAAGCTATTTTCAGGTTAGTGTGCATATTTATTGCGGTCACGGTACATGTAAATTATTGTTTCAATGTTTAAATGCAGTTAACAAATTTACCAGAAATGTCCAATATGATGTTTCCGTGCTCTACTTCTGCTGTACGAGCCCACAAAATGTATCTTGTTCCAAAGTTAATGGGTTTCATTCATCTAGTCCTCACAATCTTCCAGTGTGGGAGAGGTCAATTCCAGTGCATTAAATGTATCTGCATGTCCATGCAGTATTTCAGTTGTGGCTTCAGAGGCCATCATACTAGCCAATACCTAGATTGGGCCCCCATGCGCACAGACATCTTTCGTATTTGTGATGAAATGAGGTTCCATAAGGTTCCATTTGCACGTAACATGTCATTTGGGTCTGGCACATCATGCTTTTATTTCTTATGCTTCTTTACATGGGTTGTAAATCCTAATGGAACCATAGCTGCCAAGTCTCCCATTTTTCGTGGGAAACCCGCTGTTATCCCGAATAGAAAAAAAATCCTGTAAATCCCCCGATTTCCTAGCTGCTAGGGAGGCTCCTTCTGTGCATGTCTGGACCGATTTCGAGTGCTGCTCTGCCCATATCTGGGCACCGGAAATCGGGCAGCGCTGGCACCGGAAGTTGCTTCTACACATGTCCAGACATGTGCCGCGCCGCCGCTGATCCTGGATTTTTCAATGGGAGACTTGGCAGCTATGAATGGAACACATGACCCTTTGTAACTAGCGATTTCCTCATACAGCTCCATATGGGGCTGTCAATAATACACACACACACACACACACACTCTCAGTCTAAACTATGAAATATCTAGGCCATCAAGTTTTTTCAAAGCAATGAAAAAAAGATTGTTTGATAGACAAAAGTAGGAGAGTAATTTCCATGTACATATTGCGGAAACATGAAATCAGAATTCTCCTAGATGCTGTAGTATAAGTAAATGACATTTCTTATTTTGCTGTCTTGGCACTTGGGCAATGATCCAGGGGTGTGCTCCTCACTTTTCCTGACAATTTTCTGCTTGACAGCTTTCTCCCATCACAGTCATAAACCACTTCAAAAACTCCCTGAAATGTAAAACACATTTTGAGGAGGTCTAACAGAAAAGCTGGGAAAACATAGTTAAAGCTATGGTTTTCCCAGTAGTGATGTATGGAAGTGAGAGCTGGACCATAAAGAAGGCTGATCGCCAAAGAATTGATGCTTTTGAATTATGGTGCTGGAGGAGATTCTTGAGCAGGCATCTCCAAACTTCGGCCCTCCAGATGTTTTGGACTACAATTCCCATCATCCCTGACTACTGGTCCAGTTAGCCAGGGATCATGGGAGTCTAGAGGGCCACAGTTTGGGGATGCCTGCTCTTGAGAGTCCCATGGACTGCAAGAAGATCAAACCTATCCATCCTGAAGGAAATCAGCCCTGACTGCTCACTGGAAGGACAGTTCTTGAAACTGAGGCTCCAATACTTTGGCCACCTCATGAGAAGAGAAGCATCCTTGGAAAAGACCCTGATGTTGGGAAAGATTGAGGGCACTAGGAGAAGGGGACGACAGAGGACGAGATGGTTGGACAGTGTTCTCGAAGCTACCAACATGAGTTTGACCAAACTGTGGGAGGCAGTGGAAGACAGGAGTGCCTGGCGTGCTCTGGTCCATGGGGTCACGAACAGTCGGACACGACTAAACGACTAAACGACAACAGAAAAGCTGGAGAAGACAAATACATATTGGGGGAGTGATGGGGGGGGCTAGAATCTTATGTGCATGCTTATCACTTTGCACACAAACATTGGTATTTGTGAGAGCCCTATTCAGGTCATCTTTACAGATACTGCACAGAGTAGCCCTGCCTACAGAGTTCGTCTTCACTGGGTGGTGGAATTTTATGCATGTTCCATTTGAATGCACTTACAATCTTCCCCACAACAAATCTTCCTGATTGCAACTTGTCTTCAGATCTCCCCACTCCAAGTGGGAAGCTGAGGGTGGGGGTGGGGAGGCAGCATGCATGAGGGTGATGTATGGGTGCATGTATGAATTTCTTCTATAGACACATGAAGGCCTGGGGAGGTGACGCAAAGTTTAGAAATTAATAAACGGCAGAATTTAGATAATATTTGAAGCACTGAGGGGAAGATGCCAGATGTCAGAATTAAAATGCAGGAGATTGCTTGGGGGAAAGGCCGGCAAGGTTTAATTATAGGAGGCATGATGTCACATAGGAAAAAATGTGTCCTTTTGAAATTCAGAGATTCGGGAAGATTGGGGAAATTGGGATGAGCTGCTGCGTGGTGGGGGCTGCGCGGTGCATGTCCGGCGGCGGCCGCGATGGTACCCCCCTCACCAATGGTGTTGGGGGCGGTGCGCTCCTCCCACCCCACCCCGTTCCTCTGCCAGTGGATAAATCATATTTTGAAGACATTGCAGACTCTGCCTTGCCTCATTTCCCCCAAAGGAACACAGACTCTGGCTGAATGCCAAGACCCCTTGGATTCTCAGGCACCGCTAGGCAGAGTAACAATACTGTGTAGCTTTCAATATTGTTTTAGTTCTCGTGGTTGCTTTTTTTTTTAAGAAAACCAAAATTTGCCAACCCCCTCTGACTGTTTTGTGTAGACTTAATTTTCCACATGTAAGCATCCAGTGTGCCCCCCCCCAGGATACTTAAGTGTATGCAATACTGCCACACACACACACACACACCGATGATAAAAGTGTGGCACTTACTGTAACAACTTCATGGTGAGTTCCGGCACCTTTTATTCTAAACAAACAAACAACACACTACAAGCTTCCATTTATGAGTCTCTGCTGATGGTGAAGGCAGCCTGAGCTTACTGCATGAAAAAAGGCAGAAGTGAATATTGTAGAATTGTGACTATTTGCATGTGTAACAAGCCCAGCTTTGATTTTTGTGCTGAAATAATATCGTTGCCGCGTGCGTGTAAAAAAAGGCATAACTCTTCATGAATGAGCTCTGACGCAGCCTGCGGGGTGATCGACTGCTTTACGTTCCCGCCAGTGATGAATCCCTCTGAAACTGGCTTTGATTGGTCGTCCCCCTCCAGAAGTCTGCTTTTAATCAGTACAAATGGCACTACATTATTTAGCACTGAGAGCACCAGCTCATCAATTATTGATCCGCCGTGCGGCAGAGTTATGCGCCGCTAATTAGGCGGGGGAGAGTTTCAGAAGTTAGGGCGTTCTGACCTTTCCCCACTCAAGTGCGCATCATAGAATCGTAGAGCCTGCAATCGTAGCATTGTAGTGTTGGAAGGGACCCTGAGGATCATTTAGCCCAACCCCCCTGCAGTGCAGGAAAATGCAGCTGTCCGATATGGGGATCAAACCTGCAACATTGGCGTTATCGGCACCACACTCTAACCAACTGAGTTATCAGAATAACATTACTTTGGGGGAAAGCCTGGACTTGCAGGGGTAGTGTGCAAGCTCTGGTCTGAGCATGCTGCAAATAGAAGAGACAGCAAACAGAAGTTCTTCAGTATCTGACGTCGTGCCCCAAAATGTGCATTTCATGATGTAGAGGAAGGGGGTCTAGTTAGATGCATTTTGCTTTGTTACTTTTCTTCCTTGAGCATACTACCTCCCCCATTCAATAACTTCCTTTGCCATATCAATTTTGATAACATAGTGGTACCTCGGTTTAAGAACAGTCTGGTTTAAGAACGATTTAGTTTACAAACTCCACAAAACCAGAAATAGTGCTTTGGTTTGAAAACTTTACCTTGGTCTAAGAACAAAATCCGAACGGTGTAAGGGCACCGACGGCAGGAGGCCTCATTAGGAAAAGTGTGCCTCAGTTTAAGAATGGTTTTGGTTTAAGAATGGACTTCAGGAATGGATTAAGTCACCGTGGTCATTCCACCCAGTGATTGTAAAAACATTAAATGCAAATCCATGTTGTGTTGTGTTGTGATATGCTCTCTCTCTCTCTCTCTCTCTCTCTCTCTCTCTCTGTGTGTGTGTGTGTGTGTGTGTGTGTTCCTTACCTCTTTTCAACAGAAATGAAAATAATTCCTTCTTTTAACAGCTGTACAGATCTACTACAGTTTATGAATATGCAAGACAAAGAAATGATGCAAAACTATTCCCAACAGCATGAAAGGAATGGAAGCTGCTGCAGGATTCAGTGCCTATATTTTTCCTTGTTATGCTGAAGCAGGATTGTAGAAAATAACCGAGAAAAGTGAAATTTAGCAGAAACACACACACCCCACCTTTTCCTCCCGCTAAATCACTTTGGCTCTTTTAATTGTTTCCATTAATCTTCTTGACTTTTTCTTTCTGATACCTGAATGAAAAGCCAACAGACTTAGCACTACATGAAAATGCTGGCCTTTTTGTTAACCAAGGTAGCATGGAATAATAGTGTGTACTTATGTTCACATCCAAATGAGAAATATTTATGAATTGTTATTTTAGAGGTTTTAAAGGTTTTTAGTTCATAGGGGTATAACAGTAAGTTAATTTTTTTTTCGCTGAGATTTGAAAGCTTAGTCTTCATGTTTATTTAGAAATAAGCCCCACTAGAATTACATATGAAGGGTAAGAAGCTGACCTTGAGTTTCAGAAGCACTGCCCATGCCTAGATAGATCCTGCCCAAATTCTGATTTTAAGAAATTGTATTAAATTAATTAAATTTGGTTTGATTTGTAATAATTTGGAAAATTAATAAAAAATAATAATTTGAAAAAAAAGAAACCTTATCCCATCCTTATTGGAGTTGGCCAGGCATCCCCAAACTGCGGCCCTCCAGATGTTTTGGACTACAATTCCCATCTTCCCCGACCACTGGTCCTGTTAGCTAGGGATGTTGGGAGTTGTAGTCCCAAAACATCTGGAGGGCCGCAGTTTGGGGATGCCTGGAGTTGGCCATTCAGCTAGGACAGGCATAGGCAAACTCGGCCCTCCAGATATTTTGAGACTACAATTCCCATCATCCCTGACCACTGGTCCTGTTAGCTAGGGATGGTGGGAGTTGTAGTCCCAAAACATCTGGAGGGCCGAGTTTGCCTATGCCTGAACTAGGGTGTCGTTCAAAGGGTGCTTGATTCTGAAGCAACTTATAGCTGCTGGAAGTTCAACTTCAGTGCAGCACCAAATCAGTAAGCAGAGAGGAAGCAGGAAGCTCTTTTTAATTCCTTGGAACCTATATCCAATTAAAGCATTGTATAAAGGTTAGCAGTCAGTGTCAAAACAAGTAGGCCACTTTAATGCCTGTTCTGTGCTTACAATGCAAAAAAGTTCCAGGACTCACATATTTACTCATAATGTTAATGATCTGCATTGTATTTGTGCGTTGATTTAGAATCCAAGTTAATACAAGAAGTTTACCTTAGAAGGTAAAAGCCCAGAAGCATTTCATCACCACACTTTGCAATGTAGGGCTTTGTTCTACAAAAAGGGCATTGTTGACACTAATTCCTCTATAGTGCTATCAAACAGGGCTTTAACAGGGCTGCCACATCCTCACCTAAACCTTGGCATTTACCGAGGCCCATCATTTCAACCTGATCTCTGCACTGTATTCCAGAATGACAGAGGGGCTTATTCATCTTTCGCTGCTTCCAAACACAGCAGTTCCAGTTCAATGTTCTTTTTCATCTTATGTTCTGAAAACAGGTCACCTTCTGTCTGATCATGCGAATGAACAAATATGTATCATAGATCAGTTGAAGGACTAGAACTACTCAACTCACCAGAAGTGGCAGAAATGAATGTACTAAATTTGTGAAGTTCAGAGTGGCGGGAAATTACACCAAATAAACAAAAAAGATGTACATGTAACCGAGAGCCAAACAGTGCGTGGTTTTGTTTTGTTTTTTGAATTTAACATGCATGCTTTCAGAAATGAAAATCTGCATCAGCTGTGAAGCTGATAATTAATGAGATCAGGGCAGAGATGGAGGGGGAAATTAATTCTTTCCTCCCCTCCTGTAGAAAACCCTGAACTGGCATTTGCTTTAGGAGGAAAATTTCTCAGTTTTTATCTATGAAACGTGAGGCTCTAAATCTTAGGTTCTATCCATTTCATAAAATGGACAGAACTTAAGATTTATAATGACAAAAATCCTATCTTCCCTTTGGAACTCAGCATAGGCACTGCTCCCATTTGTCAATGTTTTCTCGACTGCCTCGTATTGAAATCCACTAATGACCTGCCAATTCTACCCAAGGAGGCTGTCAGTATTAGATGTTCCAGAAAATAATACTTTTGTTTACAAGCTTCCCCCTCCCCATCAAATTAAAAGAGTTCATTTATTTTGCCACTCTAATGGAACTTTCATGACCCTTCTAAGCAGCACAGAAAAGTGTTCGTTTATATAATCAGTCCAGTTATTTGTACATCTTGCACCAAGGAGTTTGTCTGCACTACACATTTGTATTGGTTTTATACTGCTTCGTGGCATCTCCCCCCCCCAAAAAAAACCCTTCCAAATATGAAAAAAAATGGTCGATTAACAATTAACATACACTAATTTACATGTAGGAGGAATGTCCAAAATAGAACAATAAATATAATCACCCCTAAGTTTTAAGAAATTTAGGCTGCAATACATCTTGCCAGGTAAAGATGTAGCTAGGTTATTGATTTTTCCAATTCAGATCTTGCAAGTGTCTTATGAAATCGGGTGAGAATTCTGTGAGATCTCACAATATCTCGTTGGAAGCCACCACTGCATGACTCTGCTAAGTGATGCTCTGGCAGGGGAATACTAGTGGGGAGATACACCTTCCCATTTTGCCTCAGGTGGTGAAATAGAATGGGCCACCCTTGCCTGGAAGGTCTACCTGCTGAACAGCAGAGGGTGCGTGTTCCTTTTATGGCAGGAGTGGCCAGCTTCCAAGAGACTGCGATCTACTCACAGAGTTAAAAACTGGCAGTGAACTGGGTTTTTTTAGGAAGGAAAGCCCTGTTTTGGGGGGTTCACATAAAAGTTGTTGAGCTTCTTTAGGAAGGAGGAAAGCGACATTGAGCTTTTTTTTAGCCCTGTTTTTGGTGGCTCAGGTCATTTTAGGGGTACAGGACAAAGGTGTTGAGGTTTTTTAGGGGAGACAAAGTTTTTTAGCTTCTTTGGTGGGGAGCCACTGATCTACCGGTGATCTATCACAGACGTCCAGTGATCTACCAGTAGATCATGATCTACCTGTTGGACATACCTGTTTTATGGGAAGTTGGTTTGGCCTCCCTTCGAGACAGCTTGAATGAGAGATCTTCTCTGGGGTAGTTGGGCCCTTAAGAGCAGGCAGGGCCGGATTTAGGTTTGGTGAGGCCCTAAGCCAGGCATCCCCAAACTTCGGCCCTCCAGATGTTTTGGACTACAATTCCCAACATCCCTGACCACTGGTCCTGTTAGCTAGGGATCATTGGAGTTGTAGGCCAAAACATCTGGAGGGTCATAGTTTGGGGATGCTTGCCCTAAGCTACTGGAGGTAATGGGGCCCTTTATATGTCCAGCTGTCCTTTGTCAACAACAAATTGTCGCTGTTTTTTCGTGTTGAATATATGCTATATGGTAATTTATGGACCTAATAGGTATCTAAAGCCATTTGCACATAACAAAATATGTATTTTATCAAAGTAGTTGTTGAACTGAAATACAATTAAGAAGAAGTATATTAACAGTGAAATGCAATTAAGAAGTATATTAACAGTGAAATAATTATTAAGCTCTAACTTGAAATGGTTTTTTTATTCATAACAAACTTAATAATGCAAACACATCGGCATTTGGCAATAACAAAAGTTCCTTTAGAAACACAATTTACAAAGACTCATTGCGGACAAATGCCGACTCCCTCAGCCTGAAAGTGAGATGAGCGCCACAACCCCATAGTCCATAGTCGCCTTTGACTGGACTTAACCATCCTGGGGTCCTTTACCTTACAGAAACTGGTGGTAGCTCTCTGGGGTTTCAGGAAGAAGTCTTCCCACCCCTATGTGGAGAAGCTGGGATCAAACCTAGGACTTCCTGCATTCAAAGCAGATGTTCTGGTGCTGAGCTACAGCCCTTGCCCAACCAGGCAAAAACCTTTTTATTTCCCAAGGCTTTTCATTTCAGAAAGGAATTTACTGTAGCCAGTTTTATTTTCTGTTTCATCTCTATTTTTATTGCAGTGCTGTTACTGCATTTGACTCTTGTGTATTTTTGTCTGGCTGCCCTGATTATTTATTTATTTAAAAATCTATACCCTGGTTGTTTTGAGGTTTTTTTTAAGGAACTTCCTCCACAAAGCACAAAGGTCTCCGATAAAAACCAACTCTGCCTAGCAATAAAATATAAACGAAGTAACGAAGCAATTTATTTAATTACATGGAAAAGTGGAGTTCCGAAACAGAATATACAAAAACAATATGAATAAATAAAAATAAACAAGAATTAAACACTGCAGAAAGCCCCAACAATCCAGAGGGTTTTTTTGTTTTTGTTTTTTGTTTAAAGTTAAAGGACCCCTGGATGGTTAAGTCCAGTCAAAGATGACTATGGGGTTGTGGCGCTCATCTCGCTTTCAGGCTGAGGGAGACAGAGTTTGTCCGCAGACAGCTTTCTGGGTCATGTGGCCAGCATGACTAAACTGCTTTTGGCACAATGGAACACCATGACGGAGACCAGAGCACATGAAAATACCGTTTATCTTCCTGCCGCAGCCATACCTATTTATCTACTTGCACTGGTGTGCTTTCGAACTGCTAGGCTGGCAGGAGCTGGGGCAGGGCAATGGGAGCTCACCCTGTCATAGGGATTTGAACCGCCGAACTTCTGATCAGCAAGCCTAAGAGGCTCAGTGGTTCAGACCACAGCGCCACCCGCGTCCAGGGAGAGGGTAGCCTGCTCCTGAAGTTGGACAAGGACTCTGAGGATGTGCAGATGCACACAATATCCATGAGTTTCAGCACCCATCATTTAAGCCACCTTCCCAGCCCTATAGGTGTTAGGTCCAGTCATTCAGCCTGGACACTAAGGTCCAGATCTGAGGGCCTTCTGGCGGTTTCTTTACTGCAAGAAGTGAAGTTACAGGGAACCAGGCAGAGAGCCTTCTTGGTAGTGGTGCCCACACTGTGGAATGCCCTGCCATCAAATCAGACCTGCTTCTATCTCTTTGAGTGTAGGAGACATGTGTGCCTCCAGTTTTAATTCATAAAGAAGCTTTCCTCCTCCCACCTCCAGTATCAACAGTTGAAGAAACACTGCCTAATAAAAGCACCACATTTGATGGGGTGGGGATGGGAGCAGCAACTCTCTCTCATATCTTCACAGAAATATCCATTAGCAATGTCATATCCTGCCGGAATTATCAGGGCTGGAATGTGCTCAACTAAATATTTGTATGGATGAATGAACATAGAACAACTTATTTTAGCCATTTTCCTTATGTATTTGGCTGAGAACGTGCCCTCATTTTGCATATCCCTGCGTTGCAACTGCCAATACATTTCTATTTTTATCCTTATAAACATGGACTTAAAGTCTACCCATAGGGCTTTTGCTCATTTGCAAAGAAAAATACTATTCATGATATCAGATACAAGCTCTTGATGTAAATTATGATACCGAAGACAGCAACTTTTTCATCTCAGCAAAAAAGAAAAGCTTCCATGCACAGATTCTTCCGAATACCCCCTTTATGTCTCCTGTGTGCATTCAAAATAATCAAAATTAATGTCTTTTCCTCCAGATATAGAAGCTGGCTGCAGTCATCCAGGGATGCACTCACATGTATGAATCAGTTCTTTCTCTACATCAGCTTGACAGCAGTCATGAAATTAAAAGACGTCTGCTTCTTGGAAGAAAAGCAATGACAAACCTAGACAGCATCTTAAAAAGCAGAGATATCACCTTGCCGACAAAGTCCATATAGTTAAAGGTATGGTTTTCCCAGTAGTGATGTATGGAAGCGAGAGCTGGACCATAAAGAAGGCTGATCGCTGAAGAATTGATGCTTTTGAATTATGGTGCTGGAGGAAACTCATAGAATCATAGAATCATAGAGTTGGAAGAGACCACAAGGGCCATCCAGTCCAACCCCCTGCCAAGCAGGAAACACCATCAAAGCATTCTTGACATATGCCTGTCAAGCCTCTGCTTAAAGACCTCCAAAGAAGGAGACTCCACCACACTCCTTGGAAGCAAATTCCACTGCCGAACAGCTCTTACTGTCAGGAAGTTCTTCCTAATGTTCAGGTGGAATCTTCTTTCTTGTAGTTTGAATCCATTGCTCCATGTCCGCTTCTCTGGAGCAGCAGAAAACAATCTCTCTCCCTCCTCTATATGACATCCTTTTATATATTTGAACATGGCTATCATATCACCCCTTAACCTTCTCTTCTCCAGGCTAAACATACCCAGCTCCCAAAGCCGTTCCTCATAAGGCATCGTTTCCAGGCCTTTGACCATTTTGGTTGCCCTCCTCTGGACACATTCCAGCTTGTCTGTATCCTTCTTGAACTGTGGTGCCCAGAACCGGACACAGTACTCCAGGTGAGGTCTGACCATAGCAGAATACAGTGGTTCTATTACTTCCTGTGATCTAGATGCTATACTCCTATTGATGCAGCCCATAATTGCATTGGCTTTTTTAGCTGCTGCATCACACTGTTGACTCATGTCAAGTTTGTGGTCTACCAAGACTCCTAGATCCTTTTCACATGTACTGCTCTCAAGCCAGGTGTCTCCCATGGACTTGAGTGTCCCATGGACTGCAAGAAGATCAAACCTATCCATCCTGAAGGAAATCAGCCCTGAGTGCTCACTGGAAGGACAGATCCTGAAGCTGAGGCTCCAGTACTTTGGCCACCTCATGAGAAGAGAAGACTCCCTGGAAAAGACCCTGATGTTGGGAAAGATTGAGGGTACAAGGAGAAGGGCACAAGGAGAAGGGGACGACAGAGGACGTGATGGCTGGACACTGTTCTCGAAGCTACCAACATGAGTCTGACCAAACTGCGGGAGGCAGTGGAAGACAAGAGTGCTTGGCGTGCTCTAGTCCATGGGGTCACGAAGAGTCGGACACGACTAAACGACTAAACAACAACAAGTTGGCGCAATATTGATCATGCATTTGTATATTTTGCTTTCTCCATATTTAGTCTGATCTGAGCTAGGACTCACAAATGCTGAATCCTCAAGTCTCTTGTTTAGAGTTTAGAGTTAGGAATAGGAATAGCAATAGGAGTAATTTATTGGCCAAGTACCAAGCATACTTGGAATTTTGCTTCGACTACATTGCAATGTAGGGGGACCCAGGTGGCGCTGTGGGTTAAACCACTGAGCCTAGGGCTTGTTGATCAGAAGGTCGGCGGTTCGAATCCCTGTGACGGGGTGAGCTCCCGTTGCTTGGTCCCAGCTCCTGCCAGCCTAGCAGTTCGAAAGCACATCAAAATGCAAGTAGATAAATAGGAACCGCTACAGCGGGAAGGTAAACGGCATTTCCATGTGCTGCTCTGGTTTGCCAGAAGCGGTTTGTCATGCTGGCCACATGACCTGAAAGCTATACGTCGGCTCCCTCGGCCAATAATGCGAGATGAGCGCGCAACCCCAGAGTCGGTCACGACTGGACCTAATGGTCAGGGGTCCCTTTACCTTTTACATTGCAATGTAAAAATGCACCTCATACAAACCCTATTCCGCTCCCAATACAATACAACAGCACAGCAAAGGAACCCCACCCCACAACTGGCCTCCCCTTCCACTACCCTACTATGAGTTTAACAGTTTGATGGCACAAGGGAGGGGGGGAACTGTTCCTGTGCCTAGCCGTTTTTGTGTATAGAGTCCTGTAGCGACGTCCAGATGGAAGTAAATCAAACCGATGATGACCAGGATGCAAAGTTAGGGCTCATCCACACTGCCCAGCCGCTTTCCTCCAGAAAAATCTGCAGTTTACCACCAAATCAGACCAAATGGCAAGTGGGGGGTTCTTTGGATTGCCTTTTCTTCTGATTTAGCAGCAAGGAGCATATTTTCCAGGGGAAAGCTATGGGGCAAATGCAAAACCACTTGGATAAGTGAAAAACCATTCAGACCCGTGTTTTCTGGGCATAGGACAAACAAAAATGTGGATGAAGCCTTAATCCGCACTAGGCAGATATGCTTTCGGTCATCAGGAGAGCTGATGCTGGATTAGGTGTACAGACGTACCTTGAATCCTGAACGCCTTGAGACTCAAATGTTTCAGCTCCTGAATGCTGCAAACCCAGAAGTGAGTGTTCCAGTTTGCAAACGTTCTCTGGAAGCCAAATATCTGGCACGGCTTCTGAGGCTACTGATTGGCTGCATGAAGCTCCTGCAGCCAATTGGAAACTGCGCCTTGATTGCTGAATGTTTTCGGAAGCCAAACGGACTTCCGGAACGGATTCCGCTCAACAACCAAGGTACGGCTGTAATGCATAATTTGGATGGATTTGCACTTCCCTGAATGATCACTTTCAAAGTCTGTGTGTGTGTTCCTGGACCCAGCTTTGTTCATGGATAGGCAGGTAGCAGCTGTAGTGAGGAACTGTGTGTCTCCCAGCTACACGTTTTCCTGAAGAAGCAGATCTGGCCACTGTCACACATTCCTTGGTCCCATACCGGCTGAGTTACTGTTTCATACAGGGTCTGCATGGGCTGCCTTTGAAAAGTGTTAATCAGTTACAGCTGATGCCAAATGCTACTTTTAGATACCAGCTATATGAGCCAGGTTACTTTGTATTGGCTCTAGATTCCTTTCTAGGTAAAATTCAAAGCATTGGTAATTAAAGTTTATGCAGTTTGGCGCCAAGGCCTTCTAATGAGTTCCATGCCCCCATGCATACCGCTTTGGACTAACTCTTTCATAGTGAAATCTGGAAATGGTTCTCAGAACAAGCTAACATGTACACTTCTCTCAGTTGGCATAGGTATTAGGGGAACTAAAATAAAAAGTACGAATCTGTAATATTTTTGGCCCACCATCATCCAAGGGAATTTTTAAAAAGCCAGGAGAATAAAGGAATTCTTTCTTTGTATTCATGCCACTTAAATGGGTTTTAAAGGTAAAAGGTAAAGGGACCCCTGACCATTAGGTCCAGTCGTGACCGACTCTGGGATTGTGTGCTCATCTCGCATTATTGGCCGAGGGAGCCGGCGTATAGCTTCCAGGTCATGTGGCCAGCATGACAAAGCCGCTTCTGGCAAACCAGAGCAGCACATGGAAACGCCGTTTACCTTCCCGCTATAGCGGTTCCTATTTATCTACTTGCATTTCGATGTGCTTTCGAACTGCTAGGTTGGCAGGAGCTGGGACCAAGCAACAGGAGCTCACCCCGTCACAGGGATTCGAACCACCGACCTTCTGATCAGCAAGCCCTAGGCTCAGTGGTTTAACCACAGCGCCACCTGGGTTTTATGGGAATACATTAACAGGAAACCAAGTGCATTCACACAGTCCGTTTACTGTGGTTCAGAAAAACTCTTCATCCTCAAAGTTTTATACTTGGTTCCATCAGCAGCACAAACTTTTTTAAAAACAGGGATGGGGGATAGTGTCCACATTTTGTTTTGCATAAACAAGGGGGATTTCCGTTGTGCCAAAGATCTGGATCCAACTTTCACAGCTTCTTGGTCAGCTCCTGAGTAAAGCGCTGTTTTTGCTTGTTTGCACTGTAAAGTGGGCAGCACTGCTTGCTGCGGGAATGGGCGTCGCTAAGTGTTTGCAGAATCTTCCTTTTCTGATTCACAGATTATTACCATTCTGTATTCTCCTCATCTTCCTCCTCCTCCTCCTCCTCCTCTCCCTTTTGCAGTCTCGGGTTCTGGAGAACACCATCTATCCCTGCATTATCCACCACATTTAATGAGTGCTATCACAATACATAAATGATGAGTCGTGTTACTTATCTAACACCCGCCACATCCTTGACTAATAAAGGCTGTTAACAGTGGGATATGCACATGTATATCGTAGGTGAGAAGATCCTAGTAAAAATGCATTTATCTTGCATGTTGCCAGCCTGCAATTATGCCTGTGAGTTTCTTGGCCAGAACAGGGCACTAATGTGCTCTCAGCTTTGCAGTGGACATAATAAATACCCATTAACCTAACTGTAAATTATCATAATAAAAGAAAACCGAAGGCTGCTTTGGGCCTCATAAGCACCTTTTGAAAGTGAACCCATGGGACAGAAATGAAACCTACTTAATGGAGGCATAACAATCCAAGTTGTGCCATTAAATTAAGCCTGCCTTTACAACCATTTTCCCCTCCCTGTACGGTTCATAACTTCAGAATCACAAAGTATATCCGTACTTCAAAGTGTCTGACCTGTTTGTTCTGATCCGCAGTAAAGTGAAACCTATCCATATATATAATTCCATATATATAATTCCATATATATAATTCCATATATATATATATCCATATATATAATTCCAACAATCCAAATGGTATATTTATTTCTCAAGCATACTAAAGATGCAGGCAATAAGTGAAGCATACTAAAGATGCAGGCAATAAGTGAAGGTGGGACTTGATTTTCCAGGTACTGTTTTTTTTTCCAGGGAACCAAAATGCAAATCTCTCGCTACAGCCTCAGCATTACCCGAAATACATTTTGAGGTAATGCAGAAGGTTTCTCATCAAAACGTTCTTCTGTTTCCATCTCTAGCAGTATTCAGTGCTATTTTTCTCGAAAAAGAGGTGCCAGAACTCGTCATGAACAGTTGTTCTCTTATAATGGCAATGGTACCCACCTGAGATGTGCCAGAACTGAGTTGTGGTGAGTTCAGGCTGGGGGGGGGGCGAAGCTACTACAGTATTAAATATTTGGGATGGGCCAAATATGGGCTTATATTAGCACCCAGTTCAGCTGTGACAAGATACTGGAAATACTGAGAGAATGAGAATGCCACTTTAGAATGTTGGCATGATAATGTCTGGTTTTTGACTCTTTCTGAAAAGTTAACCCAAAGGATGCATTTATAAAACGGCCCAACATGCAAAAATATACATTTTATTTAACATGGTGTGATTTTATTGAATATTTCAATGAAGAAAGACAGCGAGTCTCCAGTAATTTTGGAGAGGTATGTGACTATATGGGACTCTTCAAAGTAGTAATAAACCCTCTCACACTAAGCATTTCCAATTTGCTGAATAGTGTTAAAAAGATGAAACAGCTGAAAAGGACTCAGATGACTATGATGTATCAAGATTTGTTGACTATTTAATCTTTTTATTCTTCTCTTTCTATTCTTTCCTTTTAGGTAGTAGGATAGAACCTTGTTGGATAGAACCTGAAAGACTGCAGACCAGTATCCATAGCATGGAAAGAAGTCCTCTGATTAGAAGGTTTCTTTAGAAAAGACAAAGTTAGCCCCAGCTGCTCAAAGCTTCTAAGAATGCCATTGGGGTTGCATGCTCATCTTGCTCTATAGGCCGAGGGAGCCAGCGTTTGTCCGTAGACAGCTTCTGGGTCATGTGGCCAGCATGACAAAGCCGCTTCTGGCGAACCAGAGCAGTGCATGGAAAAGCAGTTTACCTTCTACTTGCACTTTGACGTGCTTCCGAACTGCTAGGTGGGCAGGAGCTGGGACCGAACAACAGGAGCTCACCCCGTCGTGGGGATTTGAACCACTGACCTTCCAATCGGCAAGCCCTAGGCTCTGTGGTTTAGACCACAGCACCACCCACGTCCCTATATTACACATAGCTCTAACCTTAGCACCACCATGCAGCTCAGAGCCACAGTCATTCTGCATCTTCATTGTCGGCTTTTTAAACCTTGTGATGTCCAGCCACTCAGATTTCTTTAAAGCTGAATGTCATATGTGCTTCTCACACAAACCCCACATTCTTCTAAGCTCCTTATCATATCTGATGTGCTCCTCTGAATCTTCTTTGACACATGGTGAGATGAAGCAGGGGAAATCATCCCTCTTTAAACAATTTCCAGCTCTCTTCATATGTAACTCTTGGTAGAAAATGAGGCAGCAGCTCACCAATAGTTGCAAGCTTGAAACTTGAAACTATTGTGCAATGCGATTTTGCAATGTGATTTTGCCAGTATTCTCTTACTGGCAGCAGGTCCACCACCAGACCTTCCAAGTATCCCTATTTTCCAGGGAGAGTCCCAAATTTACAGAAGCCATCCCAGTTTCTGATTAAATGTACTCGGCCCAGTATACCTGAAGGAGCGTCTCCACCCCCATCGTTCTGCTCGGACACTGAGGTCCAGTACCGAGGGCCTTCTGGCGGTTCCCTCGTTGCGAGAAGCCAAGTTGCAGGGAACCAGGCAGAGGGCCTTCTCGGTGGTGGTGCCCGCCCTGTGGAACGCCCTCTCATCAGATGTCAAAGAGAAAAACAGCTACCAGATTTTTAGAAGACATCTGAAGGCAGCCCTCTTTAGGGAGGCTTTTAATGTTTAATAGATTATTTTATTTCATTTTTCTGTTGGAAGCCGCCCAGAGTGGCTGGGGAAACCCAGCCAGATGGGCGGGGTATAAATAATAATAAAACATTATTATTATTATTATTATTATTATTATTATTATTATTATTATTATCATCATCATCCAGGAATGCCCCACTTTTCCTTAGAACAGCCCTATTTTCATCAGAGAAATTTTGGAGGATATGGAGTTATGCAATGCCTGAGCCAAGGAGATATGGATAGGGAAGGGGTTTCTTCCAATGCTTATTGTTTTATTATGTTTTTATTTATGTTGGAAGCCACCCAGAGTGGCTGGGGAACTATAGCTCTTTGGGGGATAAACCACAGTTCCCAGGATTCTTAGGTGCTGGTAAACTATGCCTTAACTGTGCTGTGTGCACACAGCCTCAGTGGGAAAGGAAGGGGGAAGAAAATACGCACCCCTTTATTCCTTTCTGAGATTATTATAGTCATACATGACTGCATGGAGGAAAATTGATGTCAACTGTCAGTTGTAAGCTTCAAGCGGTGCTACAACTGCCAGAATTTTTTTTTATCATTGCTTTCCTCAAATGTCAATGTAGCAAGAACCCTTCCACCGCACAAATAATTCTGGGAACTGTAGTTTGTTAAGGGAATTGTAGCTCTGTGTCGGGATAAACGACCGTTCCTAGGCTTCTTGGGTGGGTGTGCTTCAAATGTGCTTCAAATGTGTGGTGTGTTCGCAACCAGACAGCTATTGCTGGAATTAGGATAACTTTAGCATGCCTTTTTATCTTAAGGCAAGAAAACCCTTTTGGGTTCTCCTATCACTGCCTTATGGGACCAATCCTGCCCCATTCCACAAGTTCTGGTGGGGTTTGAGTTATTGCAACACCCCAGCTTCCCTGATAACCTCTGTCCCTAATTCATATTCTCATCACACAGGAACCCTGCAAAAACCATGTGGCTATTTCAAATGTTTAGGGATGGCTGCACCCACGGTGGCTTGAAGATATTGAATAGAATTTGCCTGCAGATGATCATTTATTCCCCATCAATAAGGCAATGTTGATTCCTCACCTTTGCCGGCTGTTTTGAAATCACACGTGAGAACCACAATGGAGCTAGCAATTATTGCACCGTCTTTTACGTCGTAGTTAAGAGCCAGTGCTGAAGCTTTCAGCCTGAGACTTACACACCCTCCACTTTCCATGCACTCATTAAGCTCTGCAGATGTGTCCTCTGGGGCTAAACCTTTCCATGTTTGATCTCAACCAAAGGTTAATTTGTTTGGAAACCTTCAGTGAAATACTTTTTTCCCCTCCCTATTCCGGTTACTCAGAATAAGGCCTTTCCTATATTTTTAGCAGGGCGGAGAAATAAAATGAAAAGTTTATGAACGATTTGAACTTCCACTTCACTTCCACTTAAAAGGCTTCCCTGGAACAAGTTTCATAGAGTCTATGAATTCTCAGCTGTTACATAGCATAATGGGGTGGAAGCACACCATATATTTAAAGCACTTTTCATTCACATTTAAAGTACATGGCTTCCCCCAAAGAATCATGGGAGCTGTAGTTTACCCTCACTGAACTACAGCCCCCAGCCCCTTTTAGCAAACTACAGTTCCCAGAGTTCTTTGGGGGAGGGAAGGCATGTGTGTTAAATGTGGTTTAAATGAATGGTGTGGATGTGATCTCCAACTACAGTTTCAAGCCTAACTGTTTCCCCACCCTGCTGAGGAATAAAGAATGGATACATGGCATGGTATTTCCAAGGATATGGTCCTGATACCAAACTTATATCCAAGATCATCATGGTTTTCCAGTCAGTAGTACATTCAATGCATGCACATAGAAGCATATCTATCTACAGATACTGGAAATGAACCCAAAGAGTGGATCGAATCCAACTAAAATTACAAGTGTTATACTCCTATAAAGCACCTTGCAGCCTATACCTTTCCCTCACATCCGATATCAAACTGATAAACAACTATTTGAGTTTTTAAAGACATCTGAAGGCAGCCATGTTGTTGTTGTTGTTGTTGTTTATTGAACTTATATACCACCCTATACCCAGAGGTCTCAAGGTGGTTCACAGAAAAGATCACAACATATGTAATCAGAATAAAAACAACCACCCAATAGCACCCTCCCCCCCAAAAGAGCCACATTTTAAAAGGGTATAGGTCAGGATGTCAAACAGATCAACCAATGGCCTGGTTAAAATGGAAAATTTTTGCCTGGTGCCTAAAGGTGTATAATGAAGGCGCCAGGCAAACTTCCCTGGGAGAGCATTCAACAGATGGGGAGCCACTGCAGAGAAGGCCCTTCTTGTGTTGCCATTCTCCGGACCTTTCAAGGAGGCGGCACATGAAGAAAGGCCTCAGAAGATGATCTCAGGGTCTGGGTAGCTTCATATGGAAAGAGGCGGTCCTTCCAGTCCAGGGAAGTTTTTAATGGGTGATGTTTTATTGTGTTTGTAATATTTTGTTGGGAGCCATGCAGATAGGCTGGGGCAACCCAGTCAGGTGGGTGGCATGTAAATAAAATAATAATGTTTATTATTATTATTATTATTTATTTCAAGTCAGAAGTTGTGATGACTTAACCAATTTCGGGATCATTCCTACAAAATTTGTGGCAGTTCAGGAGGTATATGGAGGTGTGCAAATCAACAAGTGTACACTCTTTCACACGAACACTTGTATATGTGTAGGAACAGCTTGCAACTGTTCATTGTATGTGTGAACAGACCTACGGTGATAATTAACTAAGGAAGGTGCCCCCAAATATCTTAAGATGGCAGGCAAGAAGACTTTCACTGGAATGGGACTATCAGTTTCAAATGTTTCATCTATCAGTTTCAAAGTTCCACAAATCTCCACTCAGTTCCTCCCAGCTCACCTCTAAAAAGAGCCTGGATACATTTTTGTTCTGTCAGTGCTTTAAGAGAACTGAGTATTTATTCTCATGGGTTGTTTGTTTTTTTAACACTCCCTCCTATTTTCTCTCTTTTTAAAAATGGATTATAAATGCTTATTTTACTGCATTGTTTGTTATGCAAAGCGCCTGAAGCCCCAATTATTACAGTTTTTATCTGTTTATCAGTCCAATTGTTTTTAGCAACAACAGTACCAGAGCTATTAACACTTCGGAAATGTAAGTCTATATATACAGTATCTACTTACAAAGTCAAAGCCAGTTTTAGGTAATATTGTTTTGTGCATTTACTGTGGTCAAAAAGAGAGTAACGAGATAAATTAAAATATAGTACCTACAGATTTGCAGAAAATAGTAGTTTCATGGATTTATCCTCACAATCAGCTAACTGTATAGCACAATGCAGCTTTTGAATCTCTGTAACATTTGCCGGCAAACATTTGCTACTCATTTGTTGAGCTGCTGAGATGTTAAGGAATGTTTATTAACATTCCAAGTGCTAGATTCATCAAAATACAAGGCCTAGGCACAGTTGGATATTTATATTGTTGGTAAGAAAGGGTATAACAGAGGAGAGAGTTGCCAAAAGCAACCTAATGCTGGTGTGTGAGATTCTGGGTGTGAAGTTTGTGCATGTGTCCGAATGGAAAGATGTTTGTGAGAGTGAAGCGCGAATAGGTATTATGCAACACACATACTTGTAAATATTTTAATGGCCTGTCCAGTGATGATTTATTTTATATGGCTGGGCAAAAGTCACATGATTTTGTAGGAGAGGGAAAGGGAGGGTAGCAATTTTGTTTTTTTTAAAAAACACCTCAAGGCAGGGGCGGAGTTGTCCAGGAGGGCAAAATGGAAATTCGCTGGATTCCTTTTGCTCCCTGAAAATTCTCTTTTGAAAAACTTTGGCTCCGTTAACACTAAATGAAACAATTTGTTGTTCAGTTCATACAGGTGAGCGAAAGGGAGGAGAGCTAAAAAGAACAGGAGCCAAACCCACAGCTTCATGCAACGTTCTTAAAACGTTTTGTGTATGTTTGAAATTCCTTGCAAAATGTGGGCCTAGATCTGTAACTGAACACGGCTGTTTTCTTAGTTACCACAGCAAAATGAAGCGATGTTTAACAGTACAAAAGTTCAAACATTCTGATAAACGTTCGTCCTGGACACATTTACCTAGAAGTAAGTCTGACTGTGTTTGACGGTGCGGGTTCACCATCATGGTGAGCACGATTTGCGGTGGGGGCTGAACAAACCACTCCTGAGTTCCAAAGGTGGGGGGATGAGTTGCCACTGTGGGATAGATCCTTGGCTGTTGCTGGGCAAATTTGGATGTTGCAATTCGATGGGTCAGCCCCCTTGGTATAAAAGCCAAAGAGAGAGGTTTCTCTTTGGCTGCGTTTTCAGATCCCCACCCTCCCTCCGCTGTTTTTAGGCCTCTGTGTTGACATTGCTGTGCCTCTCATGGGGTTGTCTGTATTCCGGGGCCTGGTAGGAATTTTTCCATTTGGCTGATTGGCTGGTGCCATCTGCTTTTTGCCTACTGCATAGCAAATAGTCACAACTTGTAAGGTTGGCGGTTAGGCATTGGTTATTGGTTGTATATGGGGTCTGTTGACTGAGTTGGCCCCTTGTGTTAATGCCTGAGTTAGGGGAGATTCTGGTCAGGAATACAGGGGCTCTATGCAGTGTCCATAACCCCGGTAGGGGACCATCAACACGCATGAGCCCCTGGGAGCCTGAGGGGAGAGGGGAGAGCCTATTGGACCCGACTCCCTGTCTCTCCCTGTAGGATTTCCCCTTGTTGACAAGGCGAGTTTATTTCTGTCCTTAGGTGACAGTTGGAGAACCAATGCCTACGCAACCACTCAGTTTGATATTTGTATTTCAATAAAAGTTGTGGCCAAATTCATGCCAAAAACCATTAAACAAAAATTCTATGGTGTGAGTTATTTGAGGGGTGGTTTTGGGGACCTCCAGACGCAATGTTTACTCCTCAATAAGTGCATGCAGGCTTTGGTCAAGTGAATGCCTCTGTTGCTTATTTGTTAATATGCTATGCTGGAAATACTAAAGCTTCCAGATCTACAGTGAGCAGGAAACTGAAGCAACGTTTTGAAATTCCAGTGCATACATGCCTGGGAAATATTTAATAGCTGTTTCTACTCCGAGGCAAATACATTCTAGATCCAATCCAATAAAATACTAAGAAATTGTAATAAATAATAGATCATAGAAAACAAGAGTTGGAAAGGACTATGAGGGTCATCTAGCCCAACTCTCAGCAATGCAGAGATCCTTTGCCCAATGTGAGATTCGAACCCACACCCTTGAGATTAAGAGTCTCCTGCTCTACTGTCTGAGCCATAAAACAGGTCCTATAAAATAGTCTGTATTCTTACATGAGCAGGACTTGAAATGTGAACAACAACATGAATTATGAAGAGAAATAGGTTAAAATTGTTATATAGGTGAAATATGCACTATTTAAAGGTAAAAGGAAGTCAATAGATAAAGTAACTCATGGTTTATGTTAAAATTTGTAAAGTTTTCCTTTTTGTGAAAAAATTAATAAGAATATAAGTATTAATATAAGTATTAATAAGTATTCTTATGGAGCACCTCACAGACAGTGCTAACTAAAGTATATTTATTAGGTAATTAGGAAAGGAAATGCTGAGAAAGGAGTTATGTACAACAGAAGTCATTTTTCAGTCCTTGCTAGTTAGACGTGATCAGCACTAGTCTCATCTAATTAGTTGCATGCAACAACTGGTAGTTCTGGATAAGGGAGAGTACTTCCTCATCGGCATCGAAGATACAGTCATACAATTCAGTTGGGCCACTGCTAATTGGAGCAAATACCATTCAGAGAGACATACACAACAACAATGAATTTACACTGAAGCTTGCTTTCACATCCTGTGTTGGAGCAAGGCATAAATCGTTTCTGATAGAAATAAAAACCAAACCATCTTGAACAGCACATGCCTCAAAGTGCTAAAACCATTTCCAAACTATCTCCAACAACCTGCTATTGGAATTGACATTTAGTAAATAAACATTTAGTATTTAGAAATGTTTTGGTTCTGTTTCCTCCTCAAAAGCACTCTTCGTACCCATGTTGAATTTGCACAGCGTTGTGTGCTGTCCCTATACCCTTGTGCAAATTAATTGAAACAAACAATGAATTTAGTAGTTTATTGTACAAAGCTCACATGTACAAAACTCACATATACGTACATTAGTAACGGATATGACCTCCGCTATTTTTAAGCAGCATGTGAACACAGTTTGGCATGGATTCTACTAGTTTCGAACAGTCACTGTTGATTTTCAGATCCCTGTACCACACTTGAATCAGCGCCTGAATGAGCTTCTCCACTGTCGTACAGTCTACAGCACGGAAGCGACTTTTGCATATAGCCCACAATTCTCAATGAGATTTATGTCCAGGGAATTCCCTAGCCAATCAAGTACCTGTATTTGCTGCTCTGTCATGAATGTCTTCACCACTTTCGATGTGTGACAGGGGGCTAGGTCCTGCTGCAATATCCCAGTACCGTCAGGATACCTCTTTTCCAGCTCTGGAATAACTCTTTTTCGTAAAACCTCAATATATTGTGGCAAGCGCATCATTCCTTCTATTGGGTGCAGACTTCCTACACTATAATGATCACCCGACGTTTCGTGTTTGTTTTGAGTACAGGATTACGAGTAATATAGAACAGTGTTTTTCAACCTTTTTTGGGCAAAGGCACACTTGTTCCATGAAAAAAATCACGAGGCACACCACCATTAAAAAAGTTTAAAAAATTTAACTCTGTGCCTATATTGCAGTTATCTAAATACATCAGAATTGACCCCCTCTTTATTTTTATTTCTTAAAACTCCTCCGCTGTTTGCAGTCTCTTTCCAAGGCAAGCAAGGCTCCCTTCTGCCCTCTCTCAGTCTGTTTGGAATGTTTCTTTTAAGCGCCTCTTAAAAGTATCTTTCTGAATGCCTTTCAAGTATCTCTTTTTTATATATATCTTTGCACTTCTACAGATACATAGTCTCTTTAATTCTGAAGAGTTGCAGTAGGGTAAAGTTGCACCAACCTTTTATGCAGGTCGCGGTTCTTTCTTATTTCGGAGGTTTTGCCGCTTGTGCGCTTCAGCAGCCAGGCTTTCTCAGTGCGGGAGGGAGAGAGCTGCAGCCGGCGTCTGTGATCCCCTTCTGGACCTCACAGTCCGTTGCGGGAACCCCTCCAATGCCCTGCAACCCCTCTTTAGGCAGGGAGTCCCCCCTGTTCCTCACACGGGGGTTTGAAGCCTCAAAACCGCCCATTTTCACCCCGCAAAGAGTAGCGCTCCCTGGAGCTTCGTCAGGGAGCGTCTGGAGCGGTCCGCGGCAACCCGGAAGTCCCCCGGCCGGCTTCCTTTACGGCGGGTCAGCGCCCCCTAATGGCGGCCGCCTTCTCGCCACGGCACGTGACTAGGCACGTGACAAGGCAGCAAATCGCCCTTCTCACCGCGGCACACCAGCCAGCGTCTCGCGGCACACTAGTGTGCCGTGGAACAGCGGTTGAGAAACGCTGATATAGAAAACATGCTTTGTTTCAATTAATTTGCACAAGGGTGTAGATCGACAGCAAGCTTGTCTCCCGAAAGGAAGAGACCCATCATCTTAGCTTTGTAGGGCTCCTATCTACAATTAGAGAAGGAGGAAGTACAATTCATTTCCACTTGCCCCACCTCTATCCATCACCCTCATTTTTCAGAGTGCAAACCACTGCTGGGGGGGAGGGGCGGGATGGGAAGAAACACTTTAAAAATATGTTCTTTGCTGAAGCTTCTTTTTACTTCGATGCAATACATCTGCATGCAACCTTTTACTCTGCAGGATCAGAATGCAATTATGCTATTACATTACTCAGGCATTCACCTTTTACTTTGGCGCTTTGAGGTTAATTGACTAATCATTAGTAACCCATATTGTCTGGTACAATGGAATTGAAATTGATTGGAATTCAAACAGAGCAAGCACATCGCCCTCAAACTTACAGTACAAAAGGGCATGGGGTAGATGGGGAGGGAGGGGCCAGGGGACCTCCAGGAAAACATAGCCCACCCCACCATTGCACACCGTGGCAATAGCAGCCGAATGAGACTTGATTATCCAAGATTATGTACACTCCACCTTTCTGCTGGCTCCTTAGCATTTCCCTGCTGATGCCACAATTATGTTTTTATTACAATGAGTAGCTTATCAATGCATAGCACAATGGATATATCTAAACCTCCACTCAAAATTTAGGGCTGGGGTTTTTTGTGTTTTTTTAATGTGTAGGCATACAAGTAATGTTTGCCTGCAAGAAATGTGTGCCTCATGGACATACCCACCCCACGGGCCAAACCCAGTATCTTGACATTGATATGTGCACAATATATGAATTTGTTGCGGACAAATTGTGACTTTGTATGCCTAAGCCAAAGGAAGGAGTCCTTTGTTATGAGTAGGTATTTGAACATATCTGATATGCTGCTCAACTACTCAAACAACAAGAGAGCATAGCAAATACTAATGATGGCAGGTACTCATTTTCTGCTGTGTAATGTTTGAATCGGCAGTCACTGGTTGTCCTAGGACGAGACAACCAAACTCAGAGCTGGTTAGTTCTAAAGTTACTCTACTTGATCATATTAGAGATACTTCCAGAATTTTAATTCATCCTAGATTTGAGAGTTATGAATTGTTGTTGTTTGTTGTTTAGTCATTTAGTCGTGTCCGACTCTTCGTGACCCCATGGACCAGAGCACTCCAGGCACTCCTGTCTTCCCCTGCCTCCCGCAGTTTGGTCAGACTCATTTTGCAGGCTTCAAGAACACTGTCCAACCATCTCATCCTCTGTCGTCCCCTTCTCCTTGTGCCCTCAATCTTTCCCAACATCATGGTCTTTTCCAGGGAGTCTTCTCTTCTCATGAGGTGGCCAAAGTATTAGAGCCTCAGTTTCAGGATCTGTCCTTCCAGTGAGCACTCAGGGCTGATTTCGTTCAGGATGGATAGGTTTGATCTTCTTGCAGTCCATGGGACTCTCAAGAGTCTCCTCCAGCACCACAATTCAAAAGCATTAATTCTTCGGCGATCAGCCTTCTTTATGGTCCAGCTCTCACTTCCATACATCACTACTGGGAAAACCATAGCTTTAACTATACGCACCTTTGTCGGCAAGGTGATGTCTCTGCTTTTTAAGATGAATTGCCAAGTCTCATTTTCTGAAGTGGAATCAGTGCATTAGAAAGTCACCATTTTTCCATTGACCCTGACTCTCTCCTTCCCTCCAGCATATATAACTTTCTTTGTACACAGGGTTGTATCTAATGAATCAGTCCAATTAGCACAGGGGCTTTTGCCTGTCTAACAGGATTTCCTTCCCTTCACCTCACCCGCCCCACATCCCAAATCACTCTGGAAAATTGGAGGAAAGGGGTGCGCACAACAGTCCTATGTTACTTTACTAATCATTTCTTAAAACCCACAAATCATATTGTGGTGCAATATAATTTACATCATTTCAGGACTCGGCTTCTTTGTTTGGGATGAAAACTTCAAGCTCATTCAAAATCTACTAATAATGCATGAAAGTTACTTCCCAGATTGTCTCACATCTTTAAATCATAATGGCCCCACAAAAGATTAATTTAATGTGTTGTTCAGCCTAGGCACATTCTACTCAATACCAGGTTTAATTTGTATGCCAGCAGCCCTGCTGGTTAAACCTGCATTAATTTACACAGCATTGTCTTAAAACCTTTGACACAGCAATAGCTCATATGACCCAAAGGAACATAATAATATCTGACTGCCCTGAAATTAGGGGAGATGAATGCCCGAAAGCTCTTCAATCCATTTCCCTCGAGAGAAAATTAAACAGTTTTAAGACATCTTGGTTATGACACATATATCATGAACTGGATTTGACGACTGCTGGATAAGATGCTGGTGGATTATTACATTGTTCTGGAATTGATGGGGAAGTTTCTTGGTTTTAAACCTGCAGGTCACCAGCATTCCTCAGTAGTGAGCAGTGGTCCTTACCTATCCCCCATCAATGGTATTGTTGGAGAAAGAGGGTGGTGGGTGAGGTGATGGTGAAGTTGGCATGAAGCAAAACACGTTGGCACAGCCAATCCAGGACTCACACTGGTGTATTTGTGCCACGCCTTGCCCTTCCCCCACCCCGTAATCTGCAGCAACGCCAGTGATGGGAGGTCAGCAAATGGCCCCACTCAACTGCTTCTGCCATTCTTTCTAACGGTATCAAACTTGGTGATGCCATTTGGCAACAAAACAGAAAATGTGGGTTTTGCATGCAGAAGTGTCTATAAGTTAATTAGACAAGGAACCTCAAGGATGCTTGAGGGATTCCAAGACGTGGAACAGGAAAACAATGGGGGCAAATGTACTTGAAATTGTGGGAGAATAATTGCTTGATGTAACATCATATAATCTGTTTAAATAATAGTATCTGTATGCTGCCTTTCCATGGTTAAAAACCCTTCTCAAGTCGGCTTAAAACATGAAATAAATACCTAACTGCAAACATAATAAAATAGTCTTAAACAAGAAATAAAACATCAAAAACCACACAACCAAATTGTACAATTTCCACACAAATAATGAGATCTTGAAAAAAGATACAAAAAAATTAATATCAATAACCACAACAAAGTCCCCCCAAGAAAACCCTCAGACTATAGCCCCGCCCAAGAGTCTGTTCAGTAGTCTCAGCTTTTGCGGTTGGAGTCAATCAGGGCTCCACCCTCCCAGGTTAGGTGGGAAAGGCCAGCAAACCGGCTTTTCAGGACTCACATCCAAGATGGATATCCTCAAACTGAATGCTCAATAAACAGGCCATCTGGAAGTGTCACCTTCGTTACATATCTTTAGGCGTCAGGCAAAAACATTCCAGACTTTTGGCTAATTAAACAATCTATGGCTTTTAAAAATGGGTGGGGCTGGGGGGGCATTGTTTATGTTTGTTACTATGTTTTTATATTGTAAACCACCATGTGGCCTGCAGGTTAAGGGTGGTATAGAAATATCATAAAAATAATAGATGATAGAGAGCTAGATGATAGAGATGATAGATAGATAGATAGATAGATAGATAGATAGATGATAGATAGATAGATAGATAGATAGATAGATAGATAGATAGATAGATGATAGATCCTGCTCTCCAGAATTCTCCCTTCCAAGTCTCCATAGAATAATAAATTGTTTCAGTTTTGGAGGTTTCAGAAGGGTGGAAAAGGGCGTGTGTCTACATTTTCCTTCCAATCTCATGCTTTTGCTCTGCCTCCTGCCCTCTGAGCCCCAAACAAGTATACCCATACTATTTTGTTGTGGGTCCCAGGATGGAGGGGGCATTTGATTCCATTCGCATTTAAAGGCAAGCATAACTAATTCACACTTTCCATAACAATAAATGAACTGAAAAAAAGATTTAGTCCTATTTGCTCCTAGTTTTTGCAACATGGTGTTGTTGTTTTTTTAACATCTACAAAAATACAGTACCCATAAAGGCATAAAGTGTACATTAAAATGCATTATGTTAGTGGAAAACGGTTTGCAAAAATGTGTATATAAAGCATCCTACTGGAAGAAGAAAGAAATACCCAATATCTTGGAATGGCAGGAGAAGCATCAGAATTGGGGGGAAAATGGAGAATACATGAAGGGACAGTGCCCCACGGTAAAATCTTGGGTTTATTTATAATGCCTCGTATTGAATTGATTTGATTTAAGTTGACAAAGCTTGATGATGGTGAATTTTTTTCTCTTTTTTGTGAGTTATGATATTATTTGAGAACTATAGGATATATATGTAATATAGGATTGAGGGGAAGCAGTACCAGAGTATAGTAATCAAAGAACCTGAGAGTCTAACATGGGAGGAGAAGATATAGGGGATTAAATAAAGGTGTAAGGTAAATAGGAAATTAGGAATATAGCTGAAATGTATTTTGATTATTTTGATTTTGGGTATGAATGAATATCTGAATGTATGATTTTTGTTTTTTGTGTTTATGTTTTCTTTATGATTATTTATATATGATTTTGTATGTTATTATTTTTATATTATTATTTCTTTAGTGTGTTTGTGAATGTATTTTAATTTGAATTCTAATAAAGTTTATTTTAAATATAAAAAAGCTAAGCCACAAAACTATGAACAGTAGGAGAAATCAATCAATCATTTGAAACTCATAAAACATAAATTAGGATTTCTTTAATGAGATGATGGCCAAATTACCTAGAGATTATGGGAGAGTGGTGGATTTGGAGAGGAGTTGAATTCCTTCTATTCCAGAGATACTTGGTGACAGAGAAATGTCAGCTGCAAACTGACATTTTTAATATTATTAATAACACATCAAATGCCACCCCTGAGGAGAACAGTTCTCTTTATCTTGTCAGCTTAAGAACATTAACATGACAGTATTCTTGAACACCTGGGATTAAACCAGGGAGGAATTACTGCTTTAGATTTCTCAGACCTGCCTGGGTGTCATTTCGTCGGAACTACAACAGTGAGATAAACTTGGCAAATGGGATTGCAAAACTCAGAGGCAATCATCAATGGCTGCAAACCATATCTCAGGGGGCAACTCAAATCCAAGCCACTGGTCAGCGGGGATTTATAGAGTGGCAGGACCATTGCTGCATCCTCAGCATCCACTGTGCATTGTGGCAGAAGGTGAGTGGCAGGATGATTGATATACCAGCCTTGGACATCCGTAGTGTTTGGGCTTCCATCGGGTCTAGTGTCATTACACAATGGCAGTGGGACCACCCTGAGGTCCAATGAATGAGCCATCATTTTTAATTGCAAACATTTTGAAAACACTAATATATTAAGCACTAAAAATGCAGGGGGGGGGAAACAACACAGCAGAAGCATATCTCCAATTAATCACTGAACATGTGTTTTAATTTTTAAAATCTCACCATGCCTGGGCTGAGACTTTTAGTGGTCTTCCAGAGCTAGGGTGCTCCAGAACTGGGAAGGTGCTATCATGATCACACCTGTTCCTTTGCTGATACATGAAGGACTTTATCTGGAGCATCATCCCTCGTTGGCACCCCAATACCAAAATGAAACCTTTCGCTGGTATCTGCTTCTTTTCATCACAGCTTTCCTCCTCATCTTTATTGTCTTTCTTGAAGGATGAAATCTCCCATGTAGGCAATCCAGTCTGTCTAATAATGCAATTATCCCAGCGCTACACACTCTGAAACTAAAGGCAGAGACCTATATAATTCAACAAAATTCAAGTGAGTTTCTTCCCTCCCTCCCCCTCTTGCTGTTCTTGATCTGATATTTAGTTTGCTTACGTCATCTCCAAGCTTTTCTTTTCTTTTTTTCGTTTTAGCAATTTCTTTTTCGGAGCAGCATGCTTCAAAATGAATCTCACATTATTACACTTTAGATAACATGCCAACTAATTTCAGACAGCAGTAAAAGACCCTGGGGAGGTGAAGGAGACCTATCATGGAAAGCAAGGTTTAATAAAGAAAGACAAGCTAGATGAAAATTTGTTTGGTAGTTGTAAAGAAGATGTTATTTAATAGCACGGGGGGAAAGATCTTGTCTTGAAATTGTTTACAAAGAAATGTTTTATAAAAAGATCCATCTGCATTTTTTGTGGGGAAAAAATAGTATTATGCCATATGTGCAAACATAATATACGTATGAAATTGCTGCTTCTGTTCACATTTCTAATTTCAAAAGGTCAAAACTTTATTGTTGCTTGTTTTGCAAGTCTATTCCTCTAACTTTGATATGGCAATGTCCAAAATGATCTTGGGAAACTGGAAGCAGCACTAAATGGAGTTCAACGAGGACAAAAGCCAGCAGGGAATAACCAAAGTATAAGGTGGGGAGATGGCCACAAAACAACATTTCTAAGCACCATTTCAGGGTTTCAGGGGATAATCAACAGCTTCATGCTGTAGCAAACATGTGCAGTGTCATTTCAGGGTGTTGCAAGATGAGACTCTCCTTGGCTGCATCCTCTTGTACACAAAATGCTGGCTTAGACGGTCATTTCAACTGATCCAGTAAAATTCATCTAAGGGTCTTTCCATACCATTAATCAGCTAGCATCTTGGAATAATGTGCTCAAAAGCTGGCTCTTCTTCCACCACGAAAAGAAAAATCCAGGTTTTATGAAAGACCTGGAATGGATCCTCAATATTTTTAATGGTGTGGCATGTATATAAGCATTATCTTGGTTTCTGTGTGGAGGGGTGGGGCTTGGTGGGTGTGGTGTGAGAGGCATCTGTTTTACACCACTCCCCTGTGACTGAGTTTGTGAGCTCGGTTCAGTCTCCGCTGTCCCTTCCAAAGGAAACACGAACCCTGGGTAAGCACCTAGAACCCCCGGAATCTTGCACCCCTCAGAAATTTGAGCAGCATGCAACAGTACTTTAAATGTATGGTTCAGATGTGGCCTAGTTATGGGGCTTGTTGTTACTAGCAAGCAGAAGCCTATCATCCAGGACATCTGAGAAGGAAGTTTGACCAAGATAAGCTTTAGATCCTTGATGACATAGCTTCTCTGAGTTATTCAAGCCCCTTCGCCACGACAAGGCATTGATCCATGAAGGCTGATCGCCGAAGAATTGATGCTTTTGAATTATGGTGCTGGAGGAGACTCTTGAGAGTCCCATGGACTGCAAGAAGATCAAACCTATCCATCCTTAAGGAAATCAGCCCTGAGTGCTCACTGGAAGGACAGATCGTGAAGCTGAGGCTCCAATACTTTGGCCACCTCATGAGAAGAGAAGACTCCCTGGAAAAGACCCTGATGCTGGGAAAGATTGAGGGCACAAGGAGAAGGGGACAACAGAGGACGAGATGGTTGGACAGTGTTCTCGAAGCTACGAACATGAGTTTGACCAAACTGCGGGAGGCAGTGGAAGACAGGAGTGCCTGGCGTGCTCTGGTCCATGGGGTCACAAAGAGTCGGACACGACTAAACAACAACAACTATATATATATATATATATATATATATATATATATATATATGGAGCTATCTGCTCTTTTTCAGGATAAGTAAAATGAGTTAATCTGCCTTGTTTTAATCAGGATCAAGTACATATGCCAAGCTGTGTCAAATCATTGCTACTCAGGAGGCTGATGAAAACTACCATCACCCAGTACTGCATCTCTTCAGCTGGCTAATAAGCTTCCTGAAAAGTTACATGCTGCCTGTCTCCATTAGTCTTGAGAAGCAATTGCACATTAGATATGCAACAGCACGGTGGCCTGCAGTCCACTCCGCCCGCCCGCCCACCCCAAAAACACACCCGCCATGTTTTCTATTTCTCTGGTGTGAGCTCCAGTGATGAAATGAATAGGATTTTGGAAGCTCCCTTTAGGTGTGTTCACATGTTGCATTTAATGAGTGTGACATCCTTGTACATAAATAGTTGCACTGCACATATCAGCAAGTGCGCATTCTTTCACACGGACACTTGTATGCGTGAAGAGGCAGCTTGTGCCTGTTTTTCGCTAGAATACATGCACAAGCCTTCTGAGGCATTTATAATATGGTGTGCTTATCTTTTTGGGGCAGGGTTTGCCCTGCCAGGTTGCAGGGTAAAGCAACCTGCTTCAGGAAACAAACTGAGGAGGGGGCAGCTGAAAGCAGGAATCAGTGTGTCAGAGAAACCCCCCCTCTCATCAGAAGCAGCCCGTCACCAAGCAGTCATGAAAGCATGGGGTCTGAAGGGGTGAGTCAGGAGACGGAGAAGGAGTACCAGGGCTCTGGCAGCATTGGAGAGCCACTGCTCCACAGGCAGGAAGAGAGAGAGGCGGGAAAGGTGGACAGGCAGAAGGCTGACCGTAGACCCTTCCCCCTGACACCGGTATTGAGGAGGAGGAGAAAGGGGAGGAGATTCACTGTCCCGAGGCTTTTATGTTGGTCTAAGTCGTGAAAAGGGGCAGTGCCGGATTCTGAATCGGAATGAGAAGACATGAAACCAGCAGCTTGTTATACTGTAAATAAGGTGCACTAATAAAGACTTTTGAAAGACACGCATGTGGAAAGTTGTTACTCTGGAGTAGTCGTAACAACCCTGACAACCACAGTTTAAGCATCTATGGCAGGACTGGGGAACCCCACATGACTCTCCCAAGTTACACCACTTCCCTAGTACAGTAGTGGCAGATGGGGCAGTGCTCACCTGCCTTCCCCAACACCAGGCATTACATCCTGGAGGGGGAAAGGATGGTAAGGCAGCAGGAAGGCTGGCACAGTGGAAGCGGCATCTATTGGCCAGCCAACACCGTCCGTGGCTGCAAGCCACAGGAAGGGAGAGTGCTCTTGTTTTCGAGTCCTGCTTGCTGGTATCCCACAGACATCTGGTTGGCTGCTGTGAGAACAGGACGCTAGGCTAGATAAGCCATTGGCCTGATCCTGCAGGCTCTTCTTGCGTTTTAATGTTCTTATGTAAGATTCCAGTTTTGGCATACACACCAAGACACACAACCAATTCAAACAATAATAGCTGATTCAAATGCAAGGTTTACGATGTCTGCCTTCAGCTCACAGCAGAGGAAATAAAAGCCTTTGTTTATAAATACACAGGGCTTAGGGGAAGAAAAACACAGATGTTGATGCCATCTTCCAGACCTGGTAATGACCAGCTGGAGCAATCAGTTTACGTAGGTGTTTCTTATATTAAATCAAGCCCAGAGGGACTTTTTTCCCATTCTTCTTCCCTCCTTCTCTCTCTTCCTGTGCAACTTAAGCATGACAATAAATATGTATTTTTCTGGTGCCTTGCTCTCCTGCTGCTGCGGACGTGATGGTGGTTGTAGCATGACCGCTGACAAACTAAAAGGCCCAGTGTGGGCTCAAAGATACATAAAGGAACAAAGAAGCTGACGGCGGATGGGAGGGAGAGGCCTTAAATTATTCAGAATGCTGCCTCTGCCTTCCTTGGATTCTCCCCCCCCCCTTTTCACTTCTTTTGTGTAGCAATTGAAATGAGATGCTCACACAGCATGAGTTGTCAGATTGCGCAAGCTGCCAAGGGACTGCAGAGGATCCTCAATCTTTACTCCATGCCATGTCCCACCTAGGCTAATCATTTCCTTTAAAAATAAATATATATTTCAGTTTTAAGATACACACAGTTTGTAAAGCACACACACACACACACACACACACAGAGAGAGAGAGAGAGAGAGAGAGAGAGAGAGAGAGAGAGAGAGAGAGAGAGAGAGAGAGACAAACCCAGCCTCTGGTAAGCTTTACAAAGCCCATCCACGGCAGAGCTTGATCCAAATATCCTAGACCAGGGATACTCATTTCAAATCATGCCAAGGGCCTCTCAAGAGTGCTGCCTTGTTCCTGTTTGCTCATTGTAACATGTGCCTGCTATCCCTCTTTTTCTCTCCCCACCCCATAATACGTTCTGTCTTCTCTCAACACAGGTCTCTCCAATTTTTGTTCTGTGCTCTCCCTCTGTTTAGCATTCCACTCCATAGATCTCTTTGCAATCCACTGCAGCCAAACACCAACATAAAGGAAAATATTTTTTAAGCTGCCTTCTAAAAGTGGTGGTGGTGGTGCCACGTGTCTAAAGGAAAGGAGTTCCACAATTGGGGCACCACCACAGAGAAGACCCAGTCTCATGTCACCACATAATAAGACATTACTGGGACCATGAGTGGGGTCTCTCACAGAGGCCCAATATGGCTGTTACAGGCAATGGTGGTTCTTCAAGTATTGGAGCCCTAGTGTAGTGTTCACACACTGAAGATACTATCTGTTTTGTGATCTTGCTTTGTCATTAAATGGCTTCTAGAGAGTTATTTATTTATTTATTTATTCATTCATTCATTCATTCCCTGCCCATCTGGCTGGGTTTCCCCCAGGTACTCTGGGCGACTCCCAACATAGATGATGATGATGATGATGATGATGATGATGATGATAAAGCAATAAAACATCAGACATTAAAAACTTTCCTAAACAGGGCTGCCTTCAAATCCTTCTAAAAGTCAGATAGTTGTTCATTTCCTTGACATGAGATGGGAGGGCGTTCCACAGGGAGGACACCACTACCGACAAGGCCCTGTTGCCTGGTTTCCTGTAGCTTCACTTCTTGCAGTGAGGGAACTGCCAGAAGCCCTCAGTGCTGAACCTCAGTGTCTGGGCTGAATGATGGGGGTGGAGACACTCCTTCAGGTATACTGGGCCGAGGACGTTTAGGTCTTTAAAGGTCAGCACCAACACTTTGAAACATACTTGGGAGCCAATGTAGGTCTTTCAGGACCGGTGTTATGTGGTCTCGGCGGCCACTCCCGGTCACCGGTCTAGCTGCCACATTCTGGATTAATTGCAGTTTCCGAGTCACCTTCAAATGTAGCCCCACGTAGAGTGCACTGCAGTAGTCCAAGGGGGATGCCCTTGCAGAGTGCAATAGAATAAAAGTGGGGATCACTGTGATCAGGCTATTCCAATGCAGGAAAGGCCATAGCTGGGATGAAACTACACCTGAGCCTCAAGTGACACAGCAGGGTCAGGGAGTACCACCGAGATACAAATCTGCTCCTTCAGGGAGAAAGTGACTCTGCCCAGAACAGACCATCTCCTCAAGTCCTGAACATCAGAGTCAGCCACTGGCAGCACCTCTGTCTTCTTGTTGAGATCCAGCTTCCATTTATTGCCTCTCATCTAGGCAGTTATTGCATCCAGGCACGAGTCTTGCACCTGCAAGAGCTGATTCAGATGGTTTGGAGAGGCAGTGCTGAGTATCATTAACCTACTGATGACGGCATTTCCCAGGTCCCTCTGAGCCTGTTCCCATCTCTGATGGCTTGCATCATTTGTTTGCTTTTTTTTTATAAAAGTACTTTACAAAAATGCAAAACATAATAATATATTTTTCCTGGATTTATATTTTTCTGTTGGGCACGTAGGCAGAAGAATAACATTATGATTGAGGCCGGTAATATTCTGGCTAGATGGTAGTCTTGCTTTGACTGCTGTTTACCTTATCAATGGATCTATTCTAACGTTTATTGCAGCCTATATCTTCTTATAATGTAATCAATGACTGAAATCAATGAGACTTAAGCACACAGCATTAAGTACTTAAATGCCATTGATCTGGGGGGGATTTAAATATGACTAATTTTCTCTAGATTATGGGTCTATTAATCCCATTTCCTTTTAAGGATAAAACTGTGCCTCTGTCATTTAGCTTGTGTAACCATTTAATTACACATTTCACATATCATCATCACCTCATCAAATGTTAGGATTGGGACTATGGCTGAGATATTGCTCACCTAACTCTTTTTGTATTTCCGTGTGCTAGAATACAGCATCCTCCTTACAGTTTGGCACCCCTTCAAATCTATTTCTATTGTTACTGATGTAAGTCTTGCCCAGTTTAGGCTCTGGGCAGGGAAATATCTGGGCACTGTTTTCAGACACACACAAACATCGGAGGGGAGTTTTTCAAAGCCTTCTTTCATCGAATCACATTTCCCCACAGTGGCTTATCTAGAAACCCATATAAAGGCAGTATTTTTTTCTTCTGTTTGCTTCCCAGCTACTGCTATTGAGAAAAGTATGCTAGAATGGTATACTAAAGATGAAGAAGTGAAATCAGTAATGATAGAATGGGCAAGGGATATACAATTGGCATCATGGGGGAAATTATGGAGGGAAGATTTAAAATTTGCAGCATGTTTTATGTTGAAAGACAATTATATGAAAATGATGTATCGCTGGTACCTAACTCCTTCTAAGGGGCTCATCTTCCAGCGTCATAACTTTTATATGCCTGTTGTCTTTGTCCATGGAGTTTTCTTGGCAGGGATACTGGAGTGGCTTGCCAGTTCCTTCTCCAGGTTCCTTCTCTTAAGGAAATCAGCCCTGGGTGCTCACTGGAAGGACAGATCGTGAAGCTGAGGCTCCAATACTTTGGCCACCTCATGAGAAGAGAAGAATCCTTGGAAAAGACCCTGATGGTGGGAAAGATTGAGGGCACTAGGAGAAGGGGACGGCAGAGGACGAGATGGTTGGACAGTGTTCTTGAAGCTACCAACATGAGTCTGACCAAACTGCGGGAGGCAGTGCAAGACAGGAGTGCCTGGCGTGCTATGGTCCATGGGGTCACGAAGAGTCGGACACGACTAAATGACTAAACAACAACAAACTCCTACTAAACTAGCAAAAATGTATAGAACTGCTACAGATATGTGTTGGAAGGGTAAAGAGGAGGAAGGCACATTTTAGCACATCCAGTAGATGTGCAAAAACAAAAGCATGCTGGGAAATTGTTTATAATGAGTTGAAAAAAATGTTTAAAATAACTGTTCTTAAAAACAACAACAACCCTGAAACTTTCTTACTAGGAATTTTAGGTCCAGAAATACCTAAGGATCAGAAGAGACTACTTATGTATGCTACAACAGCTGCGCAGATGCACTATGATATCACCATCCCATCCTCCAGCCCCAGCCCCATTTTTGACTACCATCTTTGATGGTCAACAAGACACTCCCATCATTTTCAATCGTTCATGGAAGTAGATTGGCTTCCTTCCACAGCAACTCTCCTCAGTTTGTCTCTCTTCCCTGGCTTCTGTTTGCCTTCTTTCTGAGAAAGCAGCCCTGTTTTCAGGTTTTCATTATTTGTTTCCCACTTGGTGTTTCCATTTCTCTTACAGTATTGCCCTCCTCGTCCACCGATGCTTGATTTGCTCCTCTCCTGGCATTTTAAATGACAGCCCAATACATATATGTCACATTCAGGGAGCTTCAAAAAGGTCAGAGCAGGAAAAGCATAATGCACTCAGCAAGTGAAAACTGAATTGCCACGTCATCACTATGTGGCTACCAGAAGGTCATTCAGAGAAATACAGCTAGGGCATTAAGGGGAAACAGGTCAATGAACTTCAGAGCTTCTGACAATCATTCATAAGCCTTCACATTCATTTTTTTTTAAATCTCTGCACCCTTCTATTGATCCAAGTAAGAGCACTTCTGACTATCAGTAATGATTTATTTATATCTTGCTCTTCTATAATTGTACTCAGAGCAGCTATAGAAAATAAAATACAATCCTACAAATACAATTAACAGTAATGCAATTAAAAAGAAGAGCACTTTTAAAAAACAACAACCGAAAACAGACCTAAAGCAACAAATAAAGCATTTCCTGCTATGTTTTAAGCTGTTTCTATTTTAGCAGCAAGCCACCATGAGTACCTGTCAGGAAAAAAGGGTGGGATATAAATAAATATTATTTTTTATTATTAAGTTGAAATTTGAATACTGATTTCCAAGTTCAGTACCCATAAACAAAGACTACTCACGAGTGTGACTAAACTATCCACCATTCTGTCCAAGTTAGGGTTGTCATATTTTGAAGAGCAAAAACCACGGATCGCTATGGCAACTCTCATTTTAAGTACCCCTACTATATGTAGGCTATAGAAGCTGTAATATATTGCTAGCAGCAATGTTCTTAACTTTCCCTTTTCACTTGTCACATCCACGTCTGTAAAGGGGCAGTTCAACCTTGACTTCTTCCTCTGGGGCTACAGAGAGCCAATCTGGGTGAAACAATTAAATTGGCAGTCAGCTGAGACCACATGCCTGTCCGTTGGGTCACCAGGGCAGGGGGACAAGGATTAGGCTGGGCACAGGGTGGGAAGGCATTTTTTCCTTCCAAAGACTTCCAAAGAGTTAACTCTTCCTAACCCTTTTTGCCCTTTTCTTGGGCACGGGAGGAAATTACAGGCCTTGGAGAACCTTAGCAATGGTCCTTCATTTCAGTCAGTCTACTCCAGTGTTTCCCAAACTTGGGTCTCCAGCTGTTTTTGGACTACAATTCTCATCACCCCTAGCTAGCAGGACCAGTGGTCAGGGATGATGAGAATTGTACTCCAAAAGCAGCTGGAGATCCAAGTTTGGGACACCCTGGTCTACTCTGAGTAAGACCTAGCTGAACACCACCCAATGTTGATATCATTCAAGTTGGCATTACCTGTCTGCTACTATATCCCAGCCCTACCTTTGCACAGATCCTGAAACTGAGGCTCCAATACTTTGGCCACCTCATGAGAAGAGAAGACTCCCTGGAAAAGACCCTGATTTTGGGAAAGATTGAGGGCACAAGGAGAAGGGAACGACAGAGGACGAGATGACTGGACAGTGTTCTCGAAGCTACGAACATGAGTTTGACCAAACTGCGGGAGGCAGTGGAAGACAGGAGTGTCTGGCGTGCTCTGGTCCATGGGGTCACGAAGAGTCGGACATGACTAAATGACTAAACAACAACAACAACACCTTTGCATACTGGTCACAGCCCAGTTACAGCTTGCCATTGTGGCTAAGACGCATTGAAAGAATGGACAATTAATGTCCAACTCATAGCACCCATTTTAATGGGACACACTTGCAACTAACTTGAGTTGGACTTTTGTAGTAAGAATATGGCTGCACTGCATTTCAGTGGCAAACCTGAGCCCTGCCGCACATTACTTGAATGAAGGGCAACCCCAGACACAGTTCAGACTGCACCATTTGGTAACAGCTGCTTCACACCCTCATACTAGGTGGCCCAAATGTCACTGATACAGCTCCTGGGAAGATGGAGGGTCATGGAGTATTTCTCTCAATACCCAAGAGACCTTGGCAATTGACAAGCACCACAATCTATCTTAATGAAAGGCATTTCACCATTTTTTATTAGAAAATATGGCAGTGGTGGTGGGGGACAGTAAGCTATTGAGACATTTGCTTTATTTCCCAACTGGTTTGTTCCTTGTGATAGCTAACAGCAACCACCCTGTACAGTCATACCTCGGTTTAAGTACGCCTCGGTTTGAGTATTTTCAGTTTAAGTACTCCGCGGACCCGTCTGGAACAGATTTATCCACTTTCCATTACTTTGAATGGGAAAGTTTGCTTCAGGTTAAGTACGCTTCAGTTTAAGTACTCCATGGACTGTCTGGAACGGATTAATACACTTTCCATTACTTTCAGTGGGAAAGTTTGCTTCAGGTTAAGTACGCTTCAAGTTAAGTACTGACTTCCGGAACCAATTGCGTTTGTAAACAAAGGTACCACTGCACTTGGATATATAGCTTTGAACTCTAAATCACACACTCTGGGGATTATATCCTGCATATTTCACTTTTATTCACTTTAACTCATGTTCCCACATCCCAAGGAGGAAGCCGGAGCACCACAAACAAAAGCTCTTTCTAAAAAGAGATCAGAGGGGAGGCTTCAAAATGGGGTGCTTCCGATTCCATTAAGGTCAATGGGAGCTTATCCATCAATTTCCACCAAGTCAGAAAGCTCCACACCATGGGTGGTTCGCTTGGAAAAGGTTACTATAAAACATGCACAGCAGGGCCTCCTATTGATTGTGTCTCACAGACATAATCCATAGAACAGATGCTCGTACCAAGTGTGATTTCAGGTCAGAATATTTCCCCTACTGCAACATGTGTAACAGAAAATGATGAAATGATGAATTAATGTTACAGCAGAGAGAAACATAACGGAACCACACTCGTGAATTCCTAATCTCAGTAGGGAAAGTCCCTGTTTATTACTAGACCACTTCAGGCAACAGGTGGGGAAATCAATGCTTGAAACCTCCCCCTGCCCCCACCTCCCAAAAACCCTCTGCACATACAAATACAGCACAGAAAGGAGAGAGCTAGGATAAACTCTTGCCCCGGAGCTGCTAATTATCCATTTGTGGGAAGTTTCCCAACTGGGAACCTCATTACGAGCCTCAAGTGGTACTCTTCCCAGAGTGGATCAACTTGCCTTGAATCTATCATAGGAAAAGTTTGGATGAGAAGAGTTCTGCAGGTCAACAATAATTTATCGTATGATCTGTTTTAACCATTTAACACTACCACTTCAAGTCAAGATGGCGCCAATATTGGCCCTATTGGAATGTAGGTCAAAATCCCAGAGTGGAAGAGCAGAGCGCTTTCAGAACTAGACTTGGATCTGGTCAATTCCAGTAGATTCTGGCCAAGGCAAGTCCTCTAACTGTCACAATCAGCAAATTGTGGGGATGAACCCAGGTCACAGTAGGCCTAATATCACATTTTCAGAAGCTAAATGTTGATCCATTTTGGAGTACAGACTGAGACGGCCATTCCAGATTCTTAGTAACCTGTAGTAGTTACGGTGGGCTGCAGTTGTATTGTTTGAAGTCCCATTCAAACATTACATCATTGAAATGAATAGCTCCACCCGTCCCTGCTTTTAGGGCTGATATTTTTTGCTTAGTATTCCACTTGTGCTTTACTAAGCACATGATTTACAACAAGAAATATTTAAAACTTCAGAGGGACGAAAGCCAGATATTTGTGAACTCTGAAATACTGTAATTTTTTTTTTGTGGTTATGAAATATACCTTGGTTTAAAACAAAAACAAAAAACAAAAACCACCTACACTACTCAAAGAATCCACAAGTCATTCATCTGATCAGGTATTCTAGAATGCCTTTGTTCTAATAAAATGGTGTCTATTTGATTCTTATTTATGGTCATGTACAGTCCCCAAAATGGAGCTGCAGTACTTAGATTCCCATTAGGCAAACAGTGTGCTGAAGGATTCATTCTGGCTCTTTGAGAGCTCACTCCCACAAAAAGCTTTGTTGCTCGGAACTCGCATAACACAGGATCTTTTATTTGCCAAACAACCACTCATTATTAACTATGAAGTTACAATTTTATTGACAAGAACAAAGGAAAAGAAAGAAGCAAATGTGACCAGTAAGTAATAAAACCAGGGTTCTACAGTACAGAGAATTCTTTTGTAATCCAACTATAAAGAGCACACAATTGGGGTGGGGAGTGGGGACAGAGAATAGGGATGTTGGCATGTCTAGCACATGTCACTTGAGTCTACTTTCAAGTGTCTCATATTTTGCAACATGTAGATCCCCCCACTCATTCCCTCCCTTTCCATAATTATTTTTTGTCTATGAATTTCTCACTTTAACTCTTGGGAATGAAATAAATGCTTTTAATTTCTTGATTGGGAGAAGGAGAAGGAAAAGTGGTGATGTGGGTCACCATGAGTGTGTGTGTGTGTGTGTGTGTGTGTGTGTGTATCAGTGGGAAAGGATGGTGAGACTGTGGTCCTGATGGTGAGATGGGGTCAGGGTTCAGCAACATCTGGAAGGCCACAGGTCCCCCATGCTTCTTATTGATAACCAAGAGCATAAACCACTGATTTTTGTATGTGTTATATAACATTGGAAGAAATGACCTTGAGCATTGTGCTTCAAGGCCCTCACGCCCTTCCCCTGAAAATAACTTCATACTGACCCGTAATTTTAGTTTAAGTAATCGGGCAAAATTTAGACCAAAATGTTATTGATTACAGCAAAGTGAGCGGTATTGGCTTAGGCATTGGCAACAGACTATAACTGACTCCTGCCTCTCTGGCTGGAAGTCTGAAAGGGTAAACACCATTGGGAGGGAGCGACATTGATGAAGACCAACCAAAGCTCACCCTGGGGTTCCTGTGGTCCTGGCATGACCCTAGTCCCTCAAACAGACATCGGATGAGATCCAGGGCTCCCAGATTCCTTTACTGGAATACCCTTATTCATGGAGGAGCAGGTGATGGCTGCACCTCCCCTCCCCCACGCTTCATTAAGCCAATGCCTAACCACCAAATCTTACAAAATTGTGATGATTGCTAAGGGGGTAGGCAAAATTCAAGTGACTACAGCCAATTTGCCAAATGGGAAAAAAATCCTACCCAGCCCCTCTTCCAAAACAGGTGACCCAATCCAGAGCAAGGCCAAAGCAGTGCCGCCTAAAATTAGGCAGGAAGGGCAGGTGTCCGGCAGCATGAAGCAAGTGCCCCCAGTTACATCGTGCTACCACTTTTATAGCCCCCAGGAATCGTGCCAACCACCCCGATTGGCCCAAACAGCCTGGCGCGATCCCAGGGCCTAAATTGTTAGGGCTTGGGCCATGCCCAGCAACAACTCTCCCAGAGGGGGAGCATGCACACAAAAGCTCACACCAATGACAAACTTAGTTGGTCTCTAAGGTGCTACTGGAAGTAATTTTTAAATTTTGTTTCATCGCCTTATGAATGTGGAAAGCTCCCCACAGGATTGTCTGCCCCAGAACCCAAGAGCTTTGCCTTGGTGTACAAATATACAACTGATTAAATAGGTAAGGCAGGAGAGGGCTTTTAATCAGGCAGTATTAGAAAAGAGGCACACACCACCACAGAAAATTGCCTAGATTTCGAGAAGTATGCTGTTAGTAGCAAATTAAAATGGCTAGGTTTTGCCCGCTACACCAAAAGAGCATTAAATGACCAGCTGAATGAATTTCCCACAATGAACTTCTTACACTTATTTGAAGAGCATGATTGTTGCTCCACTGTGGTCAAACACCTGAGAGCAGTATTTCAAATACAGAAACTGCATGAAAGGGGCATACGGCATGATGATTCTCCAATATACTGTCGGTTGTTGTTTTTTTCCAGTGGCAGTGCATGTGCGATGGGATGGAGATGAATGTCTTGCTCAGTCACTGCAGAATGGGTCTCTACTATTCAGAAGCAAGGCAGTGGTGAACAACGGTACTCACCTGACTTCCTACCAGCCATTTTGCTGCTATTTGTTGGGAGGGAGGGTCAGTATGGTACATATACACTGGCAGGGCTAATTTGGGTCTTCACTATGCTAACCACACCACATTGCATATCACGCTCTACCTCCTGGTAAGCATCAGCAAAAAAATTGACAGGAGGTTGGGTGAATCCTGCTACACCACCAGACCATCTCCTGCTGGGGCAGACTGCACAGGACAGATGCGGTAATGATGAGCTGATGGTGTCAGTGGTCTGTACCACCATTGGTCAATGAGCTCATAACCCACAGCCCAGGTGCAACAGAGGATGAAACTCCACTTCCATCTTTGGGGGACTAACTGCTAGGACCTTCTTCAGGACCCTCCTGATAAAAGCACACAATCTTGATGCCCCTTTTCTTGTCCAGATGCAAAGTTCCCCACAGCACCTCTGCCTCCCCGGGCCATGAAAGCCAAAGACTGAAAAATAAAATGAGGGCTCTTTTGCAGCCAATCAGCAGCTCTGGGGGGATTTATTATTACAGGTCTAGTACAAGCTGCAGGACTCTAGGAGCTCTCCATGGTCCTGAAGGTGGTCTGGGTTCCTTTGACTTTTGCCTTGGATATCTGCAAAGATTGGATTTTTCACTCAAGGCTATTGACTGCATCTCTAGACATGGTTCTGCTGGGCATTCACAGAGCAGGGCACATGCTCGCCCTTCAACAAGCATGGGACTTGCACCATGGAGTGCCAACATATCACAGTTCTTTATGCTTAAGCCAAGAAAATGCTTCTATAACTACATTTAGCACTAATAGATACATTAATGGCTCGAGACTACTGAGGAAGTCCAGAGGACTGTGCTCAGGGAATGGGCTATCCGCCAACCCCAATAAATTGGCCCTGTCGGGGGCGAAATAGCAGCTCCTCAACTTTATGGACTGCTAGGGCAAAATGGGGATAGAACTCTGGCACCCTGTCTTCCATCTGCACTTCACAGCTACTGGGAACATCATTGAACTTACCTACCTTCTTCTTGAATTTACCTAAAAAACAAGAAAAAACAAAAATTGAGTCAAGAAGTTGTAAGAACTTCGTAAAATCTGGCATTGCAACTTCACTTTATTTTAGATAGCTTATAAGTTTTTGTGGGACTTTGTAAGTACCGGTAGTTGTCTTATTCACACAAACTTGATAAATGGTGAAAAATCGTTTTTGAACAAGAATATTAATTGTGTGAATAGTTGTTGCCTATGTGCTGTACAGGTACAGGCATTTGGCTAAACGAGGCTGCAAACAGGATTGCTTTTGTTCAGAAAGGAAAGGATTGGCTGGGGCAAAGAAATGCTGCCTTTGATTGCCACCCTTGAAAGCAAAAGCAACTGCCCAACTCAAATTGAGATTGAATTTTGAAGTTTCTACCAATCTTACACATGGTCATCATAAATGAGAGAAAGTTAAACCAAAAGGTGGGCATGAGGGAAAGCCGGATTACTTTTTTCTTTTCTTTTTAAAGAGAAGACTTTTGCTGAACTGTAAGCTTTTAGGAGATTTTAGAGAAAGCAAAGAAACATGTCTGAAAGAAATGGGAAGTGCATTCCTTTTTAAGTTTCTGTCACACGGCTGTTGTTTCTCATAATAAGTACCATCTATCTCTCCACCTTAAAAGCCAGCAAGTACATTTGCTTTGTGTGTCCACTTTGTGCAAGAATTAAAAGAGCAATTGGTAGCAGTAAAGAAACATTTTCAGCTGCTGTTGAAAATCACCTCCCTTTCCTACAATTTCTTTTGGCAATACCTGCAAATGTCTTTGCCTATTCATTGGTATTGGGCCCTATGCCTCTGCCTCTCAATTTACTTCATTTGTCCCCAGTGATGTCATCACAGAGCTTTATCTGATTGGTCACACAATGCAGAGATGCTATCCCATTTACAGAATGATCCCTGAATGGCTAGGGAGTAGTGTGAGTAATTGGTCCTACCTAATCGCTCTACCTAATCCAGGAAAGTGACAGACGTATTGATAGGAGGGGGGGGGGATGAAAGAAAACAATGGCATTGAAGTAAAGTATTATTATCATATTCTTATCCAGTAGTGATGTATGGAAGTGAGAGCTGGACCATAAAGAAGGCTGGTCGCCGAAGAATTGATGCTTTTGAATTATGGTGCTGGAGGAGACTCTTGAGAGTCCCATGGACTGCAAGAAGATCAAACCTATCCATTCTTAAGGAAATCAGCCCCAAGTGCTCACTGGAAGTACAGATCGTGAAGCTGAGGCTCCAATACTTTGGCCACCTCATGAGAAGAGAAGAATCCTTGGAAAAGACCCTGATGTTGGGAAAGATTGAGAGCACTAGGAGAAGGGGACGACAGAGGATGAGATGGTTGGACAGTGTTCTCGAAGCTACGAACATGAGTTTGACCAAACTGCGGGAGGCAGTGCAAGACAGGAGTGCCTGGCGTGCTATGGTCCATGGGGTCACGAAGAGTCGGACACGACTCAACGACTAAACAACAACAACATTATTCTCACAAACAAAGTATTTGTGGGGAACATTTTCCTGCGAAATAGCTATTTTTGTTCCCCCAAATCAGTGCAGCCCTCATAGTGATAATTATCTAGCAAAAGTTGCCAAATCAGTCCCAGTGATGCAATCAGAATATTCAGTGGTCCTAGCAGCAACGATGATCAAGCAAAGGTTGTAAAACAGTCCTGCATGATCTCCAAAAAAAAGGCTCCCCCGCTGATCAGTCATGGACCAAAACTGTATTACTGAGTGAGAAGGCATAGAGAAAGTTTTTCTGTTCTGCTGAGGTGACACCCACTCTGTGGGACTGCCTTCCATGAGAAACTTTATTGGCTCCTTCAGTAATCCCTTCCACTATTTTAAAACCTCCTGCCTTTCAAAGGCATTTGATGGTATTAACTGAATCACTGGTGTTAACAGTTAACTAGTGTGCCTTTCTAAACTGCACACACAGAGACACACACTGTTCTGAGAACAGGTGCCATCACTAGTATCCATGAATCAGACATGTGAACAAAAAACAAAAACAAAAAACAAAAAATCATAAGCTGTTAATGGGCAGTGCCTGCAAGCTGGGAACATAATGGCCCATTACTTAAGGACTGAATGGAAACTGATTGCTCTACAGAAATAACATAACTAGTTTAGCCAGCCATTGGAAGTCAGCATTCTCACACCTCCTGCAACATTCCTTTCAGAAAGTGAACAAAAGAAGTCGCTTTTCAGTCCAGCCAAAATGGCTTTTCCTATATCTAGAAGCACAAGTTATTAATAGATTTGCAAGCCTTAGTACATACACTCATCGTGAACATCACTTATGTTTGAAGTGCTTAGTTTCATTTCCTGCTGTGCAAACCTATATAGGTTTGATCGGAATTCAGCCGCCTGCAATGGGGTTTACTCCCACGTCAAATTGTGCATAGTATTGCAGTGCAAAGAGCAAGCCTATCCTAAGGATGAGGATGGATGCTCCATGGTGGAGCAACCGTCACATCCATAATCCTACCAGAGCCAACGGGGAAGGATTCTTCATTGTTGTTGCCACTGACTCCAAACATTGGCACAGTTCAAGGCTAATTTTGTGGGCATCGGGGATTGGAGCCTGCAGATCCATGGATGCTGTAATGGTCTGGCTGGGTGCAGAGTGGTGGGAGGCACCAGCTGGGAACCACCAAGGGAAACCCCCCCCCCCCAGGGAAGAAAGTTCAGAGCCAGGGGGCTGGTGGTGGGATGATGAAGAGGGGTCAAAGGGAGAAGGAGGAGCAGACTGGGAGGAGGAGGAGGAGGTGTTGGAAGCTGAAGAGGCAACAGGGTTTAGTGAGCAGGAAGAAGCGGCGGCAGTCCTGATTCAGAGGCAGGAGAGAAGGGGGCCAGGAGACGGGGATGAGACAGACTGCTGAAGAATCTAGTCCACCAGCTTCCCTCCACCCTGGTCTCCAAGAACATGCAGAGAAATGAAAAGAGCAGAGGAGAGATTGGTTGTGTGCAGGCACAGTCTCTGATTGCTTGGGGGGGGACGCACCCTGAAAAGGAGGGGACATAGGAAGCTGTGAGAAGGCAGAGATCTCAGATGTCACAACTGCCTCATTGGGGCAAGACCTACTGAGAAGAGTTGCTGGGATCACTAGGCCTACATTGTCTGAAGTTTTTATAAAGACTTGGCTTCACTGTCACTGGTTTTTTTATTGGTGACCAACACCTGACTCTGGCTCCTGGTAGACTCCACCAAAATGCCCCAAACGCACCCATTTGAAATGCCCTGGTTTCCCCACCCATGGCTAGCAAGACATCTATACACAGCATTCCAGGGTACCTCCAGTGATGTAGGTATCCTGCTACCAGATCTCCCTCAGCATTGGTGGAGCACCACTTATAATGCATCCCAAGACCCATCAGCTGGCCTTTAAACAGCTGTAGGACTGTAGCCTAAATGTAATTTTAGATTAGTATTTTAATATTTGTTTATAGGTGGCGGGGTTCAACGTTCCATTATGATGAACATTCAGCCTGTGCAGTCATTTCAGCTATCCAGATAGAATGATTCCCCCACCCTCTTTCCCCTGTGTGCTGCTCTGGGGATTCCCTCAAAACCCACCCACCCCCAATTTAGGGGGCGGAGGGGGCAAGTCTCATTGAGCTAGCTGAAGTTTTTGCACGAGACTTCCAGGGACAGAACTTGTTAGGTGAATCCCACCCAAGAGTTCTTAACCACCTTCCACTGCGACATAATATACAGATGGATGGATGGATGTACAGTTATAATTATTGAAATCAGTAAAATCATTCCTACCAGAACAGAATAGTAAAGATTCATCAAAAGAGGTGGGAAAGAATGTATTAGCTACATCAAAACCCAGAGCAGAATGGCATGGATTCAGAAAAACAAAATGTCTTAACAGTCAAAGGCTAAAGTACAGAAGTGTGTCTTCTGCATGCAGTGAATGCTATAAAATAATGATGCTAGCTAGATACACCTCTGTGGGAAGGGAGTTCTGTGATTTAGGGACTGCCTGCTGCAGAAAAAAGCTCTCTCCCAGGCTGCCATTCCCCACATGTTGAAGGGTGGAGGAACTACAGTGTATTCTGTTGTTTGCGCCCTGGAGATTCACTTAACTTTGTGTTTCTGCTGCTGGCCTTGGACTGCAAAAAAGTGAGGTGGGATTGGTACCTGACAGACCACAATACACAACACACACACAGAGTGCTGTGAAGGTCTCTTTTGCCTCTAAAAGATCTGTTGGGGTAAAATGTAGAAAATGAAGCTTCCCTTCTCAAGATTCCTTCAGCAATACCTTCCTTGTCAAATCCTCCTCTGCCACTGAACTATTAAAGACACAGAACTTCAAGCCTAGACACTGGCAATAAAAGTGGGAACCAACATCCCTGTTTATGGCTTGCATGCATTTGATGCACACGAACAAGGCCACATTGTAAGGCAATTCGGAATGCTTTGTGTGTGCTTCTAACTGCTGCAACTGAATTGTCTTTGTTTACCATTCTGCTTTCCAGAAATTAATCACTTGGGTAGCTCTGTGCATGACACTTTGGATTAGATCTGAATCAGCCTGAATCCAGCTGCTTCAGGCCTCAGATCTGAAGTTGCTTGCCATGTAGGTTTGTGCCAGTTGATGTGCTACTGCCAATCCAAAATGAGTGCTTAACAGCTGGCATGTCCTCCATTCCTTTGTCACTAGTTCTGCGGTTTGAAGCTGAAAGCTTTCCTGATGAGAGAGGCACCATGCTGCTTGAGATATGATGGTGAATTATTCCTGCAACGTCTCTCCTTCCTCTGCTGGAAATTCAGGTTACAGCATACATTTAAAGCCCACAGCTTTCCCCAAAGAATCCTGGGTACTGTAGTTTATCCTTAACATACAGTAGCTATAATACACAGCAGCCTTAAGAAACTACAGTTCCTAGAATTCTTTGGGGGAATTCTTTGATGCAGATGTGACTTCAGTTGGGGAATGAATATGCTGTTCACTGAACAGATAGTATAAGATTTGAAGGAACAGCTGGCCATTAAACTTGGAGGTTGGAGATGGACCCTTAGGAAACATTGTTGATGTGGAAGGCAAGGGTTTCTAAACGTGTCTGAATACCACAGAGAATTGCTCTAAGATGTTACTACAATGGTGTATCATATATTGGAAGCCATATCAGAAAAATCTAATGAAGGGGAATTGCTGGTGCTGTAATACTGTAAAAGGAGGCTTTTTATTTTATTTTATTTTAAAAAAAGAATGCATATGGAAGATGTATCTTTCAAAAAAAATATCACCTTGAATACCATGTTAAATTGAAATGAGGCAACAGGCAATTATAGACTACTTTTGCTAATCTGGATATCCAATGAAGGACAGTGCACAGCATTACAAATCCTGGCCACTTACTTTCAGTGGATCCTTCAGTCTTGGTTTGAATTTGCTCAGCAGCAACGCAGTGAAACAGGGAGTAAACCACAACCTGTTAAAACCACAGAGAAGATTGTAACTGAAACGAATCACTCAGTTTACTGGTGTACAAACTGAACGGTATTATTAAATGATGTGAAACGGTATTATGAAAAATTACAGAACTTATAAAAACTAAAACAAGATAAAGCAATTTACATATGATGAAATTTAAAGCAACTTACAGCAAGTGGATATAATTGGATATAAATAATGGTATAAACTAATAAACAGAATTGGCAAGGCAACCCATCAAAGTAAATGGCATAATCTCCTCCTAACTCCCACCAGCTCATCTAGTTGAGACGCTGTTGCTAAATTCCCTATCACATTGGATCAATAACAGTCACAGTTCCCAATCTAAGGCAGTAGGCTATGTCTTATCATCTTCGGCTAGGCAAAACCTACATAGGAAGGCAATAATCCAGAAGTAAAGAAGAAAAAGGGGGGGAGGCAGGAGGCAGTAGAAAGTAGTTACTCTAATCAATTGCTATAGACCTTTTATGCTATTCAGTAAATGAACCAAATCATTATTTTGGATCCTGGATTTTTCACAAATCATAGTTTAAACAAGCCATATTTCCCTGAGTTACGACATCATAGGGAACCATGGTTTGTTTAAAATCAGTAGGTGCTTCCAATCTCCTCCTCTGACACATAAAATTCAAGCATGGAGAGGCAATGCAAGAGCCCAAGGCTTGCTGCAACTGGTTTGACGTGGCACAGTGATAGGGAAACTGTGGCCGCCAGGATGTTTCTTCACTGTGACTCCCATCATCTCTGGTCATTGCCCAAGCTGTCTGAGGCTGATGGAACCTGCAATCCAACAACATTCCCCCACTCCCCGATGTAAGAGGGAGACAATAATTCCCCATTATGTCTGAAACAGATTGTTGCGTATGTTCCCTTCCATATATTCATTAACTGTAGTGATTGTATCATATCCGACTAAGTTCTACTAGGAGTAACCCCATTGGCATTAATAGATTTAAGTTAGTCATGTCCATTCATTTTAATGAGTCTACTCTGAGCAGTTGGATGCAGCCCATTGCTTTTAAAGTTCACGGTAGGTGCTGCCCTAAAAGCAGCAACACTTTGCATTCCCTTCAGACATGTTAAACCAGTAGAGTTACAATGCACCTCATTTCCTCCCACTCAACCTAAATAAATACAAAAGTTCATGCTGTACGATTTAGCAGTAAGCAGCAACAAGAAGCAAGCCCAGAAATGTTGCTTGCAACTTTTCATATTTTGTACTAACAGGTTTGATCGCTGCTACGAATATCTCTTTCTTCCATATGGGAGATCTTTTTTGTTGAGGAACATTTAATAAAAAAGAGATTCTCAGATTTCATCTGCTTTGTATAGCCTCCAGTGTTCTTATGTGGTAGTATGCTCACATTTCGAAACTACAAATGCTATACTTCATCCAGTCATGCCAAGCCCTCAGGGAGAGTTGAGTATCACTGATTAAATTTGTCTGGTCACCAGAGCAATTAATCCTTGAATTTCAAAACAATTCCTATGTCCTCCAATACTCTTCAACTGAAGAGTTTCCATCAACAATGGCTTTAAAGAATTTATGACTGACTGATGAGGAAATTAAATCCTACTCCTGTGCATGGCACATGGTCTGTCCCAAAACTGACTTGATCCACAAAAGTAATGAAAATGATGCTGAAGTGCTCTTTTTTCCTTTTCATCACATTCAAGTGAGGCTGTGGAAAGTGTTCAACCAGTGTCTACCTTTGATTGTATGTGTGTGTGTGTGTGTGTACACACACACACACACAAGATTCAATCAATGGTTCTCTAAATTTTTTTTACACATCACTTGGGAAGACAGGCAAACTAATGCCAGTGTACTGGAAGAAGCAAAGATTGCCAGTGTTGAAGCAATGATTCTTCATGTTGTGCGGATGCCTGATGATCATCTTCCACAGCAACTACTCGATTCCAAACTTAAAAATGGAAAGCGTAATGCTGGTGGTCAACAAAAGAGGTTTAAAGACTCTCTCAAGGCAAATCTTAAAAAAAAAGTAGTAGTATAAACACCGACAACTGGGAAACACTGGCCTGCAAGTGCTCCAATTGGAGAACAGCCTTTACCAAAGGTGTAATGGGCTTTGAAGACACTCAAATGCAGGACTTAAGGGAGAAACGTGCTAAGAGGAAGGCACACTTGTCAAAGCGGTTTTTTGTTTCACCGTGATCAACTCCCACCCGGAAACCTATGTCCCCACTGTGGAAGGACGTGAGGATCCAGAATTGGCCTCTACAGTCACTTACGGACTCACTGTTAAGACCATGTTTATGGAAGACAATCTTACTTGGCTAAAAGTGATTGCCAAAGAAGAAGAAGACACACACACACAAAAATTCCATAATTTTACAAATTGACTTGAAATTAAATAGTTACATTATCTCATGTATTGACTTCCCACCCACACCTCCATAGTGTTTTTATTCATACGCTTTTCTACTGCATTATATATCAAACTCTTATCTATCTTGAGCTATCCTTGATCAAACCAGGATCTTTGGCATGCAAATCAGATATCCTGACACAGAGCTACAACCTCTCCTTCTACATCTTCATCAGAGTATTTCGTTAACTTCGCTTACTATCTGGCCTGCAGAATACTTCCTTCTGTGAAGCGCCCTCTTGGGTAAAAGAGTGATGTCTGGTATATGAATGGAGCAAGAAATATGTTGGCACTTGTGCATGCTTTTGTCCTCATAGGTTACAATCTATTCTGGTAGGTTAGTATCACTACTTGGGAGAATCACACTGAATAGGTGCTGTACTGGATAAAGACTGGTTTTGTTTCATTTCATATGTGAATCTTAACAAATCCATGCCTTGTCCTCCAGTTTTGCACAATCTGGAGGGATTATGTGGCTAAGGTAATGTTTTGGTAACAGTGTCAGAATTATTTGACACTGCACAAAGTATTTATTTTATTTTATTTTATTTGTACTTTTTTAAAAGTCTAAAAGTTATAACCCTAGGGTGGAGTGCATGAACATGTCGAGGGGCACAGGCTCCTCACCCCTGCAATATACAAACATGGAAATGTCAGGATTTGCATCCTTATAGGAATGACAGAGCTAGCACGCAGCTCTGATAATAGCCTACCTTGTTCTAGCTACAGTAGGCCTATCTTAAAATCATAGGAACAGGAAGAGTCATTGGTCACACAAAGGGATTGTGTCATCTATCTTCCTTTCATAATTTCTCTCTCTACAAGCAGCAAGAAGGAAATATGTGGATAAAAACATATCTGATGACTACGTTAGCATTATTGTCCATCTTTTTTTCTTTCTTTCTTTCAGTATGAAATACATATTTGTCAGCTGGGTAAGACAAATCTCTAGACAACAGCTTCCTTCTTAGTGTTTGTTTTTACAAACTTAAAGAGAATGTTATTCATTCAGAGTTTATCCCAGAGAGGGTAGTTGTTTACCTCTATTTGTGTGATTTTATTGGAGCTTATTAATGAGTGATGACAACTGAAGCCATTGCATTATCTCAGCCTCGCAATAAAAACTAACATATTTTGTTGTTGTGCTAATTAGTAATGCTTACTTCATGAGGAGAAAGAAGCTCCACACAGCTGAAATTCACTTAAGATAATTCAGGCTTGAAGAAAATGTGTGAGCATCACTCAAAATAACCAAAAACCATAGACCCTTTTACTCGTGCATCACATGAAGGGCATTTGTGTGCAGAATATGGTTGTGGGGTTACACATCTAGTCCTGTCGCAGGTGGGGCTGTGGTCTAAACCACTGAGCCTCTTGGGCTTGCCAATCGGAAGGTTGGCAGTTCGAATCCCCGTGACGGGGTGAGCTCCGGTTGCTCTGTCCCAGCTTTTGCCAACCTAGCAGTTTGAAAGCATGCCAGTGCAGGTAGGTAAATAGGTACTGCTGCAGTGGGAAGGTAAACAGCGTTTCTGTGCTTTCTGGTTTCTGTCACAATGTTCCATTGCACCAGAAGCGGTTTAGTCATGTTGGCCAAATTACCCGGAAAGCTGTCTGTGGACAAGCACCAGCTCCCTCAGCCTGAAAGTGAAATGAGCGCCGCTACACCATAGTCGCCTTTGACTGGACTTAACCATCCAGGAGTCATTTACCTTTTACCTGTTGCCAGCATCTATGAATAAGGCATAGATGTCTGCAAAGGAAAGTCTATGCACATAGATATGTAAGATTTAGACTAGGGTGGATAATCTGTGGCCTTTCAGGTGCTCATGGGCTCCAACTCACATCAGCCCTGACCACTGGCTCAGTTGACGGGAGCAAATGGAAGTCCAACAACATCTGAGAAACCACCAGTTAACTCTCTCCACCCTGAGCCTGGCTGTCAGTCTCACCAACCTCTCACGGCATTCGTGTGAGGGTAGAAATTGAGCAACCCACCTACCCTGTCCTGAGCTCTTTGGATACACAAGTTAAATGCAATTTCCTCAAGCGCTATTAGCAATATTGCAGTAATGGCACTCACCATATATAGATATAAATATTTATTTATTCCCCCCTTCCAACTCCACCTTCTATGCAAATTTATTTAGTTACGTGAAGAAGAAAGGCATATTAATGACATCCATCAGCTACCTTCCAAGCGTTTAGTCTGATATGATGTATTGCCTTGGCCCTACCACCAAAATACAAGTCACAGTAAACAGATTAATTAGCTGATAGGTTTTCCATCTGTGGAGTCAGAGCTCAAGGAGGAGGGAGGGATGACAAATGACCGTCACCCTGCAGTGCTCCCCATGAGATGCTCCTGTTATGACGAACACTTCCTGAAGAAGGATAGGGTATCATTTGCAGCACATCCTTCGATACCTTTTGTATTCAGTAGCTTATGTCAGGCATAAGGGTAGAGGAGTTACTTAAGCAACTCATTTAATGCCATTAACAAGTTGTATTTTTTGCCTAATTTGTGATTACACCACAGGTGGATCTCATTATTTTCAGCAGTTGTTTAGGTAATGGGCATAGCAATTACTTTAGGATTGGATGTCACAGGAACGTACCTAGTGCAAGAAGAGAATTCACCTGAATGCTTGAAATCAGGCAGCCACAGATTGCAACTCAACGTGGCAGATGCTTGACACAGTCCCAGGCAGGTGGCAATAACTGAACTGTGTTTGGCTTGGTGGGTCAGAAGTTGAATGAGGCTGCTTTGAAATCCTTCTGTAGTTCAGAGGTGGAGTCTAAGGAAGGGGTGGCTAACATTTTGCTTCCAGAAGTTGCTGCACTACAACTCCCATCATCCCTGACCATTGGCCAGGCTGGCAGGAGTTGGATCCAATAACATCTAGAAGGCAACAGGTTACCCATTCCTCATGGACAAGTTGGTTTCTTCTCTCAACACAAGCAGAGTTCATTCCTTGGGCCATTGCAGTTGTGAGCTGAATGAGGATAAATGTGGAGCTTGAAATCTGGCAAGACAGAGGCACTGTGGATAAGTAGCTCTTGTATCTAAGAAGTTGGTTGGTTTCCTACCCTGGGGTTGTACTTCCCCTGAAGGAGCAGGTTCACAGTTTGGGGGTGCTTCTGAATCCAGCTTTGTGGAGGCTCAGGTAACCTCACTGGCTAGAAGTGCCTTTTGCCAGATGCAATTGTTTCCACAGCTATGGCCATTCCTGGACTGGGAAATCCTGACCACAGTAGTTTCCAGAATGGATTATTGCCATGTGGGGCTTCCAGAAGGTCTTCATGAAAAGTTGTTTTTGTTTGTTTGTTTGTTTCCCGCCCATCTGGCTGGGTGTACCCAACCACTCTGAGCAGCTTCCAACAGAATTAATAGCACAATAAAACATCAAACGTAAAAAACCTCCCTAAACAGGGCTGCCTTCAGATGTCTTCTAATAGTCAGATAATTGTTTATTTCCTTGACATCTGGTGGGAGAGCATTCCACAGGGCAGACACCACTACCAAGAAGGCCCTCTGCATGGTTCCCTGGAACCTCACTTCTCGCAGAGAGGGAACCGCCAGAAGGCCCTCAGAGCAGTACCAACACTTCTAAAATAAAAAATAAAAATAAAACACTTCTTGGGTTTAATGTATGCAAAATTACATTGGAGATTTAGGAGTTGTTGAAATATTTGTGTATTTATTTTCTGGAATTATATCCCGCTTTTCACTGCACAGCAATATCTGGGCAAGTTGCAGTAAAGCCAAAACATGCATAAAAGAAAACAAAAAAGATGTATTCTGTTGTTGTTTTTTATATATTTTTTGTATCTTTTAAATATTTGTTTAATTGTTTTATATATGCAAATGTTTAAATTGTTTTTATATATGTAACTGGTTTCTATACACTTGGGTGTCATTATGGAAAATGATTAATAATTGAAATAAGCCAAACAACCAAACAACAATGCAAACCACCATTTAATAGCAAACGTGAACATGAAAATATCACCCACTCTGTTCCTGCAACATGGTGCAACCATTGATCTCACTCCCACATGAACCCTCCATACTACATGTCTGGTAAAATATGTCTTCTTCTTTTTTTCAAAATTGGTGCCTAAAATGAAATACTGAGTTGGTGCTAATTCTACATTACGAAGAAGAGGTTCTAAAACTATCAAGAAGCAAAAGAGTTTAGTGGAGAAGTTAAGAGGGGGGCAGAATAAGATGGAGTTGCTGTAATTTGAAAAAGAGAGTTATACGCAATCCTTTCTGGCTGCTCCTATGAGCTTTGCAGACAGACCCATTTGGTGTCAAGAGCTTCACTCAGGTTTGCGAATAATGATATGTCACTTCTACCTACTGCTGACTGCTAGGCAGGAATGATAATAGACCTGAATTTATACTAATGACCTCACAGGCACTTACCATATGTTTCCTTCCTCTCCTGAAATTGAGCAAGTTGCTAGCTACAAATTTCTCAAGACTGGCTGGCCAAAGTTGCTGCTAAATGCAATCTGTTTTTGTAAGCAGGGAGAATGTCGTTAATCCACTTTTATCTTGAAGAGGGAGCCTGTGTTTCACTTGTTTACATGCGTTCTGGTGATTCTATTGTAACTTATTAAGAAATAATGGATGACAAAGAAACGCTGGATGCAAAAATAGAAGCATGCACTCAAGCAGAAACCTTGTTTGGTTTTGTTAATTTGGCTGCTGTTATTGTCGTTCCGTTTGTTCTACTATGAGGGAGATAATACCTTTTTAGGGGGAGGAATAACGTTCCTGGAATAAGGCAGAGTATAAAATGCATTACACGGCAGTCAGCTAAGGCACACTCAGAGTTAACCCACTGAAATAAAGTTAGGCAAGTCCATTGATGCATACCCGCCAACATTTTTCTGATGAAAATAGGAATGTCTTGTTCCATCAACATCATTTTATTACTTATACCCTGTCTGTCTGACTGGGTTGCCCCAGCCACTCTGGGCAGCTTCCAACATACTATATATAAAAAACATACAAAATATTAAACATGAAAAAACCCTTTCCTATACAGGGTTGCCTTCAGATATCTTCTAAAGGTTGTATAGTTCCTTATCTCCTTGCCTCGGGGTGGGGGGTCACATAAGTCCATACCCTCCAATGAAAATAGGGGCATCCTATCGTACCCTTCAACATTTCCCTGATGAAAATAAGGACATCCCAGGATCAAATCAGAAACATGGACGTGTTCTGTAAATCTGGGACTGTCCCTGGAAAATAGGGACACTTAGAGGGTCTGTTGATGTCATTGGGGCTACTTTTAATATGAAAACCTGGCATGTGGAAAACCAGCCTTAAAAATTGTGTTTACATAGCTTGCTAGGTCATGGTGATGGAGCCAAAAGGACTTAGGATTTAGCCTAAGTCCCCCACCCACCACCACCTGGACTTAAACCTGCACCTGCCAAGCCTCCATCACACTCCTTTGGGGGGAATTTCACTGGTCTGAGCTCAGCTGGCTGAGCCAAAATGAGCAAGTTACACTGGCATATCTTCAGGTGAGGCATGGTTAGGGACTTAAAGCCAGTTGATCCTAGCTGAACCAGGAATTAGTCAGCTGAGAGGGAGAACTGCTGCATCCTAAAATGATTATCCTGGCAAATCTTGCCATAGGATTCCCCCTTAGCTGACTATATAACCCCAATCTATTTTCTAGACTTAGTTGTCTGTTCAGAATATTTATTTATTTACTTATTTATCTGTAAGTAAATCAGCTGAGAAAATGAAATCATGGGGGACATTATACAATTATAAAGTCATATGATGACTTAATGGTGCAGTCCTAACTCCAGATATGTTGAGCTGGAAGGGTGTAATTTATGCTGCTTCCCTGTAATCTGCACTGCTCTGCCCGTTGGCCATTGAAAATGCATAGGTAAGAATGTGGTTCAACTGTGCAGAGGTAAGAGATGAGCATTGCATCACGCTTTTGCAGGGCTTGCTTTCTAAAGGAACTTGCTTAACGGGCAGTGATATGTGGTTGGGGTTCCTAAAGCTGGGATGTGGGCAGAAATTCAAGTCAGCATGCATGGAAAGGTAAAGGTAAAAGTAAAGGTTAAAGGGACCCCCGACAGTTAAGTCCAGTCACGAACGACTCTGGGGTTCGGTTCTCATCACGCTTTCAGGCCAAGGGAGCCGGCCTTTGTCCGGTCTGCAGACAGTTTTTCCAGGTCATGTGGCCAGCATGACTAAGCCGCTTCTGGCGCAATGGAACACTGACACCAGAGCAGTGCACGGAAACACCGTTTACCTTCCCACCGGAGTGGTACCTATTAATCTACTTTCACTTTTTGATGTGCTTTTGAACTGCTAGGTTGGCAGGAGCAGGGACCGAGCAACGGGAGCTCACCCCACTGCAGGGATTCGAACCGCTGACATTCTGATCGGCAAGCCCTAGGCTCTGTGGTTTAGACCATAGTGCCCCCCCTGGATCCCTATTGCATGGAAAGGACAAGCTACCATATCCACATTTCCTTAAACATTCCCCTTAAACAAAGGGGACACTTCAGAGCACAAAGGATCTAAGACAGGGGTCGGCAAGGTTTACCTCGCCTGGGCCGGTTCACTCCTGCGGAGATCGCTCCATGGACCGGATTGTGTCTGCGCAGACATGGTTTTTGGCATCTGCATCTGTGCAGACACAATTTTCGGCGACACATGTGCAGACTCTATTTCTGGTGCCACAGATGTGAGTCTCCACTCCACGCTGCACTGGTTTAGCACAGCGCGCAGGGACTCACCGAGCAGGCAGATCGGTTCGGGGGCAACCCAGGGGTCATTTAAATGACCCCCATGGGCTGCTTGTGGCCCATGGACCGCAGGTTGCCAACCCCTGATCTAAGATGACCAAGCAGTAAACTTGGAGAACAATAAGATGGCGCTATTGCACATGAGAATTAATGCAGCTTTAAAGACTAGAACTCCCTTTCTGCATGTATCATCTGTTCCTTCCTAAAGAACTTGCACTTCTTGGAAGTCAGCTGATTTTGTTACAAGAGCTACGCCTGGCATCCCAAGAGCTAGTTTAGGCACCCACTCTGGGTTTGCATGAGCCCACTGGGCAGTTGCTCTATTCTCCTCCTTTCAGTGGCAGACCAAATATGCACTTGACACATTGAGGATAGTTTCCAAAGGAATTTGAAATGGAGTTTGCCATGCAGCAGCAGGATGCAGTGGGAGGGACTGGAACTGCTTAAGAAACACAGCTTCAACACTCCTTTGAGTTACTGGCATTAGTTCAACAGTTCTGTATATCCTGGCTCAGAGCAACACTCTCTCCCCAGAAGGAAACTGGTTCCATAAATAAGGGTTACTTCCTAGGGATGTGCAAATCTGTCTGTTTGTTTCTCTCTGTATCTTATTTTTTCCACATCAGTTTGAGGGGATTGTTTTTTAAAGCCCTCCTGAATTTATTGGCATTTGGGTGAGAGTTTCTCCAAATATATACATTGTTGTATATATTTTGCCTAAAACTCTTTTTTTTTGCAAAGCAATATTGCCTAGTATAATGCATTTTGGGATGCCATATCCATCTATGTGTGCTTTTTATGCACATTCTAAGCCCAGTATGTGCATTTTTGTGCAAAGTTTTGCACTACAAAATTCAGAGAAGTGCAAATTTCAAAGGATGGCTATGATTCAGTTTGCAGGTTGTTTCAGAAAGTGCAAAATAGTCAAGTTCATATTTAAATGCAAACTGAATCAAACTTCTCCATCACCCCTAATGCTTCCTGGAACTTCCTGACACTCAGAGGAGTGATGAGCGCCACATGCACACACTTATTCTTAACTTCAAAATGCCTCCTGAATAGTGATGACTTGCATTACTTTGAAAGAAGGGAAACTACGAAGCTGATAAGCAGCCACCAAGAACATCTCTTCTCTGTGCTGGATCCCACTGTTTAATTAACAGAGGGCATTTTCATTAATAACTCATAGCTAGATGTGCTTCGAGCCTACATTTTCAGACTAGGTTTCTATACGCACAGTTCTATACTCACAAAAAGTTCACCTATGGGGAAAGCGGCAGTCATTATGCAGCCCGGGCATTTTACGACTTCATATGTCAAAACGAGCACCTTGAATTTTGCACAAAGGACTGTGGAAATCAAGTGATTCATGACTGTATCGATGGATAACCTGATCCCAAACATTCTCCTCTGGACTTGAGAGTTTCCTGACTTCCTGGAACGTTGGACTTCAGAATGATTCCATGTGATGCTGGTTTTATTGTATATTTTGGATTGCATTGAACATAGATCTAAAGGGAACATTCCATCAGTGTAAGGATTTCTCCTTGCACAATGAGATGTTCTGCCTCTTTTTCTCCCCCTGTACCTGGTCAGGGTTTTACCACAACTCTCCAGAGCAGATTTGGGAATTACACAGGGATTGCACCGGGGAAGGAAGGGGGGATTCTGTTGTGCTAGTGATAACCCTGGTGTGATGTCAGGGGCTGGACTGAAGAGGAGGGCTGGGGGTTGCCCCCTCCTTCTCCTCTCCTTCCCTCGGAGGAGGAGGGGGAGTGGGGGGATAGACCCTCCTTCTCCAGTAGTATCAAGAGAAGAGGGGGACAGGATTGAGTTACAGCAGAACTCAGAGCTGCCAAGTTATGAGGTCTTAGGAGAAGGAGGGGGAGTTGGAGAACTGCCAGCAGAGACGTCCTTGGAAAGCACAGAATCTCCACCATCCCCACGTACTCACCTTACCACTCACTAAGAATTCAAGGGCTCAATGACATTTGACTTCTGAGACCCCCCCCAATAGAGCCACAGGCTGTTGCTGGGGAAGGAAGAAGAAGAAGAGTTTGGATATGATATTCTGCTTTATCACATGGGACGCGGGTGGTGCTGTGGGTTAAACTACAGAGACTAGGGCTTGCTGATCAGAAGGTTGGCAATTGCTGATCAGAAGGTTGGGGTGAGCTCCCGTTGCTCGGTCCCTGCTCCTGCCAACCTAGCAGTTCGAAATCACGTCAAAGTGCAAGTAGATAAACAGGTACCGCTCCAGCAGGAAAGTAAACGGCATATCTGTGCACTGCTCTGGTTCACCATAAGCGGCTTAGTCATGCTGGCCACATGACCTGGAAGCTGTACGTTGGCTCCCTCAGCCAATATAGCGAGATGAGCGCCACAACCCCAGAGTAGTCCGCAACTGGACCTAATGGTCATGGGTCCCTTTACCTTTACCTTTAAGGAGTCTCAAAATGGCTAACAATCTCCTTTCCCTTCCTCCCCCACAACAAACACTCTGTGAGGTGAGTGAGGCTGAGAGACTTCAGAGAAGTGTGACTAGCCCAAGGTCATGCAGCAGCTGCATGTAGAGGAGCGGGAAATTGAACCCAGCTCACCAGACTACGAGTTCATCGTTCTTAACCACTATACCACACTGGCGTGGAGGAGCTCAGAGTGAGCAACGTCACAATGGAGTTAAGGACTGGAATTCTTTGCCTTGGACCATGATGACTGAATGAAACCATAAATATGAACTTTATTGTTTCTTCCTTGATCCTTGATGCTACCAGGGGAGGAGAGAATCCATTGAGCCTGACATGTGAGTTCAGTTATTCAGCTGAATTCCCACCCTGCATGTTTGTTTTTATACTGTAACCAACCTTGGGGTCATTTTTAATGAAGAGCAGGCCACAAATCCAATGAATGAATAAATTGATAAGGTAGGTGTAACTGCTGTAGCAGTTCCAACCCTGAAAAATGCATACAAGAATTCAATACCAAAATCAGTTCTTGACCATTATGTAAAAGGCCTTAATCTCATAATTGTTTTGATTTCTGCTAATAAATAAGCTTCAAGTCCTCATAGGCATAGAGGGGTTTTTTTTTTTTAAAAAAAAAACCTCACTATAATGATGTTACCTATGAAATATAACCAAAGACTACCACTTCTCTCTCACACACATGCACACACACACACACACACACACACACACACACACACACACACACACACACATCAATTACTCATATCTACTTGGTACTACTAAAGCTTTCAGAGATAAGGTGAGTCATAAAACATGACATAGTCTTGGACAAAAATACAGATCTTGTACGTAACCTGCTTTTATATCTTTAATGAACTTGAAAACCCGACCCCTACTTGAGCTTTAAGGACAATTTCTTTTCCTAGCAAGAACTCAGATACACCAAATATAGGGGGGGGTCCCCCAAATCAGAGAAGCACCATCTTTAGCTCAGACATGCAATTTTTTGGAACAGGAGACAAATATAATGGTTGCACTCATCTAACCCTGAAGCAAAATAGAACAGGGGTGGGGAGATGGATACGGAGAAAGGATGCCTTACTTCACAAGGGTTTACTAGTCCCATAAGTCAGCTCTTTCATATAATTGACAGGCTGGCTTTCATTGACCTCTTTATTTAGGGAGATCAGCTGGAAAATTATGCTTGGTGTAGGTCATAGCAATGAAGTGGAAGGTCAAATATTGATAGGATTTTTTCGTTCCGAGAATTTGAGGGCTGGTCTGTATAATAGCAACCACAATTTTTTTAATTTTAGCTCCATGTCTGAGAAAGCAAATCCCAGACATGGGACTTCGTATGTACTTACCATAGAATGGAATTTGGGTCTCTATGGGAAAAGAAGTACAATTTACTTCAGTTTGGTGTTCTCCTAAAGAAATCACATTGCATGTCAAATCTATACACGTAGAGTACTGTAAGGTCACTGCTGTGTTCCTTCTGGAACATGTTATATATAAATGTAACATTTCGGCCAGCAGCAGCATTGACAGTAATAGGAGCCGGGTTCTTTTTAAAGTTTGAAAAAGCTCATACTCATCAATCGATATCATGCTACGTAGGTTCCATGGAAGCCAATCTTTTTTCCACTTTCAGTATATGGGGACGTATATGAGAAACGACTGGCATTTTCCAGGCAAGTCAAGATGGTAAATGGGTTGCAGTGTTTGCATTCATACCCATACTTCATTCATATCCAAATACTAAATTTGAAATCTTCTGTTAACTTGAACCTTACATAGCCCATTACGTAAGTCTTCACACTCTCTGGACGAAGGAACAGTGAGGGGAAAGGCCACTGAAGTTCAATCCCCCTAGCCTGGCCCTCCCATCCTCTCCCCCAGTGAGTGGCCCCACCTAGAAAAATGGCCCTAACAAGCAGGGCTGCAGCTAGGGGGTGGAGAGGTGGGACCCCACCAGGGGCGCAGGCAAGGGAGGACACAAAATTGACTAAAAATATGTCTATAAATATGGGGTGCAGGTGGCGCTGTGGCCTAAACCACAGAGCCTAGGGCTTGCCGATCTGAAGGTCGGCGGTTTGAATCCTTGCGAAGGGGTGAGCTCCTGTTGCTCAGCCACAGCTCCTGCTAACCTAGCAGTCTGAAAGCACATCAAAGTGCAAGTAAATAAATAGGTACCGCTCCAGCGGGAAGGTAAACAGCATTTCCGTGTGCTGCTCTGGTTTCGCCAGAAGCGGCTTAGTCATGCTGGCCACATGACCCGGAAAACTGTCTGTGGACAAACGTCGGCTCCCTCGGCCAGTAAAGCAAGATGAGCGCTGCAACCCCAGAGTCATTTGTGACTGGACTTAACTGTCAGGGGTCCTTTACTTTCACCTTTTTTATGTCTATAAATATGTCTATAAATAAAAATATTGTCTCATAAGAAAAGGTTTTTAATAGAGGATGAATTGAATGGGTGGAGGGGGGTTGGAGGAGAGGTGGAAAGAAAAGCTAATCTGTCCGTGGCTAGGGGGCACAATCTGAACGGTTCTGCCAGGGGCACAAGATCACCTAGCTACGGCTTTGCTAACAAGGAAGTCTGGTTGCAGGGGCTGGGTAGCCCTTGTTAGTCTCTTGCAGCCAGGGGTGCCAACCTGAATAAAATATTGATGGGGGGAAATGTAAGCCTTGCCCCACATAATCAATCACATGACATGACACATGCACATCATTTGAATGGCAATGCCCATCAACTTGGGGGGCAGCCCCCTCAAATATATTATTGGGGGGCGAAGCCCCCTCAGCCCGTAGGAGTTGGCTCCTACAGTTGCAGCTGAAATAACAGAAGAGTCTTGTAGCATCCTAAAGACTAATCTTAAAGACTAATCAATGTTAGAGCAAGGACCTTTGACTGCATAAAATAACTTCCTCCCCTCTCTGTTCCCCACATGTCCCCAAAATCTGTCACAAGGAACCCCAATGCTCTGCAACAGATTTGGGAGGGGCACACAGGGAGAGGTAAGGAAGGAGAAATCCTTAATAATAATAATAATTTTATTATTTATACCCCACCCATCTGATTGGGACTCCCCAGCCACTCTGGGCAGCTTCTAGCATATACAGAAACATAGTAAAACATTCAAAAGGGTGTTCCACAGGGTGGGCACACACCACCACCAAGAAGGCCCTGTGTCTGGTTCCCTGTAACCTCATTTTTCACAGTAAGGGAACTGCCAGAAGGCCCTCAGAGTTGGACCTCAGTGTCCAGGTGGAATGATGGGGGGGGTGGAGACGCTCCTTCAGGTGCCCAGGGCCGAGGCATTCATGGGACTATTCCATTAGATACATCAGACCCTGATAGACACAGGGCCACCAAGTTTCCTATGCAAAGGAATAATAATGTGCAAGAATCTGGATGATCTGGGAATTGAATATAGACTGGAAAAGTATCAAACAAAAAAAAAGACCACCTAAAAGGAGTGGGGGGGAGCCCAACCACCCAACTCTTACTTAAAAGTCTTCAAAAAGCTCACCCATTCATCACTAGTTGACAGGTGAAGAATAGGGAAGCCTCATGCTATGTATTGCTATGTCTGACACAGAAAAAAGAAAGATATTTTTCCCCCTATTAACATCACTGAGCAAGATTCTCCCACTGAAGCCTGTCAGCTGAGCTCCATTAAAGGCAAAGGAGCTGTGCAAATTTACATCAGCAGAGGATCTGAACCATGACTGCTTTCATTAAGCCGAGACAGAAAGAAAAGCATTGCCATGATCAGAAATGAACAAAAACTAACGCTGAGAGGAGATCAACCCCCTGGTTTCAGCTGTCAGGTGCTTCTGCAGAGGAATTCTTTCCACTGCTTTCACAATCTGGCAAGTCCTACAAACAATAGATGGTTGGGCTTCTGAAATAATTGGCGAGTCTGATAATGTTGCCTTGAAAAGGTGAGCAGGAGATATTCTGGTGAATTTTGCTAATGGTGGTCAATCAAGACCTGCATTTTGGGGACTCACTGAACTGTCATGGTTCATTAATGTATTATTTCTGTACAGAAAGGCTCTCAGAGTAACTTATGAATATTAACCCCCTCCCACACACACACACACACGAGGAAAGGTTGCAGCATTTAGGACTTTTTACTCCAGAGAAAATGTAAGAAGTGACAAGATATAAGTTTATGAAAATATGCACATCACTAGAATTCATGTACATCCAGTGAATCTGACTGTTGGAAGATTTAGGATAGAAAACAGAAACTAGTTCTTCACACGGCACTAGTATACAGTTATATTATGAAACTCAGTCCCACAGGAGGCAGTGATAATCACCGACCTAGAAGGTTTAATGCGAGTCAACAGTGTGATGCAGCAACAACAAAAAAGCTAATGCTATTCTAGGCTGCATCAACATAGTGTCCGAATAAAGGGAAGTAAAAGTACCACTCTATTCTACCTTGGTCAGGATTCATCCAAATCTGATGTTCACTCCTCCTCTGTACAGATTCACACTCTGCCCTCTACATTTTAACTCGAGCTCAGCACTGGGCATGTATAGTGAAGATAAAGCTCCATAATTGCAATGCAGCTGCCACCCCTAAGGGGTCTAACCAACCCCTCTAAGAAGTCTGATGCAATGGCCAATGGTGTAGGTAAAAAGGTAAAGCACCCCTGGATGGTTAAGTCCAGTTAAAGGCGACTGTGGAGTTGTGGCTCTCATCTCGCTTTCAGGCAGAGGGAGCCGGTGTTTGTTCACAGACAGCTTTCCGGGTCATGTGGCCGCCATGACTAAACTGCTTCTGGCGCAATGGAACATTGTGATGGAAACCAGAGTGAACAGAAAATGCCATTTACCACAGCGGTACCTATTTATCTACTTGGACTGGCATGCTTTTGACCTGCTAGATTGGCATGAGCTGGGGCAAGCAACGGGAGCTCACCCTGTCATGGGGATTCAAATCGCCGACCTTCTGATTGGCAAGCTCAAGAGGCTCAGTGGTTTAGACCGCAGCGCCACCAGCGTCCCAATGGTCTATGCCACTAACAGCCCCACAGCCAAGTTGTGGCTGAGAAGTTCAGCAGGGCGTCTTGAAATTAACAAGAACCTTTTGCTACATTACAGGAGTTTAATAAACCATTTAATCAATTGTTGCAGAAAATCCTCCAAATCACACAGATCAAAAGACCTCACACGTTCTGCTCTAATCAAGTAAAAAATGGAGCTTGGATTCCTGCCCAAGTGTGTAAAATTCATGCAAATTGCCGGGGTCATTATCTGCAAGATATCAGGATTGAAGTTAACTCCCTCCAAAATTACTGGAGAAATGTTGTTGTTGATAATTGCAAGACTGTTCTCTGAACAGCGCAATTGAATTACTGCAAGTGATTACCTGCAAACATTCATGGTCGACGGAGAGGATATGGGCATCGCAAGAGGCAGCAGGAGGCATCCAGAGTGAGGATGCTAGGTGCCCCACCTCAGACAGAGGTGTGTATCAATTTCTCTTTTAATTTTAGAGAGGCACGTAACAGAGGTTGGGAACCTTTCCCGCCCAAAGGTCACTTTCCCTACTGGGCAACATTCTGCTGGTCATGCGCAGGTGGTGGATGGGACCAGATGCAATAGGCTTTACCACACCCCTCTGATTCCAATGGGACTTGCTTCCCGTTGAGTGTGCATGGGATTGCGGTCTCAACTGATTACAACAAAGCCATTGGCTGTATAGAATACAGTGGTACCTTGACTTACGAACGACTCGGCAACCAAATTTTTCGACTTACGAAGGTGCCTTCAGAACGGATTAAATTCGTAAGTTGAGGCACCACTGTGTGTCTGAATTGGCCAGGAATTTGGGTGATGAACTTTGAGAGACGAACTGCAACAGGGAGAGTAGAGAAGAATGTGTGCAGTTGGACCTTGGTTTTCAAATATAATCCATTCCAGAACAGTTTGAAAACCAAGGCGCATCTTCCAATTGGCTGAAGGAGAGTCCTGCAGCCAATCGGAAGCCACGTTGGACATTTGACTTCCCAAAAGCGTTTGAAAACTGGAACAACCACTTCCAGTTTTCGATCATTCGGGAGCGGAAATGTTCCAAGTTCAAAGGCATTCGGTTTCTGAGGTTCCACTGTACTGGCGAGGGGCAATCATAGGTTAAAGCGCCCTGTATCCCATTGCCATCCAAATTGCCTTTTCTCACACTTATGTTGTTCATAGCCACCACTCTCCGTAATATGCTACGGAGAACTGTGAAGTGCATGCACTGAAAGGGGGGGGGGGGGGAGAGAAAACCTTGAAATAGAATCTGTCACTGTTGAAAAGGTCCCTAAGACAGCATCCACTTTAGCAGCAGAAGTTATTTATATTCCTAAGCTATATTTTTGAGATGCATTTTGCATGCTAGAGTGTGGCAGGGTGGAAGGAGAAGGCAGTTTCCCCTTTTCTTTTACTGACCCACAAATTCTATACATCTGGGAGAGGTCCTTTCATATATGTTCATTCAACAAAAGATGGAGCACCTCAGGGGGCCAATCCAGTTGACTTGCAGTCTATTAAGCAATTGCCATTCGTCACACAGTTGTCATCATTCACAGTACTTAATTTCAGGGGCACGCCTTTCCTTGCAGACTGCTTACACTGACCTTGTGATCCCCCGCTCACTTTTACTAATGGATCCTGAGCGGGTTATAACAATAAACATGGCACTTAATAAATATTGCACCAAGGCATCCATTGTCACCTATTTATCATTTATGATATGTTGTGAAGGCAATATGAATGCATATTAAACATTTATGGGTGCTATGATATGACGAACACGTGTTTACCAATCCATTATTAACTCGCTTTACATCATCATGCCTACAAGCAACAGGCTCAGACTGCAACCCAGGAAAGAGGAATTAGGTGCACAACCAGGGCTTTGCAAAGCATTAAAAGAGTGAGAGCCAGAGGAGAAAAGTAGGAGCCATGTCCAATCTCTGACATGAAACATACAGTGGTACCTCTACTTACGAATAGCTCTACTTATGAATAACTCTACTTATGAATGGAGCTCCGTCCGCCATCTTGGATGCGGTTTAGATAGGATTTTTTTCTACTTGCGAATTTTTAGAGAGGGTTGCTTCTACTTACGAATTTTTTCTCCCAATGCATTCCTATGGGATTCGACTTACAAATTTTTTCGACTTACAAATGTGTGTTCGGAACGCATTAAATTCGTAAGTAGAGGTACCACTGTACTGGCTACTAGCCTTGGTGAGCTAGTTGCAATCTCCCGGCATGACCCATATCACACAGATACACCCCATTTAAAACTGCCTCTCTGAGATATCTCCTCCAGGCAGATTAAAGGAACATAAGGAGTGCTCTTCTGGAGCAGTCCAAAGGACTATCTAGTCCAGCATTCTGCTCTCAGAGTGGACAACCAGATGCCCATGGTCAGATGGCAAGGAGAACCTGAGCGCAACAGCACTCTCCCTACCTGTGATTCCCGGAAACTGGTATTCAGAGGTATATCGCCCTTGACAATGGAGGTAGAACACAACATTTGTGGATAGTAGCCACCAATAGCCTTACCCTCCATGAATTTGCCTAATTCCTCTTCTGAAACCATCCATATTGGTGGCCATCGCGACATCTTGTGGAAGTGAATTCCATAATTTAACGGCATGCTGTATAAAGAAGTACAGTGGTACCTTGGTTCTCAAACTTAATCCATTCTGGGAGTCCGTTTGTCTTCCAAAACTGTTTGGAAACCAAGGCACAGCTTCTGATTGGCTGCAGGCACTTCCTGCACTCAAGCAGAAGCCGCGTCAGACATTTGGATTCCAAAAAATGTTCGCAAACCGAACTTCTGGGTTTGCAGCTTTTGGGAGCCGATTTGTTCAGCAACTAAGCCGTTCGGGAACCAGGGTTCCACTGTACTTTCTTTTGTCCAATGTTCAGCTTCATTGGATGTTGTCAACTTCTCATGTTGAGAGAGAGAGAGAGAGAGAGAGAGAGAGAGAGAGAGAGAGAGAGAGAGAGAGAGATTTCTTCTTCTCCTTTATCTGCACTATGCACAATTTTGTACATCTCTCTCCTTCCTCCTCATACTCAACTTTTCTCTAAACTAAAAAGAGTTGCTCCAACCTCTTGATATTTTGGGTGCCCTTTTCTGAACACTTTACAATACCCTTTTTTGAGGTGAGTTGAGCCTTGAGGAGAGAATTGAGTGTAGTGTATCACAGATTTGTATAATCCCATTCTTTCCCCCAAAGAATTCTGGGCATTGTAGTTTACCCCTCACAGAATTACAATGCCCAGAAACCCTTAAGAAACCACAGTGCCCAAAATTCTTTGAGGGAAGAATATGCTTCAAAGGTCCTTCAAAGGTATAGCATGCGACAGGCTTCATTAACATGATGCAAGATTAAGGAACAGCTTTGGTTGAATTAATATTTAAAACCCATCATTCGCTTTTGCAGCAACCTTATTCTTTGATAGAATGGGCAGGTATTTCACGCGCTTTGATGTCACCTGTTTCCAGTTTAATTAGATTAATTTTCATTGCAAATGAAATGAAGCTTATTCGTACCACTGAAACATGTTCCCTCTGTTAAATTCATATGCACATTTTATGCACAAAACAAAGCCAGTGGCTCCGATTGCCTAATTGGGGAGGGGGGGGGATCCGACAGATGTTTCCAGCAATCCTATTACGATTGTCAGTACAATTGCCAAACAAGGCAGGGTTTTAAAATCCTTTCTTTTCAGCGACGACAGTGCAGTTCAAATGATGGTCCCCTTCTGCACACATCATCTGCAATATGTTCTTTCCCTTCAAAGGGTGCCCCAACATTTTTTGTAGGGGGAAAAAAGGGCTAGCGGTCTCGATTTGTTTGGAACAAGGTAAGGATTTGTGAGCAGGCCCCCAGCTCTTCCGATAAATGCATAATTCAAACCCTTCATCTCGTCAACCAAATTTCTAACCACTTTCTGAACTTCAAACACTGAAAAATTCATTATGAGCTGCATGCTATGCCGAGACAGGGGGAGCAAAAGAAGAACTGGAAGAACAGAGGATGATCAGTAATGGCCAATATAATGCCAGACTTACATGGCTTAGCTGTCCAAAGTAATTACGGACATTACAGTTTAATAAGCCTCCCCATATAATGTGTGCTATTAATTATTCAGCTACGACAGGCCAATAGTTGGATCCTCCTTCAGTCATGTTTCTGCACTGCCTTATCATTTTCAAGCCACCAGCTGATAGTTTGCTCCTGAAGAGTTCCAGGTTCAAAGCCATCTCTGCTCAGCAGCCAATCAGTGCTCCCTGAACAGTATTTCAATCCTTGGCACATTTCCTCCCTTTGAATAAAGAGAAGAACTGAGAAAAACAAGCGTGTTGCTGGATTCGAGCCTGCATCTGGTCCTGGCATGTGCTGAAATTCAGTCTGCATGCCACCACTAGGGATGGGGGGAGATGTTCAGTTCAGTTCACATTTCAAGGCAAATCTGACTAGTTCATGCTTTTCTGAACAAAACATGGACTGAAGCACAGCCTTCCTTCAATATTTGCATTTCTCCGAACTTTGCAATGCAATTCTCCAGCTAGAGCTGAGCGGTGTTTGGAAGTGAGGTACATCTCCCTCTGTCCCATTCCACCAGACCTCTCCACCAGAATGCCCCCTTTTCAGGATTATTCTGGCCTTGCATCAGCCCGCTGAGCTCGGGATGGAGGACTTAAACCAGAGTATCGTCTGTTGAGCCTAATGAAAGATGAGGAACTTCAGTTGGGCTCAGCAAGAGAGCCATGCATTTCAAATTCCACACATCCCGGGGCTCTCGGTTCTGGATTGCTATTAAATATCCATACCCTCCAGCATTTCTCCGATGAAAATTGGGATGTCCCATTCCATAATGATAATTTTACTATTTATACCCCACATATCTGATTGGGTTACCCCAGCACTCTGGGCAGCTTCCAACATAATAAAACATTAAACATTTTAAAAAACCTTCTCTATACAGGATAGGATTGTCCTCAGACAGCTCAGGGGTCAGAGAACTCAATACCCTCCATTTATCCGATGGAAAAAAGGGGCATCCTAAGGAAAAATGGGACACTCCAGGATCAAATCAGAAACCGGATGGCTTCTCTAAATCAGGGACATCCCTGGAACATAGGGACACTTGGGGGGGGGGTCTGAATATCTGAAGCTGGTCAGACAGTTAATGAAGATGGCCCTCAAACCCAACTCTCTGTGGTGTCATGGTTGTGGTGTTTTCTAGTCCAATTTCCGACAAATCTGATGTGTCACCAAGCTAAAGCCTAACTTCCAAAAGACCAGGATAACACAACAAGGCTTTTGCTGATTACGGTGATATCCCAGCTCCAGTGCAGAATTTGGCAAAAGTCCACACCTATTTCAAAATGCCATTTCCTAAACTGGAAAAGTTCTGTGGGGGCAAGGATTGAATCTTCACACCACATTTACATCATGAAGAGAATCCCTGGGCACAATGGGGATTCAAAACCCCAAACTGAGGCCTCTGGGCATAAATGCAATTATATTTATTTCTGCAACAATCTGAGAAACTTCCTTTAGCCATACTTATTTATAAGAAGCAGTTGCTATGGAAACTTTAATTCTAAAAAATGTAGATTTCTGCTAACAACTCCATTTCTCTTATCTGCAATCATTTTTAAAACAAGAGTGTCACTATTTACAGACCATTTTTTGGTCTTTGTTTCAAATCTGTTCTGTATTAAGCAGTCATTGCCAAATATATAGAAGACCCTTCTTAGGTATACATTTGTCTCATCTGAAATGGCAAAGTAATAGGGAACTGGTGTACCCATTTCTTTATCTGATCCACCAAAAGTATGATATGTTTGACTTCCTAATCCTAAAATAACTGCTGCAGCTTGAGAGAGAGGAACTGGTCATACAGTAAGAGACAGCATCATTTAAGCCACCTTAAAATAAATGAAACGAGATCTTAATTAGGGAGGAGCAAAATAATCTCTTCCATGTCTGTGCCACTTTTGCCTAAAAAGTTTCCCGTTTCCACATTAATCAGCTAATTTTAAAACCAGCTTGAAAATATCCATTTAAGTAGTGTATATGCACTTCTAGATATATCTTCCCCATCAAAAAATGCACCTTTAAATGTGTCTTGAGACTTTTAAAGCCAAGAACTGTTTTTTTTATAAAAAACACTAAATGAATGGAAAAATATAAACTTTTGATGGGTATTTAGGTGGCATGCTAAGGAATATTGAGGGGGCTGGCGACACCTTTGCCCCCTAGAGTTGGCGCACTTAATGCAAAACATGTCCCTCTACCTCTGAAGTTTGGGTTCCTTCCAGGAAGCCACAATAAGTTCCCCATTCCCTTCAGTATCCATGCCTTGAATGAGACCAAAATGAAGACCAAGGTAAGTTGCAAGTCCCCTGGTTAATTCATTACAGAGCCACTTGTTTAGAAACTGCTGGGATTACTTCTTCGTACCGCATTTATTCTACTCGCTTTAATTCATTCAAATTGAAAGCAGCTTTTTACCCCAAGAAAGCCAACTTCCATAACACAGAGCCGATCAGGATGGCCGTTAACCGCAGCACTTCATTTGAATCTAGGATGGAATTGTCTATGACGCCGACCATTATGGACTCAATAAATTTCAGATCTCTCACTACTAACATTTTCTTTCCAGTAACTCATATGTCCTTGTTTAGCACAGCCGAATGAGGTTTATGATGCAGCAAATGAAGATGGCAAAAAAAGCCAGCTGATTGGATATGCTTGGAAGCACAGTCAGGAAACTTCAGTGGAAGGAAAGGAACTAAAACAGGTGTGGGCACAACGTCTGTTTTCTGTCAAGGACTGCACACTCCTCTTTCTTCCAGAATTAAAATTGGAGACACACGCCACTCTTAATACACACAAAGTGATTGATAGAGTGCATAAGAATAAGGATTGCAGACTACTTCTGATGTTTTTGCGAGAGTCACTGATCTGGATGTAGCTCCTGATTGGAAGAAAGAAGAGTCCCTATATCTGGGTACAATTCTGTGCACATTTATCTGGTGGTAAGTGCCGTTGAATTCAGTGTGACCTCTGAGCAGATCTGCATGGAACTGTGCTGTTAACGATCAGGGCTTGCTGATCAGAAGGTCGGCGGTTCAAATCCCTGTGACAGGGTGAGCTCCCGTTGCTTGGTCCCAGCTCCTGCCAACCTAGCGGTCCAAAGGCACGTCAAAATGCAAGTAGATAAATAGGAACCGCTACAGCGGGAAGGTAAACGGCGTTTCCATGTGCTGCTCTGGTTTGCCAGCAGTGGCTTTGTCATGCTGGCCACATGACCTGGAAGCTATACGCCGGCTCCCTCGGCCAATAATGCGAGATGAGCGCGCAACCCCAGAGTCGGTCACGACTGGACCTAATGGTCAGGGGTCCCTTTACCTTTAAGTGCCATTGAATTCAGTATGACCTCTGAGCAGATCTGCATGGAACTGTGCTGTTAACGAACCAATTACACCCCATGCAAAATTTCAGCAGGATTATTCCTGTACCACATAAAGTGGCCCACCCATGAGGCAAGGTGAGATGACTGCCTCAGGCGGCAGAATCCAATGTTGATCTTTCTTTCCCCTTGTTCCTGATGTAGATCTCCCCTCACCCCTTCTACCCTGGCAAGGAGGGGGCACCATTTTGGGGTTCTCCTCGGAAGCCAAAAAGTATTGGGCTGGCCCTGTCCACTGCCTACAGGGACTGACTGGAAGAGGGGAGCTCCAGAATAGTGAAATAAAGCAGAGATGTAACATTCTTTCTAGATGAGGACTTTAGGTTCTCATAACATCCCCCACCCCCAACCCGGTAACACACATACCACACGCGGGAGCATTCCATTCTAGAGGTGCATGCCAACTCTCTCATGTGCACCACACTATCAGAACAGCAATGTCTGCAGAAATGAGCATAATATCCAATATATCTAACATAGCAGTTTATCATTATGAGGATCACTCTCATCTATCAGATTTCAAATGCAGGCAGATTAATGAGATTTTTTCTATCACAGGTAAGGCATGAGAAATAACTCTTTCAATCAAACAGAAGCTCAAGATGTCCAAACAAAGCTGAAATATGAGCCTTGGTTGAGAAAGTCACTCTTAGCAGAGTCACGGCCAGCATAGAATCAAATCTACGAAGCCCCCAGGGCAGAGGCGGAGGCAAAGGCAAAGAAGAAGGGAAACTGACAGACAAAGCAGGAAATAGGTTAGCAGAGGGAAAGTCCATTCCCGAATATTACAGATTCCAAGAGCAGAAGCAACTATGTTTTGGGAGGAAATGGTCTCAGGTTATTTCAATTTAGGTAAAGATAAAGGTACCCCTGACCGTTAGGTCCAGTTGCAGACGACTCTGGGATCGTGGCACTCATCTCGCTCTATAGCCCGAGGAAGTAGGCGTTTGTCCGCAGACAGCTTCTGGGTCATGTGGCCAGCATGACTAAGCCGCTTCTGGCGAACCAGAGCAGCGCACAAAAATGCTGTTTACCTTCCCGCCGGAGCGGTACCTATTTATCTACTTGCACTTGACGTGCTTTCGAACTGCTAGGTGAACAGGAGCTGGGACCGAACAATGGGAGCTCACCCCATTGCGGGGATTCGAACCACTGACCTTCTGATCAGCAAGCCCTAGGCTCTGTGGTTTAGACCACAGTGCCACCCGCGTCTCTCCTATTTACACACACACATGTATTTCTCCTTGATTTGCTCTTCCCCTGCTTAGGCTTTTCAGACTAAGGCTACAAGCCTTTTCACATTTACCTGGGAGTAAGTCCTATTGAACTAAATGGGGATTACTTCTGAATAAAATGCACAGAGGATTGGGGTTTTGTTTTTTAAAAAAGAATGAGAACTTTGGCAAAGACACTGGGCAAATGGCAAAGATGAAAGTGGGGGTGGGAAAGACAGAAATTGCACACACCTTAATCATTCTGTGAGAGGGCCCAAGACTACTTCCTGAAATCAGTTAAATGGGAAACCTCCTACTTTAGCTGCTCATCCAGGCACATAAAAGGCTGCCTATTACACGATGGAAATATTCTCCCGCAGAAAAGCAACAGCGCACGTCAACAGACAGTGACTTTGGGGAGGCTTTGTTCTTCATTCTGCCCAATGTGCCGGAACAAAGTACCTCTCTCTTGTCGAGAGAAAAAAATGGATCTGTTTGGTCACTTGTTAGAAGAAGAAGAAAAGTATTCAGGAGGAGCGAGGGTAAAGAGATTTCAGTACTTCTTGGCCTCAAATGAGATTTGCCGTTTCTGATGCTTGAAGCTGACAGCAAGGTCATCTTTACCTCTACAGTGGTACCTCGCAAGACGAATGCCCTGCAAGATGGTGACTCGCAAGACGAATTCGTTTTGCGAAAAATTCATCTTGCGAATCGCGGTTTCCCATAGGAATGCATTGAATTAATTTAATTAATGCGTTCCTATGGGCAAAAAAAGAAAAAGAAATTTCAATGCATTCCTATGGGAAGCCGCGATTCGCAAGACGATTTTTTGGCAAAACGAATTGACTCACGGAACCAATTAAATTCGTCTTGCGAGGTACCACTGTAATTGTAAGAGCTGCATCAGGCTTCAGGTGAATGGTCCCATGTGAGAAGTGCCCATCACAGATCAAACACAAACAAAGGTTTGATTTGTCACATCACCGTGCACACAGCCCTTTATGATTGGCGCAGTCCACACATTCAGCTGCGAGTCATCAGGATTTGTGTATTCAGGTGCACCTCAGCACTTTGAGTTGTCAGGTTCTCATGGACTTGGTGGACATTACTCTGCAGCTGCTGCTGTGATTGTGGGGGTCAGTTTTTCTAGCTATCTGTTTTGTTCTGTGTGCTAACTGCGTCCAGAAATTCTGCCCCATCGAACTGAATGAAGCACACCCAGCATGTATGATGACCAGCCAGGTTCTTGACGGCTCCTTAATTGGGTAGTCTTAACCAGGCAGCAGATACAGGATATTCATCCAGCTGTTATGCATGGATTTAGCTAGGTGGCTGGGATTAGCTAGGTAGACAAAATGTTATGTGCCACTGTGAATAATATATTTGGGGATGGATCCAACAAATCATTGCACAAGACCCCCATGTGCCTCCCACACCCTAATCTGTTCTGGGAATTTGGGGGAGATTTGGGGGGATACAGGGGGAGGGAAGGGTAGAAAGTTCAATTGCACAAGCAGATGCCATTCCTCTCGTGGAATGACAATGCTGGGGTGATAATGTTGTAGGCTCAGGTCCATTGTAAGCTCAGGTTGTGGATGTTTGTAAAGAAGCCATATATCACATGGATCACAGTCTCCGCTGTCCCTCATTCCAAGGAAACCAAACCCTAGGTATCCACTGGAACCCATGGAGTGATGCCCGGCTCACAGATTGTGGTGACGTGCAACAATACCAAGCTACTTTATTATTATTATTATTTTAAAAAGATAGAAAACAGTGTCTCACCTTCTCCTTCCGCAAGATACATGGCCTCTCTTTTGGCTAAATTACTTGCCTCACATGAATTATGCAGCTCTCATTGGTATGTGGAAGGAGGCTATCACTACCAAAGGATTTACTGCCTCCTGAGCCATAGGCAAAGCATACTCTTTTAAAGGCTTAAGTACTTTTTTTAATACCCAGCCATTACAAATTTAATTTTAAACTCATGGTTACTTTGAGGTTGGGGGATATATATATATATATATATATATATATATATATATATATATATTAAAATGCTGTAAAAAACAAAGTTGTAACTGAGAAGTTAACACTTTTGCATTTAGGAATCGGCACCCTTGCATCAAGGAGGTCTGCCTGCAAAGCGCCAGATACGCTGATGCCATTTTATAAATTTACCAATGTAATGAAAAGAAACAAGAGAATACGGGTCAAATGTTAAGGCAAACAGACTGAACCTCTTTGTAGATTTGCTCTCATCCTTGGCTCAAGGCAAACAGAAGAGAGTAAATTTACAAGAAGCTTTAAGGGGTCAGAAAACTAAAAGATAACACTTGGCTAGAATTCTTCTTCTCTAACTAATACGATGGATGTTCCGGGGGGAGGGGGTGTTGCTAGAGAGATGTTTTAGTCTCCTCTTGTCTACACTTTCGGAACCATAGTTTAAAAGAAAAAGAAAATGCCTGTGGGGGGCAGCAGGGATGAGAATGCCGTGTCCCCCACCACGGTATTTGTTGGAATTCAATTTATGTAAGGTGATTATGTGCAATGGGAAGCCTTTGCATTCATGGCAGCTCCCCATGTGTTTTAGAACCCTGGAAAAACCAGGAAAGCAGCTTCCACAAGAGCTGTAGCTCAGTGGTAGAGCATCAGCTTTGCATGCAGAAGGTCTTATGTTCAATCCCCACCATCTCTGGGTAGGGCTGGAGGAGACCCTGGTCCAAAATTCCAGAGAGCTGCTGCCAGTCAGTGTAGACAATACTAAACTAGAAAGACTACTGACCTAATTCGATATTAGGCAGTTTCCTATATTCCTAGGTTGGAAGGTGACCTAAACAATGAAAGAGTAGAAAGACTAGCCCAGGGGTCCCCAAACTAAGGCCTGGGGGCCAGATGCGGCCCGCACGAGCCAATTGTGCGGCCCCCGACAACCCCCACCGCCACCCGCTCTTATCGGTGCACTGCGGTGCGGTTGCCCATCTCCAGGTCGGCGCAGCGCCAGAAATAGCTTGTGCGCACGCGCGGGCCGGATGACGGGGGAACAAGCTATTTCCCCATTCGTCTTGCGAGTCACATGCACAAGCTATTTCTGGTGCCACGCTGAACCAGAAGTGCACCGGAAATGACGTCTGCACATGCGCAGAAGCCATTTCTGGTGCTGCGCCAGAAAAAGCGAGTGCGCGTGCGTATGGGAGCACGTTCTCCCGCCCTCCGGCCCACCGCACGATCGGCACCAGAGGAACCGGCCCGAAGCCGGGTAAGTTTGGGGACCCCTGGACTAGCCCCTCACATGTTTACTTTGTCATCTTGGTAATAAACATTGACACGATGAGATCTATATCATGTCATATAGAAAAGATGTTGAGTATGCTGGAATGGTCACCCAAAACAAGGTGTTGAGTATGCTGGAATGGTCTTCTCTCTGGTATGATGTGCCAAAGTTGCACTGTAAAGTATTATACTGGAAAGGCCCAACACATAGTATAAGGATAGGCAAAATGGTGCCCAGAACCATAACATACGGTAGCCCACATGGAGTGCAGCTCATCTGGCCTGCAGCACTGTATGCAAGGACTCCTCCTTTTGCTAATATATAACCGACATATTTTTCCCCAGTTGCTTATTTCAGATGCACTTGCAGATAAAAGGCAGCAAGCAACAGTTGTGTATAAAGTGAACCCTTGGTCAAAATGCCTGTTGCTGTTAATTCAGGAGAAAGGGGATGAAAGGAAATCCCTTGATTCAATTTTGTTTTGCATTGGTCATTGTGTACAATCAAAAATTGCCCTCCTCTTCCATTAGCACATGCCGACGCTGGGTCATCAAAAAGCCCTTCCGGGAGTGCAAGAGCACCAATTGGATTCCTCCCACTGTGCTCAGAGCAGCTCACTCCCTAATAACCGTGTCTGCAGATTGTGCTCAAAAGCAGCAATTTGGTGGTGACATCAGGTGCGCTTCCTAAATCTACGCTCCAAAACGTTAAGATGCCCAGAAGATGTGGCCTGCCTTTTACTGCCTACTTAGACGATGTATAAATATATGCTCAGCAATTTTGCCCTCTGTTGCATTGTTGTTATTTGCATTTGAGACGATCAATCAAAAATACAATAAAATTTTTGATGAAAGGCCAAGCAATAACCTTTCATGACAGCATCCTGGCTGTATATTATCTGTTTCTTGAAATTGAGGTCCTACGTGACAATTCCGTTCTTGACCTTGTATTCGTCTCAGGTTTTTTTGTCTGTTCTCTTAATGAGTTGCCCTATCTTGAGCTTCAATCACTCATATTCTGTAGCATGCCATTATCTCTGAGGATTACATTTCTGGTTTGTCTCCATATTCCACCCACCCCCCTATCTCTTTCCCTTTTCAAGCCCCTGGAACATCTTTCTCTATTATTATCTGTTGCTGATCACTTTTTGTTTCCCTCCACTTCACACACCTCCACATCCTGCTAACAAGGGGAGATGACAGTTAAAGTATGTTTTTTCTAACTTGATATACATTAGTAAGGAAGAAAGGAATTGAGAGAGAAAAGGCACAGATGGAGGAGGGGGGGAGACAAGGCATCTTGAGCGAGTTAGTGAGGGGGAGAGAATAAACAAGTATTAACAGCAAAAGAAATAAATACATTTTCTTCCTTGACTTCTGAAAGAACAGCTGAGCATAAATTGTCTCAATATCACCCGAGCATCAGAATTAGCATTGTGTGGACACATCACAGAGAAATGTATTCAGCCTCATCCAAACCCTTTAAAAAAAGTTCAGAATTCTGGGAGTGAGACATCTGAGCAGAAACCTCCAAATCTTCCTTGATGTTTTATTTTTGTTTGGGCGCAGTCTAATAAGGCTCAGTCCAGGTGGCATGCATGATCTCTAGGTCATCAGATAAGCCAGTCTGGGATTGAGGGTTCTGAATAGGGTCATGCTCCCTCGGAAGGACTAGATTCATAGTTTGCCTGTGGCCAGGAGTGCCTCTTCCTGGAGAAAGCAGAATTGGCCACAGTGATTTCTTGCGCCTTTGAAAACTCTCATTTGCAGTACTGTGATGAACTCTACATAGGGCTGTCCTTGAAGGGTCTTCAAAAACTGCAGCTAGAGAAAAATGTGGCAGCCAAACGGTTGTTTGGTTTGTGTTATGGACTCTAGAGCATCATACTAACTTCATTCAGTTCCAATTTGTTTCTAAAGCCATGCAGAGGTCAGCAAACATTTCCAGCAGGGGGCCCGGTCCACTGTCCCTCAGACCTTGTGGGAGGACGGACAATATTTTGAAGAAGAAGAAAATAACGAATTCCTATGCCCCACAAATAACCTAGAGGTGCATTTTAAATAAAAACACACATTCCACTCATGTAAAAACACCAGGCAGGCCCCACAAATAACCCAGAAATGCATTTTAAATAAAAGGACACATTCTACTCGTGTAAAACAAGCTGATTCCCAGACCGTCCACGGGCCAGATTGAGAAGGCAATTGGGCCAGATCTGGCCCCTGGGCCTTAGTTTGCTTACCCATGCCATAGAGCAGTGTTTCTCAACCAGTGTGCCTCCAGATGTTTTGGGACTACAACTCCCATCATCCCTAGCTAGCAAGACCATTGGTCAGGAATGATGGAAGTTGTAGTCCCAAAACATCTGGAGGCACACTGGTTGAGAAACACTGCCATAGAGAGTTTGAGGCCAGCATATCTGAGAGATTAACTCTTCCCATATAAGCCTGTCTGGGTATTTTATAGCAAAATAAAAAAATTCCTTCAGTAGCACCTTAAAGACCAACTAAGTTTATATTTTGGTATGAGCTTTCGTGTGCATGCACACTTCTTCAGATACACAGTATTTTATAGTCTTCATCAGAAGCTCTGTTGTACATGTCCCATCACCAAGAGATGTCAAGATGCTGAGTACATGGGACAGGGTCTTTTCTGTAGTAGCACCCTGATGGTGGCCCCATCTTTGCCTAGCTTTTAGGCAGGCAGCTGCTTTTAATGGAAATTATTATTATTATTATTATTATTATTATTATTATTATTATTATTATTACATGGTGTATCACCGATGGGACATAAAGGTGATTCATAAACAACCCATAGCTGCCAAGTTTTCCCTTTTCTCGCGAGGAAGCCTATTCAGCATAAGGGAAAATCCCTGTAAAAAAGGGATAACTTGGCAGCTATGAAACAACCTAGCAATAGCATCCTGGGGAATTATGGACCCACACTCAGATTTCAATCTTTTTTCACCTCCCTCCCTTCAAATTCTGCTGATTTTCTAATAGCCTGAGCAGGAAATTCCAAATTTATATTGAAATGGTTGATTTTTACCAGGATCTACATTTTTATATCTTCTCAGGGACATTATCAAAGCAGATCAGAAGCACATTTGCCAATTCCACTCACTTAGGCAGCAGAGTATTTCTGTATGAATGATCATTCTTCCTTAACCAGGGCTGGCATTGGCACCTAGCATTCCCGGGCATCTGCCAAGTTCCCCAAAGCTTGGCAGGGCCCACTATTAATGCAGCATTGCTACTGCAACCCAATAAGCCTGCCAGGGCCCTCTGGTAGGACAGACAGAGGGTGCAAGGCCCCTTCCAACCTGGAGCCAACCTTTTCCTAAATGCTTTTGGATCAGTCACCTTGCAGCTTGCTTTTGCTGCTTCTACTTGTAGTATTAGTAGTGAGGTAGGAGAACTGAAAATAATGCCTATATATATTTCATATCTGGCAACCAATGAACCTCTTTGGTTTCAGACAGTACATGGGTAGTTGAGTCTAAAATGCCTGGGACACAAATTTTCACAAATGGTGGCTCATTTACCGAGAACTAATGTATTTAGTGTTAACTCTGGAAGTTTATACTTGATTCTGACCAAACTAAGCTTCCTGGTGTTTATTGTGCTCTACCTCATTACAGTGGTGCCTCGCAAGACGAGTTTAATTCGTTCTGTGAGTCAATTCGTTTTGCGAAAAACTCCCATAGGAATGCATTGAATTTATTTATTTTTTTGCCCATAGGAACGCATTAATTGAATTTCAATGCATTCCCAAGGGAAACCACGATTCGCTAGACGAATTTTTCACAAAATGAATTCGTCTTGTGAGGCAACCTCCGATCGCAAAACCCATTCGTCTAGCGAAAAATTCGTCTAGCAGGGCATTCGTCTAGCGAGGGTCCACTGTATAGTTTGCAGTTCTATATTCATTTACCTCAGATCACATCTCATTGACTTATGTGGGGCTTCTAAAGAGCATGTATAGGATTGCACAGCTAATTCCCCCGACTGAGATCAAATAATATTGGAAAAGCAAGTTTTGCTAAATTTGATTGATTGATTGGATTGGATAATCACTTTATCTTGCCCAAGACAACCCAAAGTGACTTACAATGTTTGTTTGCTTGGTTGGCTAGTTGGTTCTAAGAGTTGAATTAAGACATTATGTAAATCAGTAACAACATAAGAGTTTTGCACCTTTATTAGAAAGTACCACAATCTGACTTTTTTAAATATTTGATCTTGCGTGCAGATGGCAAACATTTCTATATGGTATGATACTATTATTCATTTAAGTGGTGCCTTCAGTATACAAGGTGCCTTAGGGCACATTAAGTATAATAGATTTAATTCACACAGAAATGAAAAATGTATGTATATTAATGAAGATTTAAAATGAGAGTGCCTAAATGTGTGTTAGTGAAAAGGATTAACAAGGGATCTTTCCATGGGGCTAAACTGAAAGCAAGGAGAGAACTTGGGGCTCTTGCTGAGTTAATTACAGTATTGAACAACTGATTGTTGTTCCCTGGTAGCTAACATGCGAAGGTTGTAACCCTAGATCATGTGAGAGGTATTGGGTTGCAATCTCCATTATGAAAGGAGTTGTCTTTGAGTCTTTTCTCCCAGACTTCATGGAGTGAAGATGTTAAATGAAGCTTTCCTGAAGGGAGAGAAAACAGCCTGGAGTCTGGACTGCAGGCTGTGGACAGAGAGAATCATAGAAACATAGAATCATAGAGTTGGAAGAGACCACAAGGGCCATCCAGTCCAACCCCCTGCCAAGCAGGAAACACCATCAAAGCATTCTTGACATATGGCTGTCAAGCCTCTGCTTAAATACCTCCAAAGAAGGAGACTCCACCACACTCCTTGGTAGCAAATTCCACTGCCGAACAGCTCTTACTGTCAGGAAGTTCTTCCTAATGTTTAGGTGGAATCTTCTTTCTTGAAGTTTGAATCCATTGTTCCATGTCCGCTTCTCTGGAGCAGCAGAAAACAATATTTCTCCCTCCTTTTACTTCTAGGTCTGTTTGGATTATTTCAGATTTTGTAAGATGCTGAGCCTGTGCTGAACAGCACAAGACATCATATAGATGCTTTGGAGTAATCATTTACTGTATTCTGTTTCATTTTAAAGAGTTCTGCCAGTAAAAGTTTGAATAATATTTTTATGAGCCTGGACAATGTTTCATTTCCAAAGGAGTTAGTTCTTATGCTTCCAGTTGCTTCAGACTGAGCAATATTAATATCTGCTACATGGCAGACTTAAAATCACAGGCCCCTACCCCAAATAATTTATAACCTAAATTTTGAAAGAAGGGGATAAAGAACACAGGATGGAAGTGGGTAGAAGAAGGGAAAATGCATGAGGAGAAAGGAATTACTCTGAAGTCTGCAGATCCTCTCATGAAGGTCTCTCCGGACAAGGAGAGGATATCTTTCTCCCCAAGCCCAATGAAACAAGAAGGATTATTTCACCATCCCTACCAAGAGCATAATTTATATGTTGGGGTTTTGTGGCATACAGTGGTACCTTGGTTCTCAAACACCTTGGTACTCAAACAACTTGGAACCCAAACACTGCAAACCCAAAAGTAAGTGTTCCACTTTGCGAACTTTTTTTGGAAGCTGAATGTGCTCCATTTTGAGTGTTAGGCTTCCAATTTGAGTGTTACGCTTCCAATTTGAGTGCCACACTTCCGTTTTGAGTGTCTGTCTGTCTGTTTTTGCCATTTATTTTGTGCTTTTTTTGTTTTTGAGGCTCTTTTTGTTTTGTTTTTGTGACTGTGTGGAACGCAGTTCAGCTACTGACTGACTGTGTGACTGCAATACATTGTTTATTGCTTTCATTTTATGGATCAATGGTCTCGTTAGATAGTAAAATTCATGCCAAATGGCTGTTTTAGGGGTTGTTTTTAAAAGTCTGGAACGGATCGATCCTTTTTGCATTACTTTCCATAGGAAAGCGCGCCTTGGTTTTGGAACGCTTTGGTTTTGGAATGGACTTCTGAAATGGGATTAAGTTTGAGAACCAAAGCACCACTGTACTTTCTCCCTTCTGAGCAACAAAGGAAGTGTTAAGCTTGTACATTCTGGTTCCCATATAAGAATGTTATTTTAAAACTCCAGGTACTAGTCTCAGAAATGCATCCTCTGATAGATTGCGGGGTGGGGGGTGTTAACTGGTTGTTGTGAAATGAAATGAACAACTTCATTAAGAAACATAGAAAGTCTGTGCTCAGCTTTACTGATATGAAGAGGGATGGGGAATCTGTGACTATCATAAAATTGGTCTGATTTGCACCAGCCAAGTATCTAGCTTTTATCTGTCTGATCCCACCACCACCAAGAGATTCTCATTTAACGTGAAATTTGAAGAATTATTTAACAGGAAGCAGGAAAGGATTCCGAATTATAGAACAATTTGGCTGAGCTACAACTGCAATACTGCACAAAGGGAACTTTTTTTAAAAAAAACACCAGTGAAGATTTTTTTGAATGCAATCATCTTAAATAAAAATGATATTGCTTCTGCCTGTGTTAATTTAATGGTTAATTTAATCTCCAATATGGAGAACTTTGCAGTGTTATAGATCAAAAATAAATTCCCAACAGACTGAGATCAGGTTTCTTTTAAGGGGGGGAGAGACACTTTTCTCACACATTTTTTCAACTGCCAGGAAGTTCAGATGCCATATGCTACTACCCAACATTTTAAAGGCCTTTTAAAGCATTTCTTATATTGGTTCTGTATCCAGAGAACACACACAAGGACTTAAGCTGATCAAAACTGCACAATCAATGTATTTGCAATCCAGTGATATAACTGTACGCTGATAAGGTTTTGTGGAATTAGTTGCAGTATCTGTAGCTGCAATGGAAATAAGTTCCCTTCAGCACACCAAGGTGAAGAGGGGGAAATGAACCAGAACAAATTATGAACTCCAACAAACTGCTGAATTATTGTTACAGTATTCACATGGTGCCTTCAATGTGCATAGCACTTCAAAGGTCTCTGCCCCAAAGGTCTTCCAGTTTAAAAATTTGAAAACTAAAGGGAGCTGTTCAAAATACAAAGTTAAAAAATGACATAAGAATGAGTAAGGCAAATGTAATGGAAGATAAATAAGAACAAGGGTGGCTTATTAAAATGTGGTCTACTCCATTTTCGCCACACAGTGGGAGCTATCCAAAATGAGCACACCGCATTTTAATAGGCCACCTTTGTTCTGTTTTGAATTAGAACTTTCCATATGATGGTTTTTCAGCTATACGTTCTCGCATAAAATCCAGAGTGAGGATCTGTAGCGATAGTTTAGTTTCCCAGATATGCTTTAGCATGTCAAAGGACCTCAAGGTGTTTTTTGCAGTAGTGTTGGCATACAATATCTTTATGAAATAGCCTGTGACTCTGAGCTAATCATCTCAAGCAAAAGGACAATAAGTGAGGCGTCAGATTCGATCCGAAGTGTGAAAGTGTGGCGTTTTCCCTGACATCTTGGGACAGCAAGTCCCAGAGAGCGATTTCTTAATGCAATACTCACCCATTGGGTATGATTATTGTGAGAGGTGTTGAGACACGTCAGACAGAATTTGTTGGTCTTAAACTTGAGGGTAAACAAAACACTTACACCGTAATAGGGAAAGCACCTTTTGAGACGACGGTGATTTTCCACAGTGTGTATTTACCCAGAAATAAAAACAAAGAGGCAATAGGTCAGCACCGAGCGGCACTTCAGAAATATAGCTGTGTTGATTTACATATGAATGTTGACCATTTAATAAACTGCAGATAACGTTTTGCAACACGATGGAGGGCAAAGCGAATTTATTTCATTTTAATCTCCAAGCTATTCGTACAAAGCATTGCAAATCTGTTTTTATGTCAGATTTCTTTTTTAGAACCTTGGAGTTTAAAAATGAAAAATTCTATTAGCTATTTGCAGAACATTTTTATAATACAATCAGGCAATATAATTGAATTTTTAGTAAGGCTTTGGAGAAATGAACCACATAGTATTTTTGTGAATTATGACATAATGATCCAGAAACCATACGTAACGTTATATTCCTTACAATTCCTTATCCAGCTGAGTGAAAGGCAGATAGGAAACACATGCTTGGATCTTCCTTCGCCAAATAAACCCTATTATGAATTATCTTAAACTCTCAAATTTTATATAATATATATATATACAGTATTTAAAATTTGCATGAAGGCAGGATGGAGTAGGGGAGCAAAAGAGGAGATTGCACAACTCCAGTGGCCATGGCATGGGAATGAGAAGGGAGAGACACTGACAGGGTGAATGGGACGGTTTCAAACAACAGCAGAAATTTGAATAAAGCAGGGAAGACACAAAGTAACGTATTGTATAGCAATATGGGTTGTGTGTGCAAAAGGTGGGGTTATGTAACTGTAACTTAAGATGCAACAGCTTGCAATTCCATTTCTAACACCAAGGATATTTGTAATTATTGTTTCAATAACATGAAGATATCCATGGTCTTGCGTTTCAGAAATCTTACAACCAGTAAAATTTCACGTGCCGATTCAATGTTAAGCATACTTAGAAGTAGACCCTATTGAACTCAGTGGCTTGGTTCACACACAATGTTGTTGGCTTCTGCTCATGGTTGGTTTGGAAATAAACCTAGTGTGAACAAGCCAGGCCTGTGTGTGACCTGAACGTTGATGATTTTAAAGAAAGGGTAACTAAAGATCATCCAGCCCAGGCATCCCCAAACTGCGGCCCTCCAGATGTTTTGGCCTACAACTCCCATGATCCCTAGCTAACAGGACCAGTGGTCAGGGATGATGGGAATTGTAGTCCAAAACATCTGGAGGGCTGAAGTTTGGGGATGCCTGATCCAGCCAAACAGAGTAGTATTCAACTTAATTGGAGTAGACCCATTGGAGTTAATGCACACAGTTAATTTAGGCCCATTAATTTTGATATGTCTACTCTGAGTAAGGCTTAGTTGAATACCACCCACAATCATCAACTTTATCTGTGTTTCTCTCTCTCTCTCTCTCTCTCTCTCTCTCTCTCTCTCTCTCTCTCTCTCTCTCTCTTTTACAGCCTACGTGGCTGCAACACTCCAAGTGGGAAATGATTGTCGCCAATGAATTCACTGAACAACCAGCACTACAAATTCACTTTCTGAGCCGCATCCAATTACTATTTGAAACTCTGCAGGCAGAGCTACTAAATATACCAGAGTGCATTTAATATTTAAAGCCTACTTAAAAGAAAGACGCTTAGCTGTAGTGAATGACCCTTCTAAGTGTTTGGTTATTCTCCTGCATGCTTAAAAAGCTGAAGAACAAAAATCAACCCTTGGGTGAAGAAGTTATTATTTCTTTCCTGGGGAAAAAACAAACCGCAGGACTGATCCAAAGGAATCTTACTGATTCACGCGCAGCAGAAGGGATGGTTCAAACCTTTGCTTCTCATAAGGGTTGTTCTATTTGAAGTCTCAGTGTGGGTGATTCCTAGATAACTTAGGTACATCTCCAGCTAATGGTTACCCAGGAAACCCAACTTTAGTGGAACCCAAGTTTCTTCCATGCAGGATAGAATCCCAGTCGGGTGTGCCACCTACAAAGGAGGCAGTCCTTGGGGCTATGTCATCCAGCTTGGGCGCTGGCCAAGGCAGGGACAAAACTAGGCTTTATTTCACCCGGGTCAAAGACCTAGCTTAGCACACCCACCCACACCCACACACACACATGCATTTGTGTACACACATACACACACAGGCTGAAAGCCAGAATGGCGCCCCTCTGGGGCACAAAAACCCAGCTAAATACACACACAGCTTGGATTACTGCAATGCACTCTACGTGGGGCTACCTTTGAAGGTGACCCGGAAACTGCAATTAATCCAGAATGCGGCAGCTAGACTGGTGACTGGGGGCGGCCGCCAAGACCACAAAACACTGGTCCTAAGAGACCTACATTGGCTCCCAGTACATTTCCAAGCACAATTCAAAGTGTTGGTGCTGACCTTTAAAGCCCTAAACGGCCTTGGTCCTATATACCTGAAGGAGTGTCTCCACCCCCATTGTTCAGCCCGGACACTGAGATCCAGCACTGAGGGCCTTCTGGCGGTTCCCTCACTGCGAGAAGCAAAGCTACAGGGAACCAGGCAGAGGGCCTTCTCAGTAATGGCACCCACCCTGTGGAACGCCCTTCCATGAACAACTTCCTAACATTTAGAAAACACCTAAAGGCAGCCCTGTTTAGGGAAGTTTTTAATCTGTGATACTTTAATGTATTTTTATATTTGTTGGAAGTCGCCCAGAGTGGCCGGGGAAACCCAGCCAGATGGGCGGGGTATAAATAAATAAACAACAACAACACACCCTGAAGCCACAGCACTGGCCAAAGATCTTACCATCTGAGAAGGGTCCCTCCCCAGCCCATTTCTGCCAATTTATCATCACCCTCACTCTGCCCCTGGGTAGTCATCTTAGTGGTGGGCAAGCAGTGTTTTTGCTTTTAAATGGGAACCAAGTTCGGTCCCCATTTGCCGTGGTGGACAGTCAACATGGATGGGAATCTGAGATGGACTCCCATTCCAGACCCTCCAAGTGTCCCTATTTTCCAGGGACAGTCCCAGATTTACAGAAGCTGTCCTGGTTTCTGATTTGATTCTGGAATGTTCTTCTTTTCCTTAAAGGTAAAGGACCCCTGACAATTAAGTCCAGTCACAAACAACTCTGGGGTTGTGGTTCTCATTTCACTTTACTGGCCGAGGGAGCCAACGTTTGTCCGCAGACAGTTTTTCTTGGTGGCCAGCATGACTAAGCCGCTTCTGGTGAAACCAGAATAGCTCATGGAAACACCGTTTACCTTCCCTCTGGAGCGGTACCTATTTATCTACCTGCACTTTGACGTGCTTTCGAACTGCTAGGTTGGCAGGAGCTGGGACCGAGCAACGGGAGCTCACCCCGTCACGGGGATTCAAATCATCAACCTTCCGATTGGCAAGCCCTAGGCTCAGTGGTTTAGACCACAACGCCACCCGCTATTTTCATCAGAGAAATGTTGGAGGGTATGGAGTTATGTGACCCCCAATATAAGGAGATAAGTAACTATACAACCTTTAGAAGACATCTGAAGGCAGCGCTGTATAGGGCTGTTTACTGTTTACTGTTTTATTACTTTTTTATATACTGAGGCCACCCAGTCAGATGGGCAGGGTATAAATAATAAAAAATACTTATTATTATTGTTGTTGTTGTTGTTGTTGTTGTTAATGTCCTTATTTTCATTGGAGAAATGTTGGCGGATATGCCATTCAAACGTTACCCTGCCCAATACTAAAATTTAGTCCATTGGCTCAGAATGAGGAAAACAGTCCCTCTCCTACAATGAAAATCATGGGGGACCATGCTGTCTTTTTCATCTGGTCCCTGTAGCTACCTATTCTGATTTTGATTTATGTAAAAATTATCTGAACCACATATTTATATTGGTGTTATGCTACTTTAGCTGTCAGAGCTTCCTTCTACAAATCCTGGGAATTGTAGTTTAGGAAGGGTGCTGATAATGCGATACCCTTTTGCAAAGGTCCCCTGGCTCAGTTGCAGTTTCCCAGGTTCTCTTGGGACGGAGAATGACTGTTGAGCCAGGTTCAATTTGGGGCATGCATGTGCCCTTACACAGGATAACAGTTTGAAATTTTAACAGGCTCATAAAACACTTTTGCTCTGTTGGATACTTGCAGTATCTGCCAGCCACTGACACCTAGTCTTCTGCATCAGCTCATAGCTAATAGAGTGAGGGAGATGGAAAATAATTTGCAAGAAGTGTTCCACGCGTATCTGCTACACATCCTCTCGAGGAACAGCCTAACCTTAATTAAAGAATCCATCCTGCTCAGAAAGGATTTTAGCTCCGATTCTTCCATCCTGAGCCATTTCGATGGTTGGAAGGGGGGGGAGTTTATATTAAAGCTGCAGAAAAATTACAGAGCCAGGTCACATATCTAATTCACCGTGTTTTCCCTCTCTACTTCATTTTCATGCCACATCCTGTTTACAAGCAAGCGACCCGTCTAAGATGGTAGAGGAGAAGAGAGAAACATTTCTATATGTACAGTAGGACATCGGTGATGAGCAAGGGGGGAAGTAATGAATTCTCTTTCTCAAGGTTATCCTACTCACAGGCCAACCCCCTCCCAACCAAATTTTAATTCATTCCCTTTGGACTTTTGTGCGTTCAGGGGTGGTTGACTGAATAACACCCACTCTCCAGCACTCGCCCTCCTCAGGAGTGTCACCCTTGGCTATCCCTGCTAATTCACTGGATCATCCAGGAAAGAAAACACCCTTGTAGATAAGCAAAAATACTTTGAAAGGGCACCATCTCTTGCATGTCTGTGGCAGCATCAAGCTGTTCCCTAATTGCTAGAAGCAGTTTGTTTGATGCTTTTATTATGGAAATTTGTTCTCTTCATTATCCTTTGACAATCTGAACCTGCCTCCTCCACCGGCCTCCCTCCTTCCACTGCCATCATGGAACTTCAAAACACGTGTCTGGTGGGTTCAGAGATCCACATCAGCCAAATTGTCCTTCACCCACTGCTTGAAAACGTATCAAGAGCCAATATGGCTTTATTATGCAAAGCCCTCCTGCCAGTCCCAAGGATTGTCAAAACCCCAGGGTATCTCAGAGACCACCTTACTCCAGTGATGGGCAACCTTTTGAGCTTGGTGTGTCAAAATTCACCAAAAAACCGAGCATAACTTGGGTGGTGTGTCACTTCGAGAAAAAAACCCATAATTTTGCGATATTTATAGTTTAAATAACAAAAATGTATAATTGTAATATATATCTGTATTTAATAAACCAAAAACTAATTATTTAACCTAACCAAACAAAAAAACCCTTATTTATCACAAAGTGCCCAAAGTTGTTGAGCTTTTGTGGGGGAGCTGCTGACCAAAGTTTTGGAGGTTTTTTTGGGGGGGTGCAAAAGTTGTTTTGCTTTTGGGTGGTGCCCCAAAGCTGCTGCGCTTTTGGGGGGGGGAGAGAACAGAAATAAATGACAAATAATACCTTCGCTGGAACTAACACACAGCACCGACATAGTCTGCCAAAGCGCCAAAAAAACCAGCAGAGAACGGTAGCTGAAACACCAGCTACCATTGGTCCTCCCTCAATCCTCACTTATCAACAGCCATTCCATCAGGACACCTCATCTATTTTCCATCCTTTTTGGTCATAATAAGAAATGCAATTACAAGAACTGGTGGCGTTGGCTTGCTCCACCCCTCCTCCTCCCTTCCTTTTCCTTTGTGCATCTTTCAAAATGTAAACATGAACTCTGGTAAGGCGCTCTGGGAGCTTTTGCAGCTAAGAGCAGGATAAAAATGCTTTATTTTGCACATCCTCATAATCAACAACAACAACAAGCAGCCACATTTCTGCTTTCAATTCCTGAACACTTCAAAATGGCCCTGCTCGTTCTGTTATTATACGCCTCACCATATTACCAGCTTCAAGGCTGCTAATTAATGTTTGAAACAAAAAAGGTCATTTTGCTTTGCTAGGTCAAAATTAATTGCCCATCCCCCATGCATTCACAAGCTCACACTCACATACAGAGAGAGTTGTATGCAAAATGCCCTTCTGTTTCTTCCATGCATATTTTCCAGATTTACCCATTTATCTCTTCCGTACAACTGAATAAGAGAAAGCAACATGGGTTGCAACATTGGAAGTGACTGGCAGGAATCAGGTATTCCCATTTAAATTACCGTATTCACAATTGCAACCTTTTCTCCCCCTGCTTTGGGCAAATGAATGAGCACCTTCTCTCAATTTACTTGCATGGAGAGATGAAGAGAGGCAATCAAGAAAAACGGGGGTGAGCACAAGGGCCCTTGTTGTCTATGAGGGAGGGTGAGGACTATATAGCCTCCAAAGGGTCCTCCCAAACTTGAGTCTCTAGCTGTTTTTGGACTACAACTCCCATCATCCCAAGCTAGCAGGACCAGTGACCATGGATGATGGGAATTGTAGTCCCCAAACAGCTGGAGACCCAAGTTTGGGAAACCCTGGTAATGCAGCCCTTAGGCTGAAAAGGGTTGCCCATCCCTGGTCTAGAAGGCAGCTGTGGTACCTAGTGGTTTGGGCCAGCCCTCAATGACTGTCAGTTGCACACACAAAAAACCACCCACCCCACCACTTCAGGTGACTAACCCTCAAGCTTTCTATTCGCCTTCTAAATGCAAAGTCCGGGTTTAACAGAGTAATAATATATATAGAATATTTTGAGAAGGAACAAATTGGTAATTATCTCTCCCAATGAAATGTGCTATCCTCTCGGTTCGATTTAAAATGGGGCACAGCTCATGTTCATAAGGCCCATTGAATAAATGCCTATTAGTTGCATGGAAGTGATTTTAAATGCTTGACTCATTTCCACCCCCCTGCCCATTTCCCACATCATTTGCATGAGTGTATCCTGCAGGAAAAAAGGCAACTTGCCCTTTTCGTTTCTGTGCTCAGTGGTAACCTTGAATGCTAGGGAAGAGCAGCTGCAAAGGAAGCAAGGCTCCTGTCTTTTTCCTACTCACCCAGAATAGAGAATTACAGCAGGTTCACCTTTTATCACAAGCGACATCTGCTTAAATGAGTCTACGGAAATATTTAAGCAAAGGGAACTCTGCCATCCTCTGCATTTGATCATCCTGCTGGATAATAATATCATCATTTGCCAGGAGGGAAAGGATAGAACACGTGCTATCTGCATATGGTGATTTAATAGGGGGGAAAAGTATGCCCATTTAGGGCCACTCTAGACGGGCTTTTTTGTGGGTGTATTCTGCAACATGCCATTCACTCAAGGCTGCATCAACACAAATACATTTAAAGCACCTGAGTTTCCCCCAAACGATCCTGGAACCTAGTTTACCCTTCAAAGGGCTGCAAGGAGCCCTCAAGGAGGTTGAACTGGCCTCAACCAGGGCCAAGGCCTTTTCGGCTTTGGCCCCAGCCTGGTGGAACTCTCTATCGCAGAAGACCAGGGCCCTGCGGGACTTGGCATCCTTCTGCAGGGCCTGCAAGATGGAGCTGTTCCGCCTGGCCTTCGGTCCAGGCCCCATTTGAACCCCCTCTATGGGACCCTGTAAGTTACCTCTTTGGCCCTTTTATCAGCCCACGTGGGGCCAACATGGATAGCTGGCTCTGATGAATACTTGAGGTTCCCTTCCCCTATGGTTGTAAATTGTGGGCAGTCATTTAACTGTATCCCGATTCTAATTTTTAAGCTGTATTTTAATCAATTGTTTGATTGTGTTTTAATGTATTTGATATTTGATGTTAGCCGCCCTGAGCCCGGTCTTGGCCGGGGAGGGCGGGGTATAAATAAAAATTTACTTACTTACTTACAATGCCCAACACCCTTAATAAATTACAGCTTCCAGGATTCTTTGTGGGAAGCCATGTGCTTTCAGTATTCTTTAAAGGTGTGATGTAGAAGCAACCAATAATAGCACATATGTGATGGATTTATACTAGGCTGCGCACAGGGCTGGCTCTAGGTAGAGCCCCGGTGGTGTGATGCACCAGGGCGCCGGGCTGGTAGGCTGGGCGCTGCGCGGCAAAGCCACGCGGAAACCATGTTGCGCCCTGTGAGGGCGGGGGCGCCGGAGCAATCTCCGCCCCCTCAGCGCCAGGGCGCCCGACCTGCTTGAGACTGCCCTGGCTGCGCACACACCATTCCACTTGTTCTGCAATGCTTCTCCAATATCGCTGCATTATTGCTGCCTAGAGAGGCACTCTTACACAACAAAGGTGGGACAGAAAAACAACAACCTTGAACTATTTGTGGTATGAAAGGCTGCAGGATTTCAGTAGGAAGGCACAGGATATGCATCGATTGGAAATGAAGCAGTATGTCCATCTCCAGTGGCGTAACGTGGGTTTGCCAGTGACTGGGTCAAGGCAAGTATCCTTGACACTGCCTACCATAGGCTGGAATGAAGGGATAATACCTTGGCAGCCTAACTGAGTGGCAGCTGCAGTGCCCCATGAGTGTCAAGCATGGTGGAGAGCAGGACAGGGGACTGGCTAGGAGCAGGAATCTTTCTAAAGCCCTGAAGAGGGCACTCTAGCAACTGCCTGTCACACAAATCCACTCCTCAGTCCGCCCACGCAAACATTGGGAGATTTTCTATGAGGGGAGGGCATACTGTTTTATTATTATTTTATTACTACTTTCTCTTTTTTACTTTCGAAATTTTGTGCCCCTAAGAAATTTTAAAAGATGATGCTGTTAAGGTGCTACACCCAATATGCCAGCAAGTTTGGAAAACTCAGCAATGGCCAGAGGATTGGAGAAGATCAGTCTACATCCCAATTCCAAAGAAGGGCAGTGCCAAAGAATGCTCCAACTACCGCACAATTGCGCTCATTTCACACGCTAGCAAGGTTATGCTTAAAATTCTACAAGGCAGGCTTAAGCAGTATGTGGACCGAGAACTCCCAGAAGTGCAAGCTGGATTTCGAAAGGGCACAGGAACCAGAGACCAAATAGCAAACATGCGCTGGATTATGGAGAAAGCTAGAGAGTTCCAGAAAAACGTCTACTTCTGCTTCATTGACTATGCAAAAGCCTTTGACTGTGTCGACCACAGCAAACTTTGGCAAGTTCTTAAAGAAATGGGAGTGCCTGATCACCTCATCTGTCTCCTGAGAAATCTCTATGTGGGACAAGAAGCTACAGTTAGAACTGGATATGGAACAACTGATTGGTTCAAAATTGGGAAAAGAGTACGACAAGGTTGTATATTGTCTCCCTGCTTATTTAACTTATATGCAGAATTCATCATGCGAAAGGCTGGACTAGATGAATCCCAAGCCGGAGTTAAGATTGCCGGAAGAAATATCAACAACCTCAGATATGCAGATGACACAACCTTGATGGCAGAAAGCGAGGAAGAATTAAAGAACCTTTTAATGAGGGTGAAAGAGGAGAGCGCAAAATATGGTCTGAAGCTCAACATCAAAAAAACCAAGATCATGGCCACTGGTCCCATCACCTCCTGGCAAATAGAAGGGGAAGAAATGGAGGCAGTGAGAGATTTTACTTTCTTGGGCTCCTTGATCACTGCAGATGGTGACAGCAGTCACGAAATTAAAAAACGCCTGCTTCTTGGGAGAAAAGCAATGACAAACCTAGACAGCATCTTAAAAAGCAGAGACATCACCTTGCCGACAAAGGTCCGTATAGTTAAAGCTATGGTTTTCCCAGTAGCGATGTATGGAAGTGAGAGCTGGACCATAAAGAAGGCTGATCGCCGAAGAATTGATGCTTTTGAATTATGGTGCTGGAGGAGACTCTTGAGAGTCCCATGGACTGCTAGAAGATCAAACCTATCCATTCTTAAGGAAATCAGCCCTGAGTGCTCCCTGGAAGGACAGATCGTGAAGCTGAGGCTCCAATACTTTGGCCACCTCATGAGAAGAGAAGAATCCTTGGAAAAGACCCTGATGTTGGGAAAGATTGAGGGCACTAGGAGAAGGGGACGACAGAGGACAAGATGGTTGGACAGTGTTCTCGAAGCTACGAACATGAGTTTGACCAAACTGCGGGAGGCAGTGCAAGACAGGAGTGCCTGGCGTGCTATGCTCCATGGCGTCACGGAGAGTCGGACACGACTAAACGACTAAACAACAACAACAAAGAATTTTGTGGCCCTGTGGCTCTGCCCATGCTACGCCACTGTCCACCTCTAAACCTTTGCAGGCACAAACAGGATTAAAAGCAGGATTGTGTATAACCACCCCAAAACCATCCTAGAAACAATTCATCATGAATAAGGAGGGGCCTTTAAAGTTCCCAGGGACGGCTTGCCGATCAGAAGGTCAGCGGTTTGAATCCCCGTGACGGGGTGAACTCCCATTGCTCAGTCCCAGCTCCTGCCAACCTAGCAGTTTGAAAGCATGTCAAAGTGCAAGTAGATAAATAGGTACCTCTCCAGCGGGGAGGTAAACGGCATTTCAGCTTAGTCATGCTGGCCATATGACCCGGAAGCTGTCTGTGGACAAAACGCCGACTCCCTTGGCCTATAGAGCAATATGAGTGCGTAATTCCAGAGTTGTCTGCGACTGGACCTAACGGTCAGGGTACCTTTACCTTTAAGAGTTCCCACTGCTTAAATGATGTGCTTAAAATCACTTTTAAAAAAGAAAACATACCATTTTTTTTTAATGCTCTTTTTAAAAGGTAAAGACTAAGTCAAACACGTAGGGCAACCATGCCTATGTTAAAGAAGTATTTGCCCCTTTCACAAATACAGTTGTACCCTGGGTCCCAAACGCCTTGGTACTCGGACATTTTGGCTCCTGAACACCCCGCAAACCCGGAAGTGAGTGTTCCAGTTAGCGAATATTCTTTGGAACCCGAATGTCTGATGGGGCTTCCATGGTTTCCGATTGGCTGCAGGAGCTTCCTGCGGCCAATCAGAAGTCACGCTTTGGTTTCCGAACGTTTTGGAAGTCGAATGGACTTTCGGAATGGATTCTGTTCGACTACCAAGGTATGACTGTAAGTGCATGTGTAGTGGAGGGGAATGAACCCTCCCGCAAGGATGTGGTGAGACCTCTAATAGGAAATGGAGTGTCACTGTTTGAATGCTTGGAAGAAATACCAGGGTGAGCAGGACAAACAGGGCTCTCCTCATTTTAGTACTCTGAAAAAGAAAAGAAAAACCCACTACGTGTGTGTGTGTGTGTGTGTGTGTGTGTGTGTGTGTGTAAGTGTAATGTCATAAGGGTCCCCCCCCCCCGCAATAGAGCAGGCTATGAATGTACGCATGATTTTCTGTGTGCTGTTCATATGTATATGAGCTGTCCTGGGAATATTACTACCAGTTGTGGGCAACATTCAAATGCATTAGGTTAATAAAAGCAATGCAACCATACCATATAATAATACAATGCTCCACCTTTTTACTACATGACACCAGGGCACTTTGCAATAAAATCAAGATACAGTTTTTAAAAATGTTGTAGCAATAATAACAGCAGCAACGGATCAAATTGTAAAATGACTATTAACACAGCGAATAAAAGCAAGAAATAAAAGAGAGCTCACGGGAGAAAACTACAAACAGCAATTAAAAAGAAATTAATATCATGAAAGGGCAGTGAAATAACAGGACAGTCTTTGCCTGACATCTAAAGCAAAATATACCGTAACAGAAATGGCACCCGTGCTAGTTTCTACAATTTGGATACTACAAGAGAAAGGGGCCTTTTTCAGTAAACCACTCAGCTAACCCCTGAAAGGAAGGGCACCCAAACGCCATCTGAGAAAGATTTCAACTGGTGACCTGGACAGTGGGGGCAACCATCTCTTTTCCAACCTAACAATGTAATTGGGGACAATGTCATACAGTGACAAGGTGCTCTTTTCATTTCAGCAGTAGCTTTCAACTTTCAGATCTAGGATGCACCTTTAACATACTTTGGGGGGGGGCACTTCTTAATTTTCTTAATTTTTAATGTCATAATTCTATTGTGATAGTGCTGCTGTGGTGGTCCACCTTAGATGGGGGAACAACCTACTAGCTGAAGACCACTGTTCTATAGGACAAAAGTTGCCTCCAGGCTACAGCCGCAACTTACTGACTGCCATGCTCCTTTAAATTTTCCCTCTTTAGGATTTAAACGGGGGGGGGGGGGCAGGCAAACATGCCAACTTTGGCTTCCTCCATTGAAAGCGGTAGAAATTAAAATGTCACTCCCATTTTTTGTAGCTCACAAGGGGGATTTTTATTGCAGCATTAACTAAATGACCAAAAATTATACCTTGAGCTGACCCTTTTAACTAGGGTCTTTTAACTAGAAAGTCAGCATAGCTCTTGATCTAAATGTTGGTTTTCCATTTCCCATTCCAGCCACCAGTTCTGAGATGGACTGTAAGAGAGATCAGCTCTTTCCCGGTATAGTTTCAGAGACTGGCCATTTGCAAGCGTATTCCCAAAGACTTTCACGCCAGTGGGAGTTCTTCCTAATGATTTTGATAAAAGTTTGAGTCAAGTCACTGTACAATTAGTGAATTATCAAAAGCAAATAATCAGTAGTCAGCGGTGTGCTCAACAGTTTCTCTCCCGCATCTAATGAGGCATGTGTGAGGCATACATGGTGGGGGGGAGAATGCATTTGTTGATTGGAATTTTATTGCGAAAATCTTGAATTTAAAACATATATTTGACGGGACCTAATTATAGCTGTAATTACATTCATAAAGAGATTACTGGGATACCTACGCGCAGATTAAAAACAGCAGAAGCAAGCATATGCTGTTCTTGAGACAAATAGCTCTGTTCTCGCTCTCTCTCAAAATTCAGTTATTGAAGGGAAGCGGAGTGATTTCCTGGAACCAATGTGCAACAGCCATTTCAAAATATGATCCATATATCGCTTTGAATTGTTTGAATCTTGCCTTTCTTTTCTTATTTATGCAATCCATTTATGCAATCCATTACCCCACGTATCTCAACGGATGGCCCATTCAGGGCAGGAGTTCTAGGAAATGAAAACCTGAAGAGCAAAGGGAAGACTTCATGGGTACAGGAAATCTGTTCGGATTTCCAGAAACATGTGTTTGGTCTTACTTCAGACCAGGCATCCCCAAACTGCCTGTTGTGGCATCCTTTCTCTCTACCCAAAGTTTAAACTTCTGGTGGAGGAAATAGAACATGGCTGAGTTCAAGATCCTTGGCCCTCCTAGGTTAGCACTGTTTGCTAGAAAAGGCAGCTGCTCTCTGTGGTCCTGGGGTTTATCCACACTTACTTTTGGCTCTGCTCTTTCCAGGCAGAGGTCCACACTTTAATACTCTGTGACCAAGCATTTGTTGTTGTTGCTGCTGCTGCTGCTGCTGTTTGCCCCGAGCTTTTCCTGCACAATCCCATTCTTTAAAGCTGAATCGGAACAAACGTCAATTCAGGTTTCCCACAGATCACTGTTTGCTCCGTTTGTGCTTTAAAGAGCGGATTATCATGGGGGATAGCAGAAAAAAGGGCACTTAGACACAGAGCTTTAAATCACAGAGCATGCCTGGAAAGAGCGGAGGAAAGGTTAGTGTGGGTAAGCCCTTCAATCTAGGCCAGGCATCCCCAAACTGCGGCCCTCCAGATGTTTTGGCCTACAACTCCCATGATCCCTAGCTAACAGGACCAGTGGTCAGGGATGATGGATGTGCATCTGGTATCAAGCAGCCCACTTAATAATTATGATGGGGTCAATCCTGACATAGCTGTCAACTTTCAGATTTGAAAATAAGGGATCAGCAGCCTCACTTGTCCCGGGGACAGTCTACGGCAGGCATCCCCAAAGTGCGGCCCTCCAGATGTTGTGGCCTACAACTCCCATGATCCCTAGCTAACAGGACCAGTGGTCAGGGATTATGGGAATTGTAGTCCAAAACATCTGGAGGGCCGAAGTTTGGGGGTGCCTGGTCTACGGTATATCTAACAATCCAGGATAGCAGCGGGAAACGGCGCTGGAATAGGGGAATTTCCAGCAAAAAAGGGGAAGGCTGACCCCTGACATTGACCAGGTGCTTCAATCCTCCCAGTGCCACCATTGGGAGAGGTACTATGGTCCATCAACTCCTTTGTGGGCTCCCAAACTAAGGATCCAACCCAATGCCATCCACCAAAGTTGTGACAGTTGCTATGAGGGGGTTGAAAACCTGCAAAAATCAGCAGCCAGAAACATCATAGCCAGACACTGGAGAGACCTGTCAGGAGTAAGCATAGACCAGGCATCCCCAAACTTCGGCCCTCCTGATGTTTTGGACTACAATTCCCATCTTCCCTGACCACTGGTCCCGTTAGCTAGGGATCATGGGAGTTGTAGGCCAAAACATCTGGAGGGCCGCAGTTTGGGGATGCCTGGCATAGACCAATGGTATGAAATACTGTGGGAAACAGCCTTATTAGAAAAACTAAACAACAAACTGAAACTGACACGGGGACAAATAGTAGAAGACGCCTTCACCCCAACACAACAACACAACAAGAAGAACGCGCCAACAGCATACGAATCAATCTGGCTAATCTGATCCAAACACACACATACACTCCCCACTCATCACACAAAAACAAATTTCACTGCAGCCAATCAAAGACAACCAACCACCCCCTAGGCCACCCTCTCAACCTCTCTTGCCACCAAATACAAGCTAATAGTAAAGAGAACAGACACAAGTGACACTGACACAAAACCCCATACATACACCAAGTAGAAGAACAGAAGCATCCTAACCTAACATTGTAAGGTAAAGGGACCCCTGACCATCAGGTCCAGTCGTGACCGACTCTGGGGTTGCGCGCTCATCTTGCATTATTGGCCGAGGGAGCCGGTGTACAGCTTCCAGGTCATGTGGCCAGCATAACAAAGCCGCTTCTGGCGAACCAGAGCAGCACACGGAAACACCATTTACCTTCCCGCTGTAGCGGTCCCTATTTATCTACTTGCACTTTGACATGCTTTCGAACTGCTAGGTTGGTAGGAGCTGGGACAGAGCAACGGAAGCTCACCCCGTCGCAGGGATTCAAACCGCCGACCTTCTGATCAGCAAGCCCTAGGCTCTGTGGTTTAACCCACAGTGCCACCTGTATCCCCAACCTAACATTGTACATAAAGAATAAAAACAAAAATTCTAAAAATAAGAAACCTGCAAACAAAAATTCCAAAAATAAGAAACCTGCAAGACAATTCATAAGGCATTGGACTGGATCCAATGGGTACCCCCTTAAAGGGGTCCAGGAAGAGTATCGCCCATTTAGAGTGGGCCTTCCCACCCAACTTGCAGAGCCAAAAGGGAAGAAGAAGAAGAAGAAGAAGAAGAAGAAGAAGAAGAAGAAGAAGAAGAAGAAGAAGAAGAGGAGGAGGAGGAGGAGGAGGAGGAGGAGGAGGAGGAGTTTGGATTTGATATCCTGCTTTATCACTACCCAAAGGAGTCTCAAAGCGGCTTACAATCTCCTTTCCCCTCCTCTCCCACAACAAACACTCTGTGAGGTGAGTGGGGCTGAGAGACTTCAAAGAAGTGTGACTAGCCCAAGGTCACCCAGCAGCTGCATGTGGAGGAGCAGAGACGCGAACCTGGTTCCCCAGATTACGAGTCTACCACTCTTAACCACTACACCACACTGGCCCCATGCCGGAAGGAGATGGCCCTGCAGGACCTGGTTGTGGCTGTGTCAGGCAGCAAACACCACCCAGGAATCTGGTTTCCCCAGGCATCTGGAGAATCACTGTGAGAACAGAATACTGAACTAGATGGACCATAGGCTCTTCTTCTTACATTCTAGTGATCTAGTTCAACATGCAGAGAAATAGCTAGGATTGAATCAGGTATAAATAATAGGATTAACTAACTAATAGATATAGAAGATTTTGGCGACTTTTTAAAAAAGTCCTCATCCCGTGAGGAGTTATCTTGCCCATGTTTCCTTCTCCCATGTTACATCACTCACAAAAGCAGGGCATTTGCCTTGTCACTGGAACAGTTATTTACACAAATCATAACTTCAAGGCAGCTCTTTTATACAGAGATAATTTAACAATTCCTTGGAAAGATAGTGGAGTTCACCAACAACTAGGAATGGACATATCTGTCCATTTTTTTAGTTTGAGTTCATTTGGTCTACACACCAAATATAGGGCTATCAAGACAACTACAGCAGAGAGAGAGAGAGAGAGAGAAACACAATATGCATGCACACAAATTGCACCTTTTAAAAGAAGTATAGAATAAAATCCACAAACAATTGGCTGAAAATATATAGTAGACAATTTTGACTTGGAGCTCATCTTCCATTTAATAATCATGACCAGTTTTGATGCCTGGAGCAAGGAACATGCATTTTCTGTAATCCTGGGTTGAAGTCTACAATTTAAAGTGGATCATAGAATTCATCTGAGTTCCTTAGATGTAGAGAAAGTTCCGAGGAGATAAATTGGGATCCCTATAAAAATGTCAGTATAGGAGAACATGGGCTAATGTTTCAGCTGAGCTGCTTTTGCAAGGACAAATTCTCAAGTGCCAAGGCAGCCTGGTAAATAGGCCTCTCATAACTGATTCCACTCAGTTCAGTCATTTTTCCAGTCTTACATTCCTGTACATCACATTTCCACATCAGTCTGTGGATTTTATTTATTGTTAAAAAAAAATCCCCAAAAGCATTTGTCAGCATTTAAGTGTGCATGTCTCCTAACGTACACATTTTGTATGCCGCTGCATCATTAAACACAGGCTTAAATGTGAATTCTTGTGTGGATTTTTAAAAAAATTAGAATCACTTATTAATGTGGAAACAGAACAGGATGGACTTTTCAACAAACCAATATGAAATTGATGCAGGCTGGAAGCAGACTGCTCCATTCATCCCAAACATACAGCATAGCATTTTGTTTCCTGTTGTCATAAGCATGACTGATAGTCTAGGTAATGCCCCCTACTGTGAATTTCCAACAAAATGCTGTGGGGGGTTTTCTAATACAACTTTCTTCTGTTTCAATGAAAAAAAAAGTGAACACTGAAAACAGGTTTTATTTTCAAAGACAAAGAAAAGCACATTGTTTCAGGGAAATTGTTTTATTTTTCTTCTTCTTTCAAAAGTCTGAAATGGAAAAAATCTACAGAAAGCAAGCCAGGGGCGGGGGTGGACTTCAGGAGCTTAGAAGGGGGGGGGAATTACTTGCAGTCAGAAGTGATACATTTCATGACCTTGAAAACTCTTTTGTGATGACACAGATAGTTTCTCCACTTGCGTAACTGTATCTGCCCTTCCATTTACCTTTGTCAAGGAACTTTTTTAATGCTCAAACATTTGGGCAGATCAATAGCAGTTCAATAAAAAGATATGATTAGTGCTGCATGTATAGGAGCTGTTTTCCACCCTTCGCAAAGTCGCAATGCTGAGATTGAGAAGGAAGGGGCTTTTAACATCTTCCTTTCCGTATTGCGATACATGAATTCAGAGGTAGGTAGGATACAGTAACAGAACAAGTTTCTTAAAGGATTCAGCAGAACCTCTTGAGTCTGAGCAGCAAAGGATACAATGCTATCACTTTCTCTTGTATATGCAAGCAGATAACCAAGCAGAATTTGATGCTCTCCTTTCTGTGGTGGTCGTGAATTACCCCATCAAGGCCTCTCTAGCAAACTGCACTGGATGTTCCAGAATGCATTGGAGCAGTCTTCCTCAACCTCGGCCCTCCAGATGTTTTGAGACTACAATTCCCATCATCCCTGACCACTGGTCCTGCTAGCTAGGGATCATGGGAGTTGTAGGCCAAAAACATCGGGAGGGCCAAGGTTGAAGAAGCTTGCATTGGAGCATCTAAGGAGGGGTTATACTACCTTGGGGTAGAATGCATGTTTTGCACACAGAAGGGTGCAGGTTCATTCACAGGAATGTCCAGTTTTTTAAAAAGTGATGTGAAAGATCGCTGCCTGAGGCTCTTGTGATCTGGAGTCCTTCAGGCTAACCTAAAATGCAATTGGCTGCCATGCAGGCATAGCTATGGGCAGGGCCACATTTAGGTTTGATGAGGCTCTAAGCTACTGAAGGTAATAGGGCTCTTTATATGTCCATTATGGTGCTGGAGGAGACTCTTGAGAGTCCCATAGACTGCAAGAAGATCAAACCTATCCATTCTGAAGGAAATCAGCCCCGAGTGCTCCCTGGAAGGACAGATTGTGAAGCTGAGGCTCCAATACTTTGGCCACCTCATGAGAAGAGAAGACTCCCTGGAAAAGACCCTGATGCTGGGAAAGATTGAGGGCACAAGGAGAAGGGGACAACAAAGGACAATATGGTTGGACAGTGTTCTCGAAGCTACGAACATGAGTTTGACCAAACTGCGGGAGGCAGTGCAAGACAGGAGTGCCCGGCGTGCTATGGTCCATGGGGTCAGACACGACTAAACGACTAAACAAAAACAACAACAACATATGTCCAGCTGTCCTTTGTCAACCACAAATTGTCATTGCTTTTTGTGTTGAATATATGCAATATGGTAATTTATGGACTTAACAGGTACCTAAAGCCATTTGCACATAACAAAATATGTATTTTATCAAAGTAATTGTTGAACTGAAATACAATTTTGGAAATGTACATCCAGGTTTTTTTTCCTTTTAATTTTTTTGGGGTGGCCCCCAAGAGAGTAGGGCCCTAAGCTATAGCTTGTTTAGTTTATACATAAATCCGGCACTAGCTATGGATCAAGAAGCACAAGGAGAAGTAGTTCCTATGAGGAATCACTGATCACTGCACAAGCTGCTATTTACACATGCGGGGGAAGCAGGATTGGACTCTCAAGGTGTGAGCTGCAATGCAAGGACCTTCCTTTGCCCTTTGACCCCTAAGCCAAGGAAATAAGTACTATACGACTTATAGGATATCAGAAGGCATCCCTGTATAGGGAAGTTTTCGATGTTTTATTATGTCTTGTATATGTCGGAAGCTGCCCAAAGTGGCTGGGGCAACCCAGTCAGGTGGGCAGAGTATAAATAATAATTTTTTTTTACTGTTGTTATGGAATAGGACATCCCTATTTTCATTGGAGGAATGTTGGAGGGTATGAAATATCACCAGTCACAAAATCCTAAGATGCTTCAGCTATTTTAGCCTTCCCATCCGCTGGAACACAGAACACATGATAATACTGACGTGTGTATCTTCCAAAGGCCATTGGGACTTTATTGTGGATGTGGGGTTGCTAATTAAACCAGAGAGTTCTCCAAACTGCAAGCCAACACTAAAGCAAGGGTTAGGAACAAATTCTCAGTTCAACAGCCCTGTTCCCTACTGGACAACCCTTTGGTGGCCACATACCAGTGGTGGATGGAGCAAGGGGCAAAAGTAGGTACAGCAACAAATACATGTTACCTTTGTGCAGTAAGCTTGTTTCCACATACACCTCTTAATCCCCCATCCATGCAAGCAAGAGGCTTTATTGGATTATAAGGACACATCATAGCCAAGCAAAAACAGTCAAGGAAGCAGAGCTGGTGGTGAGCAGGACCTGGGGGGGGGGGGTATGGCGTATTGTGATGACCGTGTAAATGGCAGGATTTGGCCCCCAGGGCCGAGGTTCCCAATGCCCATGCTAAACAGCCGTGACTATTTGCAGACCCTCCGAGTGTCCCTATTTTCTAGGGAGAGCCCTGCATTCCTAGTTTCTAATTTGATCCTGGAATGTCCTGCTTTTCCTTAGGGCACCCCTATTTTCATTGGAGAAATGTTGGAGGGTATGTATTTAGTAATTTACAGCTTAGCAGGTTCACACCCAGAACTTCCAGATGAAACACAGTAGGCCGTTGCACTAAATCTGATGCCCCTCCGGCAATTTTTAATCCCTCTGCTGGCAGTTCAGGAAGAAAAGAGGCAAAATAAACCCCTGGACTGTTCCAAATGTTCCATTTTCACTTTGTTTTGTACTGCCGGAACAGATTGCCCATTTGTTATTCATTGTGGAAGAGTCACTGATCTTACGGTGTCAATCTATGTCTTTAGTTAAAAAGAAAAAAGTAATAATAAAAGATGAGGAAGATTGGAACGATACAGTATCTCTAGGATGACTGGAAATACAAATGGATGCCGTGTAAGGGAGTCGATGAAGCCGCTGTGTTGAAAGGGTAACCTTCGCAATGAGATCAATGTGTCATGCTCTTGTTATGAATGTGATTGCTGTTGCAGAGCCCATGTCTGAGAGAGGCTGAAATGAAGCTTACATGCATCAATAACAGCCAAAAAGAGTGTGACAATTTAGCACTGCAGATCTTTCTGGCATGTTTGTTTGTTTGTTTGTTTAGAATCATAGAGTTGGAAGAGACCACAAGGGCCATCCAGTCCAACCCCCTGCCAAGGAGGAAACACCATCAAAGCTTTCTTGGCATATGGCTGTCAAGCCTCTGCTTAAAGACCTCTAAAGAAGGAGACTCCACCACACTCTTTGGCAGCAAATTCCACTGTCGAACAGCTCTTACTGTCAGGTTGTTGTTGTTGTTGTTTAGTCGTTTAGTCATGTCCGACTCTCCGTGACGCCATGGACCATAGCACGCCAGGCACTCCTGTCTTCCACTGCCTCCCGCAGTTTGGTCAAACTCATGTTCGTAGCTTCAAGAACACTGTCCAACCATCACGTCCTCTGTCGTCCCCTTCTCCTAGTGCCCTCAATCTTCCCCAACATCAAGGTCTTTTCCAAGGATTCTTCTCTTCTGTCAGGAAGTTTTTCCTAATGTTTGGAGAGTCACTGCCCATCAAAGGATGGCCAAAGGTCTGGCATCATCATCGTTGTCATCGTCATCATCATCATCATCATCACCATATTTTTTGTAACCCACCCATTTTGTACTGTGGGTTGCCACAGCAATTGTCACAACTTTTGTGGGGTTAGGCATTGGTGGTCTGCCCTTAAGTGGACTCCCCGCAGATGGGCAGGAGTCAAGATATAGCCTAGCTTCACCCCAATGCCTAAGCCAAACCACTCACATTTGTAACCAATTTGTGACCTATTTGAACCCATAAACTTAGGTTACCAGATTTTTTTCAATGAATCCAGGGACACTTTTCAACTTCAGTTGAAATGGAGAGATTTTGACAGGGGATTGATCTGTAAATCGGGGGACTGTGCCTGGGAAACGGGGACATTGGGTAACCTTACCATAAACTAAAATACTTGCCAGTGTGTTTTATTGTTCTCCCGGGAACTTTGTGGCTCGGGTATTATTCCCCCTGGAAAAGAGAGGCCAATTTTCTACTGCTATCTTAAGAGTGGTAAGAAATTTCTCTCCAGTCCTCTCATGATTATAAACATGGGTGGGCTGGGAAGGACTCAGCAGACCATGACATGACATGGTCTGCCAGCTTCCTCTCACAGAGGAGGAGAAAGAGAGAAGGAGAAAACTGAAATGAAGAATGAAAAAAGCAGATGCCACCATCGCTGTGCTCTGAATACTTGACTCCCACCGCTTTGTGCTTCGTGACACCACTGCAGGAGAGCCATTTTCTGCCTGACCCATTTTAAGGCCAAGATGTTAGCTGATTAATCATGACAATCAAAAATTTGTGATTCATTAAAATGTGCCCGCAATTAATTAGGCAGCACTATTTTTTTGTAATTAAGAAAAAGACAAGAACTAGAGAAAGTGCTCTTTTCCCCTTCAGAAATGTTTTTTATTGATATGCAAACTTAATCAATTTTAATTATTCAATTAAAAATCCCATACATTTAATAAAATTTTCTTCATTTGAGTGACAGACCTAATTTTAAGATATCAGACACTTAACTTTTGGGAAGTTGCTTGGCTGTTTTGAGCAAGGGTTGACTACCCAAGACATTTCCATCTCGAATGTAACTGTCCTCCTTTCTCCGGGGGACCAAAGCAGTTGGCATTTTATGGAGATCTGAGCACCTGTAAATCTGTTTGTCCTAAATGTCAGAGGTGTCCATGTGATGCGGTATGATTTGATCTACTTTGATTTCCTAGGTAGGTAAATCAGCTGGGCCTAGCATTGTGACAACTTATTTCAGCATTGGACTTAATATTCCTTTGGAACCCAAAACACAGGATTGCATTTTCAACTCCTTAATCCAACCAGAAATTAATCCATCTCAAAAACTTCCTGTTATGCAAAGGCCTATTCATGGTCTGGACAACAGGAAAAGTGTTCCCACGTCCCACCCCCAATGATGTTAAAAAGTGATTCTGTGCTGCTGACTCATATATGGGCGGCATTAACATGCCAGCGGTATATTTGCAAAGATCAATGTTTTTTCTGGTATTCCGCAACACACCTATGGGGCAGGACATGTGGAAAGTGCATTTTTATGTGGGGGTTTTGTGTGGAAAGCTTACACAGTGATGCGGCCTCCCCCGCAAAGGCTGGTGCCAAGCATAAAACTGCTAGCACATTTGCAAAGCTAAGCATGGTCCAGTATGGCAGTTTTTCTCAACCTTTTTTGGGCCACGGCACACTTGTTCTGTGAAAAAAATCACGAGGCACACCACCATTAAAAAAGTTTAAAAAATTAACTCTGTGCCGCCCTATATTATAATTATGACTGTAAGAAACACTTGCCAAATATTGCTTTCTGGCGGCTCAGCGCTGCCGAGTTCTTAAAAGATCCGGGTTTCTGATCCACCCCACCCGACCCCGCCGTCCCATATCTTACCCTGTGCGTGTTCTCGGACTTGTGAGAGGACGATTTGGTCTTCATGCCTCCGTGAATTAGCAACAAACTACCTTTTGAATGATGGAGATTGAATATTTTAAAAGTAGCTACTTGAAGTCCGCTCGATTTTCCAAAAAAGAGACACACGTGCGGCACTATTAGCTGGGGGCTGCCATCTTGGCTAAAGGATTCTGGGATGATCCTGTCACGTGAGGCATGGGGAAAATTGAAATGATGAAAGCTGATTGGTCTGTGGAAACTAGAAGGGGCGAAGAAATAGGACGCCCAGGGAGGTGGAGTTTGCAGCTGCAAAATCGCCCTTCTCGTCGCCGCACGTCGCGGCACACCAGCCAGCGTCTCGCGGCACACTAGTGTGCCACGGAACAGCGGTTGAGAAACGCTGCAGTATGGTTTAAAATTGGATGGGGAGCCGTGTGTTGAGATTCCTGCATTGTAAAGGGTTGGCCTAGATGACTCTTGGGTGTACCTTCCAACTCCATGACTCTATAAATTGGGCACATCTGGCCCGAGTCACAAGGTGGTTAGACTGGCCTCGACCAAGACCAGGGCCTTCTCAGTACTAGCCCTGACCTGGTGGAACGTTCTCTCTCAGGATACTAGGGCCCAGTGGGAGTTGTCATCTTTTCAAAGGGCCTGCAAGACGGAGCTGTTCCGCTTGGCCTTTGGACTGACTCAGTCTGACCCCAGTGTTACCCTCCCCTAAGGCTTTATCCTACAGATATTTAAATGCACTTGTAGATTCCTAATTTTAAAATTGAATTTTAACATTGTATTTAATCAGCATTTTAATTGAATTGTTTTTATGCTTGCTTTGATATTCTTGCTATTAGCTGCCCTGAGCCCGGTCTTGACTGGGAAGGGCGGGGTATAAATATTATTATTATTATTATTATTATTATTATTATTATTATTATTATTTTCAGAATGGATTGGTAGAATGAGATGGGAGAGTTTTGGGGCAGGACCAGTTCATTCTACAGCTGTGTATTCCTCCCCTCCCCCCCAAAAAACCCATCCACAATTCCCTGTGTGTAGGAAAGGTAGCATATGAGAGTGAGATGTTTCTTTATTATTCACTTTACTACGTTAATAACTCAGTTTTCTTAGCTAAAGTCAAGGTCCCTCCCCCTCCCATTTTATCCTCACAGCCAATGTGAGATGTAGGTGTGGCTAAGTTAGATTGTCCTAGTGGCCCAAGGTAACCAGTGAGCTTCATGGCTGAGCAAGAATCAGAACCCAGGTCTTCCTGGTCCTGGCTAGTTTACTAAATTCGGTGGGGGGGGGGGTGTTGTTGTTGTTGCCCAGAAAAGCAGTCAACTATGCAGTGCCCCTCGCAACACACACACCTGCTGTCTGAAGCGGTTATAGCCAGCGCTTTTTTTCTGGGGGGACGCAGGGGTACGCATACCCCGAAGCATTTTGTGAATCTTTGTGCTTTTCTCCATTTACTGTATTCATTTTCCCCAATCTGAATTATAAAATGGTGATTTTCTTGAGTCAAAACAATTGTTAAGAAAAAAAAGCACGGGGTATAGCCCAGTATTCCACTCAATGTGCTACTTCATTCAGTATAAGCTGCAGACCGGCTGGCTGTTAGTAGACATTTTGTGGAACCTCTGGCACACATTTAAAGCACTTTCTCTTTCTCACAGGGAATCGGTCTACATGCCTCACTTCCTGCATATACCCCACCAAACACCATCGCCCACCCCCCTCCTGTGCTGATTCAGCGGTCCTCAGTCAAGCATTTATGTCATCCCATTTAAACAATTTTTAACCACTGTCCCCTTGAATGCACAATTAGGCACACTCCAGTACCCACACAATGTTGCTGTCAGGATTCCGACTCACACCAGAATGTCTAGAGCAGCATCTGTTGTGCGGGTTACCATCCCGTCCTTTTGCAACGTGAGTTGTTTAGGGGAGTTGTTTAGGAGTATGCCAGTGTCAAGCTTGCTTCCAATCTGCACTCCTCTCTCATGCCCCACTAAGCTCTTGGGGCAGTTTACCATCACTAGAGACATGCCAAGCGGTTCAAAACAATATAACCATTTAAAAATAAATTAAATGAATAAGAAACACGGCAAAAAGTGCAACACAGTTTTCATTTAAACCCATCAAATGAGTCCAACAGATGGCCAATTTCTCTTAGGGCCCAACTGGACTGTACATTTAAAGCATTATTAGGCCACTTTAAACGGCCATGGCTTTCCCCCCTAAGAATGCTGGGAATTGTAGTTTGTTAAGGGTGCTGAGAAGGGACCCAGGTGGTGCTGTGGTTAAACCACTGAGCCTAGGGCTTGCTGATCAAAAGGTCGGCTGTTCGAATCCCTGTGACGGGGTGAACTCCCGTTGCTTGGTCCCAGCTCCTGCCAACCTAGCAGTTCAAAAGCACATCAAAGTGCAAGTAGATAAATAGGGACCGCTACAGCGGGAAGGTAAACGGCGTTTCCATGTGCTGCTCTGGTTTGCCAGAAGTGGCTTTGTCATGTGGGCCACATGACCTGGAAGCTATACGCCGGCTCCCTCGGCCAATAATGCGAGATGAGCGCACAACCCCAGAGTCGGTCACGACTGGACCTAATGGTCAGAGGTCCCTTTACCTTTACCTTTAAGGGTGCTGAGAGTTGTTCGGAGACCCCTATTGCCCTCACAGAGCTACAATTCTCAGAATGGTTTCACTGTCAATCCCTCCAGGGCCGGCCCTAAGGCAAGGCTGAGTGGCACAATGTGCCAGGGTGCCGGGCCGCCAGGGGGCGTCGTGCTGCACCCGCAGCAGCCGCACTGCACCCGCCAGACAGCCGCGCTGCGCCTGCCAGACAGCCCGGCCGCCCTCCCACTCACCCTGCTCCTTGCCTCCCTCCCTCCTGCCGCGGGTTCGAGTCCCGGCCTCAGCCTGGTGGGTCGGGGGCATGAGGAGGACAAGAGGCTGGGCGCTGTCCGGCTCCATCCCCCCCAGCAGAGGCCTCCACGCAGGAGGAGGCGGAGGCGGCACCCCAGAGGACAACCAGGCAGCCCAGCCCACCCGCTGCGGCGCCCCTGAGCCCGGCCCACCCTCAGCGCCCGGCCCGCCCATGCCATGGCCCTCCTGAGTTGGGTGGCGGCGGCGGAGGGACCTTTGCGCCACAGCACTCGATGTGGTTAAGACGGGCCTGGATCCCTCCTCCCAAAGAACTCTGGAAATTGCAGCTATGTTGCGGAATAGGGCTCTTTCAACAGCTGTAAAAGAAACTACAGTTCCTAGGTTCCTTTGTGGGAGGAGTCTTATCTGGTTTATGTTGTACGATACTTCTTTAAAGATACAGTGCAGATGTGGCCTCATTTCACCTTGACTGACTTCACTCATACAAGGGTAGCTGGGTCACCTTTGACAACATTTCGCATCAGAATCAGCACCCAATCTGTTGCCAACTGCTTGCATCTCTGTACTGACAACCATTGGTTCATTTGACATGGAAGTACACCATCCCTCCTGCCTCAAAAGCCTTTTAAAGCAAGAGTGTCTTTGTCAGCTTTCTAGAGAACAACAGAGAACAGGCCTGAGGGGCCACTATGGAGAAGAAATTCCATAAAGAGGGTATCAACATTAAGCAAGTCCGGTTCCTCATAGGCCTATTACTCTTGGAATAGTCTACAATATAAACTTATTAGAGCAATCCATTATTTGTAATGCTGCTGTATTTAGTAATTTGGCAGATTCCCTTTATATAGTGAGCCTCCCAAACGGCTCACACAATGGTATGAGCACAGCCAAAGGTCTGCTCTGAATACTCAAGCGATGTCCAGAAATTTGCAAGGTGCATCATGGCTGTTATATCAACAAGCTATTAAGCTATGAATTGGACAGACGAAAACCTGGCACAGGGCATCCGTGACCATGGTAACAACCAGTCCATATAGGGAACTCACACCAATAACCATTTGCAATTGAAAATCTAGTTTGTGCAGAACAATTTTTTTAAAATCCTAAAAAAATTTAAACGCTGTGCACACAGTACCTTTAATAAATGGTTCCTTTTTATACAAAGAAGTTCAGATCTTAGTGGATACTTCCACCACCTTCTACACAGTACAGTAATTTACATTGTATTCATTAAATTTCCTGTCTTTCCATAAACTATTACAATTCAAGCATATATATACTAATCCGCACATATGTTTTTAATTCTCTCATCTTGCAAGGTTATTCTAAACATAACCATGTTCTGTTCCCCATGTCTGTTTTCTTTAAATATTCATTTAAGCAGTCCCATTGTTTTTTGATCTCATCTTTGGGTTTTTGTCGTATTAAGTCTATAAGTTTCACCAATTCTAGGTATTCGCATATATTATTCATCCATTCTCCTTTTGTTGGTATGAGGGTTCCTTTCCAATTTTTAGCAATTATTATTCTCTTTTCGCCTTTTTCTAATTTTTGCAACTTTCTGTTTTTTCGTTTTTTCTTCTTTTTCCCTTTCTTCTTCTTTTTTCCTTTTTCTTTTTTTCAAAGCTATATAATATTATCTTCATATGAATGTATCTCAATGTTTTTTAAATTTATGATGTATTGCAATAGATGTTATCTTAAAATTTAATAAAAAACAAAAAAATAAATGGTTCCTTTTGTATTGTTTTCATCAAAAAGGCAACCCCCACTGCACTCTTTTTTTCTCTCCTTTTATGCCTTGGCTGTGTCACAGTACAGAATGAAAAACTGAAATGTGAATCACTGTTCAGCTTGTATAGCAGATTTCAATATCTCCTAGCACCAGGATGTGTTCTATAAATTGGGTTTCCAGTTACAAATGGTTATCAATGCAGTTCCCCCCCCCCAGCTTCATTTGATGAGCAAGAATTGAAACACACATTTATTTCACATAATGCCATAATTCAGCCACTCCACCTGCATGTACTAACAGACATCACTCTCCGATGTCGGGGGGTCGGGGGTGTTGCTAAATATAAGAGTGTTTTGAGACCGAAAAACCTCCTGCCAACTGAAAGCAGATCAGGAAATATTCATACAATGTCTCAGAGTTATTTAGCACTAGGGAGAGAAACGAAACAAGAGTCAGGCACAAAATGGCTGACCTATGGAAGTTTAGAGCATTCTGGTCTTGAAGAGACGTACATCTTCTTAAAAGAGAAAGGCACAATTTCCCCCCTATGAATAATGCACTTATCTGTGGGTCACATTACAGCAGGCAATAACAGCTTGGCTAAAGAAGAATGAGCTGTGCTGAATCTTTCTAAAGAGAATTCTTTCGGTCTTTGTCTGTTTATCATCATTAAGCAGAAGTGACAAGGAGCACGGAAATTTATGCTGACAGCTTTGGTTATGTACTAAGCAATAGGACTACTAAGGAAACACATGGTCATATAATTGAATCCAACCATGTGTTTCTTTGGCACACACACCTCAAGCACCATATGGAAAGTAGCCACAAGGAAGTGGCTCCTTTGCCATTATAGGTGACTATTAATTGACCCTCACATAAGCCCAACTCAAGCAATTGACGGCTGTGCTTAAGATAGTGCAGTCCTGAAAATTTCTCCTGTGTTCCAATCATTTTTTATTATCAATTGGGGGGTGGGGATACATTGAAAATTCCAGTAAAATCCTCATAGGTGGAGTGCAGGGTTTGTTGCTGTTCTTACCTTACCATCATGGTGACCAAGAGGTGTTCAAGGTATGTGTTTTCTTTCATTCCATATATCATCTCTCCAGCGGCCTGCACTCTACAGCCTTCCTTGGTGCCCATGTTTCCTGAAAAACCCATGGCATTATCAATTGGGCTGTAAACACAGGCAGGTGGGGAGGCTGCCTACTGACAGGTGTTTGTCATTATTTTTAAATGAAGTCATTTTCCTGTTAAAGAAATGAGTGTGGGTTTTTCTTTTATTTTCACAGCACTTCCGTGCGCTGCTCTGGTTCGCCAGAAGCGGCTTAGTCGTGCTGGCCACATGACCTGGAAGCTGTACACCGGCTCCCTCAGCCAATAACGTGAGATGAGCGCTGCAACCCCAGTCGGTCATGACTGGACCTAATGGTCAGGGGTCCCTTTACCTTTACCTTTAAGAACTTCCCACTAAAACCATATCAGCAACAGCACCAATCTCAGGTGCTCAGTAACCTACCTGCCTGCCTGGCTTCCTGTACAACCCAGCCAGATGGGTGGGGAAGAAGAAGAAGAAGAAGAAGAAGAAGAAGAAGAAGAAGAAGAAGAAGAAGAAGAAGAAGAAGAAGAAGTCAATTAAACCTCAAGGGAGAGAGACGTTAAGAGTGAGGAGGGCTTTTTCACATTAGAAGATGCAGACAGCTGGGAAGGCTGCAAAGTACTGGAAAGAAAAACACACAAACCACCTGGCAACAATCAGATGAGCCCAGCGCACACTCATTGCACATGCCCTAAGACAGTGGTGGTGAAACCTGGCCCTCCAGCTGTTTTGGGACTACAATTCCCATCAACCCTGACCACTGGTCCTGTTAGCTAGGGATGATGGGAGTTGTAGTCCCAAAACAGCTGGAGGGCCAAGTTTGGCCACCACTACCCTAAGAGAATGAAAAATGGAAGCTTCTTCCATGGGGGAAGAAACGTTTTGAGAAATTAGGAACAGGTTTTGGTTTAAAACTGTGCAGGAAGTGCAGGGTGTGTGTGTGTGTGCTAGTCCTGTTCCACTGCTAACCGTGAATGGGGATAACTTCTGCATTAGAGAGTCTTTTCTAATCATACAGGTTCTCCAAGTACTTCAGAACCCCAGCAAATCAAGGAAGCCAAGATCAAACAGGGAGCCTAGATGAGTCGAAGGGCTCCATGTTGCAGAAGTTATTCTGCCAACTCATGGAGCGTGATGGGGATGGTGAGAGGGGGCAGAGATAGTGGGCCCATCCTCACTTTCCCCACTCATACTGAATAGGACTATAATGATCCTGATATGTGATTGCCTTTCAGTCATTGGTTAGATGGGTGCAGACTTCTGCTTTAAGTCTCCATCTATGGAACAGACCATATCGATACATTTTTACTGCCTCTATGGGTTGCACTACTAGCCTGATTCCATTGGCCCCATGTCCAAGATTTGCTACAAGTCGGGGTGGTAAAAGTAAAGCCTGACAAATGAGCACAAACTGTGGTTGGTTTAAAGTTTAAACTATGGTTTGTCCACACAAGCAAGGATCTCTTAACGTCATTAGACAAGCTAAAGATTAAACTAATCAGAGTTCACAGCTGAAATGTAACAACAAACCTGTGGTAGTTTTTAAGATGTAAGGGGGTGCTTTTTGATCTTCTTCCAGACACACCAAGGGAGGAAAGAGGAGACAGAATGTCTGAAACACATCCACCCAGACATCACACACAGCCACCCACATATCCACTGTAAAGCAGAGGTGCCATCACTAAGTTTCATCAAAGACCCAGTTCAGGAAAACACATCAAGCATTCTCCATTGCAACCATCTGTCAATTCAGCATGGCTCCCGAAAAGGTAAAAAACTGCCATTAAGACTGTAGCTAATTAGCTACCTCCCCCCCAAAAGAAACCCTCCTTTGGCATAGGCTGTAATTCAGCATCTTGCTATATTCTGCCTCTTTACTCTGTTTTACTCTTGCTCAGGATCTGCTTTTGAAGATCTTTCAATTCATCTGGCTCACCGAGCCAAGTCTGATTGGTACTGTGAGATTTTCCTCTGATGATCAAACCTGAGGAGAACATATATATTTCTATCTGGTAGTCAGCAGCCACCGGGCGTTTTACAAGGGTGGCCCCTTAACTGCACCAGTGAAATGAAGCACCAGGTTTAGAAGAGATTGCTGCATCTGAGCAAATGTTTTCAGATGTATCCCTTTCAGAAACCAGCAGCCTCATTAAGGAAGTCAAAAGAATAAGGATGATGTTGGGGTCAGAAAGAGGAACAAGGAAGTAGATGCTTGAGAGAGATGGTTGTTCTTTCTGTTTTCAGACAAACAAAAAGTCGAGGGAATGGTCCAATTATCCAGCCATGCAGAAAACTTAAAAAGCGGCTTGCTTTTCCTAGTTCTTACGCAAATGCTTTAATCTTTTAAAAGCTCCAGATCTCTAATTCCTGCTAAGTATAGTGCAGCCCACTTCTAAAAGGACCAGTCTAACATATGCTTAGGAGCTCTATTAAAAATGTCCCCTTCAGTGACTAACTGAACATCACCCTCTTGACAGGCCTAATGCTGATACTTTTTCATTTCATTTGTTAGGGTCAAACCTAACCACCACCGGGGGGGGGGGGGTGTTACTCTCAGTAGAAAGAAACTATCATCTGTTTAATGTGCATCCTCAAACCAATATTTAGATCAGGCATCCCCAAACTGCGGCCCTCCAGATGTTTTGGCCTACAACTCCCATGATCCCTAGCTAACAGGACCAGTGATCGGGGATGATGGGAGTTGTAGTCCAAAACATCTGGAGGGCCAAAGTTTGGGGATGCCTGATTTAGATTATGTCTTCTTCATGCTTACCACCCTATTGTCAGGATGTGTGGCTTGCTTTTTTAATTGCTTATTATTTTTTTAGCAAGGAGCCGTCTGGTTCATTTCTCAGGAGCGTCTCCACCTCCATCACTCTGCCCGGACACTGAGGTCCAGCACCGAGGGCCTTCTGGCGGTTCCCTCGTTGCGAGAAGCCAAGTTGCAGGGAACTAGGCAGAGGGCCTTCTCGGTGGTGGCGCCTGCCCTGTGAAACGCCCTCCCAACAGATGTCAAAAAGGAAAACAACTACCAGACTTTTAGAAGACATCTGAAGGCAGCCCTGTTCAGGGAGGCTTTTAATGTTTAATAGGTTACTGTGTGTTATTTTTCTGTTGGAAGCCGCCCAGAGTGGCTGGGGAAACCCAGCCAGATGGGCGGGTTTTAAATAATAATAATAATAATATATTGTTGTTGTTATTATTATTATTATTATTATTATTATTATTAAGACCCCCCCATTAGTTCTTTCACCTGTCCTTATCACCTGCCTGCCTGCTGTGTGGCACACCTGGAGTCATTAGCATACAGATGACCTGCTTTAGACAGGCCTGCATTCCCCTTAAAGCAGTGGTGTCCAAACCTTTTTCAAAGAGGGCCAGATTTGATGAAGAAAAGGGCCGTGGGGGCCAGCCAAAAGGCCAACCAAAGTTGCTGAGCTTTTCTTAGGCTTTTAGCCCAGGAAATAAACTGCCATGGGGGCCAGATTAGGCCCCCGAAACAGACTTTGGGCATGCCTGCCTTAAAGGAATGGCTTCTTAATTGAGGTGTGGGAACTTCTAGGTCCAACATCATCAGTTAATGTGCAGGTGGCACAAACAACTTCTTTCCAGCTCTGGTCATTCCTGGAGCAAGATAGCCTGGACCCAGTAACATAAAAGGTAAAGGGACCCCTGACCATTAGGTCCAGTCGTGACTGACTATGGGGTTGGCATGCTCATCTCGCATTATTGGCCGAGGGAGCCGGCGTATAGTTTCCAGGTCATGTGGCCAGCATGACAAAGCCGCTTCTGGCAAACCAGAGCAGCACATGGAAACGCTGTTTACCTTCCCGCTGTAGCGGTTCCTATTTATCTACCGGTACTTGCATTTTGACGTGCTTTCGAACTGCTAGGTTGGCAGGAGCTGGGACCAAGCAACGGGAGCTCACCCCGTCACAGGGATTCGAACCACAGACCTTCTGATCAGCAAGCCCTAGGCTCAGTGGTTTAACCACAGCGCCACCTGGGTCCCTGCATAGTTACTGGGTCCCAGTAACATAGTATACTTCAAAAACCTTTCATTGATAACATAATGTGTTCTATGTGGGGCAACCCTTGATCACAGCTTAGAAGTCACACATAGTGCAGAATGTGACCACCACCAGAGGGCCGAGTGGTGTGGCTTATTGTATCCATTAAACACTGGCACTGATTCCCTACTGATTCCCTAAGCTCTGAATCACTTAGGACCAAAATACTTGAAAGGGGATCCCCCCCGTTAAATCTACCCAAGCTCTTAAGCCTGCAGGTGGCCAAAATTGTGGAAACCTTTTGGGAAAAGTGTATTTCTGAGGTTTGATGGCTCATAACACCACTCTTTTGGTGATAATGCCATAAAATTATATATCAATGGAATGATAATTTAATGAAGAATGTAATGCAACAAAGTTTGTTCAATTATCAGTATTCTATCAAAAGGTATAGCCTAATAACCAGAAAAAGGAAGTACAACTTGCTTAGGTTGATATGCAGTACCGGTAGCTTCCCTTCATTTGAATGTAGCCAATGAGCATGAGCGTTTAGAGAGCCAATCAGGTATCATCTTGTCTTGGCAACGATTCAGTCAGGTCACAGCAGGATTCAGCTATTGATGTTATGTACTGGAGCTGAGAGGAGGACAAAAAGTGGTGTTATGAGCCATCAAACCTCGGAAATACACTTTCCCCAAAAGGTTTCCACAGTTTTGGCTGCTAGTGTAGAAGTCCCACCACTCACTGTGATACATTGAGTAGTGATTCAAAAAAGGGCCTTTTCTGTGGTGGCACCCTGGCTATGGTATCCCCTCCCATCAGAAATATGGCTGACATCTAAATTGCATGGCTTTCAATGCCAACTTGCTTCAGCAAGGCATTTGTGAGGGGCTGAGCAGTGTTGCCCATTTGTGACGAGGTACTGCTTTCTTCTGTTGACTTAGTATGCATTTTAGTACCAGTTCTAACGTGTGATTGTGTTTTTATATTTTTAATAATTTTACACTTGTCGACCATCATGTGTATATAATTATGATGAAGGGCAGTATAGAAATGTATTGAATGAATGGTGTTCAGGCTCAGACTTTCAAGGAAGAAATCCCATAACCGGGGTGATGGGAAGAGAGACAGCAGCTGAATATGAATTTCTTGGCATCCTTTCCATGAGATCCAGGTGCACAGATGGGATTATTTATTTTGGACAGCTGAGCTTTTAGCACCGTTTGTAAACTGCAATTCATGACATGGTTGTATGTTGCTTTCATCATTAATGAAGGTGATAAATTAAATGTAGTAAAGACACTGTGCGGCTACTGGTCCTGAAAAAGTATCTTTCTGAGTTTGTCCATTAAGTTTTGATCAGAGCACAGAACACCTGTCTAGCAATGAGACCAGGAACCCCATGCCTGTTCACCAACCAGCTCTGTTAGAACCTCTGGCACGATCCATGCTGCTCAATCCCTGCATCACAATTGCTTCACTTGTTTGCAGTTGTGTGGTGGAGGAATGTATGGCTTGAATGCACACTGGATCATTTTAGAATCATAGAATCATAGAGTTGGAATAGACCACAAGGGCCATCCAGTCCAACCCCCTGCCAAGCAGGAAACACCATCAAAGCATTCCTGACAGATGGCTGTCAAGCCTCTGCTTAAAGACCTCCAAAGAAGGAGACTCCACCACACTCTTTGGTAGCAAATTCCACTGCCGAACAGCTCTTACTGTCAGGAAGTTCTTCCTAATGTTTAGGTGGAATCTTCTTTCTTGTATTTTGAATCCATTGCTCCGTGTCCGCTTCTCTGGAGCAGCAGAAAACAACCTTTCACCCTCCTCTATATGACATCCTTTTATATATTTGAACATGGCTATCATATCACCCCTAAACCTTCTCTTCTCCAGGCTAAACATACCCAGCTCCCTAAGCCGTTCCTCATAAGGCATCGTTTCCAGACCTTTGACCATTTTGGTTGCCCTCTTCTGGACACGTTCCAGCTTGTCAGTATCCTTCTTGAACTGTGGTGCCCAGAACTGGACACAGTACTCCAGGTGAGGTCTGACCAGAGCAGAATACAGTGGTACTATTACTTCCCTTGATCTAGATGCTATACTCCTATTGATGCAGCCCAGAATTGCATGGGCTTTTTTATATGGCACACTAAGTCCAGCACAAACACACAAGCAAGGGAGCTCCTGGAGAGAAGGCCCATGGCTGCTTTACTCAGCACCTTAGTATGTCATCATGGTTTGCTGCCTACAGACAAAGCACAAGTTGCAAAGCAAGAACAAGGCCACATGCTGAATTTGTACAATCTGGCTTAGCTCACAGGACTGCAGCATGACCTCAGGGAAAGCAAAGCAGCTGCAATTTCCTCTCCTGGAACCTACCGTATCAAGCCATGCTTAGTTTTACTTGCAAACTGTTTCATTTTCAACCCTGAAATTAACAGTCTTTCAATGTAGCAAATGTGTATCTTACAACCTTCCTACCACTCTTACACCCAAAGACAAATTAGGTAATAATGTCAAAGGACTGCGTGAACTTAAAAGGTGCTTTATGAATGGCAAATGTAACCATAATAAATTATACAGCATCTCCATGAGGACTAGAAATATGTGGTCGTCGTCGTCTTCTTCTTTTTTTAAAAAAATGCTTTAATGAAACCCTATCAAGTAAGAGATCTGTGCCCTGCCTCAAGAGCTATTGTAGTCTCATTTAGCTCTTTACTCTCATGAGCATTAAGTAAAACCGTTGCTAATTAGGATAATTGAATTGCTTAAATTATGGAATTTGCTCCTTCTCTCTAAACAAATTTGTTTTTGCTTTGCAATAAATTAGCCAAGCATTTAAAAAGTACGTATATTCACAAGCTCTAATTCAAAACAAATTATCTACAAATGAAATTAATGCCTTGTTTAACTATTAAATATAAAAGCAGACTAATTTTAAAAAAACTTCAATGTAACATGGCTCCATGGAAAGATATTTGTAATCCACCCACCGATACTTTCTACACAAAAAGAAATATATTCAGATACGTTGGCGTAGGCAGTAGAGATTGTAGCTATAGATATGAATGATTTAAAACCTCTGTTTCTAGCGCCCCTACATCCACTTCCAAGCCATCACAGATAAATAGGAGATCCATGTCCTAACCACCAAAGTACAAGAAATGGCATGACTGTGTGTTGAGGCAACACATTCTTTGGAAAAATACAGGTGACCATTTACCATAGTGTGCAGGCAGTTACTCTGTAGGCTTGTCATCTAGTAGACTGGTGAGATAGGAAGTTTATACTGAACTGTTAGTGACTGCAGTCCACACTTACTTGTGAGTAAACCCCAGCTGAATTCAAAGGGACTTCCTTCTGAGTAGACAGGTCTGCAGTCATAGATGACGTTGGGATGGGACATTAACAACTTTATTGACTTTGTCTTTAAAAATGCTGCAAATTCATTCACTTTTAAAGAGAACATGCAGGAAAGGTAACTGATTTATAAAAGTCTCTTGATGGTTGTGATATGCACGTCAATTGTGTGCTGCATTAAAAAAAATCATTTAAAACTATGTATATTTCTGCATTTGGGGCCTACAAAATGAAACACCTGCAGATTCCCCTCTCCCCACTGCAATTAGCCTTGAAAGAAGCATTCTATTTCAGCCCATGGAATAGGTTGTGATGTGTGCTTGGGTGCAGTGTTTGTGTGGTGCCCATTACATTTCTCCAGTTTGCAAATATACTCACAGGCTCAAAAAGGTTGGTGATCCCTGGACTATAGTTCCCAAGCCCCCTAGACACACTGAATAAAAGCAATAACTAGAGCAGTTTCCTCTGCTGGGTTTCATTTTACATGTGTAAAGGTAAAGGTAAAGGACCCCTAACAGTTAAGTCCAGTCACAGACGACTCTGGGGTTGCAGTGCTCATCTTGTTTTCAGGCCAAGGGAGCCAGTGTTTGTCCGCAGACTGTTTTCCCGGGTCATGTGGCCAGCAGGACTAAGCTGCTTCTGGCACAACAGAATATCAGAGCAGTGCACGGAAACGCCGTTTACCTTCCCACCGGAGCAGTACCTATTTATCCACTTGCACTTTTTGGCGTGCGTTCAAACTGCTAGGTTGGCAGGAGCTGGGACCGAGCAACGGGAGCTCACCCCATTGCAGGGATTCGAACCGCTGACCTTCTGATCAGCAAGCCCTAGGCTCAGTGGTTTAGACCACAGCACCACAGACAAACATTGGGAGACAGATGAATGAAAGACACTGATAGGCACAGGAGTGGGATGTGGGGTGGAATCCTTGACATATCTGAATGGAACGGGCCCAAAATTGTCTACCATTTGAAATATCTGCACTCAAAATCAGAACAGCAAAAGCCATTTCCACCGAGTGCTACTACAGATACAGATAAACAGAGAGTTAAATGATGTAAAATGATAGTGCAAAGATAGCCTCAATTTTAGTGATAGTAAAAGTATGATGCGCTTATCCCATATCAGTTTATCTTCCATGGTTAGGTAATTTCCTGACAAAATAAAGGCGAATGATCCACCATAACTTATCCATAGCAACAATGCTACACAGTCAAGTAATAGCAGCAATCATTGTAAGGAAAGACACAACAGAACAAAGAACTACATACGCCTGAATTTGTTCTCTCTCCCTCTCCTTTCAGTGGTGCTACTTCTTAATGTTTTTCCCCAACTTATTTTGTATCTTAGGAAAATACACACGAATCCATTTGCATCCAAAAGTTGTAAGTAATAGATAACGCAGCACTTTTATTAATCTAAGTAATTTTATATTGAAATTACCTCTATTACTTAAGTAGAATTAATTATGTGGGTAGCACTTTTTCCTTGCCTCAATTTATCTGGCAGATTAACTCAGCACTTATACTGAATAAGCTGGCAATCAATTAAAATACTATCGTCAATGTCCTTACGCTTTTCTAAGGGTTCGTTCCTGTACTTTCTGAGCCATGTATAAAGACTCTATGGTTTGGAGGACTGGGAATAACTCCTGTGCTTGAACACTCCCCTCTTCCTCCTGCCCTCCTCTCCTCCCCTTGATGGTGCAGTTTAATGCACTACTTAGCTCACTGCTTCTGACTTTAATCAAAACGCTGTTAATCTGCAAGCCAGGATCAAAGCAGGAAGTATGCAAACATAGTGCTCAATCCTGGTTCTCAAAACTACTATTTTGGGCAGGGGTCAGTTGGTTTCAGAACTGGTGGGTGGGCTGAATTTTTCTTTTCTTTTCTGATTTTTAAATTGGGTGGCAAACTTTTTCAGCAGGGGGCACGTCCACTGTCCCTCAGACCTTGTGGGGGTGGGGTGGACTATTTTTCTTGGGGGGGGGGTGAACGAATTTCTATGCCCCACAAATAACCCAGAGATGCATTTTAAATAAAAGGACACATTCTACTCATGTAAAAACACGCTGATTCCCAGACCATCTGCGGTCTGGATTTAGAAGGCGATTGGGCCGGATCCAGCCTTAGTTTTCCTACCCATGATTTAGGGGATCAGTAACATATTGACCCAATTCTTCAGTAACACTAAGCCAAACCATGGCTTAGCACACATGCACAAACAAGTGGGTTTCCCAGAGAGGAGATGGCAGCAGCCTTGTTTGTCCTCTGGTCCTCCACCTGCTGTGATCTAAGCCATGGTTTGACTTAGCATATCGTCCAAACCCGAGCTTATGATTTCTCACACTCCAGTCAAACTGCAAGTGGTAACCAAGCTTTCTTCTTAGGTTTACAGTTCATGGTTTGTCTAGAAGAGACAAACCATGATAGACAAACCATGAGCCTGGGTTCTGACAACATGCTAAGCTAGCCCATGACTTAGCTCACAGGAATGAAGTATCAGCAGGACCACAGTGGAAGCAAAGCAGCTACAATCTCCTGTCTGGGAGCCTGAACCGTTTGTAGATTCATATTAAGCTATGGTTTGGCTTAGTACTGCATTCAATCAGAGCTGTTGTCTGAAGATAACTACATTCTGTTCTAGGTCTGGCATGAAATGTCCTTTCCAACAATGACAGAACATGGTTATTTAATTTAAATTGCCATTTTTTAAAAAATTACACATACTGTACCCTTCGAAATAATTACTGTATATCTTTCACTATAAGGAAATGCAAGAAGCTGTTCTTATGCTTTTTCAAGTTTATGGATTTATTTTATGATACGTGAAGAATATGCAGTAAGACTCTAATCCAGTGCTTCTCAAACTTGGGTCCAGCTGTTTTTGGACTACAACTCCCATCATCCCTAACTAACACAACCAGTGGTCGTGAATGATGGAAATTGTAGTCCAAAAACAGCTGGAAACCCAAAAATTGGGAAAACATTGCTCTAATCCAGGCATCCCCAAAGTAACTCGGCCCTCCAGCTGTTTGGGGACTACAACTCCCATCATCCCTGACCACTTGTCCTGTTAGCTAGGGATGATGGGAGTTGCTTTGGGAGTTGTAGTCCCAAATCAGCTGGTGGGCTGAGTTTGGGGATGCCTGCTCTAATCCAGGCATCCCCAAACTGCTGCCCTCCAGATGTTTTGGCCTACAACTCCCATGATCCCTAGCTAACAGAACCAGGGGTTGGGGAAGATGGGAATTGTAGGCCAAAACATCTGGAGGGCAGCAGTTTGTGGGTGCCTGGATTAGAGCAGGCATCCCCAAACTCAGCAGGCCAGCTGATGCCTGCTCTAATCAATCAAAGCTTATACTGAAAAGCCATTTTAACCATTTGAAATCCTATGGGTCAGCTGTTTGGTATGGAGGGGAGTAAGACAGGACTGGGACCAAAGCCCACATCCTTTCCCAAGTAAAAGACTAGTGGGATTTCAACTTTTCTTCAAGGGCAATGAGGAGAGAAACTGTAAAGGCAGCACTCAATTGTTTGAGTAGCCCACAGAACAGCGTTAAGAACGCAAGAAGTCTCCTGCCGGATTAGGCCACCGAACCATATAGTTCAGCATCCATGTTCTCACAGTGGTCAATCAGATGCCTATGTAGAAACACTCTCCTCTCCTGAGCAGAGTGCCCATCTTAATGCCAGCAGAGTGTGCCAAAATAACAGAGAAACACCAACCAGTTCTAGGAAGAGTTGGTTGCTTTACTGAAAGTAATGTACCGTTTCAGTTACATACAGTCGTAGATACAGTCTCCTTACAGCATACAGACGATGCTCTGGCCAAGGGCAGGGACCAAGAGCAAACTTGCCTTGGACACAACAGCATTTACACTGTAGATCAGGCATCCCCAAACTGCGGCCCTCCAGATGTTTTGACCTACAACTCCCATTATCCCTAGCTAACAGGACCAGTGGTCAGGGATGATGGGGATTGTAGTCCAAAACATCTGGAGGGCCGAAGTTTGGGGATGCCTGCTGTAGATTGTGCTGACTTATTCTCACATGCCTAACTAGCTACAGGTGCAGGTGCAACCCCCAAATAAAACAGCACACCGAAAGTAACCCTTTCTTGCCCCTTTTCTCTGCATGCAAAGACCCTAATACATTATCTTGTGAACCACCCTGAGAGTTTTGGGTATAGGGCGGAACAGTGGAACCTCGGTTTTCGAGCATCTTGGAAGTCGAACATTTCCGCCTTCGAACGCTGAGAACCCGGAAGTAACTGCGTCGGTTTTTGAACGCTTTTCAGAAGCTGGACATGCCACATGGCTTCTATATTGAGTTTTCCAGATGTAAATGCTTCCGGAAATGCAGGCTTCGGGTTTCAAGTGTTTCAGGAGTTTATCAGTCTTCCAGGACGAATTGCGTTCAAAACCAAGGTTCCTCTGTATACAATTTTAATAAATAATTCTATTTATATTCATAACAACAACACCATAATGGCTAATAGCCTTCACCAGCTTGGTGCTCTGCAGATGTCTTTGACTAATGTGACCATCAGGAGGTAATCAAGTTGGCAAAGGCTGCCATAGAGAAGCCAGGGCATTTTAATAAACAAGGGGAAAGGAAGGGGGGGAATCACAACAATGTTATATGATAGTCAGAACATAGCAGTCAACAATGGAACTCACATTAACAGGATTCAAGGAACTTATGAATAGCTCCAAACCTCCTGAACTCTACTGGCTACCCTTCCACATATCTATTTATATAGCACATGATCAATTTAAGGGCTATTCAATTAAACCTGATGACTCAGCTGCTGCAGGGATTCGCAGCTCAGGGGTGTGTCAAGAGGTTGAAGTCTATCCTAAGCAAGGTCACTCAGAAGTAAATTCAATTAATTTAGATGGAACTTATTTGTAGATGAGTGTGCTTAGGCTGGAAGACAACATGTTAAAGATCAACGGGATAGCTCAGAAAATCGTAAGATCAGAAATCTGGTTGGGAGCAGGAAATTAACTGTTTGTATTCCAGTTTACTTTGGAACTGTCTACAACAGGCATCCCCAAACTCGGGCCTCCAGATGTTTTGGGACTACAACTCCCATCATCCCTAGCTAACAGGACGAGTGGTCAGGGATGATGGGAACTGTAGTCCCATCTGGAGGGCCGAGTTTGGGGGTGCCTGGTCTACAACAGATGATAATGATACCTATATTTGAGGTTCTTTCACCTTTCAGTTTAGATGGTTTCCTGGTGATAGACCTAATCGATCACAGCATCCTTTGGTTTCAGAACTGGTGGGTGAGCTGAATTTTTATTTTCTGATTTTTAAATTGGGTGGCAGCCTGGTTCAAATGTATGTTATATGAGTAATTTCCTTATTGGGAAGACTGTGCACTTTCTAAGAGCTGGAAAGAGAATGCTAGCAAATTTTAAAATAATTCAACAGGGCAGAACATTTACAAAACTAATTCTAGGTAAATATTGCAATACTAATGTATATAGTCTAGTGGCTGAATACGCACAACTTGAATAAGGTATTATGGGGGGTCCAGGTAAATCCTGCCCCGTATAATCGATCACATGACACAGTGCGCACACACCATTTTAATGGGAATGCCCATCAACTTTGTGGTGGCCCGGCCTCCTCAAATATTTTTTTTTTTTTAATTTTTTATTTTTATTTTAAAATAGATCTTTATTCAAAAAATTTTTTTAAAAAAAACCACCTACATAACTAAAGAAAACACATATATAGCTAAGGAAAACAAAAAAAGCCAAAAATAATAAGAATATACAAATTATATACATACACAATTAATTTAAAAAAAAAAAAGGAAAAGGAAAAACGCGGGGAAAAAAAAACAGAAAAAACAACAACACACAAACAGTATTATCACAAATAAAGTGAAAAAGAAAAAATACAGATAAAAAATTACTTCCTGTTATTTACAGCACACGTTTCTTTGTTTCCTCTCTTCTTCTTGCTGAACCTCTTAATCTATTCCGCCGCCCATTTTCACTTTCTATTTAATTTCATTTCATTTCTTCTCTCCTTTTAAATTCTAATCTAGGCACTTCACTAGATTAATCTTTATATTTTCTCTTTCTAAATACTCTTGAACGTACTTCCATTCTTTCATTATCCTTTGTCTCGGAACGTGTCTGATTATTGCCGTTAATTTTGCCAATTTTAAATATTCAATTAGCTTCTCCCGCCATTCTTGTATCGTAGGTAAGCTAGCCCCTTTCCATTTTGAAGCGAGCAATACCCTTGCCGCTGCACAGGCGTACAGCAGGATATTCACTCTATCTTTTGGTAAATCCAATGGAATCATGCTCAAGAGAAAGGTTTCAGGGGTCTTTTTAAATGTACATTTTAAAATCTTTTTTAGCGCTTCATATACTTGGTTCCAAAATTCCGCCACTTTAGGACATGTCCACCAGCAATGATAGTAACTCCCAATTTTATCCTGACATTTCCAGCATTTCCCTTCCCCTGTTTTATAATTTTTTGCGATCTTATCTGGGGTCATATGCCACCTATAGAACATTTTCAAGATATTCTCTTTAATTGAAATACAAGCTGTAAATTTAGTGTCGAATTTCCACAATTTTTCCCATTGATTTGTCATAATCGGCCTGCCAATATCCGATGCCCATTTTATCATAGTATTTTTTGTAGGCTCATCTTTTAACTCCCAATCCAATAAAAATCTATAAACTTTTCCAAGTATTTTTTTCCCATTATCTAAAATAATTTCTTGTAATTTAGACTTTTCTTTGGAAAACCCAATTTCCCTATGTATCTTGAAAATGCTCTGTACCTGGCAATAATGTAACCAACTGGCACAGTGTGTTTTAATTTCTTCATATGGTTTTAAGATGAGTTGGTCCTTGTCTTGTATCAGTAATTCTCGGTAAGTAGGCCATTTTTCTTTTATTGGGTATCTGCTCATCGCTGTCATTTCAGTGGGTGACGCCCACCAAGGGCTGTATGGCTCCAATAGCTGTTTAGATTTGAGCCAAATCTGGTACAGGGATTTCTTAATAACATGATCTTTAAATTCTCTTTGATTTCCTTTTTCCTCCAGCAAGAGGTAGGCATGCCAACCTCTTGTGTGTCTGAATCCCTCTAGTTCTAGCAATTCTCGGTTCTCTAAAGTCAGCCATTCTTTTATCCAGCACCATCCGGCTGCGGCGTAATATAGTTTTAAATCAGGGACCCCCCACCCTCCTCTTTCTCTAGCTTCTGTCAATAATTTGAACTGTATCCTGGGTTTTTTATTTGCCCAGATAAATTTACTTAGTATTCTTTTCCATTCATCAAATATTTCCGTTTTTCCTATTATGGGTATCATCTGGAAGAGGAAAATAATTTTGGGGAGAATCACCATTTTAATCGCTGCTATCTTTCCCGAAAGGGATAAAAATAGTTTGTCCCATCTACCTAGATCTTCCTTTATTTCCTTCCATAATTTTACATAGTTATTTTCAAATAGATTAATATTGTTTGGTGTTACTTCTATGCCTAGATATTTTAATTTATTTACGATTTGCCATTTTGCCAATTCTTCCAATTCCTTAATTTCTTTTCCTCTTATATTTTTAATCATAATTTTTGTTTTTTTTCCGTTGACTTTAAATCCAGATACTCTCCCATAATTCTCCAAATTTTGCTTTAGTTTAGATACTGACTCTTTTGGGTCCTCCAACATAATTATAATGTCATCCGCGTAAGCCTTAATTTTTATTGTGTGCTGCCTAACTTTAATGCCCTTTACTTCCTCATCCTGTTTAATCTCATTTAACAGATATTCAATTGATATTATGAATAATAAAGGAGAGAGTGGGCAGCCTTGTCTTGACCCCTTACCAATATCGAACTTTTCTAGTATGTTTCCATTCACGATTAAATTTGCTGACTGATTCTTATAAATGGCTTTTATACTTTGTAAGAAATTGCCCTTAATACCCATCTTTTCCATAGCGCCTTTCATGAACTCCCATGATAAGCGATCAAAAGCTTTTTCAGCATCGAGAAAAATAAACGCCGCTTTCTTTCCCGGGTTCCAATCCAGGAATTCTATCATATCTAGAAATATCCGTATATTATTTGCAATTTTTCTTCCTGGCAGGAACCCTTGCTGGTTTTGATCAATTATTCTATTTAGTACCTTTTTCAGTCTTTCAGCCAGTATATTGGCATAGATCTTGTAATCGACGTTTAATAATGATATAGGCCTAAAATTTGCCACATGTATTTCTTCTTTCTTCTCTTTTGGTATTAAAGTTATGTATGCTTCCTGCCAGGATTGCGGTATATTGCCTTCAGTTAGTGCTTCATTTATCAATCTCCAATATATCTCTATTAATTCTGACTGAAAGGTTTTATAATGCTGACTTCCCAGCCCGTCTGTGCCGGGGGATTTCCCTGATTTCAATTTAACGATTGCTGTTTGAATTTCTTGTTTTGTGATTTTCTTATTTAGGAATTCTCTCTCTTCCTCATTTATAACTTTCCCTTTATAGTTTCCTAAATATTTCTTTATCTCCCCTTTATCCTCTGGCCCCCTCTCATATAAGTTTTTATAAAATTTTGTCAAGCATCTATTTATGTCCTCCTTTTTTGTCCAGTTTCTCCCTTTATCTTTAACACATGTTATAATTTTCTCATTTTGTTTTTTCTTCAGTTGCCACGAGAGGAATTTGCCTGATCTATTACCCCATTCAAAATTTCTTTGATTGAGCCATTTAATTCTATTTTCAATTTCCTGATTAACTACATTCTCCAATTCTTTCTGTAGAGTTTTTATTTGGTTCGCCACTTGTTCTTTTAATGGGTTTTTAACTTGTTCTCTTTCCTTTTCTTCTATTCTCTTTTTAATTTCTTCTATCCTGGCCTTCTTTTCTCTTTGTTTCTTTCCTTTCTGCTGAATGTATAGACCCCTTATAAAAGCTTTACTGGCGTCCCATATTGTTGTTAATTTTGTCTCTCCTTTTATATTAGATTCGAAGAATTCTTTCAGTAATTGTTTTGTTCTTTCCACAAATCCCTCATCCCTCAACAGATCCTCATCCAGTCTCCATCTCCTAGTACCCTTTTGCTCATCTTCTATCCCCACCGTCACTGGGTTATGGTCAGTTATCAGTTTAGGCATTATTTCACATTTTCTTATTTTTGGGCAAATACTCCTGGTCAACCATATCGCATCCAATCTCGCTGCTGATTTTTTGGCCAGGGAATAATGTGTATATTTTTTTCCCGTTGGGTTTCTCTCTCTCCATATATCTATTAAATCATAATTTGCTATTAGATCTGAAAAACTTTTAGGTAACTTCCCACCTTTTTTCCTCCCCGTATTAGTTCTGTCTAATTCCTTGTTAATTACTCCATTTAAATCCCCTGTCAAAATCAATTCTTCCCCATTCCAGTTTTCTCCCACTAATTTTCCAATTTTATCAAAAAATGCTGATTTGCAGCCATTTGGTGCGTATATGTTGACCACCAATATTCTCCCACTATTTAAATGTATTCTTGTTCCAACCACCCTTCCTTCTTTATCTTGAAACGCCTTTTCCGCTTTAAATTTTGGGTTTACATAAGTTACCACCCCCCTCTTTTTTTTCTCATCCGCTGAGATGAATTCCTTTCCCAATCTCTCATTTTTTAGGATCCTTTCGTGCCTGCGGGAGATGTGCGTCTCCTGCAGGCACATTATGTCCCAGCGTCCTTTTTTCAATAGATGCTCTATTTTATTTCTTTTCGATTTTTTGTTCAGGCCATTTATATTCCAAGAAATCAAATTATACATGATTCTTTATTTAGGTATTTAGGTATAGGGGAATCTAAAGATATAGAAATCAAACAACTGTTCCTGGTTTTCTAAAGTAAAAAGAATGGCTTCTTGTTTTCTTGTTTCTAACGGCAAACTTGCTAAAAAATTAACCAAGGAGATCAAAAGAGATCAAGAAAAAATTAAAGAACTAAAGAAAATTCTTAAATCTTAAATCATACGTCACAAAATACCATTTACAATACTATGTCCCTTTCCTATCTTCCTACTCCCTCAATTTTCCCAGTACTATTTCCTCCACTTCACTTCTTGATTGATTTTTCGGTAGTCAAAGATCTTTTCAACTCGTAACCTCTTTCCCTCCCTCTTCCTCTTCACCCACTTCGTTCTTTAATCTTCTTAGGAATTTGTCAGCGTCATCCGGTGTTCTGAACGTCTTCCTTCTTTCCTTGTAGACAAAAGTCAAGCCTTCTGGGAACTCCCATTGAAACCATATGCCTCTTCTCGTCAGGGCTTCGGTTAACTCTTTATATTTCTGTCTTTTAAGGACAAACCTTTTAGGTACCTCCTTAAATATGGCCACCACTTTTCCATCTATTATGAATTCTTCCTCCTTTTTCCTTTGCAGGATTCTATCCTTTAATACTCTTGAGTTTAAGATGACCATACAGTCACTCGGTCCTTTCCTGCCTTTTACTTTGTCTGTCCATAATCTATATATTTTATCAATATCAAATACCAAGTCATCTTCTTTTACTTTTAGCCATTTTGCCAGTTCTTTGGTGATTTTTTCGCTCAGATGTTCATTTTGTGTTTCCTGCACTCCTTTTAGTCTTAGCCACAGGGATTTCTGCTTCATTTCTAATAAAGCTATTTGGTCTGCTAAGTTCTCTTGCATCTTTTTAATATTCTGTCTTTCTTTCTCTTCCTCGTCGCGTAGCTCTTTCATTTCTTTGTGGTCTGTCGCAATTTTCTTAATAGATTCTTCTTGTTTATGAACCTTAACATTTAAGTCTTTCATTGATTTATCTAATTCTTTATTCTTCCCATAGAGTTCTTTAATTTGGCCAGACATTTCCACTATGAACTTAGAATTGCTTTCAATCTTAGCCTCCACTGTGTCAAGCTTTTCGTTCAATGTTTTATTCATATCTGTAATGAGTTGTTTATGTGATGAGCTCATTTCTGCGATGAGCTCCTTGATGTCGGCTAGAGCTTCATTTTCCTGTGTAAGGGATTGTCTTCTTGGTGGTTGGGCTTGAGCTTTTTTACTTCCCATTTTTGGCTACTTTGGGTATTGTTTTATTGGCAGCTATTCTTGGCAGATATTCTTGGCAAATTTTGGCAGGTATTTCTTTCTTAGCCCTTTATCACTTGTCTGCAGGGAGTCCCCTTCACCCCTAGGATTAAGAATCCATGGGTGGGGGGTCGCACAGTATTTCGGGGGCTGCCTTGGAAGTAGGGTTTAAGAAGATAGATTAGTCCTTAATTTCTATATTAAAATAGCATATTTCGTAGTTCAGAGCCTCCAGCAGATGTCGCTGTTTTAAATTGTGAGTTTAAGGGGGGGGTTTCACTTCTCCCCTTTCCGTGAAGAAGGCGGAAGCTATGATTCTGCAGTTCTAACGGCGTTTTTAGATCTTATCCGCCATTTTCTCTCTCAATCCCCCTTCTCTCTTTCTCTCCCTCTTTTCTGACCGCCCCCGCGTTCTTCACCGTCTCTCCTATTCAGTCTCCTGCGTCGCCTCCTCCCCTCTGTGTAGCGTTCTTTTAGATCTTTTGAAGTTTTACCTTTACCAGCGTGCTTTACGGGGGTCGCGGTATATTGTGAAATTACACGCTCCTCAGAAGGTCACAGCCTCTGGTTCTATTGTTTTAAATTCACTTCTTTCTCCCCGACCCTTTTTGCTTGTGAAGCGCTTTCACTCTTGCCGCTTTCGGCTATCTACTGAGTACTTAAAAGGAGTCCCGTTTGTAGCAATCTCGCTTCGCGTCTGTAAATAACTCACCGACTTCGCTATATCGACCTGGGTTCCGGCTAGGTTGATTTGGAGTCCTTTTACTTTTCCTCCCTGGTCGCCGTTTTAAAGTCTCTTTCAGTCGGAGTGCCAAGGGTGCTCGCTATTGCGAGTTTTTCAGGACGCCTCCTCAGCGCGGTCGTGGTCTCTGGTGTCGGCTCCTCTTCGTCTCCTCCACCAAACGGTGCCGGGACGAAGTTCTGCCTTCTCACCAACTTTTTATTAATCGGAGAGGGACCCGCACTCTCTCCTTTCAAGTTGGGGGGGTTTTGGCGTCTTGGCCCCCCCTTCAAACCGTTCGCTGGGCTAAAACCGCTCCGGTTTTACGGAGCTTAGTTTTTTCGTGACTCGTCCTCTAGCGCACCCTGGCCGGAAGTCCTCCTCAAATATTTTATTGTGGAGGACGAAGCCCCCATGGCCCCTAGGAGTTGGCTCCTATGGCTAGTGCTGGGTGGTTTACTCTTTCTTATTTTGAATTGGAACAGGGGGGAATGAGAAGGAGTCATTAGAGGAAATGTGGGTATGGATGTCTGCATCATCGCATTTCCCTTTTTTTCAATCATGGGCTCCTGGTTGCTATTCTGTTGTTAAACCCAGTGCTCTGACAGTCACGCTGTTGAATACCAGATTACAGTGGTACCTTGGTTTACGAACTTAATCCGTTCCGGAAGTCCATTCTTAAACCAAAGCCTTTCTTAAACTGAGGCACGCTTTCCCTAATGAGGCCTCCCGCCGCCAGTGCCCTTCCACCATTCGGCTTCCATTCGTAGACTGAGGTAAACGTCTGGTTTTGCGAAAGTTCGTAACCCGAATCGTTCGTAAACAGGGCTGTTCGTAAACTGAGGAGCCACTGTAGTCTGAAATAAAAACCTTACTCATTCACAGTTTAACCTTGGATGAAGGAGCTGATCTGGCATGTATCATTGGGACTTGAGTATGTGAGCAAGTTGGGCTGATCTCACCCAACTCTGCCTGCCTGGGTTCTTGGTGCAGTATATCGCAGACCAGGGGGTCCAGGAAAGTGTCACCCTAGTCCATCGGATTTCTCTGTCCATCAACAGGAAACTGTGTTAGTCAGGAGATGGACTGGAGGGTCTGTATCTGTTGTTGGGTCAGGGAGACAAATTGGGGGTTCTACTGGTGCACCACCTACCTTGCTGCTGATCAACCTCCCTGGCCGAGCTGGTTGAGGTGATCCTGGATGCAGTGTTGGGGGAAGCAAGGCCTACTGCTCTTGATGACTTCAACATTCAAGTTGAGGCTGGTTTCAGATCGGCTTGGCCTCCATGACAGCCATGGAGCTGTCTAAGATTGTCACCAGTCTGACACGCAGAACAGGACATACCCTCAATTCAGACTTTTCTCCTGGTACCACAATTAGTAGGCACAGTTAAAATTGCCATGTTTGGACCACTTCCTGGTAAAGTTTTGATATATTGCAGCAATCACTTCCTGGTGAGGGAGGTTGAACCCATGAGGAACTACCATCCTTGAAGAGCCCAATGGAGTACTAAATGATTTTCCAGCTGAGAAAGCTATCAGGCCTGTTGAAGCCCTAGTCTTGCTCGGGATTGGAGGGATGGAATGAGCCTTTGAGATGATCCCCCCACCACTTTGGCAATTTGAGACTCTTTTCCTATTGGCACATCAGGAACTTGAAAGTGATGAAGCAGGTTGGATGGAGACTAGAGTACAGATGATGGGAATCTAGTGCTAAAGCTGACCAAACACTGGTTAGGGTGCATAATTGTGGTTACCATGTGGTTACCATTGTGGTTACCATATGGTGCTGGAGGAGACTCTTGAGAGTCCCATGGACTGCAAGAAGATCAAACCTACCCATTCTGAAGGAAATCAGCCCTGAGTGCTCACTGGAAAGACAGATCCTGAAGCTGAGGCTCCAATACTTTGGCCACCTCATGAGAAGAGAAGACTCCCTGGAAAAGACCCTGATGTTGGGAAAGATTGAGGGCACTAGGAGAAAGGGACGACAGAGGACAAGATGGTTGGAAAGTGTTCTCGAAGCTACGAACATGAGTTTGACCAAACTGCGGGAGGCAGTGCAAGACAGGAGTGCCTGGCGTGCTATAGCCCATGGGGTCACGAAGAGTCGGACATGACTAAACGACTAAACAACAACAACATGTGAAAAGAATAGCAAATACACCATTTATCACTCCAAAAAGTGACAGGTACTGAAGTGTCCTACCTTCATTCCACTGGAAGTCATTCACTGGATTCCCCCCTCCCCCCCAAAAAAAACCCTTTCAAGTGCAGCCCTGAAACATGATTTTAGGAGTGAGTTGTGACCCCTCTACAAAATCCTCAAGGAGAGTAGTTAGTAATCCCTCTTCCTGGGGAATTCTGAGAATTGTAGCTCGGGGGGGGGTATGGGTCTCCTAACAACTCTCAGCACCGTTAACAAACTACAGCTCCCATAATTATTTGGGGGAAAGCTATGCCTGTTTGAAGGGGTATAATATTGCTTTGAGTGTATAGTGCATGGGACTGGTCAACGGCCCTGATCTTCAGTTTTCTAAAATCAGAATACTCTCCCCTAAATATTTAAATTTGGGGCTGCTGTCATTGCATCTGCCATTGCATCTGGTTTGGCCCTTAGCACTTCAGATTTTAAAGAATTTGATTTTGTGCTTGTTTATAACCCTGCTTCAAACGGCCCGAACGTATTCAAACTGCGACTTTTTGCCATGTGTCTATTTTGCAAGAGAACATTAGCAACATTTGTTATCGATAGCAATCCAAAGCCGGTGTGCCTGGAAACCTCTTTAATAATGCATTGCTTCCTAATGATTTTAACCAACAAGACAGGCATTGATGAATTTCTGCCCAGCTTGCAACAGCGTGGTCTACAAGAAGGTATTGAACAGCTCACTATGGAATGGCTTTGCTCATTAAGACTCTCCAAAAATAAAAAAGAAAAAGGCACTTGTTAGGTAAAAAATGGTAGCCTGGACAGCAATTTTTAAGGCAGGCTGGAAATATCACTTTCTAAAAAGGCAAATGCTCTTGGCAAGATGCTTGCTTAGTTCGCACGTGCTATCGATTCCTTTTAGCAATAATGATCCACAGAAACAGTCTCCTATCACAGGTATTGTATAGCTGTTATTTTTAAACAGGAATATTAGGCTTCTGAAAACACACAGTTATCTCCTTATATTCTGCCCAGACAGTTGGGGCTCATCTACATTAGCTGTTTTACATTTAGAGATCGTTTAGGAATGGTTACAACATGTAATGGGCAAATGGCATTCTGCTATAATGCTAGTAATGTGTTACTACCTTTCATTTTATATCGCTTCATTTTATAGTGTTTTGACTCCCCACCCCACCCCCCACATTCAAACACTGGCCATCAATGGTATTTGAGGGACAGTTAAGTTTCTCCTCCCGCCTTCTGCTTCCTCCGCCCAAGGGAGGGAGGGAAAAAGAATTTAACTGTGACACAAAAGGGAACGAGCCCACCAATTGAATTTGAAAGGCTGACATGCGCAGGTAACAAAGGACTCGAAGGGAGGGAAGGTGGGAGAATTTAACTGTGACACCAGACATCAGAGCAGAGCAACAGAGAGACAAGCAGCAAGGAGAGAGAAAAACTATAGAAAAACTATAGAAAACAGTGTGAAATAGAACTATACCGTGTTTCCCACATTTTAAGACACCGTCTTATATTAATTTTACTCAAGAAAATAAGCCTATGGCTTATTTTCGGGGGGTGTCTTTTTATTATTATTACTGTAAGTACCTCCTTACAACTAGTAAGAACTGTACACTGCTTTAAGAAAGCAGCGCTACAAATGAAGGCAGGAAAGAGGAAAGGCTTTTCTCCCGCCCTGCTTTCTCCCTCCTTGGCTCCCCTCCTTCCCTTTCAGGCGCACTGACCCAGACACGAGAAACCCACTCACACAAGCCGCCCGCAGCAACGAGCTGAGCCAGGCGGCGAGCGGAGCAGCGCCTTGCCTTGGACTGCATCCACCGCCTCCTCCTGGCGCCGTTAATGCTGCCACCACCACGGTTGCCCCTGCCATTTTTCTGCCGGAAAGGGGTCTGCGGGAACCAGGGCGAACCAACACGCAAGTGTCGAGCTCTTTTGCCCGGCTCTGCCCTTTACTTCCCGCTTCCTCCCGCCGCCGCTCTGCCTTGGGCCATGCGGCCCCAGAACGTTTCGGCGGCTTGGCTCCTCCCGCCGCCTGTCACCCGCCGCCGCTCTCCTTCGGGCCATGCGGCCCCAGAACGTTTCGGTGGCGTGGCTCCTCCCGCCGCCTGTCACCCGCCGCCGCTCTCCTTCGGGCCATGCGGCCCCAGAACGTTTCGGCGGCGCGGCTCCTCCCGCCGCCTGTCACCCGCCACCGCTCTCCTTCGGACCATGCGGCCCCAGAACGTTTCGGCGGCGCGGCTCCTCCCGCCGCCTGTCACCCGCCGCCGCTCTCCTTCGGGCCATGCGGCCCCAGAACTTTTCGGCGGCGCGGCTCCTGCCGCTGCCTGTCACCCGCCGCCGCTCTGCTTCGGGCCATGCGGCCCCACAACATTCCGGCGGCGCGGAAGGGGCCAGCAGGGCTCCCAACGCCGAGGGGTTTTCCCGTCCGGGCGCTCGGCCCAAGTGGAAAAAAAGTCCTGGGAAGAGCTCAATTCATGCACCCCCTCCCAACTGGTTTCAAGCCTCTCGAGGCTCTAAAGGAAAGCAAGAAGGTACGTCTTATTTTCGGGGTATGTCTTATATTTCACGAATGCATAAAAACCCTGCCATGGCTTACTTTATGACTACGTATTTAAAAAGGGGAAACACGGTAGAAAACAGTGTGTCTGAGTCTAACCTAAAACTGATGAAAGAAAACAAGGTTCTATTTCAGATCGTTTTGAAAGCGTTCTATATGCCTGTGTAGATGCAGCCTTGGTTATGCTCTTTTTTTACAGCAACGTAAACCAAATTGTTCCCTCGATGTGTGCCTTAAATAATAATGTGTGCCTTAAATAAATAAAAATAAAAATTTATAATACTTTTTAACCTGCCCTTTGTTGCAAGCAAACCGCCCCCTACTGGGGCAGGGTGCAAGATCTTGATAATGAAATTTGTTGTTGTTTAGTCGTTTAGTCGTGTCCGACTCTTCGTGACCCCATGGACCATAGCACGCCAGGCACTGCTGTCTTGCACTGCCTCCCGCAGTTTGGTCAAACTCATGTTCGGATAATGAAATTACCTCAGAATAAAACAAAATGACAGCAGAATAGCATGTAAGTAAAACAACCTGTGAAATCTACAGAGCCGTAACTTTTCTGTTGCCGAGTTAACAGGCCGTGGGCTCATTATTTTTAGTTGTTTCATTGTATAGTTGTAAATTGCCTTGACTTTTAATATGAAACACGATGCATACATTAATTCAATTTCGCTTTAAAATTTAAAAGCCATCACTTGTCATCAATACCTGCCAGCATTTTAACCTTAATGACACCGTCCATATGTAATAGGAGGGATGGGCAAGTCAACAGGCAGGTAAGAGATTTTAAAAGAGGATCAGTAGGTAAGCATTTCAGTCTCCCTTGACATACATACACTCACTCACCTTAGTGTTGCTAGACTCCAAGATTAACAGGAGGTCCCAAACTGTAGCTACTAAGCTATTTGGAAAAGAATTACAGAGGAATGCAATGATGTACACACCAGGAGCTTGGCTTGCAACAAGACTACATACCAGGCATCCCCAAACTCGGCCCTCCAGATGTTTGGGGACTACAATTCCCATCATCCCTGACCACTGGTCCTGTTAGCTAGGGATGATGGGAGCTGTAGTCCCAAAACATCTGGAGGGCTGAGTCTGGGGGTGCCTGCTACATACAGTACGGAATGGAAACCTTTGCAGGTGTGTCAGAACAATATTCAAGATTAAACCTGCATGGGAGGCAATGGGTTTTCATAGTGAGGGAACCTGTGAGAGACCTATTCCGGCTCAAGGAGAGTTGAAGACAAAGCAGTTGCGTCTTCTCCTGACCCGTTCATTTCCAATAATAATAGCCTGTCCTTTCTCCTACCTGCTGTGACAAGCATATCTCCAGGTGTGGCTGCAGCTGCATGCATGCCCCCACTTTATTGGGAGTTCTGAAGCGACACTGCAAATCTCTAGGTTGCAGGAATGGTTGGAATGTTTGGAAGGAGACGCTACAAGCATGAAATTCATGAAGACACTCAGTAGCATCCTGGGCTATGAATGTTGAGTTGTTCTCTCAGAGAAAATCATCATCATCATTCTCTCTTCCGCTTCCTGCATGAGACCTTTTGCAATGGGCTCACATATCTCACTAGGTAGACGGTGTGAGTCTTTGCATTCCTGTTCTCTGCCATTCCCACCTTGCTAACCCGAGCTGCTTCTACAATCAACAATAAACAAAAATCCATTTAGCGCTGCTTGCATCATAATGATTATTATTTAGATTATTTAAATAGTGTAATTTCACTATAAAAATATATATTCAGGGGGTGGGAAACAGGGCATGAACTCGGCATGGGAATGGAAACTGACTCCAGGATAAATTAAGATCAGCCACCCAAGGGGCAATTAATAGGCTATTTATTAGTAATCCCAAACCACTATCAACAGGAAGCAATAAAATGGTTTGGGTCTGCAAACAGGATATTTTCCCTCAAAGGCATGAGAGCGCTTAAAAGCCTAATGGCACTTTGCCTGTCTACACAGAACAGGCTGGCGATTGCAATTGCATTTTATTTGTAGCAGAAAATTGGCACTGATCAAGCCTAGAAAAACACAAGGCAGAAAACCCTGTCGAGCTACACTGTTGTGTTGATTCTCAGTTGTGGGCATGAGGGCGGGGAATTAAAAACTGAGAGGAAAGCTGGTGTAGAAATAGCCGTGGTTAATCACCTATGTCAATTTATGGGACAAACTAGATATTCAAATCTCAGATTCAAGGCAAATAGTTTTAGAGGTGGTAAGCAGGAAAATATCCCCTCTCCTGTTGCACCACATCTCTGATACAGATACCGCAAACCCTCCAACATTTCTCCAATGAAAATAGGGGTGTCCTATTAAACAAACAAACAAATATACCCCACCCATCTAACTGGGTTCCCCCAGCCACTCTGGGCAGCTTTGAACATATATAAAAACATAATAAAACATCAAACATTTTTTTAAAAAAACAAACTCCCCATACAGTCATAACCTCTTGAATCCTGACAAGACAGAAGTACTGTTTGAGGGGGACAGGAGGCAGGCAGGTATGGAGGACTCCCTGGTCCTGAATGGTCCTGAATGGGGTAACTGTGCCCCTGTGCAGCCTGGGAGTCATTCTGGACTCACAGCTGTCCATGGAGGCGCAGGTTAATTTTGTGTCCAGGGCAGCTGTCTACCAGCTCCACCTGGTATGCAGGCTGAGACCCTGCCTGCCTGCGGATTGTCTCGTCAGAGTGGTACATGCTCTAGTTATCTCTCGCTTGGACTACTGCAATGCGCTCTACGTGGGGCTACCTTTGAAGGTGACCCGGAAACTACAACTAATCCAGAATGCGGCAGCTAGACGGGTGACTGGGTGCGGCCGCCAAGACCACATAACACCTCTCTTGAAAGATCTACATTGGCTCCCAGTACGTTTCCGAGCACAATTCAAAGTGTTGGTGCTGACCTTTAAAGCCCTAAATGGCCTCGGTCCAGTATACCTGAAGGAGCGTCTCCACCTCCATCATTTTGCCCGGACACTGAGGTCCAGCACCGAGGGCCTTCTGGCGGTTCCCTCGTTGCGAGAAGCCAAGTTGCAGGGAACTAGGCAGAGGGCCTTCTCGGTAGTGGCGCCCGCCCTGTGGAACGCCCTCCCATCAGATGTCAAAGAGAAAAACAACTACCAGACTTTTAGAAGACATCTGAAGGCAGCCCTGTTTAGGGAGGCTTTTAATGTTTAATAGATTACTGTGTTTTATTTTTCTGTTGGAAGCCGCCCAGAGTGGCTGGGGAAACCCAGCCAGATGGGTGGGGTATAAATAATATATTATTATTATTATTATTATTATTATTATTATTATTATTATTATTATTACCTCTGTTTACGACCACAATTGGTTCCGAGGAGCCGGTCGCTCCCTGAGTTTGTTGCTCCTCGAGGCACGCTTCTGCGCATGTGCGAAGAGCCGATAAAGCACTTCTGTACACGTGCGAGCTGCACAGATCACTTCTGTGCATCTGAGCGGCGCGGAACCCAGATGTAAACACTTCTGGGTCCGCGGTGGTCGGAAACCGAAGTGGTCGCAAACGGAGGTAGTCACAGACTGAGGTTTGACTGTAAAGGGCTGCCTTCAGATGTCTTCTAAAGGTTGTATAGTTACTTATTGCCTTGGCTCGGTGGTCACACAACTCCAACATTTATCAGATGAAAATAGGAACATACTAAAGAAAAGCAGGACATTCTGGGATCAAGTCAGAAACTGGGTGCCAGATATCTTCACAGAGAGAGGCTCAGCAACACCCCATGTCCCTTTTATTGGGAAGCATGGGATGCTGTGCAGGATGGGTGAAACAGCACCTTCCCAAAGCTTCCTGGTTTTGCTAAGGGCTGTCAAGCGCCAGGTCTGCTTTCATCTTGGTATGTTACAAGCTGAGCAGGCCTGCCTTGGAGCCAATGTATCTGATTCCCCTCTCACCAGGTGATTTATGGTACCCTGAAATCAGCGTGTAGCCCAGTTTTCCATTAGTTTCAGCATCCACAGGCTAAGATGATGTTGTAGATGGCAAAACAGCTGGCCAATGCAATGAACACACCAAAGCAGCCTTTCCCAACCTGGTGCCCTATATATATTTTGGATTTCAGGCTGTCTGGGTCTGATGTTGTCCAATACATCTGGAGGCCACCCAGTTGGTGAAGGGTGGAATAGAGGGTGAGGCTTGGACCAGGGAGTTCTGGGTTTACCTTTGAAAGTGACTTGGAAACTACAACTAATCCAGAATGCGGCAGCTAGACTGGTGACTGGGAGTGGCCGTCAGGACCATATAACACTAAAGGGTCTTCAATGGTACCCAGTACGTTTCCAGCACAATTCAAAGTGTTGGTGCTGACCTTTAAAGCCTTAAATGGCCTCGGCCCAGTATACCTGAAGGAGCGTCTCCACCCCCATCATTCAGCCCAGACACTGAGGTCCTCCTCTGAAGGTTTTCTGCTGTTTCCCTCACTGCAAGAAGTGAAGTTATAGGGAACCTTCTCGGTATTGGCGCCTGCCCTGTGGAACGCCCTCCCATCAGATGTCAAGGAAATAAGCAACTATCTGACTTTTAGAAGGCAGCTCTGTTCAAGGAAGATTTTAATGTTTGATGTTTTATGGTATTTTTAATATTTTGTTGGAATCTGCCCAGAGTGGCTGGGGAAACCCAGCCAGATGGGCGAGGTATAAATAATAAGTTGTTGTTGTTGTTGTTGTTGTTGTTGTTGTTGTTGTTGTTGTTGTTGTTGTTGTTATCTGAAGGCACCCCTTATTGGGAAGTTTTTAATGTTTTATATTTTATTATGTTTAATATATGCTGTAAGCCTCCCAGAGTAGCTAGGGGAACCCTGCCAGATGGGCGAGGCATAAGTAATAATTTTTATTATTATTATCATCATCATTATCATTATTATTGCAGAGTTGTTGCAGGGGTAGAACGAGACTATTGCTGTTATTATTTATGCTGATTTCTACTGTGCCTCACAAACAAAGTGCAGCTAATCTTCACACATACCATCTTACCTCCTTGAATGATAGGCAGGATGCAAACCAAGTTAACAGGATAAGGAAACATTTAAACTTTCCTGGTATTTGGCAATAGGGAAAGCAGATGTTCATTGGACCAAAGAGTCAGTGGCCGGACCGGCTGCTCCATTACAACTCTGTCCAAGCTTCAAGACCAGCATCTCCAAGTCCTGCTCTTTAAGTACCAGGAGCTTTTCTGTGGTGGCCCCACATCTTGAGACTAGGCTTCCCCAGGAAGTTCATGTAGCTTTCGTGAGGATTTTAAAGGCTTCCAGGATATACTCGGTTAATTTTAGTGTACAGTCTTCAAACTGAAATTCTATCTGCAGGTGCTCTCTTGTTTTTTATTCTAATGATTCATAGCGTGAATATTGTTTATGCTTTTGATTATTTATCTTCTATTTTTACAGTATGCTGTAATCTTCACTGTGAGGGCTTTTACCCAAAAAAGCAAGCTATAAATAAAACGAAATAATAATCAGCATCTGGATTTAGAACCACTCAAACTTCAGATGTTGGGGAGGAGGAAATTCTGCCAGTTCTTTGTAACTTCCTGTATAGGGAGCATTTGAAGAATTCTAGACCCTTTTAAAGTTATTATTTATCCCGCCAACATACCCATAAAGGAGAACATCAAATTCCAAAGCCTTCCTCAGTTTTTGAGGAAGGGCTGTAATGTTGATGTAGAGCAGGCACCCCCAAACTTCGGCCCTCCAGATGTTTTGGACTACAATTCCCATCATCCCTGACCACTGGTCCTGTTAGCTAGGGATCATGGGAGTTGTAGGCCAAAACATCTGGAGGGCCACAGTTTGGGGGTGCCTGATGTAGAGAACAAGTTCTACATAAAAACGACCCCGGGTTGAATCCCTGGGGTCTCTCCATGTTGACAATACTGAGCTAATCATTAAACAACAAACCTACAACACCAGAACTGGCTATGAATATAAAGGACCCATCTCATGTTGTGTCTTACCTGGGCATTGCAAGTATTTTGTGGTCGTTCATTTATTGTAACTGGAATGCCATTTTGTATTATTTAGCATTATTGACTGATGAAGCATGCTGCGAAACCGGGATAATATCCGGAGAAAAGGTCTCATCAATTTGGCTTCAATTGACCATTTGACTTTGCGCTTCCAGCTAACGACTACTTGAAGAACGCTTTCTTGCTACCGCTCCTACGTTTATGGCTTTGTGCTTCCAGTGAAAGACTATTTGAAGAATAATCTTTGTTTGTTTGTTTGTTTGTTCCAAGCAACGAGAGAGATACTGGTTCGTTATAAGTTCATGAGTATCTCCAGGCTTGGTTATGCGCATTGCACTTTAGTTTGCTCATTATCCAGGAGGTTTATGACTTAATTTACTTGTTCTAGTAAAATTGTCCTTTATATTCATAGCCAGTTCTGGTGTTGTTGGTTTGTTGCTTAATGTTATTACACCTGATACATTTTGTGTAGACAATACTGAGCTAGGCACACCAATGGTCTCATTCAATGCAATACAGCAGGCACCCCCCAAACTTCGGCCCTCCAGATGTTTTGGACTACAATTCCCATCTTCCCCAACCACTGGTCCTGTTAGCTAGGAATCATGGGAGTTGTAGGCCAAAACATCTGGATGGCCACAGTTTGGGGATGCCTGCAATACGGCTTCCTATTGTCCATTGTCACAGCTTAAATCAGGACTTCCTCGTATTTACATTCAACCTTGTATTTTCCAGTTGAAGGTAGACTCCCTCCCCAGACCCAACGGATCTATCTAGAACACTGGATATCATAGTTTTGCATTCACTCACTCACTTCTGTGCAACTGCCTTGGAGCTGAGTAGAATGGAGGAAACTAAATATAAACAGCCCAGGAGTTAAGGCCGTGCAACCAAATGGGTAATAAATATTTCTTCTCCTTCTTCCATATTCCATAAACTTAGATTTGGGCAGACGAAGAGGATAGAAGGTATGGCAATGTCAGGAAAAAACTGTGATATATTTTTGTCATTTAGGACTAAATATCTCCAGGCAGAAATTAAATCCAAATGCAGGGGTATGGATCGTTAAAGTCTATCTTTAATCTCCCATATTCCTTCGCCACTCTGTTTTATTACAAAAGGAAAAGAGTGCTTATCTCGATGACATCTGTGAAAGACCTTGAGGAAACCAATATTGTGAATTTTTCATGCACTAATATAATCCATATATATTTTCCCATATCTTTGCTACACCCAGGAAAAAGTGGGGAAAATGGGGGGGGGGAGAGAGAGAGACTTAAATGGCAACCAAAACAAACACGGAAGACTGTGGCTTTAATCTGTCTCCATAATTAAAACAGCTGTGCTATAATTTGATTTTCATTCTAACGATACCATTTAGAGATGTCCTGCATATTGAAGACCAAGCATACCACATAATTATTGATTAGTTATAAGCCATTTGTGTTTTATGTGTAGTTTGTCTGATGATGATCATCGTACATTTGCACTCATTAATCCATCACCATTTATTACAGCATATGGAAAGTAAATAATGTGGAAATACACAAGGGGAAGGAAAGGAAAGAGGCACATAGAACCACTTTGCATTTCATACTGAACATTTTAGTAAGCCTTACATCGACCTTGTAAGGTGTGTCAGTTTTATTCTCCACATACTGTGGAAACGGGCTATTGGTGAGAGATACTGGCTTACCAAAGGCCCCTTAGTGAGTTCATAAAAAGGTAAAGGGACCCCTGACCATTAGGTCCAGTCGTGACCGACTCTGGGGTTGCGCGCTCATCTCGCATTATTGGCCGAGGGAGCCGGCGTATAGCTTCCAGGTCATGTGGCCAGCATGACAAAGCCGCTTCTGGCAAACCAGAGCAGCACATGGAAATGCTGTTTACCTTCCCGCTGTAGCGGTTCCTATTTATCTACTTGCATTTTGATGTGCTTTCGAACTGCTAGGTTGGCAGGAGCTGGGACCAAGCAACGGGAGCTCACCCCGTCACAGGGATTCGAACCGCCGACCTTCTGATCGGCAAGCCCTAGGCTCAGTGGTTTAACCACAGCGCCACTTGGGTACCTACAGTGAGTTCCTAGGTGAGGTCAAATTTGCACCAGGGACATCATGGTTCACAACTCAGGCCCTTCACAAATAATGCTACTGCGATCAACAGGGCATGCTCTTGGGGGAGATGAGTTGCTGTCTCCAGGATTCAGGCTAGCTTTGAAGCCAAAGACTTCAACATTATGGGGTTTCTCGTGATCAGGGAAATAACACTTGTCTACCCCCTGATCACTGCCTGCTGGACTTAACCCTGTTATTCTCAAACACCTTGCCTGACAAGGTCATAATGCAGACCCATCTGGGTGAGATTCCTGAGGAAGAGCTCATCCACACTTTTGTCCCATGAGGGTCCAAGAGGTTTTCCTGTTCTCCCACCACTTTCCCCAGGAAACAAACAGCATTCAGCTTTTCCACGGACTGGTGTTCATTCTGATTCAGCAGCAAACAGTGGGTTTCCCCAGAGAAAGGGGCAGGACAAAAGAAAAATTGCTCAGACCCTTGCCTAGAAACCATGGGGCAAATGGAAGAAAACACAGGAGAAACGAAAACAGGGATGAGCCCTTAAGACATTGTCACGTTTGGTGAGTCAGTCACCTTCAGGTTTGAAATATTCTATTTTAAAAGACTCCACACCAATTAAGTATAGGGCAAACGGTTAACATCAAAGGAAAGAAAACAGAGATTTTCCTAGCTAACAGTTATAATTCCAGTTCAATAGTTCAATAGACGGACTTTGTCAAGGGAGGATCTTGTGACCTAGTCCTGATCAACTTCAGCTGAAGGTAAAAGCAGAAGGCAAAGCAGAAAGAACACTTCAAACTATTCATTTAGAAATTATTTCCATGGGAGGAAGTGGGCAAAGGAGTTAGCTCCCCAACTGAGAGAATCTTGAAGATTCACTAAGTCTGCATGCCAGCAGGGAATGGTGCTTAGTCAGGCCAGGGAGATATTGAATAAAGTCATAAACTGAAGGAGATTGCTCCCTCTTCCGCCTTACCAGATGCTTTCATGCGTACTGGGCAATCGCTTGGTGTCATAGAATCATAGAGTTGGAAGAGACCACAAGGGCCATCCAGTCCAACCCCCTGCCAAGCAGGAAACACCATCAAAGCATTCCTGACAGATGGCCGTCAAGCCTCCGCTTAAAGACCTCCAAAGAAGGAGACTCCACCACACTCCTTGGCAGCAAATTCCACTGCCGAACAGCTCTTACTGTCAGGATGTTCCTCCTAATGTTTAGGCTAGCTTTGGAGATTATGGACTTTGGAGATTATGGTTCCTTGGCTTGGTGGAGGGAAGGGGAGAGGTCATTGCAGGCAAAAGAGAGAGCTATTTGGGCTTGACTCTGCATCCACACATTACCCACACAGTACTCTCACTTGGACTACTGCAATGCACTCTATGTGGGGCTACCTTTGAAGGTGACCCGGAAACTACAACTAACCCAGAATGCGGCAGCTAGACTGATGACTGGGAGCGGCCGCCGAGACCACATGACACTGGTCCTACATTGGCTCCCAGTACGTTTCCGAGCTTTTGATGTTTGATGGATTTCTGTATTTTAATATTTTTTTGGAAGCCGCCCAGAGTGGCTGGGGGAACCCGGCCAGATGGGCGGGGTATAAATAATAAATTATTATTATTATTATTATTATTATTATTATTATTATTATTATTACCCCAAGCCAAATTAGGCTCAGCATGAATGCATAAACACACTAGTTCCCAAGGAGGAGATACCAGCCACTATGTTCCTCCTTGCTCCTTTTATCTCATGCTGTGATGTGGCAGCTAAGCCTAAATTAGGGGGTTGTGATTACGGTAAGCTCTCATCTCCGTAACCACAAATTGTAGCCAAGGTTCCTCACGGTTAAGGAGGGGAGGGCATAAGCATGATCCTGGGTTCACCAAGCCAGTTTGGCTTAGCTGCCCCATCATACTGAGCTAATAGGAACAAGCAGGAGCAAAGCACACTCCTCTGCAGGAGACAGCATGTTTGTGTGGTCCTCCGAAGCTATCATTTAGCTTACCATGATGTTCAAACCAAGGCAGTATCTTGGACAAAGTGTTAGAAATGGTAAAGCCACTCAGAGCTCAGCGTGCAAATTCTAAAATCCAAATTTTAGATGTCTATGCTGGAGCAGGATCCACAGAACAAATATTATAATAAATGAGACACTGACGTGATTAATCTTGGTTTATTTCCTTGCTAACTCCAAAATTACTACTGTTTGAAGGAAGCTGTATAGGGAAACACTACTTCACCTAGACTTTATTCTCGAGTCTAAATGTATTATTATTATAAATTGCTGAGAGCATAAGCTAGATTCTGTGTTTAGATTCCAGATGGGGCAGGGGAGAGCAAGATAGGCCCTTAGTACAAAACTGCAAGCCTTTCTAATATTCTCCTTCAGTCACAATGTCGTAAGAGCAAATGTGAATAGGTTTGCATAATGTAGAACAGCCGGAGGATATTCTGAAGTGTGAGCTGGAGATCATTATGCCACTGAGGAAGAAATGTCACAGTAGGTCATTGAAGGCAAGAAAGTTTATTATCCCAAATAGGCACAGAATTCTTGCATGGCTGATCATCTGGGCAGCTGACCTGCACCTCGGGATATTATACTGTCATATGATATATCACACACATGGATCAAAAAAAATGAATTTTGTACACTGTTGTCCCCCTCCGTAATGGCATTTGATAGACCAGACGTCTTCGCCTTAAGAGGTCTTAAAGGTAAAGGTAAAGGGACCCCTGACCATTAGGTCCCGTCGTGACCAACTCTGGGGTTGCGGCGCTCATCTCATGTTATTGGCCGAGGGAGCTGGCGTACTGCTTCCAGGTCATGTGGCCAGCATGACTAAGCCACTTCTGGCGAACCAGAGCAGCGCACGGAAATGCCGTTTACCTTCCCGCCAGAGCGGTACCTATTTATCTACTTGCACTTTGACGTGCTTTCGAACTGCTAGATTGGCAAGAGCTGGGACCGAGCAACGGGAGCTCACCCCATCGCGGGGATTCGAACCGCCGACCTTCTGATCAGCAAGCCCTAGGCTCTGTGGTTTAACCCACAGCGCCACCTGCGTCCCACGCAGAGGAGAGGTCTTAGCCTAAAGCAAATCCAGGAGGAGTTTTGGAAATGAATGAATACTGTCTGAAAAATGCTCCTTTATTTGTGATATATTTCTGGCAGGTTGCTCTATAAATGCACCCCTACTAGAGCACCAACCATCACCATGTCAGAGATCCATGCTAGGGCTGCCATCTTGATTACAGTTGCCATTCATAAAGAAGAGAGTGCAACTTAGGGAAGGCCTATAGCAGATCCTCCCAGGTTAAGTCACTGAAACCCTCTGTGCATTACAGAATCAGGAAGCCATGATGGGAAAGGTGTTTGTCCGAGACATCTGCCAAATGGACAGTCATATCAATGTTCTTAACAAGAACTGGTAGTTGTCGCAATTCACGGATTTTCCTGAAAGTCATCAAAGCTTCATATTACGGTCCGGCTCACACATGAATGTACACAAGAGTCAATTTCTCTATACCCAATGCCAGGAAGCTAAATGAACTGGCTCCTTTGATACTGGGAGAGATATGAATAGTCTGTCATGCTTGCCCATTTGAACATGCAAGAAAGTCATTGATGTTGTAGGCATCAATAAATGGGCATGCATTTGTGAACCGGCCTCCCTTTGGTAAATCCTCACTCTAGCTTTGATTCAGAACTACACAAAGCTGCCAGCACTCTATGCCTGAGCAGGAAGCTACCAGGAGCACGAAACAGAGGCACCAAAACTCATGAAGCGGTGGTGTTGGTTCATGTGACTTTGCATGGGGGAGAAAGGCTTAAGAGCAGGGGTGGGCAACCTAAGGCCCACGAGCCACCCCTGAACCAAGCTCCCTGCTTGGTGAGTCCCCACGCACTGCGCTAAACCGGTGCAGTGCAGCATGGGGACTCTCTTCCATGGTGCCGGAAATCGCATCTGCGCAGATGCAGAAAATTGTGGCCGCGCACGCACGATCCGGCCGACGGAGGGCTCTCTGCTGGAGTGAACTGGCGCAGGCAAGGTAAACCTTGCCAACCCCAGCTTTAGAGCCATCTCTGCAACAAACAGCACGTTCATCCATCTTTAATCACGAGCCTTTCTCTCTCACACTTTGTAGGATTATGAACACATAGAATCATAGAGTTGGAAGAGACCACAAGGGCCATCCAGTCCAACCCCCTGCCAAGCAGGAAACACCATCAAAGCATTCCTGACAGGAGACTGTCAAGCCTCAGACCACCAAAGAAGGAGACTCCACCACACTTCTTGGCAGCAAATTCCACTGCCGAACAGCTCTTACTGTCAGGAAGTTCTTCCTAATGTTTAGGTGGAATCTTCTTTCTTGTAGTTTGAATCCATTGCTCCGTGTCCGCTTCTCTGGAGCAGCAGAAAACTATCTTTCTCCCTCCTCCATATGACATCCTTTCATATATTTGAACATGGCTATCATATCACCCCTTAACCTTCTCTTCTCCAGGCTAAACATACCCAGCTCCCTAAGCCGTTCCTCATAAGGCATCGTTTCCAGACCTTTGACCATTTTGGTTGCCCTCTTCTGGACACGTTCCAGCTTGTCAGTATCCTTCTTGAACTGTGGTGCCCAGAACTGGACACAGTACTCCAGGTGAGGTCTGACCAGAGCAGAATACAGTGGTACTATTACTTCCCTAGATCTAGATGCTATACTCCTATTGATGCAGATTTTCATTTTTATTTTTAATGTGATTTCCTTTCTGGGAATAGTGACATCACCACTTATTCATCTTCAGTACTTAGATACTAGACCCAGGAACAAAAAATTAAGGCTTGTTTGTACTTCCAATAGCCTCAAACACTAAAGATTGACCTGGACTGTACCACTTGAAGTCTGCAATTGTGCAACTGCATCATTGAATTCTCCCCACTAAAAGCTTTCTGCAAAGGAGGAAAAAAGCAGGATATAAGAGAAAAGGGCACACTGAAACTTTTCCCCTGCTAGGTTTATAGATTCAGGGACATCCAAATATGCAACCCACTCTTCAGCCTTACAGTAAAAATTAAGACCAGGAAGTATACAAATAAAACATAAAACTAAAATCCAAAACAGGATAATGATAGTTTTTTAAAAAAAAAAACTAGCATCAGAATAACACTGAAGTGAAACCAGCCACATGGAATAACAGTAATTAGCAACTTCTAAAAAAAAACACTCAACATTGAGTCTAAAAGGCTAGGGATTTATTTATTTTTCCTGCTACTGAAAAGATCGCTATTAGGTGCTGGGTGTGAGTCTCTGGAGAGGGCATTCCACAACCAGGACATCACCACTAAAAAGGCCCTTTATCTAGAAGCCACCAACTATGTCTCATTCGGCTGTAGGACCATAACCACTTTCAGCTTCCTGTCAACCCTACAGATGCTCAAACAGATGTAGTTATTTATCATATTTATGTCACAAAATTTATCCAGGCAACCCTGCAAAAGCCTGTTTGCACATTCAATAGAATCAAACACTAAGGCTTGAGCTGGACTGTGCCACTTCAAGTCTGCATTTGTGGAATTGCCTCATTAAATGTTCCCCACCAAAAACTTTCTGCAAAAGGAAAAAATACAGCACCTACAAGAGAAGGGCCCAATTAATCCTTCCCCCTGCCTGCTATAAGCTAGGTTTATAGATGCAGGGACATCCAAATATGCAATACACTCTGTAGCCTGAAGTGGTACAGTCCAGGAAAGGCTGTACCATTTCAATTAAACGAGCCCCAAGTTTGTTTGTGCTGGGTAATCCTGGTTTGACTAATGGAACTCGGCAATCTTCATAGTTTATGGGGGATTCAAATCCAGATCTTATAGTCTAAATGCCAAGCTGGTGCTATACACAAGTTTCATATGAAAAGCCCTGCTGGATCAGGCCAAAGGACCATCCACTCCATGGGTAGGCAAACTAAGGCCTGGGGGCCGGATCCAGCCCAATCGCCTTCTAAATCCAGGCTGCGGACGGTCCAGGAAGCAGCGTGTTGTTACATGAGTAGAATGTATCCTTTTATTTAAAATGCATCTCTGGGTTATGTGTGGGGCCTGCCTGGTGTTTTTACATGAGTAGAATGTGTGCTTTTCTTTAAAATGTATCTCTGGGTTATTTGTGGGGCATAGGAATTCGTTCACTTTTTTCCTTCAAAATATAGTCCAGCCCCCCCACAAGGTCTGAGGGACAGTGGACTGGCCCCCCGCTGAAAAAGTTTGCTGACCCCTGAATTCTACTCCAACATCCTGTTGGGATCACACTGATAACATCAATGCTCCATCTAGCACAACCACCCTCTTCTCCCAGCGGCCATCCAGGCGCCTGCACAAAGCCCCCAAGTGGAACATGAGTGCAAAAGCCCTTCTTCCTTGGTTTGTGGTCCCCAAGCAACTGAAAGGCGTACAGAGAAAAATGTAGGAAGTGAAAGAGACTATAAGAGTCCCAAGCAAACAGCTGTTTCTTCCCAATATAAAAAAGAAGCTGTAAATCAGTAAATATTCTGTGTTGTTCTTTTTTTCTTTTTTTTAAGGCAGTAACTTTCCACTTTGGTTTGGGTTTACCCAAAGGCAGCCATAAGTGCACACATGGCAGTTGTCAGCCGGACAGTCTGGAGCCATTATCTCAATCTTTGCAATGTCTGCTGACATTTTGCTTCTGTTTGCAGTCTCTCTGTGAGGGATAATGGTCAACATTTGCTCATTATGTGCACTAGTGCTCAGGAGTACCAGCACAATTCGCCGAACGGTCTGACAGGGACAGCAGTTTGCTTGTTTTTTAATACGTTAATGAGAATGTGTTTGTTTGTTTAACAGAGTTCCAGGACTGGCGCTGCCTTGAAGCAATGAAAGTTGGATATACCGGTATATATATATATATTTCATCTTCTCAAAAGCCGATTACAGAAGTGGTGTCGTTTTCCAGCCCTCAATCTTCACATCTGCTGGCAGTTTGTAAATACTAGCAAGGATGGCACTATTTTGACTTTTTATGAAAATGTCTGAGGCCAACACCACAGAATAGTGATGAGTGAATCAATCTATTTCCATAGCATGTCACCATCCTCTATAAATCTGCTCCATGTCTTTCCTGCCTTAATCTGAGGGTTTAAAAAACCAAAAATGCAGTAAAAAAATGCATTTAAAGACATATCTACTCTAAAAACATGCATTTTAAAGTGTACATGGATGTGTTTAACAACAACAACAACAACCTACAAATTTTTATTTGTATCCCGCCTTCCCCGGCTGAAGCAGGGCTCAGAGCAGCTAACATCATAAAAACAACAAAAATTGTAACTTTAAAATAAGCAACCCGCATCAAAAAAAGTAACATTTAAACTGCCCAGAACTAAACTGCAACATTCAGAGAAGTGCAGAAGCTTAGAGGTAGCTAAATTCCAGTCAACACATTAGTTTCAGGGATTCAGATCAGGAAAGTTTGCAACAGAATTTGCAAAATGTCAAATTTCACGAACATCCCTAGCAGAGTTCCTTAAGCCCTGACTGGAAGAAAGTGGATCATATTGGTGGTCAAAGACCAGTAGTGTGTTCTGATTTAATACAAAAGGTCTTGGAAAAGAAGAGGGTGAAAGAATTCTAATTCAGCAAGGAATACATCATTTTACACCAGGAGTCCTTTGGCTCCCCACATATCACTGAACTATAATTCCAATTAGCCTCAGCAAACAAGTCAATGACCAGGGATGACGAGAGTTGCATTTCAGCAGCATCAGCCCCCCCACACTCTAGATCAGGCATCCCCAAACTGCGGCCCTCCAGATGTTTTGGACTACAATTCCCATCTTCCCCGACCACTGGTCCTGTTAGCTAGGGATCATGGGAGTTGTAGTTCCAAAGCATCTGGAGAGCCAAGGTTGCCTATGCTTGCTCTAGATTAGCTATACATCTTATACCTGAGACTTGGTTTGCATATAAACTGGAAGGAAGAACATTTCTTATGGAAGAGACCCATAGGGACTGAGGACCTCACTGTGGTTGATTCTGTGATGCTACAGAATCTTAGAAAGAAACATTAATTTCATTTGTGGTATTCTTTGAATTGGATTGGATTGTAGGTTGGCTGATATATTTTTCATAGCCAATGATAAATTTATTGAAACTTATGCTGAATATAGTATCACAGTTTATTCATTACATCCGTATTCTATCTTCCTTCCAAAGAGCTCATACATGGAATGTGTAGAAATGTAAAAATTCCAGCCTCTTAAAATCACAAGGGGAGAGAATTGTGTTTTTTATTTAATGGAATATTTATTAACATAGGACGTTGCCACCTAATGAGTCAGAATACGGTCCATCTAGCTCAGTGTTTTCTATTTGTTTGTTTTTTAATATTATTTTTATTAGATTTTACAAAGGTTTAAACAAATTTACTTCACATACAATATATCAGGCATCCCCAAACTCGGCCCTCCAGATGTTTTGGGACTACAACTCCCATCATCCCTAGCTAACAGGACTAGTGGTCAGGGATGTTGGGAATTGTAGTCCCAAAAAATCTGGAGGGCCAAGTTTGGGGATTCCTGCAATGTATCATTCATTTTTATTTTTATTTTACTTCCCACCCCTCCCATCCTGATGTTTTCATCTTATCCTTAACTGCTGCATTATACTTGTTGCTAAACCCCTAACTCCATCTTGTCATATTTTAAAAATCCGCCGCTTATATCAGTATTTCCTGTTTGTTTATTATATTCATGAGTCACTTTTTAAAGCGAAACAAAGAGGGGAGTCTTGATGCCAAAAAGATTATAAAGTTGATGTCAGGTGTAATGTCTGAGCAGATCCTTGATCCAGCTCAGTCCACCCCAGGACTTCTGGGAATTTTGGGAACAAGAACTCTGGTCCATATGTAACTGTGAGCAAAGGAAGGACTCTGCAATAAAGCTCTTCATTTAGCAAACACAGTCTTCATCTGTGTTCTATGTCCCAGGCCTCTAAGCTCAACACCAGGTGGACCTCCCTGGGCAGAGCATTCCCCAAATGGGAAGCCACAAGGATGTCTCTTGTCACCAGGGGAGGCCTGTCCTGTTTCACCATCTGAGGTGAAGCATGAAGGTGCCGCCCTACACATCACCACATGCCCACCTTGGTGCTCCCACTGAAGCCTTGCTTATCATGCAAATGCAGCTTCCTGGTTCCAGTGACTGGTCCTTGAGATCACACAGAGGCTTCCACACAATTTGGGGGGGGGGCTTTCGTGATACCTCATTGGAAGCCAGAAGCCACTGCAGATGCCTCTCCTCTCTTCTCTGGTGGTGGTGGAGGTGGCCATGCGGGTGCCCCATGGGTTCTGCCACCTGAGGTGGGTGCCTCAGAGTTCCCCAAACTTGGGTCTCCAGCTGGTTTTGGATTACAATTCCCACCATCCCTGACCACTGGTCCTGCTAGCTGGGTATGATGGGGGTTTTGGTCCAAAAACAGCTGGAAATCCAAGTTTGGGGAACTCTGGTCTACCTTATGGATGGGTTGGCTCTGCTTGTCACAACCATGCAAATTTCTGTAGTAGAAGGCATTCCAGTGATCACCTTATGGTCCAAGGAGGTTCATATGGGGGAAAGGCGTTCCTTCAGATGCTGGTGTCCCAAGCTGCATAAACCTCTATAACAGGCACCCCCAAACTTTGGCCCTCCAGATGTTTTGGACTACAGTTCCCACAGGGCCAGGCTGGGTGGCGCAGGGCACCACAGCACCGACCCGCCAGGAGGGCGCTGCGAGCTGCGCCTGCCCGCTGGCCGACTGGTCCGCCAGTCTGCCGCACAGCTGCGCCCACGGCAACCACGCTGTGCCTGCCCGCCCGCCGCGCAGCAGCGCCTGTGGCAGCCGCGCTGTGCACGGCGCCCACCCGCCCACCGCACTGGGAAACGGGGCGGGAGGGCGCCAGAGAGATCCGGCGCACCACGGCGCCAGGGGCGCTTAAGACGGCCCTGAGTTCCCATCATCCCTGACCACTGGTCCTCTTAGCTAGGGACCATGGGAGTTGTAGGCCAAAACATCTGGAGGGCTGCAGTTTGGGGATGCCTGCTCTATAAGTTCAAAACCCGAACCCCGAATTAGGCCTGGCATCACAACTGGCAACTCATACAACCAACTCAGTACCAGCATAAATATGTATAGGATTGTGCTGTAAATTTGCTCCCCTTTTGAGACACCCTGAAGCGGCCACCTCAGTCTGCCCAGCAATAGGGCCAGTCCATACTGCTGCCGCCAGAATCTTTTCCGCAGGAAAAAATAGTGGCAACAAGGCTATTTTTTCTTCCTCCTAGAACAGATTCCAAGCAGCTCTGAGTAAGAAGATTTTTTGAAAACAAATGTCAACACACACCTCGCTCCTAAATGAACCTTTCCACAAAACATTCATTTCTGCACCAGTCAACCAGTATTTTATGGGGGAACTGGCCCAAGGCCTTAAATTTAAAGAGTGAAGAGAAACTTCCAGGCAATAAAAGTTCTCAATATTAAAATAAAATAAATTCCAACAATAAATAACTCATGGCATGAATAACAGATGGCAGATATATACACAGTGATGGGTTTTAAAAATGGATAGAATAAAAAAAATACAAGTTGGGTTCCTAAAAAAATAATAATCTAAAGAATAGTTGGTTCAGCAAGCAGAATTTCTATTTTGAGTCAACCATACGGATTTAGACAAATTAACATAATAATGGTTTATTTACAGCCCAATCTCAAACATCTTTACTCAGAGCTCTGTGAATTTGAAGGGACTTACTTTGATGTACTGTACTGTAATTATGATTGCAATGTTAACCCTTAAGTCTTAATATATAATTTCAGTCTATATTTTTTGTCAATAAAAATGACTCTTACACTGCAGTCCTGTGCATGTTTACTCATAGAGGTGGAAGTATCTATCTCAGTCCCCTCCATTTCTCATTTTTCCATTCTTCAATTCAGTTCTCAACATTTCTGTTGCAAAGTTTTAAAGAAAATCCTCATGGAGATTCATCAGCATTTTGGAGCAAATTTCTCCAATCAAACACATTTTCATACTCAGTTTTGACTAATGTACACATTTATGCAAGCAATTTTTTCCCTACTATAATGCATTTTGGTATGTTATTTTCACCACTATACTCATTTCATCCACACTTTACCCTCGTATATACATTTTTGTAAATATTGGTTGCTTGGAGAACTAAATCACAAAATTCAGATAAGTGTGAATTCCAAATGATGGTTGTACTGCAATTTTCACATTGTTTCAGAAAAGTATGAATAGGATACCTTCCCATTTAAATAAAACTAAATTGAAGTTCTCCCTGCTCAAATGTAATAGCCATTGTATGTAGCTGGGTTTATTAAAACAAAACCAAAAATTTAAATAGATTATAGTAATACTCTGGATTCTTATTCCGTTGTAAATAATTATTTACTTATTTTACTTTTTGTCAGGGCTGGAGTCAGGTGCAGGTCTCCATTGTCAGTGAAGTTAACTCTTTATTCAAGGAAACAACATACAACTCAGCAACACGTCCCAGCAGGTCAGTTGCCAGCACTGTAGGTCCCTGCCTTCCACCCTTTCCCAGGCTCTTTGTCTCCCAGATGTCTCCCAAGAAGTCTCAGACTGTGCCTGTGCACCTCTGGTTTCTGTTCTGCTCACCTCATTATTCTGCATGTTATTGGAGACTGGGAGGGAGGAGTTTGTCACAGCAGGAGAGGGAGATTTCACGGATTTTTCAAGAGCCTCTTGAGCCCCTTCCTCTGCTTCAGCCCATAGCTGCCAAGTACCCCGTTTTCCCCGGGAAACCCCCATTTTTACTTACCTTTTCCCGGTGGTCCCCCAAATCACTTCGTCTCCCGTTTTTCTCCGTTATTTTCTCCTGCCGGCGGCCATTTTTTGTGCCCATAGAAGGGCAAATCAGGAAAAAATGGCCGGCTTCAAAAGTCGCATCTACGCATGACCGGAAGTGCGTAGACGCGACTTCCGGTGTCGGCGGCGGCCATTTTTTGTGCCCATGGATGGGCGGGGCGACACCGGAAGTTGCGTCGATGCACTTCCGGTCATGCGTAGAAGCTACTGTTGAAGCTGGTGGCGGCCATTTTTGGTGCCCATAGAAGGGCAAAGCGACACCGGAAGTTACGTCGACGCAACTTCCGGTGTCACACGGCTGCCGGTCCCGGATTCTGCAGTCCAGGACTTGGAAGGTAAGCTTCAGCCTCTGCCTAAACTTCTTCCTGTCATTGGCTCTTCTTGCTCACTAAACCCTGTTGCCCCTTCAGCATCAAGCCCCTCCTCTCAATCTTCTCCTTCTGACCTCTCTTCAGTGTCCCACCACCAATCCCTGGGCTCCGAGTCTTCCTCCTCTGGGAGTTCACTTGGGGGTTCCCCAGCTAGTGACCCCCACCACTCCTCTTCACCCAGCCAGACCCTGACATTTTTATATTCCTAATCTATCATTTACCAAAAGGTCTTGGGGTGGGTTATAACAATCAAACTTGCAATTGTAAAACAAATAAACAGTTACAACGATAAACAAGGAAACTGCAAAAACAATATAAGACAATTATATATTGCTTATTTTTATTTTTATTCTACTGGTTTGCAGTCTTTCTTGACAAACAACATTTGTTCAATATGTTCACAATACAGTATGTTGGAAATTTGAGAGCCAGCTTGGAATCATTGGATAATATCCAGCATTTAGTTACACTTAAATAAATGGATTTATGTTTCTGTCCCATTTCAATGGGTCTCGTCTAGGATTTAGTTGGATAACACCCATAGCAAGGATCCCTGACAGAGGCTTACACACTATACCTTTAAAACACATCTGAAGCATATATTTCCCCTCAAAGGATTGCTGGGAACTGTAACTCTGTGAGGGGTAAACCACAGAGCCCAGAATTCTTTGAGGGGAACGATTTGCTTTAAATGTACTTTAAAGTTAATAGCGTGTACACAGCCCTATGCTACTTAAATACCTGCATCAGAGGACAGCTCCCGAGGCTCTCTGTTCCACTACTGAAATAATGTTATCATTCTCTTAATGTTTAACTGAAACCTGATGCCCTGCAATACCCATCCCTTTTGATTCTATTCCTGCTTTATGGAGCAACAGAAAACAAGTCTTCTCCATTTTCTGAGTGGCAACCCTTCAGATATTCATATACCGCTATCATGTTCCTCCTGAATCTTCTCCATGTCCAACTCGCAACCCTTCATACGACTCTTAACCATCCTGGTCTTCTGCCATCTTACATTTTACACACATAAGAGGTTGTCTTGCAAGCATTGGTTTATGACAGGCATCCCCAAACTGCGGCCCTCCAGATGTTTTGGCCTACAACTCCCGTGATCCCTAGCTAACAGGACCAGTGGTCAGGGATGATGGGAATTGTAGTCCAAAACATCTGGAGGGCTGAAGTTTGGGGATGCCTGGTTAATGACATCTCTTCTCTCTAAAGTGTTGTGTTGGTTTCCTCCAGCTGCACTTCCTTAGCTGACTGCCTCTAAATGTGACACATTCCATCATTACATTTTGATCATCCAGAAGTGATCGTCTCTTCTAGCTCCTTCATACCTCCCTTTTCCTGCAAACTGATTTGGTTTCCATAGCTAAAATTCAGCTTGTGAAAGAAGCTCCAAATATACAGATAATGGATCCACTCAGCAGACAATCCAACATGCTAGCTTCTAAAAAGAGGGTGAGTTGTTTAGTTTATTGTTTATCCAGTGAAGAGTAAATTGGAAACTGTTCAACCCTCTGTAAATAGAGTTATAATTTCTAAGAAATTACTAAGTAATCAGTAATGGTTAATGACTTGTTTGATGGTTAAATGTCAAGAGGAAAAGGCCACTGAATTTCATTAATGTGCTAACAAATTTGTTGCTAACTACATTAGCAACAGTGGGGGTTTTTCCTGTTGAAAACTATAATTAACAGCATATTAGTAAGTATTAGGCTGCTTTGCAAAGGAAGGGTTGCAGCAGAACTGGTTGAACGAGCTAGCGCGTTTTGCTCTGCACATCAATTAGAGAGCAAAGAGAGAATGTTACTTTGGCATTTTGCCTGGCATGCAGTTCCATTCTTCTTCCCGCCACAACTGATGAGGATTTTAAAAGGCATGGGCTTTCCATTATGGTGCAGGAGAACATGTAATATATTGGCACCTCAGTCTTTAAAAACACTTGTCTATATCCAAGTAAAATAAAAAAATTCCTTCAGTAGCACCTTAAAGACCAACTAAGTTTTTATTTTGGTATGAGCTTTCGTGTGCATGCACACTTCTTCAGATACAGTGAAATGGAAGTTTCCAGGCACTTATGTAGAGAAGGGGTGGGGAGGGGTGGGGATGGGGAGGGGGGATCACCCAGAAGGGTGGTGGAAATGGGTGATTGACTGACTGATAGCTGTTGATGACCGCAAACGACTGCAAATGGTTTTGCATGAAAAAGCAAGGGTTGAGATGGCTGAAGATCGCTTATCATGTATAATGAGATAAGAACCCGATATCTCTGTTCAAACCAGGTCCCTCCATGGTTTTGAGCTTGGTGATAAGTTGCTTGGTGATAAGTTGAGCTTGGTGATAAGTTGGTGATAAGTTGCTTTTTCATGCAAAACCATTTGCAGTCGTTTGCGGTCATCAACAGCTATCAGTCAGTCAATCACCCATTTCCACCACCCTTCTGGGTGATCCCCCCTCCCCATCCCCACCCCTCCCCACCCCTTCTCTACATAAGTGCCTGGAAACTTCCATTTCACTGTATCTGAAAGCTCATACCAAAATAAAAACTTAGTTGGTCTTTAAGGTGCTACTGAAGGAATTTTTTTATTTTACTTCGATCCAGACCAACACGGCTACCTACCTGTAACCTTGTCTATATCCAGGAAGGGAAGGTGACTTCCAGACACAGTTACTTTGATATAATGAGCTTGCTTGATTGATTAAGATCAGGCATCCCCAAACTTCGGCCCTCCAGATGTTTTGGACTACTATTCCCATCTTCCCCGACCACTGGTCCTGTTAGCTAGGGATCATGGGAATTATAGGCCAAAATATCTGGAGGGCCACAGTTTGGGGATGCCTGATTTAGATGGTCCGAAACTGGAATGACTTGTGGAACTCGCTGAAGAATCTGGGAGACCCTGAGTCCAGGGGAAGGGGGGCTAAATTTGTTTTAATGTGTTTAAATGTTAGTATGATAGAAGAATTAATATTTAAATTTATGGAAAGTTCTTGGTAAAAAAAATTAGGCTAAGGGGAGAAATAGAAGATAGAAGGAAGGGAAAATAATTTTTGATTTGGATAAATTGATTAATTATTGGTGGAGAATAGATGATGTTTTTAGAATAGAATATTTGAGTGTTAATGAAAAATGTGTTAGAATAATTTAAGACATAAGGTGAAAACTGCTAAATTGGAATTTTAAAATGGACCCAGTGAGGGGGGAATCGAGGAAGTCAACAATGTTAAGTAAATAATACAAGAATTGAGATGTTTTTGTTTTTTGTTTGTTTTTTGTTTTGAGTTTTTGTTTTGTTTTTTTGTGATTTTGTATTTGGAAAATGAATAAAAATTATTGGGGGGGGGGGACTTTGATATAATGAGCTTGGATCCAGAAACGTTTTGGTGGTAGAATGATCTAATTTTGATATCAAGCAGCCCCTTGTCCTATCTGGGATGAACTCTGGATGTATCTCAACCTTTGGAAGGTTTGGGAATATTCTGCACCACTGCCAGGCCTTCCAAGGGTTGGGGTGGGCAATCCCTGCTGATGAGTGGAAGAGTACCTCACGGGAATCGTGCACAGATCATGCAGATCTGTAATCTGTATTTTAATCCACACTGAATATGAGCCACCCACATGATCCTCACTGAGCATGGATATATATAAGTACCTCATTAAGCTGATAGTATGAGGGACATATGGGGACCCAGGTGGCGCTGTGGTTAAACCACTGAGCCTAGGGCTTGCTGATCAGAAGGTTGGCGGTTCGAATCCCTGTGACAGGGTGAGCTCCCGTTGCTCGGTCCCAGCTCCTGCCAACCTAGCAGTTCGAAAGCACCTCAAAATGCAAGTAGATAAATAGGAACCGCTAAAGCGGGAAGGTAAACGGCGTTTCCGTGTGCTGCTCTGGTTTGCCAGAAGCGGCTTTGTCATGCTGGCCACATGACCTGGAAGCTATACGCCGGCTCCCTCGGCCAATAATGCAAGATGAGCGCGCAACCCCAGAGTCAGTCACGACTGGACCTAATGGTCAGGGGTCCCTTTACCTTTATGAGGGACATTACCATCCATTGTCTCTGACTACTAACGCCTTGTGGCACACAAGCTTAAATACGAATCAGGGCCATTTGTTTTTCAGCACAATCTTCATCTTCTTTTTTTACGTTTTAGAAGACATGCAGAAAATTACATCACTTCCCCCAGCCTTTTTGCTGAAAGAGGAGTTCATAAAAGTCAACAGTCATTGCAAATGTTTGCCATTTTGTTATATATACATTATACTAATTCTGACATTTGCATTGTTATATTTTTATTGCTTGCTTTTAAATGAAGGGTGTATTTTATATTTCTAAAAAGAGAATGGGTGGCCCTTGTTAGGCTGGAAACAAACCATATAAATTGAATAAATGTTGTTGTTTAGTCGTTTAGTCGTGTCCGACTCTTCGTGACCCCATGGACCATAGCACGCCAGACACTCCTGTCTTCCACTGCCTCCCGCAGTTTGGTCAAACTCATGTTCGTAGCTTCGAGAACACTGTACAACCATCTCGTCCTCTGTCGTCCCCTTCTCCTAGTGCCCTCCATCTTTCCCAACATCAGGGTCTTTTCCAAGGATTCTTCTCTTCTCATGAGGTGGCCAAAGTATTGGAGCCTCAGCTTCAGGATCTGTCCTTCCAGTGAGCACTCAGGGCTGATTTCCTTAAGAATGGATAGGTGTGATCTTCTTGCAGTCCACGGGACTCTCAAGAGTCTCCTCCAGCACCATAAATTTGAATTGAATTGAAATAAATTGAATAAATATAAATTCTAAAAGCCTGACTCTCTTCATCCTTGGAGGTCTCTGGTACTATCCTACTCTCATTGGATTCAGTGGAACCTAGCATAGTTTTTGGTCCTTCCGTTATGTGTATATGCATGTATGTATATGGATTACTTTATATAGCACAAATACTAAGTACGAGTTCATCACAGCATTCCTCTTTTACTGTCTCCCTACTGTACAACAGACAAAGTAAATTGGAAGAAAAAACACAACACTTCCTTTCTTCTCTCCTGAGCTGTTAAGGTGAGGAGACTTTTTATCTAGGTGTGTAAAATATAATTGTAGCTCAGAGCCATTATGAAATGAGGGTGTTTCGACGTGGCAAGACTGCCCAAGATAAAATGGCAGATATCTCCCAGATAAATTTCACAGAAATCTTAATAATGTGGAATGAATGTCATTTGTTCTGAACATCACCTGCAGTGATTCCATCTAATTCTCAAGTTATTAAAGTCTAAAGCAGCAGTGAAATTCTATTCACATTTGCAGCTTTTTCTTTTTTCTTTTTGCTACCAAAAGGCAGAATCCCCTTTTAGCTTGTACATGCAATTTCTCTTTCAGGAGGTTACATGCTAAGCATAACAATTGAATGTCATTCCGCTGGTCTTTATTCATTTAATCTGCTTTATGCACCAAGATCATCAATATATAAAGCAGCAAGACAGCTAAGTACCAGCTCTTCTCTCAGCCCTGTATTATCAATGCTTCTATTGAGCAAAGGAGTGCATCTTTCTGCTCAGAATGTTGGTCCTCTCTTTTCAAGAGGTAGTAGTCTGTTAATGTTAATTCTGAGTATTGAATGTACATCCAATAAATTTTACTGAAAACATGGACTGTGCCTGAAGTATCCACATCCCTATGAAATTTGCTCCTTTTTCATGTGGGAATGTTAGGGATGTGCATTAGGATATATTATTAGATAGATCCTATCCAAGCTTGTGTTATCAAGCTTCCAATATCAGCAGAGTGGCATTCCCCTTTTGTGCGCAGCAAAACGTGAGCGTTTAGGTTTGTTAAAACCTGTTCAACAATATTATACTTCCTGGCAAATCGCCTTTATCCCTCTTAAAAGAAATACACGGCACAATAGTCTTAAAATAAGAGTTTACTAACATGACATCCTGAGTTAACAGCATAATCTCAGAAAGGCAGGCTTGCTTAGAAAAGTTACATTTATGTACATGTGGAGACTACTTAGTAAAGTAAGGCTCCATTTGGTCTCTCTCTTGGCAGGAGGCCGAGAGAGACTCTAACACTAAGATGTTGCTTCTCTGAAGTGTGTGGTCCAAGAGAGGGAAAATGGCTACTGGCCAGTGAATTTATCTGCCACCTTTCCATCTCATTTGCATTTGTGGAGGAACAGGAAACTGACCTGGTCAGGTGTTCCTCCATGTGGACACTCTGGGAACTGTTGTGACTTGTCTGCCCCAGTATTCCATCCCGCATTTCAATGTGTAAAGAACAAGATAAAGGTGGGGGAGCCAAATTAGGGATCATGCTATACAGTTATACTTTGAAGTGAGCCCTGATGAGTTTAAGTGACTTTTTTTCAAGTGTGAGGATTGCATATTTTGAATTCATAGAAAAACATTGAATTCATAGAAAAACATGATTGCCCTTTTGGGGGGGGAACTGTCCTCTGGACTTTAAATGGGACACCTTTTTCATGTTTTTGAGCTCATCCTCATCCTAAAAACTGTGTGGGCAGAGGATGGGTCTGGTGGGAGGAGGATAGTGAGAGCCTGAGCAGGAGTTTGTGCAGGCAGAGGGTGGGTCCATGAAGCGGGGAAGATGAGAGCAACAGTGAGTGATATCGCAGGATGTGTCAGGAGTATGGGCAGAAGTCAGGCCTGTGGTGCTTTGCAGGACTGGGGCCTGCCTCAGCTTGTGCTGGAGAAGCAAGGCGTGGCCACACAGGTGAAGACCTCAGCTTGTGCTGGAGAGGCAAGGAGTAGTCTCTCAGGTGAGGCCACTTGTTATCTCACTGCACCTGGTGGCAGGAGCTGGGAGGGATAAAAGCCCAGCATTTCCCTTCAGCTCTTTGCCACAGCAACGCTATCCCTGCCTGGTTGCATCTGGCCTCTTGCTCCGTGGACCCTTGCCTTGCCGATGTCTTGATCCTTGCTCCGTGGACCCTTGCCTTGCCGACGCCTTGATTCTTGCTCCATGGACCCTTGCTTTGCCGACGTCTTGATCCTTGCTCCGTGGACCCTTGCCTTGCCGACGTCTTGATCCTTGCTCCGTGGACCCTTGCCTTGCCGACGTCTTGATCCTTGCTCCATGGACCCTTGCCTTGCCGACGTCTTGATCCTTGCTTCGTGGACCCTTGCCTTGCCGACGTCGTGATCCTTGCTCCGTGGACCTTCGCCTTGCTTCTTGTTCCTTGAACCTTCGCCATGCTTCTTGTTCCTTGAGCCTTCGCCTTGCTCCTTGTTCCTTGGACCCTTGCCTTGCCGACGCCTGGATCCTCGACCCTTGGACCCTTGCTTTGCCTTCGCCTTGCTCCTCGGCCTGTGGACCTTTGCCTTGCTTCTTGTTCCTTGAGCCTTCGCCTCGCTTCTTGTTCCTTGAGCCTCCGCCTTGCTTCTTGCTCCTTGGACCTTCGTCTCTGCCTTGCTCCTTGACCCTGCAACTGCCTGCTGCTGGACCCTCAGCCCTGCACCTGTTCCTGCTTCTACACCACCATCTTGCCTCTGGTCCTGACGCCCGCCGACCGGACCGTGACAGGATGTGTGCTTGGGGTGGGGCCAGGAGGAGGAGCTTAAGAGAGAGAAAGTTTTTGTGTGGACAGAGGGTGGGTTGTGGAGAGCGAGAGAGGGGATTTGCATGGCCCTGGTGGAGAGGGAGAGGGAGTTTTTGTGCTCGCAGAGACAGGTGGGTCAGAGATGAAGCCTCGGAGTTGGAGAATGAGGGAAAGTAATGGATTGCTTTGAAGTCATTTCTGCACCAGGTAAAGTAATTGTTAGCCCCCTAATTTCTCCCTGATCTGTCCCATAGTTTGCCTGACCAAACATGGCAACCCTATGCAAACCCCAAGGCCATGACATAGAGATCTGCTCCACTAGCCCAGCAAAAGAGGGGGACTCCAGGTTATTTACTGAGTCGTGCACAATGTCTTCAAAGGATGGTGCAGATATAAAAGTTCCATTGGCATGGTGCCTCACTAGACGAATTTAATTCGTTCCACGGGTCTTTTCTTATAACAAAAAATTCGTCTAGTGAATCCCATAGGAATGCATTGAATTTTTTTTTTGCCCATAGGAACGCATTAATTGAATTTCAATGCATTCCTATGGGAAACTGCGATTCGCTAGACGAATTTTTCATAAAACGAATTCGTCTAGCGAGGCAACCTCTGCTCGAAAAATCCTTTCGTTAAGTGGAAATCATTGCCCTCCCCCCAGCAACTATTACCCCTTTGAAAGAAAGCGCATGGTGACCTTTTGGGGGAGGCTTGCCAACAGGAAACTGAAAAGTTTCCATAAGTTCCTAGAAGTACCTAGAACTTGCTTCCTTTTGGCACCGTGATCTTGGTCATTATCCATTAATTGGATTTTTTTTTTTTGCTATAACTTATTCTTCCTTGACAGTGTCTCATTATTTCAGGCAATTAGTTGCAACACCTGGTAAAAGACATCCCACCTTTAAAGAAAAATAGATTTCTTTCATGATTTTTTTTTCATTTCTTATCTCTAAGAAAGCCAAAACTTTGTAAAGGCTTGGCTGGCAAACAGAAAGAGGGGTGGGGAAAGGCAGATGAGAAGCTATACTTTTAGAAGCAGGCTTGATAATCCATGGCTGGCGTCACTACTGGCGTCGTCCAGGGTCTGTTCCTCCTGGGTCCCACAGAGCTTCTGTCTTGCCATTTAAGTGGAAGGTTGAATTCACTTATGAGAAGCAAACTTTTTAAAACTGTGATTGAATACATCATTGCATTCAGTTGTAGTCAAGGAGACCTGTCTTTCGCCCCTCATATCATGTGACCTGGGCTTCACCAACAGCAACAGTGTGAGGAGGGAGAAGGTCGAAAGTGTCTCTCCCTGTGTGTACATATACACATGATAATACACACATATGCACAGTGCTAGTTACAGGTAGGTAGCCGTGTTGGTCGGAGTCGAAACAAAATAAAAAAATTCCTTCAGTAGCACCTTAAAGACCAACTAAGTTTTTATTTTGGTATGAGCTTTTGTGTGCATGCACACTTCATCAGATAAAGTGTGCATGCACACGAAAGCTCATACCAAAATAAAAACTTAGTTCTTAGTTCTTCTTAGTTCTTAGGTCTTTAAGGTGCTACTGAAGGATTTTTTTTTTATATGCACAGTGGTTATCCACCCCTTTTTCCAAGTTACCATACATTTTCTACAGATCAGTTTCATTTGTTGAGACATTAGTGTTACATTAGGAAGAAAAGGGGGAAAGAGGTGGAGAGGGCCATAGTGAGTGGGGGGTGGAGTTGGGTGGCGATGCTTCTATTTTACTTAATGTATGTGTGGGGTTTTGTGTCGGCGTCGCTTGTGCAGGCTCTTTGCTATTCACTTTTGTTCCTTTGGTGGTGAGAGAGGTCGGGGTTGGCCTAGGGTGTGGTTGGTTGGTTGTGATTGGCTGTGGTGAACTTTGTTTTCATGTGATGAGTGGGGTGGGTCGGTGTTTTTGAATCAGGTTAGCTATATTGGTTCGTATACTGTTGGTGGATTCTTGTGGATGAAGGCGTCTTCTTTCATAGAATCATAGAATCGTAGAGTTGGAAGAGACCACAAGGGCCATCCAGTCCAACCCCCTGCCGAGCAGGAAACACCATCAAAGCATTCTTGACATATGCCTGTCAAGCCTCTGCTTAAAGACCTCCAAAGGAGACCACCACACTCCTTGGTAGCAAATTCCACTGCCGAACAGCTCTTACTGTCAGGAAGTTCTTCCTAATGTTTGTCCCCGTGTCAGTTTCAGTTTATTTCAATAAATAACACACACACACACCCAGTGCTGGATTTAGGGTGGTGAAGGGGGTTCCTTGGCAAAATTGGGAAGACCTAGAATTAAGAAGATCCATTTGTGGACGCCAAATTTTGGCCTGGCACAAGGTGCCATATTACAGAAGATTACCAAATTCTGCCACTACCCTCCCTTCCAACACACCCTATCATTATGAAGGGCATTTTGCTACTGACAAAGATAATAAACTATGCACACACAAGTTACGTTAACATTCTTTGCTCTCCAGAGGGGGAGAATGTGTGTCATACAATTGACGATTTTCTGCATTCTTCTATGGAGGCAATGTATAAAGGAAAACGTTAACAGTATTACAGGCTGCAGTGGCATATTCAGCATCGAGACCTTTCAGCAGAGCTTCCTGGGTTATGGGTGCTCCTGACTGGCACCCATGGTGAAAGGCTCTGACAGGGAGGTCAGACTCTCTGCCAAGGATGGGAAGGCATGTAATTAGAAATACATTTACACTGGCAGCCTCTGCCTTGCGGACTCTTCAGCTCATACTCATTTAAATCATTTCAAAACACGAGAAGCCATTATCAGGTGTACGTCTTCTTTCTGCTCACCTTAATGACAGACGAACGCCGGGAAACTTTAATCAAAGGATGCTTTATTAAACTGCTGGCCTGTGCCTGCTTGGGTTGTGAGAACGGAAACGTAGGCGCCATTAGTCCAAAAAAGGAAAAAGAACACAAAACATGGTTTTAACTTCTCCAGCCTCTTTTAACCAAAGCTAGATCTGAATTTGCTGAACTTAGTAGCATAGGATGAATGGGGAACTTCTCTCTCATATACAGACACAGTGTTGCAAAAACAAAAGAATCTACAATTTGGGTTGTCACTTATTGCTGTCTCCGTTGCCACCTACCAACCACACTTGGACATATAACATGGATTCAGGACCCAAACAGGGCACACCAGTGGCGATGTCCTATCTGACTTCCCACCTGCACCCTACACCTACACCCAGCGGCATAGCGAGCCACCGCGACACCCGGGGGAGCAAATTGCCATGCCCCCGGGGGGGCGTCGCTACGTAACGACGCATGCGTGCTACGTAGAGGGGGATAGCCCGCCGCACCAGTGGACGCTCCGTTTAGGCTCCGTTTTGAAATCACGGGGGTGCATCCTGCTGCACATGCGTGCTATGTAGAGGGGGATCACGCCCCCCCACGACTTCTAAGCGGAGCATCCAGGCTCCAGGCAGATAGCCCACTGGCACAGCGCTCCGTGCCAAGCGAACTATTTACCGGGAGGCTGGAGGAGCTCGCCTTGGGAGTTGCTGGGTGGGACGCCGACTGTCACCCCCCATAGTGGAACCCGAGGCGGCCCACCCCCTAGCTCCGCCCCTGCCTACATCCTACACCTGCAGCAGCAAGCGGGTTGGAAGTTGTGTTTTTTTTAGTTGCCCCAGAGAACTGGTCCATCAAAGTATTCTGGGTATTAGAATTGCAGGTGGTTTGCAGCTTCCCAGTGCAGACTGTAGTACTGCTGCCACAGGTAAGCTTGCTGTAGGTGGGTAGGTGATGGTGACGGTGTTGGATGGGCCTTCTCCTTGGGAGCCAGCCCTGGATGAAACATCCAAGGAATTTCAAGGGGAACAATTTTTTTTGCTAAGATTAGAGACGGTTTGGTCAATGTTAGTCTTGGTGGACAACTGCCAGCAGCCACAGCCATCGCAGTCAATCAGAGCAGTACTTCACCAACATTTGGAAAGCATTATGTTGGCTGGGCCAGAGACTGAAGCAGCTTTGAAATATTTCTTCACCTCATCTCTGAATCCTGCACCAACGTGAGATTGACAGCTTTTCTCCTGGCAGTGATTCTGTACCTTTAATCATTATGCCCCCGTTAATGTATTGGCTCCTCTAGGAAGAAAATCCAGGGGGTCCCTGCAGAAGGCTGCCCTTCCCTAGAGATAGGTGAGAAATTCGATCCAAATCACTTTTAAAGATGAACCTACCCAATTCCCCCTTCCTGAAACAATATGCAAACTCAATTACGCCCACCCTTCAAAATTCACACTTTTCTGAATTTTGTGATACGGTTCTCTAGCCAAGCAATGTGTACAAAAATGCACATACTGGGATAGTGTGTGCAAAGAAATGCACATATTAGGTTGGGTGGTTTTTTTTAAGAAGACAAAAATGCATTATATTTGGGAAATTGCTTTGAAAAAAATTGCATATAAACACATGTACAAGGATAAATTCTTGGTACTGCTGAATTTTCAGGAGGACTTTCAAAAACTGATGTGGAAATGTGAAGAGCTGAAGAGTGGGAAAATAAGAAACGGAAATGGTCAAATATGCAAATCCCTATCTTTTCCCCCATTTTTTTCTAACAAACCACCTGAACCTATGAAAGAACCACTACAAATGATCTTAAAATAGCCTTTCCTTTTCTTGATGTTCAGCTTTTAAAACCTCCTGGAGCTGGTCCTGGAGCACGGATGTGAATCTCCTAACTCCGCCATAATTTGAAATGGCACTCCTGGATGGCTCCTGCTGGGTGATGCCACCAATCATCAGAGTGAAGACTACCCGCCTTTCTGCTCACTCTCACGCCACCTGCCCCGCCGCTGCCACATTCTCTCATCTCTCAAGTTGCCTACCTTGGAAACACTATCTTCCTCCCTTCCTTCTCTAGACTATTTATCTCCACGGTCTGCTACAGTGGGCAGCAGAATTCAAGCAGCAGGTCTCCACCCACCCTGCTGTTTCCCAGCCCTTGAAGAAAGCAGACAACAAAAGCCTGGACAACCCCAAAATGAATAAATCTCCTCCCAGATGTCGTTGCTATATGTTTGACATTCATTTTTGTTGGAAGCGGTGTGTAACCGGGTCCAAAGGAAACCAGACATTTTTGTTGTTCTTCCTCTGCCTTTAACAATAGCTCGACAAACAAAAACTTAGCAGGTGAATCTTTTTGCCAGCGTTTCTCTCCACACCAGGAAATCCTGGATGGGATATATATATATATATATATCATACTGATGTTCCAGGCAAAGAAATATGCTGTTTTGGGGGTTTGTTTGTTTTTTAAGGAAATATTTTTGTTGACGTTTTCACAATACAATTAAAAGAACAAACAAATCTAAAAGAAATAAAGAAAAGAAAAGAAACTGAAGAAAGAAGAAACGGAAAAAGAAACTACAAAATCTTCCCTTACCACTATATCTTAACTTTCATCCCCTACAGAGGATTTGGGGTTTTTTAAAGTGGAAAATAATGTTCCTAGGGGTGTTGGAGAATTCTGATGTAAATGGACATGGGATGGAAATTCCTGTTGTCTGCGTATAAATTCCACATCCAGAGAAGAAATCAACCCAGTGAATATAATCTGCCTTTGCTGCTGCTGTTGCTTTCAGTCTGCAAACAATATGTCTGATTCCCCCACTGCTTCATAAATACCCAGGGCGCGCAGGGCAATTCCATAACTCCTTGCTACTCTCAGATACCAGTCCTGCTACAACATACAATGTTGCTAGAAAGTGGCGGCGTAAAATGTGCCTCTAAGCTGACCCCACTCAGACCTCAGATGTTCCAAGATGAGCATCCCTTACAGCAGGTGTGGGAAACCTCTAGATGTTGCTGAACTACAACTCCCATCATCCCTGGCTGGGGCTGATGGGAGTTGGAATCCAACAACCTTTGGAGAGCCAGTCTTCCCCATCTTCCCAAGAGGTGCACAAATGCTATCCTCTTGTGCATGTTGTGAATTTCCTAGTAACTGTACTATTACATTCAGTGGCAGGGGTGCCGACTTGAATGAAATATTGGGCCAGATAAGCCCCACCTGGCATAATCGATCACATGATGCAGCACACACACACACACACACACACACACCATTTTGATGGCAATAACCATCAATTGGGGGGAAACCCCTCAAATATTTTATGGGGGGGGGGCGAAGGGACCTCAGCCCCTAGGAGTTGGCTCCTATGTTCAGTGGAGTAGGGTCAAATCCTGATTCTGAACCAGAAGCTAGATAGTGTGTTTTATTCCAGTTCAGACTCAACAGAGGGTTTAAAATCATGGTCCATGTTCTGTTCTGGCTTGAGGGGAGGGGGTTAAATCCTAATTCTTTCATTTGTTCAGCCTATGAAGGGTAAATTTTGTAAGGTGGATGAGATTGGGGGGGGGAGTATAGTGTCCTTCACCATGGTTACCAAATTCAGAAAGGTAATTAAAGAATGCATTCTGTCTCAAATATCATGGGTTTTTTTTTCATTTTTTTTTTCACCAAAGTTAACAGAGAGAGACCAACCTGTTCCTGGCATTCTTAAAGTGTAAGCAGCTAAGGAAACTTCAAGGGCAGCTACATTTCCCTCTCATTTCTAAAGGAAAGCACAAGTTCAAAAAACTGTTTTTATTTTTTTAAAAAAATCCCTTTTAATTAGGTGCCATTTTTGATGTCAACTACATGAGAGGGAGAGAGACAACCACCATGCAGCAGCTAGGATGAGAGAGAGAGAGAGAGAGAGAGAGAGAGAGAGAGAGAGAGAGAGAGAGAGAGAGAGAGAGAGAGAGAGAGACCCATACATCTGAAAAACAAATGCTATCCGCTAAAATTCATAGTAGTTACCTCACAGTGATTGCAGATGGTGCAGAAAGGAAAGCGCCCAGAAAGTTGCAGCTACAGATATAGATAATATAGATACAGATATACCCAAACATAATTTACTTTTACACTGCAGAGTTTTTATGACCTTTTTTGCTAGCAAGATTTATTTTTGTGAATATGGAATCAGCCCTCCACACTTAAGGTGACTTAACAGCTTTATAACCTAATCACACACTCATTTACTTGGAAGTAAGCCCCAATGGGTTGTATGTCATTGTGATGTCATGTGACTGACATGTGGCCACCTCTCAAATTTGGCTCATGAGGCACTTCCTGATAAGGATCAGGCCTGTGGTGCCACAAAGGTTCCCCACTCCTGATCTGTAGTCAGAGGAGGAGAAACAACGCCATGTTGTATTTTGCCATACTGATTCTCATTTCCAGAAGTGTCTCCAGCTATTGAGTTTCTATGGTGGTACATTGCCTCTCACAAACATAATACATGAGATTCTTAACAGAACTGGTCAGATCTATTTACCAAACGGGGGTGGGTGGGGTGGGAATCTGATTTTGCCATTTTAGTAGTCCTCTTCTTTAAATTCCAGACTCACAACTACAGAATCGCAGGGTTGGAAGAGGTTACGAGAAAATATCTAACACAACTATTAAACTGCAGTATGTGATATTACCTTCTCTACTTTGATTACACATGGAAATGTCATCTAAATCCAATTGTATATATTCCCTTGGGAACCCTGCCTGAAGCTTTTTCATTTCTGCTTTGAACATATGTAACCACAAAAGATGCAACTCAGTTCCAGCGAGTCATTTTTTTTAAATAATTCACTAATGGAGGTGTAATTATCTCTATGGTTCTTATTATAAAATACAATAATAATCTGGCACTGTTTCTCTCTCCCAACCCTCCCGCCCACCCCTCTCCGCCATCTTCACTCCTCCTTGCTTTTAACAAAAGACTTGACCTTGCATAACATTGACCAGCCCAATAAATGAAATGAGAATTAAATGAAATATAGTTTAGCAGACTGGAGCCAAATTAATGGGCTATTGATTGACAACTGTGTTAGAAGCTCATCATCTTGATTTGAGGATTAAGACAAGGGAGAGCCACTGGAATCATATTTTGCTCAAAGAAAGACTGATGATGAATGCTGATATCATGGGTTGAAACAGTGGAGGCTTCTGTTGAAATTAGCAGGATTACCATTCAAGTCTTGGTTGTTTAGGTTATAAATATTGGTATGTGCATCATGCTTTCTGAGTAAAGAATAGATTATTCACATTACGCTTTCTATCAGAAAGTTGTTTTTCACATCTCTGTAGTGCTGGGGTTCTAGGGTTGATTCACATAAGATAGGTCTGACCAACACAAAACCTCCTGGCCACTTCCTCTTTCTTTTCTATAATCTAGCTCCTTCAGGAGGAGGAGAAGGAACTGCAGAAGGAACAACGGTCTTAAATAACTCGATGCCTGAAATGTCAACACTTCCTGTTGAGATATAGGCTTTCACAACAACTATTCCCCTCTGCAGATGTAGGGAACCTATTAGAGCAGTCCTGGAGCCTTCCTTACATATCTTTAGGTGCCAGGCCATAATGTTTCTCTTTAACCAAGCCTTTGGCTGATTAACATTCTATGTCAGGCTTCCTAAACTAAGGCCCGGGGGCCAGATGCGGCCCGCGAGGCTCTTTTATGCGTCCCCCGGCAACCCCCTTGCCCGCTGCCGCCACCCGCTCTTAATGGCACGCTGCAGCTGCCCACTTCCAGGTCCCCGGAGCGTCGGAAATAGCTTGCGAGCATGCGCAAGCATCATTTCTGGCGCACTTTCCAGTGTTCTGGCAACCCGGAAGTGCGCTGGAAATCGTGTGTGCTCACGCGTATGGGCGCGCACTCCTGCGCGCTCGGGCCCGCAGCACAAGCAGCGCTGGAGGCACCGGCCCTCGGCGAGATAAGTTTGGGGACCCCTGTTCTATGTATTATAAAATGTGTTTGTGGGAGGGGGGTATTGGTTTGTTCTTGTTCTTTTTTAATTCTGTATTTTGTGTTCTCATTTTGTATTTTTTGGTTGTGAACCACCCTGCGATCTTTGGATTTAAAGGACAGCATACAAATTTAATTGATGATGATGATGATGATGATGATTCAGAAAATCTGTATGTGTGTGCTCACAAACATTTTAAAAGCAATTGCTATTACTCAGGCACTTACACTATGACTACATACAATAACGCTATCAATAAGTACATTTTCAACCTTATTACAGAGCCGTCAAAGAGAGCATAGCATTTTAAAAGAGTGTTATATGAGTTAGCCGAGGCATATTTCAGTTTGGGAACAGCACATAAAAATTTGTTGCATCATAAATAAGGCCAGGTTTGGAGTACACAAATTGACAGTATTACTCTTCTTATACATCTCAAAAGCAAAATGGGCGAAAGTGACAGTCTCAATAACTCTTGGCTCATAATTACGGGAGCAAATTTTCAAATGGGTTTCTGACTACCTACCTGAGCTTGAAAAGGTATTGGTTTTGTTTTGGCCTAGACCACAATCGTTGTCAGTTAAAGGGCAGATTCAGACAAACTTCACGGCACATACAGATCACATATTTCCCTCTCACTCATCAAACATGCCTGTGTGGTATAGTGGTTAAGAGCAGTAGACTCGTAATCTGGGGAACCGGGTTCGCGTCTCTGCTCCTCCACATGCAGCTGCTGGGTGACCTTGGGCTAGTCACACTTCTCTGAAGTCTCTCAGCCCCACTCACCTCACAGAGTGTTTGTTGTGGGGGAGGAAGGGAAAGGAGAATGTTAGCCGCTTTGAGACTCCTTTGGGTAGTGATAAAGCGGGATATCAAATCCAAACTCTTCTTCTTCTTCTGTCACGGTTGTGTGTCTGCAATGTTTCTGAACTGTGATTCCCATTAGCCCCAGGCAACATGGCCAATGGCCAGGAGTAGGGGGAGTTGAAGCCCAGCAATACCAGAACACCAGGCTAGACAACCCAATCAAGTAGTTGGAGCAGGCCTGCCCCAATTGGATTTTACACAGATATACAGCTCCATGTTTGAAGGTCTCCTTGGCAAAATCATTGCAGGTGGGCCCTCATGGGCTTTTGTCTGAGGCAGGCTAAGGTGTGTTACAACCAGCGCCAGGAATCTGAGACTAGCTGCATGTTAATTTTCCTCAGTTCTCCAGAGTTGTAATGCCATGTCAGTTGGCAATTATTATGGCAGCTAGAACCAGCACTGCTCAGTATGTGAGTCTGGGATCAGGGCCGGTGCTAGGGTTTTTTGCGCCCTAGGCGAGATCACCTTCTGGTGCGCCCCCCCCCACCAAAAATAAAATAAATAAATAAATAAAAATAGAAAAATAGAAAATAGAAAAATAGGAAATAGGAAAAAATAAAAAGTAGAAAAAAAAACAGCTGAGAGGCGCGGGGAGGTGGTCCCAGGCTCCCGCTCCCGCAGGAGCACAAGCCTGGGGCCACCTCGCTGCGCCTGTCAGCTGTAGCCTGTAGAGCGGCTTCAGGCCGCTCTCCGGAGGCACGCGCGCACTCGGGATAGCGGACTGAAGCCGCTCTACAGCCGACAGGCACAGCAAGGTGGCCCCAGGTTCACGCTCCCGTGCGCCTCCAGAGCTTCCCACGGGAGCCTGGGGCCACCTCACTGCGCCTGTCAGCTGTAGCCTGTAGAGCAGCTTCAGGCTCTACAGAGCTTCGTGGGGGGAGGTGAGCCTGGGGCTGCCTCCACTGCACCTGTCAGCTGTAGAGCGGCTTCAGGCCACTCTCCGGAGGCACGTGTGAAGCCGCTCAGCACCGGGGGGGCAGGCTGGCCAGCGCCCCCTCAATTCTGGCGCCCTAGGCAGCTGCCTAGGTCGCCTGAATGGACGCGCCGGCCCTGTCTGGGATTCTTTTAATTGAGTGGCCCAAGGTAAGCACCATCAGTAGACTCTGCTGGGGCTCCAACAGCTACCCAAGGGCGCTACGTTCTGGGGGGGGGGAGTGTCAAGAACTCCAAAATCAAGGAGCTTGTCCGCCTTCCCCCTTACCTTGCAATTTCTGCATTAACATATGTTGCCATTTTTTCCTCATCCACCTAAAAATATACTTTGTCCCTTCTGTGCCCCCTCCCCAGAATTTTTTTCCTGATGTGCTCCTGGCCCCAGAACCATAGGGGCATATGGCATTTTCCGCAATCTGTCCTTCTCGTGCCTCAATCATGGCCTGGCTTAGTATCCATCTCCAAAGGACATCACCTTTGGTTTCAGTAAAAGCTGAATTCTGCAAGCCAAAAAACAACAAGATTTCTTCAGCTTTTTGCTGTGTTGCACCAGTTGTTCCCTTTTGGCAGACAGCAGTCGCCTCCAGACTGTCAGCATTTTGTAGGAGGAACTGAATCACATACTAGAAATATAGGTTTGTACAAATGAAGTGGATTGATGTGCTCTGGCACACACACAAAAATCAACTAAAAGAGAGACTTTTAAGTGGTTAAGTATGTGACATCGAAATGCACTAAAAAGTATTCAATAAGCAATTGATGGTAAGATACATAAACCCCATGCAAGCAAATCATGATGATGAAACAAACAAACAAACAAACAACAACATTTATATGCCGTCCATCTGACTGGGTTGCCCCAGCCACTCTGGGCAGCTCCTGATAAGTGCTCAGTATTATATAAATTCCCTGTGAACAAATCAGAATGTATTTTCAATAAAAGTGGACATCATATACAAGCCACATAGGCTTTGTGGAAGCAAATCAGGTTGAATACTCAATTAAAAGGTTATCTGGAAGAACCCAGAGACGAGACCACATTGCTTCCCTAAGGAACTCCTCCCATTTCTATAATTACTATTTAGATTTTCCTTCACCTGAGAAAGAAAGAAAAAGGAGAGCAATCAAACAAGAAGAGGAATCTTGTATAAATGTTCCAACAGTGTTGTATTCGTTGACTTTGTATATGTGTTAATGAAAGACAGAGTAAAAAACAAACAAAAAACCAGAATGTAGAAAAAACCTTTTGAGTCTTAATGATTAGAACTGACTTCAGAAAAGAGTCTGTTATGTGTGGAACATAGTAGTTGAGAAATGATGCTTGGTGGCTTGCACAATGGTTAGGGAAAGAGACGGTGAAAGAGAGGCTGGGAAATGAAAATCATGTTAATGATCTACCTGAAAAGAGGTTTTTTAATAACACAAAATTGGAACTTTTATAGAGAAATAATGGAATATTGCTTTTTGATAAGTCGCTTCAGAGCAGGGATCGGAGTGCAAATTACTGTTATTTGCTGTAAGTGGTTTTCCATTAAGATGGCATTAATATGAAACATTCTCTTTTCCTTTTCATCAAGACATTTCACAGTATTTCTACCATTTTAAGACACAGTATATTAATTTAATAAAATTATATATAATCTCACATGCTTTTTATGCACTTCATTAGCTTCTCCCCACCCCTGCCTGCTACTGTCAAGTTCATTGTATTGCCAGCACCCCATAGTTATACGTCAACTAATAAATCTTTCTTCCAGAACAGGATGCAAATCAAAAGATGGCATAATTAAAACATCCCATTTATTTATTTGTCATTAAACAATCACACAAAGCAATGTGTTCACAGGAGAAGTAGAAGCTGCATTACATCAAGTAAAACTTTTGTCTACTCTAGAGGCAGGAGTGGGGTTACTGGTTCATTTTGTTTTTGCTTTTGCTTTTTTAAAAGTTGTGTATTTTGTGTTCTCATTTTGTGTGTTTATGTTGTGAACCACCCTGTGATCTTCAGGTGAAGGGTGGTATACAAATTTAAATAGCAGCAGCAGCAACAACAACAACAACCTCTGCCCCCAATGACCTAATTGGGTCCCTCAATTTGGTCCACAAGGCCATTTTGGCCAAATCATCCCCAACTGCTCTACAACTGAAACACAGCTTGGTTTTTGCAGGCCATGCACAGAGTTGTATGTGGTACTTTGAATCAGATGGCCATCTCTGCTTGCATAACATCTGGTGCTTGGGGCTTAAAAGAGGCTGTACTTGCACCCACACAATTCAGTTTCAATGTGCATGGAGAGGAAAGCTGGTCGCTTGATGTCCTTGCAACGAGTGGCCCATGGAGAGTGTGGGAGAGAGTGGACCACTGCCTGGACTCAGTTCCTCACCTCTGGCCTACTGTGTCAGCAGCTTTTCAGGGTCTCTAATAGGGAAGGGTCTTTAACATCACCTGTTCCTGATCCTTTGTTCTTCTTTTAATGGAGGCTGTCAGTGATTGGACTTGAGAACTTCTGCTTGCAAAGCATGCACCCTACCATTGAACTATGGGCCTTTCCTCAAAGGAAGGCAAGGCAAGGCCTTTCCTCTGAGCCCACAATCCTCTTTTGTCTCTCGCACACACATACACACTATCTGCCATCTGGGAAGCATGATTTTCTCTAACACGCAAAAGGATCTCTCTTAGTTTTCAAAACAACAAGGCTTTCTCCTTCCAACTGCAATACGGCCCTAAGTCAGCGAGTATTTTTCATCAAGGAAACATGCCAAAAATAGCAAAAGTAGAGGCAAAGAAGGTAAGTTATCCGTAACGAAAGACAAAGCCACGGGCATCAGTCTTTATGTGTAATTTTCTATTCACGGGCCCAGACGCAGTGAACCCGTGTCTGATGGGGCCCACGATTGTAGGAAGACACACAGGACAAACATCTTGGGTTCAAACAGGCCAAAACTTTATTGATCAGATGCAAGTACGTAGGTTTTGGCGTAGGCGTTGGGTATGTATCTTATATCAACCAACCGGTTGATTATTTTGCAGGGTCATGGAACCATAGAAATGTAAGGCGACAAATGTAATCGTTGTCCAGTGCAAGAAAGGCTGAGATCATATATTCACTTATTGGGTAGAGTAAGACCCATTAAACTCAGTGTGGCTTATATCTGAGCAGTCACGTGTGGAATTGCATTGTCAGAGGCACTTACTTTCTTCACTTAAACTTGCTACTCCTGGTAATTTTATCCACAGAGGAGGTTGGATCTGGCCTACAACGTTGAGGCTTCCTAACTTGATCTTGTGGTTTTAAGTAATTGAGGCCCCCAGGAGTCACTCTAGGTGTTGCAGTACCTCAGCAATTTGCTTTTTGTTTGTCTCTCATTGCTCCTCATTAGTCTGCTTCTAATAATGATAATTGTACCATAAGTATTCCTTTCATTCGGCATTCCTCTGTGCAAATTTCACTTATAATGAGAGATAAGCAAATTCATTCCAATTATCTCCATCAGATTAACCACGGGGAGATGCCCTCAGATGTTGAGATCCAGGATAAATTCCGGAGTATCTAATTGCCCACACTAATCTACCTGGGACTGGGAAAAGGGGAGAGAAAGGGATGGAATGAAGCCAGATATCCAGATTGGTTGGCGGTTAGCAATTCCTAGCGAACAACTGGCATTTTCACTGGAACCTTAAAAAGTATATTTATTCAAGGTTTCATGATAAACTTCAGGCAAGGAATTACGCAGAAATACATAAACAAACAGTTAGCTTTTCTCCCTCTGTCTCTCCAACTTTCCATATCTCTTCCTAACTCTGAAGTCTCGCCAATCAGCTGATTGTCAGGGCTTGTGCAGGTGGCATGTGGGATGTGGGACAGGGCAAAACATTCCAGGGTGGGATAAACTGTTGAAAGAGATTCAACCTCCCTCCTCCCAACAACCCCAAACTGGGTGAGTTGAATGTCCTCTTACAGACGGCTCCAGCAAAGAATCGTAAGATTTATGCTTAAGTAAACTACTATTAATTACTCTTCTGCATCTAGTGTTTTTCTTGGAATGCATGGAACTGCAAAGGTCTGCTACTCAGCTAAGCGAGTTGGAAGTGCCCCAGGACTTGGGGCTCAAATCTCAACAATAGACTTCACAAACAAGACTTTGAAGTGGTGCATGCTCTGGTTATCTCCCACTTGGACTACTGCAATGCGCTCTGCGTGGGGCTACTTTTGAAGGTGACCCAGAAACTACAATTAATCCAGAAAGTGGCAGCTAGACTGGTGACTGGGAGTGGCTGCCGAGACCACATAACACCGGTCCTGAAAGACCTACATTGGCTCCCAGTACATTTCTGAGCACAATTCAAAGCGTTGGTGCTGACCTTTAAAGCCCTAAACAGCCTCGGCCCAGTATACCTGAAAGAGCATCTCCACCCCCATCTGCCTAGACACTGAGGTCCAGCGCTAAGGGCCTTCTGGCAGTTCCCTCATTGTGAGAAGCGAAGTTACAGGGAACCAGGCAGAGAGCCTTCTCGGTAGTGGTGCCCACCCTGTGGAACGCCCTCCCACCAGATGTTAAAGAGAACAACAACTACCAGACTTTTAGAAGACATCTGAAGGCAGCCCTGGTTTAGGGAAGCTTTTAATGTTGGATGGATTACTGTATTTTAATATTTTGTTGGAAACCCAGCCAGATGGGCGGGGTATATATAATATGTTGTTGTTGTTGTTGTTGTTGTTGTTGTTGTTGCTGCTGCTGCTGCTGCTGCTGCTGCTACTCTTAACTATTAAAATAAGTGTTATTTATGCATATAAAGTCCAAAACAATGCATTTCTCTCCCTTGAGCCCAAGAGAGGGTCTTCTTCTTTCTAGAACTCCTTTGTAGCAGTCCATAAATTATAGTTTATCTGTCCTCACCAACTCCTCTATGCACACTCAGCAAAACAACCAGCCAGCCTCCAACTTGCATGTGTCCTATCACTACCTAAGACGCACACATGCTCCCATTTAAAGGGAGTGAACAAATTGACAAGGCAATGATTCAGTACTTCTGTGACCTTAATAGAGTCACAAGATTTTGCAGCTGTTACATTACATTACAAAGGTTTTCTCCCCCCCCCAATACAATTTATTCTTTATAAAAATACATTTCCTAACAAATACAGTACAAACACTAACACCATCTAATATTGCAGACTAGAATGTGGAATATACATCTTGTCTTTCCTTTTCTAAGCATAAGAGGCAGTGGCAAGCTGATGACCAGCGTCTCATTTAGTTCCTCCCCAATGCTGAAATATTGGTGGTTGACGGTAGCAGATATCTCACTGCACGCCTACACTAGTTGCTCAGAATCAATCGGAGCCAATTTGAGGACTCTAACGCTTATTGCTCACGCTGACTGAATTGCAACCTGCAGAGTTAGCTATGTCAACACAGAGCAACTAGTGCTGGCAGGGTGTAGCTAAGGTTTAAAACCGAACCAATTTGGCGAGGCACAAATTGCACTTGCTGTAGCTTACCAGAGTGAGATGTTATATTTGTAAAATCAAAGGAGCCATTCCAGTTCTTTACAAACATATAGCGAAATTTCAACTGATACACGAGTATGATTCATCATAAATGGCACAGAGTTTGGAAGCTTGGATACCGCGGATGCTGGAGTCTGACCAAGCAAACCTCCTGCTTTTTAGGGTGTTGGCTACACTCTCCTTGCCTCAAATTTGGTACAGTGTTCCTTCACATCACTTACATTTGGAGCACATCCACCTTGGCAACTTCCCACGCACTAAGTTCAGTACTTTCATTCTGTAGCTTTCTAAGCCTCCTGCAGCGCATGACAGAAATGGGATTTAAGGGCTTTCATGACAAGTATGATACAGAAGGGAATAATATTTGGGGAGTCAGGGTTTGATTCACTTTATAAGGTAATGTAGGGATGCGGGTGGCGCTGTGGTCTAAACCACTGAGCTTCTTGTGCTTGCCGATCAGAAGATCAGCGGTTCAAATCCCCGCAACGGGGTGAGCTCCTGTTGCTCTGTCCCAGCTCCTGCCAACCTAACAGTTCGAAAGCATGGCAAAAAGTGCAAGTAGATAAATAGGTACCGCTCTGGCGGGAAGGTAAATGGCGTTTCCGTGCACTGTTCTGGTTTCGGTGTTCCATTTTGCCAGAAGCGGCTTAGTTATGCTGGCCACATGACCCGGAAAAACTGCGGGCAAATGCCGGCTCCCTCGGCCAGTAAAGCAAGATGAGCGCCACAACCTCAGAGTCGTTCATGACTGGACTTAACTGTCGGGGTCCTTTACCTTTTTATAAGATAATGTAACGCAATGGAGGCAAGAAGTGGGCCAGATTGAAATATTTGTTTATTCTTATTAATGAGAAAAAATAGCTAACTGATTTTTCTGTAAGGTTATTCACAGTTGTTACTTTTGCGGTTCAAGAGCCAATTCTAAGATTCACCATGGGGTGGGGTAGGGTGGGGACTGTTCTTGAGGTAGCGGCCCTACTTCAAAATCTCCTTGCGTGTGGACAACATATATAACAGACTTTCTCCATTTCTTTTAATTTACACATAAGACTGGCTCCAGATTTGAGGAAGCCCTGGGAAAATGTCCTTTGGCGGTCCTCTTCTGCTGCTGGTGGGCTCTGACAGACATACCTGAAGGCAGTGATGTTGAGCGGTAACACTGTTCCAAGCTGTGTTCCAAACTGTGCTATTTTAATTTCCCACAATGTCCCAGAGTGATGCTATCTTGGGAGCACTTTGGGGCATTGAAATAGAATCTAGAGCTTATGGGGGACACATGAAAGTGATGGGTGGGGAGAGAGAGGCAAAAGCGAGCAGAACAATGGATGTGGTTCTTACTTTTATATAGTAGACTGCATTCCAGTCAGACACATGTCTCCACCATTCACCCTGGAAGTAAAAAGCATTACCTCCAGACTTCTCAGGACTCTTCTCCGTTACCATAGTTCAAGACACACTCCCATTCAGGCCAAACCACATGGAGAAGGGCTGGTGTGGCTTGGGGTGAGACAGTCCTGAGAAGTCTGGAGGGCTGGATTCAGCACTCAAGTTTCCCATCCCTGTTTTTGTTGATGTTGTGGTTGTTGACAACAGCAGCAGCAACAACAACAACAACTTCTAAAGGAGCCCAGGGCAGTAAAAAAGTCATAAACCAACACAATGAAAAACAAAAACATATATTAAATATTTAGGGTGCCTCCCAATTGTCACTGTTTTGCAAGAGGAATCCAGTTGCATACCAAAACTTTGGGTTTGTAACAGTTTAAGTAGTTTGAAGCGCATTGTTGCCCTAGCATAATGAATCCACTTTAGAAAATGAACTTTTTGCAGCTTGGAAAGCGAGGAGGAAATGCATTAAAAAAACTAATCCAGGGGTCGGCAAGGCTTACCTTGCCTAGGCCGGTTCACTGCCATGGAGCCCCCTCCATGGGCTGGATCGTGGGTGCTTGTGAGCGGGCGCGCCCACAGTTTTCAGCATCTGCATCTGCGCAGTTGTGATTTCTGGCATCTGTGCAAATGTGATTTCCGGCGCCGCGAAAGCGAGTCCCTGCACTGCGCCACGCCGGTTTAGAACAGCGCACAAGGACTCGCCGAGTGGGCGGCTCAGTTCGGGGGCAGCTCGGGGGCTGGTAAAACATGGGCCACTTGTGACCCATGGGCCTTAGGTTGCCAACCCCTGAACTAATAGGACAAGCAAATAAGCATTAATGAAGGATTAATTATCATTGTCATAGAACAGTGGTACTTACAAATCGAAATGAATGCTCAATAAAGATTGGATATAAGCTAACCTCCACATGAGCTTTGTGCCAGCAAATCAGGATGGATGCTCAATAAACTAGCTGCCTGCAGGAATATTTAAAATTATGCATTCATATCTAATCTTTGCAGAACACATGTACCTTGTTTTGCAACTGGGATCTGTTCCGGAGCCCCAGCTGCTAGCCGAAACGGACGTGGGGCAAAGCACTGCGTCTGCGCACACACTCCGAGCGGTTTGCGCTTCTGCGCAAGCAGCGAACCCAGAAGTAACCCATTGCGGAACTTCTGGGTTTGCCACAGACGTCCGCCGGAATGGACGCTAGATGAGGCGGACATTTGCGGAGCTATTGCTGTACTGAGAAATTCTGTACCAACTATGCCATTTATTTGTATGTGAGAGTAAAGTTTGGTTCCATCGTCCTTTTAGTTCTCACCCTTTTTCAAAAAAAAACTATTACTTTTATTTTCTACTATTTTTAATTTTTACTAAGTACAAAGAGAAAGAAACACACAGAACTTACAAGCCAATAAAATGTTTTAAGTAACATGGTTTGAATAAGCTAACTGATGTGAACTTCATCTAATCCCTTTGAGTTCCCTGTAAAGATCACCAGGATTGATTTTTCACAGCTGCAAAGTTTATAAATAAAGTCAACAAAACCTGAACCCAAAACTTAGTCCTCTAAATGAGATAGAATGGGTCAGAAGGCCTGGTAGACTGTTCAGTATTTTCCAGTGAGCAGAGAAAGTTCTCTAAATCATAGCCCAGCAATAGCATTAGGGCCAATGCTCATCTTTTCAAATACCCATAATCATGGAGTCATGTAAAAACACCAGGCAGGCCCCACAATTAACCCAGAGATGAATTTTAAAGAAAAGGACACATTCTACTCATGTAAAAACACACTGATTCCTGGACTGTCCCCAGGCCGGATTGAGAAAGCGATTGAGCCACATCCGGACCCCGGGCCTTAGATTGCCTACCCCTGATCTAGAACCACCAGTTCTGCACCCAGTTATCATGACCGGCAGGAATTTTTCTTCCTTTCCTCTCCATCTGGTTACTGTCTGGAGAGGAATGTACCTTCCAGACACAACTAACTAATCACAGCCAGTGCTCACACATCTGTGGTTAGAGGGCAAGGTGTTCCACTGAGAGACAGGCTTGTCAACTCTCATTTTACAAATCAAGTGTTGATAGAGACTCGCTTCAACAAAGAGGAGATTTCATAAATTTTGCAGTTATAAAGGGGAGGGGGAAAACAATTCCCCAAACATTTACAGCTCTGAAATTCTGCGGTAGCTGAAATTTGGCTATAACGCGCCACTTAACACCATCACCTTCGGATCTCCTTTCTTGCTTTAATCCTGTACCTCAGCGCACAGCGGCGCATCTTCCAATTTTCCATCAGATTCACAAAGCAGTACCCTGTGAAGTCCCTCTACCAGCGTCACAAAATAGAAAATACAGACATGAACTAACTCAGTTTATGCAGCACCTTTTCCTTTTGACGTAGCTTTGTTTTGCAGGTCAAGAAAGAATTGCCTTATTATTTGGTAGTCAAGAGAAAACAAAATGTTTTCCCACAACGGAAATACCACTGGAGGAATAAATAACCTCGCATTTCTCTACATCCAAATGCACTAGCAGAGTAGTAAAGAATGCTCACTTAGCGAAATATTATGAGCAGCTTTGGAGGTGATTAAGGGCTCCTGAAGAATCTTGTAGGAAGTGATCCCAATCCACAAACACACTTTTAGAGAGAAACTAAAAGCCCTGCTAATTTTCACTTCCCAGCATAGCAACATGGGATACGGCATCATCATAAGGTGAGTTTCCCTGATCTCAACACCAACAACCATGGGTGAAGAGCAGGTGGAGGACAGGTACAGTACTATGAATAAACTAGGCAATCAGCATAGCTGCCAAGTCTCCCGCTGAAAAATGCGGGATCAGCAGCGGCGCGGCACTGGAAGTCGCTTCTACGCATGTCTAGACATGCGTAGAAGCGACTTCCGGTGCTGCCCAATTTCCGGTGCCCAGACATGGGCAGAGTGGCACCAGAAGTTGCTTCTATGCATGTCTGGACATGCGTAGAAGCAACTTCCAGTGCCACTCTGCCCGATTTCCGGTGCCCAGGCATGGGCAGAGCGGCACACGAAATGGAGCCTCCCTGGCAGGTAGGAAATCCGGGGGATTTCTGGGATTTTTTTCTATTCAGGATAACAGTGGGAAACGGATTAAAATCCAGTGGTTCCCCGTGAAAAACAGGAGACTTGGCAGCTATGGCAATCAGGGGAGTAATTCAACAACTCCTATGATCACAGTGACTTAAGTGAGGGATCCTGCTGTAGTCTGTATAATAATTGCCTGGTTCATTTCACCAGAGCACAAAACTATTCATTGGGACAGAGTGGAGAGAGAAATACTGTGGGAACAATATGAGAGTCATAACAAAAGAACTTCACTCTGGAAAGCTTACAAGTCCATACCCTCCAACATTTCTCCAGTGAAAATAGGGACAGCCTAAGGAAAATTGGGACATTCTGCGATCAAATAAGAAACTGGGACGGCTTCTGTAAATCCAGGTCTGTTCCTGGAAAACAGAGACACATTGAGGGTATGGATTTCAATCAATTGATGCAAATCTCTGGGTGGGTATACTTATACTGATTGGATATGGTGATTCAAATGTCCTGCACAGTATTTTCTGGGGGATTTTGAAGGAAATCCTAATTTATCCCATGTAAGCTGCTCAGGTTGACCCAGGCGGCAACACGTTTATTATGAAAGCAAGCTGTGCTGTTATGCCCTACAGCAGGCACCCCCAAACTCGGCCCTCCAAATGTTTTGGGACTACAAATCCTATCATCCCTGACCACTGGTCCGGTTAGCTTGGGATGATGGGACTTGTAGTCCCGAAACATCTGGAGGGCAGAGATTGGGAATGCCTGCTGTAGAGCATCAGCAGACCCATGCCAAGGGCTTCCTGACGCTAGTTATGCACAGGGAAGGGCATGAAATGTTGAGATAGGAAAGTGGGGTGTCAGTTAAAGGGAGACTGTTGGACCAAGAACTGCAAGAAAATGAAGCCTTAGAGAGGAGAGGAGGGATGCAGCAGAGTGAGGATGCTGAAGTGAGGGACCCAAGGAAGGAGGGAAAGAAATGGAAGGGAAGGTGATGTGAATTTTGATCATAGCAATGGTGCCCAACTTAGATGGCTTCTGAAGGGGCTCAGAAAGATTTGTGGAGTGTAAGATGGGCAGTGGCAGAGGCTGCTGGTCATTATGGCTTTATTAGCTCCAGGATCAGAGAGGTCTGTGAATGCCAGCTGCCAGGAATGAGAAGCAGAAGGGTTCTCATAGGCATCTGATTGAACATTGTTGAAATATATAGGTGTTTGGTCTGATTCATAGTTGGGGGGGGGGGTCCTCTTGCATTCTTGCTGCTGATTTCTTACTGCTTTCCTCTTCTAACCAAAAATGAGAAGATTTTATATGGGAGGAAGGAGCCTTCCAAAGAAGAAAGAAGAATGTATTTTCTTGTGGCACAGATGATAAAGGTCTGGAAACCAACCCTTATGAAGAACGGTTGAGGGATTTGGGTATGTTTAACCTGGAAAAGGGATGCAGATGGTGCTGTGGTCTAGACCACAGAGACTAGGGCTTGCCGATCAGAAGGTCGGCAGTCAAAGTGCAAGTAGATAAATAGGTACTGCCGCAGCGGGAAGGTAAACGGCGTTTCCGTGCACTGCTCTGGTTCGCCTGAAGTGGCTTTGTCATGCTGGCCACATGACCTGGAAGCTGTACGCCGGCTCCCTCAGCCAATAAAGCGAGATGAGCGCCGCAACCCCAGAGTCGTCTGCGACTGGACCTGACGGTCTGTCATGTGACAAAGACACATGAGAGCAGAAGCAGCAAAGCAGGCTGGGAAGTACTGGGACTGCACAATCACTCGGGCCTACTAAAGTTATTCAGGCCTAGCTGCTAATTGCTGAGTCACTCTGACATGTGACTCTATAAGTAGCAGCCATTTTCTCTGTGTGTGTTCAGTAAGGTTTCAGTCAGAGTCGTGTTAGTATGGAACAGAGTCTGTACTCAGTATGTGATCTCTTAAACGTTTTTGCAACTGTGTTATGAAGATGTTTATTTTAAACTTAGTAAAGATTTCATTGCTTCAATGAAGAACTCTGTGTCATTAATTAACTCTGCTTGAAACGGTCAGGGGGCCCTTTACCTTTACCTTAACCTGGAAAAGAGGAGACAGAGGTGATAGCCATCTTCAAAAGGGTTAATAGCAACAGGTGTTGGGTTGTTGTTTTTTAAGTACAGTGGTGCCTCGACTTACGAATTTAATCTGTTCTGAAGGCACCTTCGTAGGTCGAAATATTCGTAGGTCGAAAAGCGCCATTGGAAACGCGATTTCCCATAGGAATGCATTGGAAATGGAAAAATTCGTAAGTCGAAGCAACCCCCATCTAAAAATTCGTAAGTCAAAAAAACCCTATCTAAAACTGCCGCGATTTCCATTCGGATGTCGAGAAATTCGTAAGCGTGCGGCCATTTTCCCCATTCGTAAGTCAAAAAATTCGGTTGTCGAGTCATTCGTAAGTCGAGGTACCACTGTATCATGTTTTTCTCAGAAAGGATAAATCCCAATGAAAGGGAGTAAAATAGTGACTGGCATTTTAATGTCAACAATTTCATGTGTGTGCCACAAAAAAGTAAAAAATAAATGCATGCATGAGAACCACTGGTTCCACAAAAAAACCAGTCTAGAAGCAGGCTTAGGTTCTAGTCAAACCAAATGACAAAAGCTAAAATATAAACAGTTAACAAGTACTTAGGCACTCACCTCCCAGAACAGGTACATTTAGCATCTTGTCTAGAAGCCTCAAAACATTGCATTAATATTAAAGACCTAATTTCAGCATCAATTAAATTTTGGAGTGGGGAAAAGACATCTGACATCCACCAATATCATTTTAATTACAGTTGCAAACACAAGATGACTGAATTACAACTACAATGCAATTAAAAGTGAGCAGAAGCCAAATGTGATAATGAGAATAATTTAACGGGGTGTTCTTAGGTGGGTACAGTGGTCTATAAACCTTGCAGCCTTAGTGTTAAGTTGCGGGTAAGCATAGCAGACGACACAGCAATCTCTCCAAAGCATTTCTTTATTTAGAAGCTGGAACAGAACTGAACTGCATTGCCGAGCTGGCCTGCTTTTATAGAGGCTGGCTCAAACAATGTATCAGGTCTCAGCTGTCTGTTTTCACCTCATCTTTCTCTGGATCTGTGCCTCATACTTCCCTTTAGCTCTGTGTGTGTGTGTGTGTGTGTGTATGTGTGTGTGTGAGAGAGAGAGGGGGGGGGGAATCACTGCAGTAAGATCTCCCTTTGACTAATGCATGCACAGTGCTAACATAGACATGTCTACTCAGAAGAAGCAAGTCCCACACAGTGAACACTGAATGCTTGCAGTGAAAAAGTAAAAATAACAATTCTACGCCTTATTTAAAGACCCAGTTCTTGTCACAGGACTAGAGCACATACAATGGTGGGGGCACTTCGAGACTTCCTCTATTTGGGGGTGGGATTCAATCACATACCGACAAATTCTGACAGCACAATTTAAGGTCGATTTGGCATTGTGCAGCAAACCCACTTCCATAAATGTTCCCAGACAGTTTTGCAATAAGGAAAAATGTCAGGGAATGCGATGGAGAGAGTGCAGGCCAGCAATGATTTGATGTGATGCTGTGTAAACTCCCCACAAAGAAATCAGTGTGAATGCTCAGCAGATAGCTGACATCGCCTGATCTCCCGACAAACTTTGTGCAACGAAATCAAGGTGAATGCTTAACAAACAGGTCATCTGGAAGCAACCAGGTTCTCTATTAACCTCTGTTAGGAGAGTGGGACAGAGGGGCAGAACACAAGATGGACACAGGTGAATTTTCTACAGGGAAGGTGCTTGAGAAGGAGTGCCAGACAAGGCTGACCCTCTTGGTTGGAGAGGAGGAGATACAACATGTCCCTGCTTCTAACCATACGTCTAATTAGGTGTTGTTGTTTTTTAAAATGCTGTGAACTCCTATCTGAGAAATTTGTGGTGTACCTAAAGATGTGTTCAAGAAACATAGCAGTTTTCCTTTGCTTTTAGTAAATTCTGGAGTTTAAAAAAGTGTGCAAAAAGGAAGATGTTTCAGAAGAAGAAAAATAAGAGAGAGATCTTCAGCCAAATATGCTTTCTAGCAGTTTGAACTAGCAGTTTAAAGCAGGGTGTTCTGGGAATGGAATGACCTTAAAAATCAATTTTACTTAAGTAAGCCAGCATTAGCTAGGGGCTAATTTTTCTATTCAGGTTAGCATGAAGGCCAGACCTTAGACTGACAAAAATTAAACCCCAGGTGAGATAATCGAAACCTCAAGGACCAGTCTTTATAGGTCAGCTAAGGATAATATTGGAATGCCAACAAAATACTGTTTACATTAAGATGAGAACAAAGTTGTCAGGATGTCAGAAGTAGCCCACTGAGATTATTAACTCTTGTTCTGATGAATTAAGGAGATGTTTCCAATGGAAAGTAAGTACATATTCAAGGAAATGGTTGGCTGCAAGGTACTATTCCTCTGACTGTGACAAATATTCTGCCCACATTATCATGAACTAGTCTGAGTCAGTGAAACAGATGAGCAGGGTTAAGAAGGGAAATTACATGTGAGCCTCCTGTGCGCTTTGGTGCTCCTGGAACAATTCCACTGCATGGGCTATTATCAAAGATGCATACATTGTTCATTAATTGTTCACTAATGAATTATGGAACTGCTTGGCTCAACAAAGTTGCTGGATTTTTACACTCAAATCTGTTGCGCATTGTTCATGGATAAATCAAGTATGGGAATAAACTTCATGGACAAATCAAGAAATAATACATCTTTCCTCTCTTCCTATAAAAATGATGAGAGCAAAGATGATCATTTTCATAGGGAGGGAGGAAATATTATCATTTTTCTTGATTTGCCCGTGAACAATATTCTCTGACTTGATCTAAGGTGCTGCTGGAAGGAATTTTTTTTATTTTGCCCATGAACAATATGTGACAGCTTTGAGAGTAGAGACAGTAAACTTTTTGAGCTAAGCAGGTCTGGGTTGAGTCCACGGGTCAGCAAACCTTTTCAGAAGGGGGCCGGTCCACTGTCCCTCAGACCTTGTGGGGGGCTGGACTATATTTTTTTTGGGGGGATGATTGAATTCCTATGCCCCACAAATAACCCAGAGATCCATTTTGAATAAAAGGACACATTCTACTCATGTGTAAAAACATGCTGATTCCCGGACCATCCGCGGGCCGGATTTAGAAGGCGATTGGGCCGGATCCAGCCTGCGGGTTTTAGTTTGCCTATAGATGGTTTAGTCAATGCTGGGATGAGACATCACCCGGGAATCTTGTGTCCGGTGCCTTCCCCATGGAAAAAAAGGGCATAAAACAAATAAATAAAAGAAATAGCTTGGAGATGAATGTCTAGGACAGAATCTGTAGGATAAAGTTCTGTTCACAAAAAACTGTCTCAATCTGACCCTTTGATCATAGAATTAAGCCAAATTCATGTGTTTGGTACCTGGGAAAACTAAAGGTAAGCTTTGTCCTAATCTCATTGGCCTTGCTGGCTGGAACTGATGGGAGCTAGATTCCATTGTCATCAGGAATGGCACAGGTTCCCTATCTCTGAGTTAGGGCACAGAGCATGAGAAGCAGTATCGGGGCAATGGTACCACTTTTAAGGATGAGCCAATCTTTTCCCCACTGCCCTCAGCCCTCCGCAGTTTCCCAGTTGTGCCACACAGAATATGGGAGAGAATGAGTGAAAGGTCAAAATGGATTGAAAGGATCAGATACCCAGTGTGGGAAGACAGCCTGATCCTTGCAATCCATTTTGACCCTTCACTCATTCTCTCCCATATTCTGCGTGGCATAGAATTGTAGAGCTGAAAAGGACCCCAGAGGGTCATCTAGTTCAATGCAGGAATCTCAACCAAAGCATCCATGATAGATGGCCATCCAACCTCTGCTCAAAAACCTCCAAGGAGCGAGAGTCCACAACCTCCCATTCCACTGTTCTAGAGCTCTTGCTGTCAGAAAGTCCTTCCTTATGTTTAGCCAGAATCTCCTTTCCTGTTGATTTGGTTTGTTACTGTAACTTTCTGTAAAGCTGGAATTTAACGGTCTTCAGAGTTAAAGGGGAAAGAAAGTTAATCAGCTGCCACACAGAGGCACCTGTTGCAAAACTGGATGTGGGGTAAACATGGCAGGAATTCGGGAAGCAGATGTTTATCAAAAAGAGAAAATCCAGCTTTCTGCTGTCAAACAGACAATAGAGAAATTCCAGGTGCAGAGATCCAGGAGTCCCCATGAGGATTCATGATTAGGGAACCTGTGAAAGGACCTTCTCCATAGCAGGATCTCAATTCTGGAACAAACCTACCCTTCCTTGTTGGAATTTAGACATCAGGTAAAGGATTTGTGGGTTGGATTGCTGTTATTTTATGAACATTTAAATTTTGTATTTGTTTTCATCATTGATGTAAATTTGTTGCCTATCATTTGCCATTCATTGTCCTGGGCTCTGTGGCAGGGTGAGTGATTTATAATTATTAATTATTATTACTGGGAGGAGGAGAAAAATCATATTGTGGGTTTGCTTCATTAAAAGGGACACTTTATAAAGGCCCCAGAGAAACATATGGTGTTCTCAATTACTCCTCAACAACTGTATTATGCATCTTGCAGTTGTACTTCTGCAACACTATTCTGTTCACAAGCGATTTTCCTTAAAGAAGTTCAAAACTGCATTCCACAAGTACACAAAATTTTCCTATGAACAAAAGGATATATGCATGAACTATTTCTGAGAGCGGAATCAGGTTGGGGGGGGAATTAAAGAGGGATACCTGCAATGTATTGGGGAATTATCAAAAAGATTTCCCTCCCCCTATTTAATATCACTGTTAACAAATTACACATCTATATTCTGTTCTTTGCTAGATAAAAGGAGGGGGAATATCCAAATGCAATCCCTAGAATCAACCAGCTTAGCAAAAGACCACTGTGCCATGCCAATGAGATTTAGAAGGCTTAGATCGGCTTTTCAAAAATAATCCTGTGCATGTTAAAATTCTGTATCACAGAGCTAGGTCGATGCCGACTTCTGTTGAAACCTTCAACCCCACTATAGACAAAGTTCATTGGAACCTGTCCCAGAAAAGAAATGGAAGTATTTGTAGAGGAACACAGCTTTAAATATCTGGTGGCTCATTAGATGACAAGGACAGATGAATTATGTCCACAAAGATTAACAAATTTAAATCATTTTCTTTGTTTTCATTTATATGCCACACAGTTTGGGGGGTGGGAGGTTTACACAGGTAACTGCAATTTCAGAATTTATATAATGGACTAAGTAGGGATGGAGAAATTTGATTCAGTATGCATTAATGCTGAATTGATCAAATTTGCCGTTTCCAAAACACAAATATGTGAACAAAAACACAGCTGCCCTTCAAAATTCACCTCCATCCATATTTTGCAAGGCAGTTCTCTAGCCAGATAATGTTTTGTAAAATGCACATATTAGCGGAAAGTGTGCATAAAAAAGAAGATATTAGTGGAAAATAACATAGACAAATGCATTATATTAGGGGAAAATGTCTGCATTTAAAAATGCATCTAAAATGTTTGTTGGGAGAAATTCACACTAAAACTCTGGTGAATTTTCATGAGGAATTTTGCAGGGGGAGGAATATAATAATATAATAATTTATTATTTATACCCCGCCCATCTGGCTGGGTTTCCCCAGCCACTCTGGGTGGCTTACAACAGAAAAATGAAATAAAATAATCTATTAAACATTAAAAGCCTCCCTAAAGAGGGCTGCCTTCAGATGTCTTCTAAAAATCTGGTAGCTGTTTTTCTCTTTGACATCTGATGGGAGGGTATTCCACAGGGAGGGCGCCACTACCGAGAAGGCCCTCTGCCTGGTTCCCTGCAACTTGGCTTCTCACAATGAGGGAACCGCCAGAAGGCCCTTAGCGCTGGACCTCAGTGTCTAGGCAGATGGAGGTGGAGATGCTCTTTCAGGTATACTGGACCGAGGCCATTTAGGACTTTAAAGGTCGGTACCAACACTTTGAATTGTGCTCGGAAACGTACTGGGAGCCAATGTAGACCTTTCAAGACCGGTGTTATGTGGTCCCGTCAGCCGCTCCCAGTCACCAGTCTAGCTGCCACATTCTGGATCAGTTGTAGTTTCTGGGTCACCTTCAGAGGTAGCCCCACGTAGAGCGCATTGCAGTAGTCCAAACGGGAGATAACTAGAGCATGCACCACTCTGGCAAGACAGTCCATGGGCAGGTAGGGTCTCAGCCTGCGTACCAGATGGAGCTGAGAGACAGCTGCCCTGGACACAGAACTGACCTGCACCTCCATGGACAGTTGTGAGTCCAAAATGAAGTATTATCAATCAAATATTTTCAACCGCTCTGAGGTGGGTCACTGTTATTCCCACTCTGCAGAGGAGGAATGGTTATTGGCTACCTTTAAACCACAATGAGTTGACACAATTGAAATCCTGAGCACAATTTAAGTGGTGGTTTCTGTACATACTACTTCCTCTTCTAGGTGAATGATAATATTCTCGTAATGACCAAAAATTGTACTCCCCCCCCCCAGTCTTACAGTCAGAACAAGTTCAAATGCATTAGCACTTAACAACAGAAGTTCCACAACCACCAGATGTCAATGTTAATTATGTTTTCCATCATACCACTTCGTCTCTCAGGTTGCAAGGGGAGAAGTTCAAGTTCCATTTTATGCACTTACGGAGACTTGAAGATTTCCTTCCATAGACTCCTAGCAGCCCACATGTCATGAGAGTTTTTGATTTTCTGAGCCCAATGGTTGTGATGTGCGGGAACAGGGGGATTATACTGGACAAGAAGCAAAGGTGCTAAAATAATGGAAGGTGCTTCTTTTGGGACAAGTCACTGGCAGAATCTGAGAAAATTTAAAATCACAATGGTAGGATTTGACAAATCCATTACAGTCATACCTCTGGTTGCATCTGCTTCAGCTTGCGTATTTTCAGGTTAAGTACACTGCGGACCTGGAAGTGTTTACTTCCGGGTTCCGCCATGCGCACATGCACAGAAGCATTCTGCGCACTTTGTGTGTGCGCAGAAGCACTCTATCAGCACTTCACGCGTGCTCAAAAGCGCCACTCTGGATACGTACTTTTCAGGGTGAGAACAGCACCCCAGAACAGATCAGGCACATATCCAGCGGTACCACTGCAATCTTAAACTCCTCCTCACCCACAACAATACCACCACCAGACTTAATATGGACACTGGTACCAGAGCCTGCAATAAACCCAGATGCCAACTTTGCTGCCACATACACCCGGACAACACCATTACTGGCCCCAACAACATCCAACATACCATCTCAGGACGATTTAATTGCTCATCCTCTAACATTGTGTATGCCATCAAATGCCAACAGTGCCCTTCAGCTCTTTATATTGGACAAACAGGCCAAACCCTACGCCAAAGGATAAATGGACATAAATCTGACATCAGGGATCACAAGACAGAGAAACCAGTAGGAGAACACTTCAATCTCCCAGGACATTCTATACAAGATCTCAAAGTAGCTGTATTATTACAGAAAAATTTCAGAAACAGACTGGAAAGAGAAGTTGCTGAATTGCAACTCATTACCAAGATTAAAACCATGGAGAGACCTGGTCTGAATAAGGACATTGGATTCTTATCTCATTATATATGATAAAGCTTTCTTATGCCATCTCACCTTGCTTTTTCCTGCAAGACCAATTGCAGTCGTTAACAGTCGTCAACAGGTTTACCATTCCTATCAGCCAATCACCCATTCCCACCACCCTTCTGAGTAATACCCCTCCCCACCCTCTGACTATACATAAGGGTCTGGTGACTTCTGCTTCAGTGTGCACGCAGACGAAAGCTCATACCTATGACAAACTTAGTTGGTCTCTAAGGTGCTACTGGAAGGAATTTTTTTTTATTTTTTTTGTTTTGACTACTTCAGACCAACACGGCTACCTACCTGTCACTGTAATTGCTGTTTCTCTCCATTCTTCTGTTCCTTTATTTTTCACAATCTTAAAAAAATGCACCAAAATTGACAGTTTCATCACACGCACTGACTACTTGTGAGTGCATTTGGGCCCAGAGAAGTCCAGGGAGCCAACAACAATGCTCGTTTTCTTTGGGATAAAGCTGGGCACAAGGCGTATGGACAATAAAACCTTAGCCCTTGGGGCCAGCTAGAGGGGGGTGCACACACCCTTCAACAATTACAGGAGTTAATCCAGCATTTGGGCTTTACCTCAAAGGTAATCTCCCTGGGTGGGGCATTTGTTAGACACTTCTGTGATGTCACGAAGGATCCCATAGCAATGCGATACCATAAACCAGGGGTGGCCAACTCCCAAGAGACTGCGATCTACTCACAGAGTTAAAAACTGGCAGTGATCTACCCCCTTTTGGGGGGTGGTTCAGGTCAAAGTTGTTGAGCTTTTTTTAGGAAGGAGGAAGGCCCATTGGGGGGGTTCAGGTGAAAGTTGTTGAGTTTTTTCAGGGAGGAGGTAAAATGTTGAGCTTTTTTGGGGGAGCCACAGTTGTTCAGCTTCTTTGGAGGGAGCCAATGATCTACCAATGATCTACTGCAGACATCCAGTGATCTACCAGTAGATCACGATCAACCTGTTGGACATGCCTGCCATAAACAGTATGATCATAGAATTGTAGAGTTGGGCGTGACCAAAAGGATCATCTAGTCCCTTGAAATCCAGGAATCTTTCACCCAACGTGGGGCTTGAACACAGAACCCTGAGATTAAGAGTTTCATGCTCTCCCAACTGAGGTATCCTTCAGGCAACACAGTTGTGAGCTTTCGTAAAAGTTGCAATTGCTGCAGCGAACTTTACAGATCTACTTTAAGGTAACGAGGAGGCAATAAAAATCAAAACTTTAGAGGCAGAATCTTTTGGTGAGTTCAAAGATGGCAGACGAGAAGCAGGAAAAAGAGGGAGGTATTTTAACTGAAAGAATTTCTCTCATTACTACGGGGGGGGGGGAACCCTGTCATAGTTCATTCTACAAACATTTATGGCCAGCTTTTAGACAGGACAAAAAGCTGGACTAGAAACATCAGGGTGATTTCTGTGTGTTTGATTTTTGCCTTAATCTTTCACCTGTGTTATTCTCCTCTCCCAAATCTTTGACTGATAAAAGAAATGAATGCTCTTGAATATAAAGTAAAGAAAGCTAGATAGCATGGACCTCAAAATGAGTGCAGTGGCATCACTCCCAGAAATGTCTATTATCTAAGAGAGAGGCATTCGCCTGGGAGCCCTCCAAGGCATCCTGTGTGTTCCTGGCGATGTATGCTCACAATTGTATTGGAGCACTTGCACTTATATGGGATACCACTTTCAATACCATTTGCACCTGCAGAAGATTTAGGACATCCATACAGCTTCATTTCTAGTCAGTGCGTGTCCTGCAGTTTCCTGCTGAAATCCTGTAACTTCACATACCTCAAATTTCCCAGAGTGGCTGCTTTTTGGTCCCCTTCCAGACAGCAAGAATGCAGTTAACTTTGGGGAAGCACCACAGAAGATAAAGCGGATTGATTTGTGGATCATCTGTTGTTAATGCACTATTAGAAGGTAAAAGAGGTAAAGGACCTAAGTCCAGTCAAAGGCAAATACGGGGTTGGGGCGCTCATCTCGCTTTCAGGCTGAGGAAGCCAGTGTTTGTCCACAGACAGTTTTCCTGGTCATGTGGCCAGCATGACTAAACCGTTTCTGGTGCAACGGAACGCTGTGACAGAAGCCAGAGCGCACAGAAATGCCGTATACCTTCCCGCCACAGCAGTACCTATTTATCTACTCGCACTGGCATGCTTTCGAACTGCTAGGTAGGCAGGAGCTGGGAAAGAGCAACGGGAGCTCACGCTGTCACAGGGATTCGAACCACCGACCTTCCAATCGGCAAGCCCAAGAGGTTCATTGGTTTAGACCAGGGGTCAGCAACCTAAGGCCCATGGGCCACAAGCGGCCCACGGGGGTCGTTTAAATAGCCCACAAGCCGCCCCCAAACTAAGCCGCCCACTTGGTGAGTCCTTGTGTGCTGTGCTAAACCGGTGCAGCACGGCGCAGGGACTCACTTCCGCGGCGCCAGAAATCGCATTTGCGCAGACGCCGGAAATCGCAGGCACGCGTGCTCATTCTCGAGAGCTTGTGCATGCGCGCAATCTGGCCCACGGAGGGATCTCTGCTGGAGTGAACCAGCCCAGGTGATGTAAACCTTGCCGACCCCTGGTTTAGACCACAGCATCACCCATGTCCTATTATTGCATCAGTGACACGTGGCAGAATATATGTGCAAAAAAAAACCACCAGTCTGGAAAGGCTCTGAGACAAAGATCCATTCTGCGTGGTGCAAGGGTAAGTGTGCAAAATGCCATAGTCAAACAGATCTTCTATCTTAAATGTAGTGGCAGGATCACAGATTTTCTCACACTATGGGAGGTGCCCAGGCACCTTGGCTCCATCACCACGCAGATAAAGCCCTCAGACGTAGCCATAAATGATGCAGGCCCCAAAGACCTGAACGACCTCTTCCTTTCTTACAGAACCCTTCAGGCCTTAAGATTGCCAGAGAGGGCCACAGTGGTGGGCCTACATTATTGGGGCCCTGAAGCTTGAACTGTCAAGCTTGGGGGCCCCCATCGCAACCAGCAATAAGGTATTATCTTCTTAAATGGGGTTTTTCTGCGACAGATCACCACACCTTTACAACATCTGTGTTACTGACTGTCAAACTTTGGGATTGTTGAAATATATACAACAACAAAAAATCAATCAATTTGGGTCATGCCACTCAAATGGAGTCTACTAGATGCAGCTTTTTTTTTAGCAACGTGGGCTAAAGTTGCTTCTGTGGCCCCTCCAGGATTAGGGGTCCTGAAACTTAAGCTTCAATAGTTTCATAGTGTTGGGTGTTCCACCTTCTCAAAAGCTTAGAGGTGATGGCCTGGGAAAAGGGATTCTCTGTGGCAGCTCCCAAGTTGTGTCTCTCCATCCCCACAGATATGGTAGATAAGCACTTCTTAGCATTTCTCTGTGTTTCATATTTATGACCGTTTTATGACATTTTTGTACTTTAAATGTTTTTGGACAGCACTTTTCGTGAAGACGGCCTGGACAAATTTAATTGATAAGAAAGAAATAGCTTTGGGGCACTAGTGGAGCTCTTGGGAAAGAGGGTTGAACAAGTTCTCTTTTCAGACACAACCAAATGCAGGGTGGACCAAATGAATTAAGGAGAGGGGTGATATCGTTATAGCCGATAGGCATTCCAGATTGACTGGAAGCAAAGACTGAGGAGATAGAGAGAACATTGGAACTGTGCTTGAGAGGGGAACACTTGTTCCCCTTCCCTTTCCAAAGAAGAAACTGTCAGGGTCCTTCTGCACTTGCCACTGAAAGTGGCATAAAATGGTGAGGTGGGTTAGGGATAGAGAAGTTCAGGGGACATTGTTTCGGTACTGCCCCCCCCCATTTTTTATGATAGTGGCATAGCTGCTATTTTTTCCAGAGACTCTATCACGCTGCCACTTGATGTCACCATTATTCAGCTAGTATTCTGAAATGATGTACCACAAAACCCAACGTTCTACAGTTTGCCAGCCATTACAGAGAAGACTGTACCCTCAAAGGAGAGAGCATAAGACAAGCCTCTCCTGAAGATCATGTTGTCCTGAATAGTAGATAGGCACTTTCATCATTCCCTTGCTTCTTTTCACAGTTGTCTGATCAGGTATTGAAGTATGGACAGATCCTCCTCGCCGTTTGGCAGGATGACGCAGATAACCAGCGTATCCAAGTTACCACATGGTAAATGCCCAACTATATTCCTCCTGCCTAGGCAGTTATCTTTCCACAAGGACCAACATTGACGCCGAAATCCAGCATCGCCTGAGCTCTGCGAGTGCGGCTTTCTCCAGATTGAAGTGCAGAGTGTTTGAGGACCGGGACATTCGGAGGGAAACCAAAATGCTTGTTTACAAAGCTATTGTACTACCAACCTTACTATATGCTTGTGAAACATGGACCACTTATAAACGCCATCTCCAACTCCTCAAAAGATTCCATCAACCGTGTCTCCAAAAATTTTTACACATCACTTTGGAAGGCAGGCAAACTAATATCAGTGTAGTGGAAGAAGCAAAGATCACCAGTGTTGAAGCAATGGTTCTTCAACATCAACTTCATTGGACTTGTCATGTTGTGCGGATGCCTGATGATCATCTTCCAAAGCAACTACTCTACTACAAACTTAAAAATGGAAAGCGTAATGCTGGTGGTCAACAAAAGAGGTTTAAAGACTCTCTCAAGGCAAATCTTTAAAAGAATGTAGTATAAACACTGACAACTGGGAAACACTGGCCTGCATGCGCTCCAATTGGAGAACAGCCTTTACCAAAGGTGTCATGGGCTTTGAAGACACACGAACGCAGGACACAAGGGAGAAACGTGCTAAGAAGAAGGCACGCTTGGCAAACCCTCACCGTGATCAACTCCTGCCCGGAAACCAATGTCCCAACTGTGGAAGGAAGTGTGGATCCAGAATTGGCCTCCACAGTCACTTATGGACTCATTGTTAACAGCGTGTTTATGGAAGACAATATTACTCAGCTATGAGTGTATCGCCAAAGAAGAAGATATTCCTCCTACACTCAGATTTGTCGGTTGGTTCAAGTGCAGAGAGGCATCTTTTGCTGCAGCTTCTTGCTTGGTTTTCCAATGCTAAATTCCTTTGCAAACCTCTTTGGCGATGACAGACTTTGGCTTCTCCAGTTCTTTGTTGGCCACATGCTATAACAGATTAATCTTCTCTGCCTTTGGTTTTAGGAACGTTGGGGTACTGCCAGAGTGGCACTTAATGGCACGGCAGCTGTAGATTAGATGATCTCCAAAATTTCTGACCTTGGGGATCTGTATTATTTATCTTTCCACACACCCACATGTGCTCTTTCTGTTCCACTTTATTACCCTGGCTAATGCAGGTTTGCATAACAATGCTGGTGTTCACAGCTCAGGTTCCACAAGGTTGCTAAGGAGCTGCTGCTTCCCGTGTTATGTTTTTAGGAAAAATGCAGGAGCCATGACCATGACTGCTTTAGGAGGCAGGAGAATTATAAGGTCCAAATGATTGTTTTCTTCTTCAGTTACTAAATAAATTTAACCATTGTCGGGAGGCAGGGGAAGAGATGTGCAATGCTTTAGTCCTATTGACTGATTGCATTTATGGCAACATACACACTTTAAAGCAGGCATCCCCAAACTGCGGCCCTCCAGATGTTTTGGCCTACAACTCCCATGATCCCTAGCTAACAGGACCAGTGGTCAGGGAAGATGGAAATTGTAGTCCCAAACATCTGGAGGGCCGAAGTTTGGGGATGCTTGCTTTAAAGTGCATTCGGAGCACATTTCCCCCTTCAAAGAATTTGGGGCACTGTAGTTTGCCCCACGCAGAGTTACAATTCCCAGTAATGGTTTAAAAACAAAACAAAACCGTACAGTGTCCATATTTTGGGTGGTGGTGGGAGAATGTGCTTCGAAATGTGCCCTTCTTGCCCCCAGGGCCCAGTCTATATAAATAATAATATTGCCAGCTTCCACCATTACATCATGCTTCCAACTCTTATTTGTCTATTTTTTATGTGAAAAGTTCACAGAAAATGTGACCCACTCGCCACCCTCAATTTTGTTGCAAAATCGCCTAGAAAAAACATCCCCATCGGAAAAGACAGCAAGACATAGCAGCTGCTTTCTCGGCTGTAATATTTTTCCAGAACCACCTTAGTGTGGAAAATCCCTAGAAATTACCCCTGAGTCGTAGGAGTAAAACCCGCTAAACTCAGTGGGGTTTACTTCTGAGTAGACATGCATAGGATTGCTCTGTAAGACATTTTCAAGGGGAGGTCTGCTGATTAATATTTCATTACAGTCATTTATAGCATCGTATATACAAAAGCAATTTCCAGCCCTGGAGGCAAACATCCAGTGGCACTATACTATGTTCGTGGCACTTAAAATATGTCTTCCCCGAGGCCCTTTTAGCAAAATTAGCCTTATTTGAGATTCCCTAATGTTTGAGGCACTGTATTTTTTTTTAAAAAAAAAAACCCTCTCAGCGACAAAAGCTGGCAGTCTGCTGTTCACCTCTGCAGACGCTGTGAAACTAGAATTTTTAAAAACAGAGATCTGAAGATTCAGCATCTCATAAACGAAGCAACCAACCTGCATATTTGCTTCCTCAACACAGTCAAAGGTGGCAAATGTTTTGAAGGCAATTCTGCCAGCCAACCTCCCCACCCCTTCAAGAATGAAAACCCTGAGTAACTGGGAAATTACATGTGCAAAACAAGACTGCTGTTCTTTTGCTCAAACTATCTGTAATAGATAGTACTCACAGCCAAGCTGTCTTCCTAACCTGACATTACAGATGGAGCTGGCAGGCAATGGAAGATAACTCGGTATAGGATATAACAAGGGCATTTGGAAAGAAAGGAAAAGTAAAACCGTTAGCAGCTCTCCAAAAAGAAAACAGCTAGATAAATTCATTCTTGCTTCGCAATCCATAATTTCACATCCTCTGGCAAAGGTTTTTGTTTTTTAAGAGATAGAGAGTGGGGAAGGGATGACCAATTGGAGCAAATCTCATATGGAAAAGATACAAAGGTTTTATGGTTGCAAGAAACAGAGATACTGCAGAGTTTAATATTACATTTTCTATGGTGACATAAACTTCCTCCATGCATGAATGGGGGGGGGGGTCCTGATCAGGTGGAAGCCTATGTGTGAGCAGCAGCTGTTCATAAATCTGCTTCAGCCCCGCAGATCCAAGAATCACGGAGTTGGTAGGGACCTCAGAAGTCATCTAGCCCAATCCACTACCCATTGTAGGATTTGCGGTGCAAAATGCAACTACAGAAGCCTTGATAGCTCTCCAGCCTCTGCTTTAATGTCTCCAGTGAAGAAGAGCTCACTATCTCTTTAAATCTTCTGGGGAAAGGAGAGCTTTCCAGAACCCTCACCATTCTAGTGATACTTCAGGTTTTTTTTAATTTCCTTTTTTAAAGGCGGTGCCCTGAACCGGACACAGCACTCCAGATGCAGCCTGACCATGATTTATTCTCAATAACCCCTTATTAGCTTCTTGAAATCAAAGCACCGATCCATGCACTTTTTTCACAAACTACATAAGAATCCACTCCAGAATTATGCTTGCTAAAAAATGTCACACTGATCAATTTCTTATATCTAAATCAAGTAGGCAAATAAATAGGTATGGGGAAAGCAAAACGTCACTTAGAGAAAGATCCAAAATATTTACCTTGAAGCTTGAATTTGTTTTATCTGACGTTTTAATGTCTTGTCAAACAAGACATTAATGGTCAAAGGCCTGGAAACGATGCCTTATCTTTGGCCTGGAGAAGAGAAGGTTAAGGGGTGATATGATAGCCATGTTCAAATATATGAAAGGATGTCATATGGAGGAGGGAGAAAGATCCAGAGAAGCAGACACGGAGCAATGGATTCAAGCTACAAGAAAGAAGATTCCACCTAAACATTAGGAAGAACTTCCTGACAGTAAGAGCTGTTCAACAGTGGAATTTGCTGCCAAGAAGTGTGGTGGAGTCTCCTTCTTTGGGGGTCTTTAAGCAGAGGCTTGACAGCCATATGTCAAGAATGCTTTGATGGTGTTTCCTGCTTGGCAGGGGGTTGGACTGGATGGCCCTTGTGGTCTCTTCCAACTCTATGATTCTATGCTTTGAGATTTTTAAAAAAATATAAAATAATAATAATAATAATAATAATAATAATAATAATAATAATAATAATAATAATATCTGCTTTCTTCTCCTTTTTGAAGAGAGGAGCAATGGCCCATCTCCAAGCTTCTAGCATCTCACCTGTTATCCAAAAATTCTCAGTTCAATTTTGTTTTCTAAGCCATGGGGGAGGTACAGAGGGGGGGATTTTGTCTGGATCACAACTGTGAACATTGTACTGTAACTTAATCCAGCACCAGGGTTTATACCTGTAACTAAGAAGAAAGCAGAAACGGAGGGCTATGTTAAGCATAACATGTGCCCTGTCTCCAAGTGAGACGGCAGCCATGCTTGCTTTGATTGTGTCTGAGGAGACGTGTTTGGTACAGTAGCTTTGTTTTAATTTTTGCAAACAAGGCCAAGTCTTCAGGGTCCGATCATCACGTCATCCAAGCCAACAGACATGGCAGGCAAAACATTCAACAAAGTGTGAATGAAAAACTTGCACATACTGCCATTGCAAACTTATTTGACACTTGCTGTGAAGTTTTGAGCAGCTGATTATATATATATAAAAGATTCACAGCATAACGACGAGGCTTGGGGATAGTGGGAGGTAAAGATATGGATGAGACCATAATATGTGTGTGGGTGTGGAAATTAGCACAACATTCCATTTTGAAGGCAAACATTTCTTTCTTTTTTTCTTGTATATAGCATTCCATATTTCCATAAGTAGTGAAAGATCGAGCAGCTTAGCTGCCTTTGGCCGACAGAACACTGGAAACTTATGGTATCTTTGTAATATTTGTTTAATTCATATACATAAGCTATAGGTCTCCCCTACAATCCCTGTTCTGAGGGTCAGAGCAGATTTTGAAGGTATGCTAGGGAAGGAGAAGGAAAGAAAGTCATTGTATGAGTGGAGCTCTACACACAGCATTGGACACAACATTGTATTTGTTTAATTTAGTCTGTGTTTCTGTTTGTGGGTACCGAAAAATGCACAAGGAGGGCATAGAGCAGGCATCCCCAAACTTCGGCCCTCCAGATGTTTTGGACTACAATTCCCATCTCCCCCAACCACTGGTCCTGTTAGCTAGGGATCATGGGAGTTGTAGGCCAAAACATCTGGAGGGCCGCCGTTTAGGGATGCCTGGCAGAGGGGAAGCAAACAGGCAGTCCTGTAAAATACTGCAAACCCACCATCCCTCCATTAGACTCCCAAGAGATCCTTTGAACCTTGTACTCTCTCAGGGTTGTATCAATTGTCAGTCCTACTCAAAGCAAACCCATCTAACATGAATTGGTGTGACTAACTTAGGTTCATCAATTTCAATGGGTCTACTGCCGGGGATTCTTTAGCCATGATTCCTGCATTGTGACTTTTGGGTTGACCCTTTTGGTTCCTTCCAGCTCTACTGTTCTATGAGTAGAATGTAATTTGTCTGATTTTATCAGCCATACAAACTTCAGAAGTGGCTGTAAATGGTTTCACTGGTGCCTACCATGAGCCAAGGGATGCCTTACACTGGAAAAAGAACACAAGTCAACAAGGAAACAAAAACTGATTGTCTTAATCTGTTAGCAAGCCATCAGTCTAAACAACAATAGCTTCCCAGCTTCCGTAACAATATATGTGACAAGTTACAGAGGCATTGTATCTACCTTCTCCATAGATGCAAAAATAACTCGAGTGTTTCCAATCAGAAGTACATGTTCTAAAACAGTGGTCTTCAACCCTGGGTCCCCAGCTGTGGCTGTACTACAACTTCCAACACTTTTGATCATTGGGATGAGGTGGCTGGGAACGATGGCAACTGTAGTCCAACAATACCTGAAGACCTAAGGCTGAAGAGCCTTCACCTAGAGCAGGGTTTCCCAAACTTGGGTCTCCAGCTGTTTTTGGACTACAACTCCCATCATCCCTAGCTAGCAGGGACAGTGGCCAGGGATGATGGGAACTGTAGTCCAAAAACAACTGGAGACCCAAGTTTGGGAAATACTGCTCTAGGGCATAGATATGGAACATGTGACCATCCAAATGTGGTTGCATTATAATTGCCATCATCCCTGAGCTGGAAGACTGATGGGAATCAGCAACATCTGGAGGGCCATAGGTTTCCCATCTCTGCTCTGTATGGTTCTACCAGTTTTCTTTTTTTCTCTTTCTTGCTTCACAGATAGATCATCAAACACCCTGTTCTCCAGGTCCCACCTGCCGTTACATCTTTCTGCTCCACACATTACTTTGATTTAGGTAGACAGCATGCACCCTGATATAACAATCAGGTACCTAGGGAGGGAAAATCATGCACCATAGAGGAAGATTTGGCAGTGGATTCCTATGACATGTAACATTTGGTGGCAAACCTACGTTTGCTGAGATATTGTGCAAAATGGGATTTTGTGTACAGGATACCTGCTCCCCCCAACATGGGCTGCATGAAAGGAAAATCAATGAAATTTGGACTAATCACAGAGGATGAAAGGGGGAAATGATATAGTTACATCATTCATTCCCACAGGAGTTGTAATTATTGTGAAGGTTGACATTCTAGCAGATGGGCAGGCTGCCGGCACATCATCCCAAGTTTTTATAAGCTAAACAGCCTCTGTGTGTGTGTGTTTTAAAAAACATCCCTGCAACAGGAGTTCATGTTGCTTTCATTACTTGCCAACTGCTGTGTGAATTGTCAGCTGTGTGCTTGTCATCTTTTGCAGTTTCAGCTTCAACACTTGGTGCGTCTTTCCTCAACTCGGAAAATAGTCCCATTATCAATGCCTTGCGGATAAAAATCAAACCACTTATCAACAAAAGCATCCATTTGTCCTCTTTTGATAGCTGCAGTTCCAGGCTTACAACAAGATGGGCATCCTGCGGTTTCTCTTGCCCACCCTTGTGCCCTATTCCTATGTTTGTAAAGGTAGAATACAGAACCGACAAGGCATACAGAGGGATCTTAACTTGTAGCATCCTCTGGGCAACATGCTGGGCCACTACAGGTTATCTACATAAAGTTAACTGTGTATCCATTTACGCAGTCCAGCTCACTCGGCAGCCTGTAAACCCACCACTGCATACTTAAAAGCCTCCAGGTGATTGTAGTAGCAGCCTTCGGAAGCAACAGCTACAGGCATTTGTGTACTACACTTGGGCAAAAAAAAAAAAATGAAAGGCACAAATACAGGATGGGTGACACCTGGCTTGAGAGCAGTACATGTGAAAAGGATCTAGGAGTCTTGGTAGACCACAGACTTGACATGAGTCAGCAGTGTGATGCAGCAGCTAAAAAAGCCAATGCAATTCTGGGCTGCATCAATAGGAGTATAGCATCTAGATCTAGGGAAGTAATAGTACCACTGTATTCTGCTCTGGTCAGACCTCACCTGGAGTACTGTGTCCAGTTCTGGGCACCCCAGTTCAAGAGGGATACTGACAAGCTGGAACGTGTCCAGAAGAGGGCAACCAAAATGGTCAAAGGCCTGGAAACGATGCCTTATGAGGAACGGCTTAGGGAGCTGAGTATGTTTAGCCTGGAGAAGAGAAGGTTAAGGGGTGATATGATAGCCATGTTCAAATATATGAAAGGATGTCATATGGAGGAGGGAGAAAGATTGTTTTCTGCTGCTCCAGAGAAGCGGACACGGAGCAATGGATTCAAACTTCAAGAAAGAAGATTCCACCTAAACATTAGGAAGAACTTCCTGACAGTAAGAGCTGTTCGGCAGTGGAATTTGCTACCAAGGAGTGTGGTGGAGTCTCCTTCTTTGGAGGTCTTTAAGCAGAGGCTTGACAGCCATATGCCAAGAATGCTTTGGTGGTGTTCCTGCTTGGCAGGGGGTTGGACTGGATGGCCCTTGTGGTCTCTTCCAACTCTATGATTCTATGAGAACTGCCATCTTGCTTCTTCCATTGCCACTTACTTGCTCACTCATCCTCTGCAGGCACTTGACTTCCAGCAAGAAAGAGGAGGGAGGTGGCCCCTGAAACTTTCTTCTTGTTAATAATAAGAATGGTAATAATAAATGTGTGCAGCACCTGCGCTGACTGAAGCCAATAGGTGACTTGCAACATACAAATATGAAGATCAGGCACCCATTCCTCCATTATACAAAGCTATACACAAGAAGATCTTCCCCAACCAAACCAATACAAATTACTGCACTCTGATAAAAACATCAAAAACTGTCATCCAGAGGAAGAGGCTAACTCGAAAACCCTAAAAGCTGTGCCACTATTAAAACTAATAAAATTTCGTATAAAAGCCTTGTTCCAATTTGCTGTTAGGCAAAAGTCAGGTGCTGAAGGGTGATGTGAATGAGGAAGTCTCAGATATTTGCAGAAGCATGCCAGCTTGTGTGCTTTGCAATATTGTCCCTCTGATTTTGGGAGTGAGCAGTGAGGGTTAAATAAGCTGCTTCCACGAGACTTTTCTTTACAGGACCTGAGTTGACTCTTCCTTAGCAAAGCTTGCTTATCCAACTAGTCTGCCAACTAGTTTTTTTTCCACCAGAAGATCATGATAATAACAATGTTTACAACGTTTTTAGAGATATAAATCCCTTCAGGCCAGAGGAGCTTTGCACAATCCAGTATCAGCTTTGGCATTCATTATGATGCATTTACTTGTGCAGCATTGTGCAGAAAGAGAAAACAGTATTCCCTTTACCCTGAGGCCTAACTGGTGTGGCAGAGCCATAGCTCTGTGGTAGAGCATCTGCTTTGCATGTAGAAGGTCCCGGGTTTCAACTCTGGCATTTCCTAGGCGGGTTGAGCAAGGCCCCTGCCTGAAATCTTGGAAAGCTTCTGCCAGTCTTTGTTGATAATATTGAGCTAGGTGGAGCAACCATCTGACTCAATATAAGGAAGCTTTCCTATTTTCCTAACTGGGTTGAGGTGACACACAACCAGGGAACAATCTCCCCCATAGGTGCAAGGCTAAATCCCCAGTCACACAGCTGTTTGCAGTAGGATGAAGTGGCTTTGGAGACGTACATCTCAGTGCACATGTTCTCCTAGAGGTCTCTCTGAAGCAGGTTGCTGCCTAACCTGCTAGCATGACAGTGGTTACTTGAAGTCATGTGTTATTTGTTTGTACATGTGTGATGCCTGTTGATCAACTAGGTAGACGGACGTAGATGTAGAAAAAGTATCAGAACTGTAGGAAGAACAGCTTCGTCTAGGCTCACTTTTGTCGTCTGGTGCCAGAACTGAGGTGGGGAGGCATAGGAGCCAATTCCTAGGGGCTGAGGTCCCTAAAGTATTTGAGGGGGCCGCGTGCACCCCCAAGTTGATGGGCACTGTCATTCAAATTATGTGTGTTGTGTCTTGTGATCGATTATGCAGGGTGGGGGGGCTTACCTGCCCCAATATTTTATTCCAGTTGGCCACCCCTGTGGAGCAGGGGTGCAACGGAGCAGGAAAATAACAAATATTCACCAGTCAGAAAAACCACTTCTGCCAACACCTGGCAATTAAACTGCACATTAAAATAAGGCAGCAATCCAGTGCATGCTTGCATGAAAGCTAATTCCACCAAAACCAATAGGACTTAACAGAGAATACATTTTTGGCTAGGAGGCACTAATATGAAACATACAATTACCTCTCTTTCAGAAAACCTAGCATGCAGCCGCGCAGAATTCTCTCCCTTAAGTAGGAGAAAAGATGGAAAGAAGAAAAAACACCGTATCCTCTTTATTCTTTTCTTTCCTGCTCTGTAAAAGTTTTCCATTGGTCCAGGTACTTTGGCTACTAGAGAGAATAAGGGTTTTCTTTATTGCGTGCTGGCATGTCATTTATACAACAGGCTATGTACACATTATCATGTACACTCCCATTGCTGGTGTTTGAAGCCAAGCCAGGAGAAATTCTCCTGTTCGATGTGTTTTGCCTCGAACCAGCTTCTGTCCAATCTGAAAGCATAAGCCACAGCTCAGCTGAGGTGTGTACATTTCAGACATCCATCACACATGTGCAAATGGCAGACTCATTGCATAGGGCAGGGGTTGGCAAACTAAGGCCCGGGGGCCGGATCACGCCGCCCTGGTGCTCCTGAGGGCCAGAGAGCGGAGCAGACGAGCTCGCTCTTCCTACCCACGAGAAGCAGTGGTGGTGGCGGCAGTGGCGGCGGCAGCCCCTGGGAAGGTAAATGCAGTGGTTAGGGCTGGGGCTGGGGGGTGGGGAGGAGCACTACTTGCTCCCCTCACCTCTTATTGCAGCTCCCCGCCCCCGGTGCTGCTTCTCTGGCCCACAAGGGACAGTGGACCAGCCCACGGCTAAAAACCTTTGCCGAACCCTGGCATAGGGGTTGGGGTGGTGCAGATGCAGGAGAGGGAATCAGCTTCACTGCCCCCTCTCTGGCACATAAAGGTAAAGGTAAAGGACCCCTGACAGTTACGTCCAGTCATGAACGCCTCTGGGGTTGCAGTGCTCATCCTGCTTTACCGGCCGAGGGAGCTGACGTTTGTCCGCAGAGGTTCTTCCGGGTCATGTGGCCAGCATGACTAAGTCGCTTCTGGTGAAACCAGAGCAGCACACCGATACGCCTTCCCGCCAGAGCAGTACCTATTTATCTACCTTCCCGCCAGAGCAGTACCTATTTATCTACTTGCACTTTTTGGTGTGCTTTCGAACTGCTAGGTTGGCAGGGGCTGGGACTGAGCAATGGGAGCTCACCCCGTCACGGGGATTCGAACTGCTGACCTTCTGATGTCCTCTGTATGTCTGTATGTCCTCTGGCACAGTGGTTCCCAACAGGTGGTCCGGGGACCCCCAGGGGTCCGCGAGCTATGCCAGAGGGGTCCGCAAGATGCTATTAGAATAAAAAATATATTAAATATATTTCGTATGATAACAGATTTTTTGTTTTGGCCGCTGTGACAAATTGACGCACTTTTGAAATGTTTATTTCTGTCCGGCTGGCAAAGAGTTAACCCACCTCCAGCCTGACTGGCATAGAACTCTGATGGGGGCGGGACTGTGCCCGGTTTGAAAGGAGGGAGTGTCGGTTTGGTCAGTTAGGAGGGAGAGGGAGGAAGGTGTGGTGTGATGTTATGTGGTGGCTTGTATGAAGACAGTTAAGAGGCTAGGAAAACTTAAAGTTAAATGTTTGACTGAGTTTATTTTGTACAACTGGAACAAAGCTAATTAATAAATGACACGTTAAAGAATCACTTATGTTTTTAACACAATAAAACTTCATCTCTGTTTTTGCCAACAAGAGGTCCGTCTGTATTTTTTCCAGCGAGGTACCAGGACTCACAGCCGTGGTGACTCAAGAGAGGGCCAAACTCACCTCAGGCAGGGAGGTGGTGGTTTGTGTCCTGAAGTTACACGGAGGAGGCTTAGAAGGGTAACCTGAGGTGCCAAGAAGTTGCCAGAGTGCCTAGGGCAAACTTCTACAGTGGGGGAATCCAACTAAGGGAGACCCTTTACTGGAGGCAAAGGGGTTATTCCGTGGGACAGCCTAGAGTTTCTTAAGGTACCAGGTCACGCAAGCTGGAAGGCTCTCCTTACTAAGAAACCCATCAGAAAAAGGGGTTGATTTTTGAGGCGGCAGGAGCAGAGGGTGGGTGTTTTCCCCTCTGGATTCCTGTGTCGCAGTGATAGTAAGGTAGAGTGGGACCCGGGTCGTCACATTTTTGGTGGCAGCGTCGTGATCGAAATTCAAAGCTCACGCGTTTAGTTTGGTTTGAGTCTGTCAGGATTTTCCTGTGAGGAAAATGACTCACGTAAGAAAACCCAGAGAGGCAAAAGGAGATGAAAGAACGGAAGGGGCTGAGGGAAGCCCAGATTCTCAGGTAGAACTGATGAAACTACGAATTGAGATGGCCCGAATTGAAGCTGAGAGGGAAAAGATAGCAGCTGAAAGTGAGAGGGAAAAAGCCAGAATTGAAAGTGAGAGAGAAAAAGCTAGGATTGAAGCTGAAAATGAGAGGGAAAAAGTTAGAATTGAAAGTGAGAGAGAAAAAGCTAGAATTGAAGCTGAGGAGAGAATGCAGTCCGAGAGGTTAAGGGTTCAATTAGAACAGGACAGAATGAAGCTTGAGGAGATACGTTTGAGATCAGAATTAACTAGCAGCCCAGTTAATAATGATAGTATCGCAATTAATTTAAAAAGGTTCCCCAAATTTGGAAAAGACGATAATGTCGAATCGTTTCTATTTACCTTCGAACGCGTTTGTGTGGAATTTCAAATACCTGAGGAGAACTGGATGCTTTATTTAAGACCTCAAATTTGTGGGATACTAAGTGAAATTTATGCTGACCTGAGGGAAGAAGAGCTGTCAAGTTACCAAGTATTTAAGCAAAGGGTCAGGGTTCGATGTGGACTCACGGCTGAACAAAGCAGAAAGGCTTTTCGTGAGGCAAAAAAGGAACATAAAGAGACTTATGCCCAACTAGCTAGCCGCTTAGATAAATTACTTGACAGATGGATTCAAGGGAGTGGAGTGAAGGACTTTGATGAGTTAAAACATTTAATTTGTTTAGAACAATTTTTTAAGCAAATCCCTAGCAATTTACGTTGGTTCTTGAGGGATAAAAAACTGAAAACTGTGGCACAGGTTGCTGAGGTCTTAGACGAACTACAAGGAGATTTCAATGAAATAGCATTCCCAAAACACTCACAGAAGGGTAATCCATGGAGAAACAGAGAAAATAAAGACAGGCAAGAAAATTTTCCTGTCAGGGAATCAGTTTCTGACAAGACAGGGTCTAAGAAAATCACTTGTTTTTTCTGTAATCGTGAGGGCCATGTACGTGCCAGGTGCCCCCTGCTGGTTAAGTCGCAAACTACACCTACTGCAGCTAAACAAGTAAAACTGGTAATGCAGTCACAGGAAAATAGCTCGCCTCAGACAGAAGGCTCAGAGAAAGCAGACAGTTCAGCTGAGACTACTTCTAAGGTCTTACAGGTCTGGAGGGCTGAGCAGGAGTGCAACCAAGATTACATGGAGCCAATTGAATTAAATGGTCAGTCTTTTTTAGGTTTGAGGGACACAGGAGCAGAAGTCTCACTTGTTAAATCCCAATTTGTTCCAAAGGAGCAGTACCTCAAGGGTCAGTCCTATAGTTTAAAAGGCATATGGGGCCCACATTTTGAAGTACCATTAGCTGAAGTTGATATTACCTACAAAGGATTTTGTGGCAAGTGGAGAGTAGGAATCCTAAATGAGTTGGAGGTACCCTTTTTAATAGGGAATGACCTAGCTAGTCAGAAGCACCGTATTCAAGTGATAACTAGGTCACAGTCTCAAGTCACTGAGAGTAATCCCCCTGCAGTTATAGAGACACCCATAGAGCCTGGTGAGGATGAAGGGCTGATTAGCGTGCCAGTGGTCCAGGAGCACGGTGCCCAATTCTTGAGTGATCAAAAAGAGGATGAAACTATAAAAGAGCTGTGGGGTAAAGCACAAAGTCCTACTGCAGAAGTAACTGTGGAGAACCCCTGCTTATTTACCACCATTGAGGGAAGACTGTATAGAATTTCTAGGAGGAGGAAAACTGCTGCTGTTTGGGAAAGGAAGAAACAGTTAGTGTTGCCAAGAGCTTACCGGTTGCAAGTGCTACAAATGGCACACGACGCACCCTCAGCAGCGCATCTAGGCATTAGAAAGACTAGTGATAGAATCCAAGCAAGATTTTACTGGCCTGGGATGGGCAAAGACATCAAAGAGTATTGCAAGTCCTGTGTGATCTGCCAAAAAGCAGGCAAAAGAGCGGACAAAACGCGAGGCTTGTTACAGTCTATTCCTGTAATTACTGAGCCCTTTTCCAGAGTAGGAGTGGACATCCTCGGGCCTATATCCAGAGTTACAGAAAGGGGGAATAAATTTATTTTATGCCTCGTGGATTATGTTACGCGCTATCCAGAAGCAATACCTCTAAAGGACATTGACTCAAAGACTGTAGCAAAAGCCCTCATGTCGGTGTTCTTAAGGCTGGGATTCCCCAAAGAAATTATAACAGATTTAGGGACATCCTTCACGTCTAAGACTATGGAAGAGCTTTTAACTCTTTGTGGGGTTAAGCATGTTAAAACTACGGCTTATCATCCGCAGTCGAATGGCTTGACGGAGAAATTTAATTCGACCCTGAGCCGGATGCTAAAAACCTATTCCATCAATCATCCTAACGACTGGGATGAGAGGCTGCAACACTTCCTATTTGGTTATCGCGAAGTGCCGCAGGAGAGCACAGGGTTCAGTCCTTTTGAACTCCTATTTGGACGACAGCCACGAGGACCCCTAGACTTGATGAAAGCAGCGTGGTCAGGGGAGGAGCAGGTCGACAGCCCTGATGTTGTGACGTATCTACAGGAGCTGCAGAGCGACCTTCAAGAGCTACGGGAGCAAGCTGCTCACAACTTGCAACAGGCACAGCGTCGACAGAAGCAGTGGTATGATGCACACGGAAGAGACAGAACTTTCCAGCCTGGTGACAGTGTGCTCGTGTTAAGAACAAGACGTCGAAAGAAGTTGGAGATGTCGTGGGACGGTCCCTTCAAAGTGGTCGAGAGGATATCTGCGGTGAACTATTTGGTAGAGTTAGATGGGGAAGGGAACCGATGTAAAAACTTTCATGTAAATTTACTTAAGCCTTATTTTGACAGAAATAAGTTGGTGTTACAAGTAAAGGGGAAGGTGACCCAAGGGATTCATTTAACTGGGTGGGGAGAGCTGAGTAAGGGCACAACTCTAGCAGAGGTGTCATTCGATGAAAGTCTGACCCCAGAGCAAAAGGAGCAGTTAAAATTAGTCCTTACTCAGTTTGCTCAGATCTTCTCAAACATCCCAGGGAGGACCAGCCTAGCAACTTATAAAATAGACACAGGGTAAGCACATAAGTGGGAAGGAAAACATCATAGCGGACGCTTTGTCTAGGTATATTTTTGAGAGGTATAGAATGGTGCAAAGTATTATATGAAACGGTGGTAACCCTAGCAAAACATTTGTGCTTAGGCGTTATAATCTAACACATGTCAAACATGGTTTATTTGTGTACAAGTTTATGAGATGTTAATTTAGTTGACTTTGTAATATGAGTGTTATAGAATGCATTGAAGGATTTATAACCCCAAGCCCATTGCTTTGGCATTGCTCTAGTTAGTTAAGAGCAAGCCGACGCAATGTCTTTGTGGTGGGGGAGATATGTGACAAATTGACGCACTTTTGAAATGTTTATTTCTGTCCGGCTGGCAAAGAGTTAACCCACCTCCAGCCTGACTGGCATAGAACTCTGATGGGGGCGGGACTGTGCCCGGTTTGAAAGGAGGGAGTGTCGGTTTGGTCAGTTAGGAGGGAGAGGGAGGAAGGTGTGGTGTGATGTTATGTGGTGGCTTGTATGAAGACAGTTAAGAGGCTAGGAAAACTTAAAGTTAAATGTTTGACTGAGTTTATTTTGTACAACTGGAACAAAGCTAATTAATAAATGACACGTTAAAGAATCACTTATGTTTTTAACACAATAAAACTTCATCTCTGTTTTTGCCAACAAGAGGTCCGTCTGTATTTTTTCCAGCGAGGTACCAGGACTCACAGCCGTGGTGACTCAAGAGAGGGCCAAACTCACCTCAGGCAGGGAGGTGGTGGTTTGTGTCCTGAAGTTACACGGAGGAGGCTTAGAAGGGTAACCTGAGGTGCCAAGAAGTTGCCAGAGTGCCTAGGGCAAACTTCTACAGTGGGGGAATCCAACTAAGGGAGACCCTTTACTGGAGGCAAAGGGGTTATTCCGTGGGACAGCCTAGAGTTTCTTAAGGTACCAGGTCACGCAAGCTGGAAGGCTCTCCTTACTAAGAAACCCATCAGAAAAAGGGGTTGATTTTTGAGGCGGCAGGAGCAGAGGGTGGGTGTTTTCCCCTCTGGATTCCTGTGTCGCAGTGATAGTAAGGTAGAGTGGGACACGGGTCGTCACAGCCGCTTCCTGCATGAGCAGAGTCTAGCGCAAAACTAGAATTAGATAGAGGCAGTAGTTCTGCTGTATGCCGTTAGGTGGCGCTTTACAGACACTACTGTTTTGCAAAGAGGCAGCGCGCGCATTCTACTAACGCTCACCTCCTCAAGATGCTTTGCGCGCGTCGGCTTGATTTGTGCGCTACTGCACAGGTACCCTGTCTTCTCCATTCCCCTCCCTCCTCCCTGGCGTGCGCTGCCTCTTTGCAAAACAGTAGTGTTTGTAAACAAAGCGTTGTTTTTCGCGGAAGCTACAGTTCGCGTAGTTAAAAATGGACCGTTGGTTAAAAAGTGGTTAAAACGACAAAGGCCTACAGATGAAGAGGAAGATAATGCATTTGATGTTCAAGCAAGTAAGTCAGTGACTCTCGAACCGATCTTGTCAGTGTCCATTGAACCTAAATCGTAACTGTAAAAAACGTATAAATATAAAATATAAAAAGACTCTTAATTTGGCTCTCACTTTTTAATTTTAGGATTAGGAATTAATGGGGTTCCTTGTCACAATAGCGGCTCGATGAGGGGTCCTCGAGAAAATTTTGTTGGGAACCCCTGCTCTGGCACATACAGCAGTGTAAAAATATGACTTGAAACAAAACTGGGGGAACAACTTTCCCATGTGTCAAGCCACAGATGTGTACATAGTCTCCATTACAGCAGTTTTTCTCACCAAGACTTCTTCTTCTTTCCATCTCTGGGCCAGGAGCACCCGATAAAAGTCCCGACCGGAGACAAATGGCTGATGAAGATGATGGATTATGCCAAAATGGCGAAAATGACCGGGAAAATCAGAAACCAGGGAGATAGGAACTTTAACAAGGAATGGGGAAAATTTATAAGTTATCTAAGACAACACTGTAAACAACTAAAAACCTTGGCAGGATTATAGCAACACTTATAAAAAAAAACACTTGGTGGGGAAATGTACGAAAAACTAAGGTAAAAATGGAATTTTTAAGATAAATGGAGAAACTATAAGATGCAGTAGAAAAAGTTTGACAATGAAAACCATGGAGGTGGTGTAGGGAAGTCTAAGGGTTCAGGGAATCCTATATGTTTAAATGATTAATGTTTAAATTTAAATGTATATTGTAAAACTGAGTTGTTGTTGTTGTTGTTAGCATTTATTCTTACAAGTGTTAACTGGAACTTGGTTCTGGTCAACCCCACCAGTCTGCTTCCCTCTTGGAGGGCGATAGGAAGTCCATTAACCAGGAAAGTGACTGCTTTTTTTTCTGATAGCATTATTTCCCATGAAACCTTGATTGTGCTTTCCTGCTATCAGTTGTACAGGGGATATGTTTTAAATCATGGTTGTAAATGGCATTTGGCACTGTCAATTTTCCACTGGAAGTTTTATTTTCATATTGTTGTATCAAATAATTGAAACAATATATATTTATTCTATTATCCCAGGCTGACAGCCACACAGGACCAAGAGGAAACCTTTGGCCCCTATGCTTGCCCTTTCCCCAGAGTTGGCTCATCCTGTTTAATCAATCAAACTTTTATATTTTCTAGAAGCAAGTCCCAAACTGCCCTTGCCTCCCCCTACTTCTGTTCTTTTTTGCTGTTGCTGCTTTTCACAACCTATCCACAGCCATGAGCAACTGCTGCCTTGGTGCCATTTTTGTGAAACTTCTCGTGTTTGTTACTTGTGATGTATGTGATTCCGCACCAATCAGAGATCGTGCAGTCAGCAAGATGGCTCCATGAAAAAATATAGCCAATCGAATTTGGCTAGAGGATTCAGAGTGACAGCAAGAAGCAGCACTCTCACTCTGAATAGGTGTTGGAGCAGTTGTGCTTTGAATGTGTTGTGTTGTGTGTGTGTGTGTGTGTGTGTGTGTGTGTGTTGTTTTTTACCCTGTTCTCACAAAAATAAGAAAAGCTCTGAAAGGAAAGGCAAAAAAAGTTCAGTAAAATGACTTTTCCATTTCAGTCCAGCTCTTTTGAAAACTACTGGGCTAAGTACAAACAGGAAGAAGGGTCATTCTTTGGTATGTGGTGGGCATGCAAAAAGTGGCAACAGCATGTAGAATATTATATGTACAGAAATGGAAGGAAGAGAAGGTTACAATGAAGGAGGAATGGCTTTTAAAAGTAACGGACTATGAAGAAATGGCAAAGTTGACAACAAAATTAAGAGATCAAAACGATGAACTTTTTATAGAGGCGTGCAGGCCTTTTGTGGACTATTTGAAGAAGTATTATAGTCAAATGAAATTGCAAGCAGGATTCAAGATATAAACAGAGAAAGAAAAACGAGGAAATAATCGTATTAGAGGGGTTTTTGTAACAGATAAGAGTTTGATATGCGATGCAGTAGAATAAAAACACGAGTTGTGGGTGGGAAGTTAATCTATGAAACAAAAATGTTATGTAATTATTTGAATTGAAGTTAAAATTAAATTCTGGAAATTTAATTTAAAATTATATCTAAAAGGAAAGAAAGAAGAAAAGAAAACTAAACTAAACTAAACTAAACTAAACTAAACTAAACTAAACTAAACTAAACTACTGGACTAGTGGGCTATTGGATTGTCCAAAACTAGTTGAGTTTTATTCTTGGAGCAGAAATCAAACTTCTCTGTGTTATTCAGAACCATGTTTTGATCCTCACACATACCGGTATGAAAGGGCTTAAAATGGAGACATGAATTGAAGCTGACACACTATGCAAAAGATCTAAGTGGGCTGTCATTTTTCTTTCTGGATAAATAAAAAGAATCTCTCTTTGTATTAGCAGCAGTCTGATTAGACAGCTTGTGCGATGCCCCAAATATTCTTAAGGTCAGTGAACAGCGTTGCCTCCCTGCCTCTGCGGAGGGATAATTTGGCGATCTTAAGCGTTTTAAAGGAGAATAGAGAGGGCTTCACCTCAGAGAAGCACAATTTCAACACATCTGGGAGAATGATACATTATGACAACAAAACAAGGCCTAGCCCTTTTACAGCTTCCTTTGGAAGGGCTCCCATAAATGCCCGGCAAGCAGCTCTATAATGAGCCTGCAAAATCTGACCCCCATTTCCAGAGTTCAGAGTTCAGGAGCTGGTTGCTCAGCCAGCCACAGTGAAGTTCACCAGCCAAGCCATGCAGTCCCAGAACAATCAAGTTTACAGATGAAACTGAACTAAATACAATAGAGCAGAAGCAAGCAAGCAAAATCCAACATTCTCAGCCTGGATTGCGCTCCTTCTGCAATAGTTTCAAGGGGCCTCATAGTACCCATAGTAGCTAAGAGACCTGCAAATGCACAAAAATTAATAGTCTACCACCAATACTTATCTCAGACCCTCCAAGTCTCCCTATTTTCCAGGGGCAGCCCCAGATTTACAGAAGCCGCCCCAGTTTCTGATTTGATCCCGGAATGCCCCACTTCTCCATAGGACGTCCCTATTTTCATCAAATAAATATTGGAGGGTATGGTAGGACGTCCCTATTAGCAGTGGATAAATGTTGGAGGACATGGAGTTATGTGGACCCCCCCCCCCTTCAAGGCAAGGAGATAAGTAACTCTACAACCTTTAGAACAGTGTTTCCCAACCTTGTGCCTCCAGATGTTTTCGGACTATAATTCCCATCATTCCTGACCACTGGTCTTGCTAGCTAGGGATGATGGGAGTTGTAGTCCCAAAACATCTGGAGGCACAAGGTTGGGAAACACTGCTTTAGAAGACATGTGAAGGTGCATAGTGAAGTTTTTTAAATGTTTTATTATGTTTAAATATATATATTGGAAGCCACCCAGAGTGGCTGGGGAACCCAGACAGATGGGCAGGGTATAAAATCATCCTCCTCCTCCTCATCATCGAATAGGTAAAGGTACCCCTGACTGTTAGGTCCAGTCACGGATGACTGGGGTTGCGGTGCCGCCATTTACCTTCCCACCAGAGCAGTACCTATTTATCTACTTGCACTTTGATGTGCTTTCGAACTGCTAGGTTGGCAGGAGCTGGGACTGAGCAACGGGAGCTCGCCCGTCGCAGGGATTCGAACCACCGACCTTCTGATCAGCAAACCCTAGGCTCAGTGGTTTAGACCACAGTGCCCCCTGCGTCCCTTGAATAAGATGTCCCTATTTTCATCGGGGAAATATCATATGTTGCCTTGTTTGCATGCATTACTCTCTCTCTCTTTTTGCACCCGCAGGCTAAGGAGGGGTGGTTGGAGAAGCCAATCCTTTTCCCATTTCCCCAAGCACTCCTGCATTGTCATCTGATGATTAGCAACTGCATGCTGTGGTTGGAATTGGTTCCAAATTCCCCTGGTTTCATCACTCAACTTCAATGGGTTTTTTTACTCATTTTGCCCCACAGCAGTTGGAAGTAGAAGAGAGGCAAGAGGACCGAGGACAGAGCAGGCCAGAAACGAGAAATTGTGTGGCTGAATCCTCATTTGCCACAGGTTGTTTTGAAGGGCAACCACACTTACAACCCCACCACCACCACCACAAGACCTTGCTACTCAACACAGCAAGGCTACAAAAGGGAGCTCACAGCCCCCCCCCCCACGCCCTGCTCCACATTTACATTTGAAGAGAGTTCATGTCAGGTGTTTAAAAGACTAGGTCCCACGTGTGTATACTCCAAATTCTTCCATGGTACATTCGGGTGCCAAACCTACACTGGTTGCAGTAAGCAACTTTCTCTGCAACTCCAAGGGAATGGTCCTGAACAGTTCAAAACTACTTAGTGAAGATAAAGTATTAGGAATTAAGCCAGCAAGACTATCTCACCCTCACCTCTTGGGACAATAGTCTTTCGGCCAGAGGCAAAACCACCTTCTTGAGAAAGGAGGAGATGGCAGTTCTCTGAGAACAACGTATACAGTGGTACCTCTACTTACGAATAACTCTACTTACGAATGTTTCAACTTACGAATAGAGCTCCGTCCGCCATCTTGGATGTGGTTTAGATAGGATTTTTTCTACTTACGAATTTTTAGATAGGGTTGCTTCTACTTACGAATTTTTTTCTCCCAATGCATTCCTATGGGATTCGACTTACAATTTTTTTCTACTTACAAATGTGCGTTCGGAACGCATTAAATTCGTAAGTAGAGGTACCACTGTATTCTCCTTCACAATATTTCTTCAGAATGCTAAGAGTTCCTGGCTGCCAAAAGTCACAGTTGCCGGCACTCCAGATGGTTCCATTTTTCAAAGACGCGACAACAAGCACACCACAGTATTTAGAAGCATATCAAAATTTGCCCTGCCTGGATGGATTCATCCAGAAGGTTGAGAATAAAAGCTCCATTTTGCCACAGCTGTCACAGATTCTGTGGCCATCATGCTGCTCTTGGTGCTGGCAACTCGATATTTTAGGGATATTCTTTTATCATGTGGGGGTGGGCGGGCACGATGGGAAGCAGCTGAGCCAAGGCGGGTAAGGAAATCTCAAATTAAATCTGGCTTTTTACAAAGCCTACGGTGTCCGTCTCGCCAGGTCACTTGGCAGCTTCCTCCTTCTTCTGCTCCTTCTCTCCCCATGTGTACATTTGTTATGTCTCCGGTTCCAATGTGTCAGACAGTTGGACTTTGCTGCTGAGTTTTCACCACAGGCACACTTGCCAGCAGAGAGGAGATTCACTGAAACAGACTTCTCACTTCTTTTGCAGCCGGCCAAAGCAACTGAGCACTCTGGCAAAAATTCAAAGCCTGTCCATTCCATGGTTTCTCAGGGCATGGGACCTCCTTGTGTTTAACTGCAGGATGAAGAAAGGGCTTAGCCTCCGAACATATGCCATGGGCCATTAAATGAAGCCATTCTGGTCTCTCCGACAGAGGACTGCCAGCTCCTTTCCCAGAAACCCTTGATCCTGTTCTATAAGGATATAATGGAATAAATAATATCCTTTAGCCATTTCACTCTCAAATGATAGTGAGCATGCAGAATATGCCTTACTTAGGGATTAGCGCTCTCCAGTTTAAGCAGTAATCATTTGAGTGGCAGCCATTTAACATGCTCTTTGTTAAATGGAAGGGGACCTTCCAATGAGAACATAAGAGTAGCCAGTGTGGTGTAGTGGTTAAGAGCGGTAGACTCGTAAACTGGAGAACCGGGTTCGTGTCTCCGCTCCTCCACATGCAGTTCCTGGGTGACCTTGGGCTAGTCACACTTCTTTGAAGTCTCTCAGCCCCACTCACCTCACAGAGTGTTTGTGGTGGGGTGGGGGAGGAAGGGAAAGGAGAATGTTAGCCGCTTTGAGACTGCTTCGGGTAGTGATAAAGCGGGATATCAAATCCAAACTCTTCTACTCCTCTTCATCAATATGGATCATCACCTAGTGGAAATCAGGCAAGTACGCAGACAGAGATTCCTAGGTCACATCCACACCATCCATTCAAAGCACTTTACATACCCTCCAACATTTCTCCAATGAAAATAGGGACATCCTATTCCATAATAATCATAATTTTATTATTTATACCCCACCCAGAGTGACTGGGGCTCATTGCCCCAGCCACTCTGGGTGGCTTCCAACGTATATAAAATAATAATAATAAAACATTAAGCATTAAGAAACTTCCCTATACAGGACTGCCTTCAGATGTCTTCTAAGGGTTGTATTATTCAATCCCCAAGCCAGGGAGATAAGTAATGATACAACCCTTAGAAGACATCTGAAGGCAGTCCTGTATAGGGAAGTTTCTTAATGCTTAATGTTTTATTATTATCCAATGAAAATAAGAACGTCCTAAGAGAAAGCGGGACATTTTGGGATCAAATAAAAAACCAGGATGGCTTCTGTAAACCCAGGAAAATTTAGAGTCCCTGGAAAATAGGGACACCTAGAGGGTCTGACTTTCTCAGAGTACTGGTCTCTTTGTGAATTATTAGAATATGGCAACAGGTTGTGTTTCCATACATCTGGTCAGTGGGTTGTTAGCCACTGTTGATGAAGGGCTGCCATGTTCTTCTAAATGCACAGGGATTTTTCATATTTGCAGGTACAAATAAACAGCGGAATCATTTCCTAGCATGGAGACACAACAGTAGGAAAACCTTTACTTTGATTGCTGCGTGTTATGTAGTTGTAGAAAGCCAGCAATATGATTATACTTTGGCTATGAGTTCTGGAAGACCCGCTCACTGCCTTGCACACCCATCTCCCTCTGGCTTGGGAAGCAGGGCCCTGATTGACTCCAGCTACAAAAGCTGAGGCTGCTGAAGATGTGAGAGACAATCTTGGCTGTCTCTTAGTGCAGACCCAAGTCATCAAGCTTCAGTTTCCACAGGGATTGGCAGCAACAGCAGCAGATATGTTCTATGCTTATGATAATTTTGTTCTCTTGCTAATTATGCTGGTTTAAATATGCAATTTATATGTGACTTCCTTTGGTAACTTTTTTTTAAATGGTTAAGATAATTTTGTAGCTGGCCTGTTTTTTATGATATGATATAGCTGGCCTTCTTTATAATGTTTTACTGTACTGTATTTTGAAATCTTTAAGGTAACATTTTAGTTTCCTGTTAATTACTGTATATTGCTTTCAAGGTATACGTCATATTTGACTTTCTTCAGTATTGCTTTATTCTGGATTGTTTTATTTGATGTTTTAATGTGTTATAAAGAGGTATAGAAATGAAATTATTAACAACAACATCACTTTAACGACCATAGCTTTTCCCAAGAAGCCTGGAAACCATAGTTCATTAAGGATGCCGCAAGAATTTGATGGTATTCAGATACCAAATCAAAGCTACAAGAAAAAAATAATGCTTCAGACATATTATCCAAAATATCAGCCATGATGGGTGTGGTAGCTATACTTAATAATTTTAAACCTTAACATATTTTTTAAAAATGAACAGTCAGAAAGCCACTCACAGCCAACAACATCATTTTGTAAATAAAACATTTGCCAGATGCAAGGAGATGTCGACAGCAATATATAGGTAGGTAAAAGGTAAATGACCCTTGTGTGGTTAAGTCCAGTCAAAGGTGACTATGGGGTTTCGGTGCTCATCTCGCTTTCAGGGCGAGGGAGCCGGCGTTTGTCCACAGACAGCTTTCCAGGTCATGGACTAAACCGCTACTGCCGCAATGGAACACCTTGACAGAAACCAAAGCGCACGGAAATGCCGTTTACCTTCCCGCCACAGCGGTACCTATTTATCTACTTGCACTGGTGTGCTTTAGAACTGCTAGGTCGGCAGAAGCTGGGACAGAGCAATGGGAGCTCACCCCATCGTGGGGATTCAAACTGCTGACCTTCTGATCAGCAAGCCCAAGAGTTTGGACCACAGCGCCACTCACGTCCCCACAGTGATATATACTATGCTATCATACTATATACAGTGCAGAGTATATCATATCATAAAAAACAGCCTTCCCCAATCCGGACCATAACTCTCACCAGACCCAGCAAGCATGAATTGAGAATGAATTTTGATTAAAATGTGCCTCTTTCCCGGTGAATTGGCTTCAATCTTATGCCCACTGACCTGGGAATAAACTCTATTGTGCCCCATGTGATTTGGCTGCATACACACCAAACATTTAAAGCACATTCCCTCTCCACCAAAGAAAAGAAAAGAAAACCATGGGAACTGTAGTTTGCCCCTCACAGAATTACAATGCACAGTGCAGTAGTACGTTGGTTGACAAACGCCTTAGCAGTCAAATGTTTTGGCTCCCAAATGCTGCAAACCCAGAAGTGGGTGTTCCAGTTTGCAAATGTTCTTTGGAACCTGAACATCCAACAGGGCTTCCACAGCTTCCAATTGGCTGCAGGAGCTTGCTGCAGCCAATCAGAAGCCACACTTTTGTTTCCGAACATTTTGGAAGTCAAACGGACTTCCGGAATAGATTCCGTTCGACTTCCAAGGTACAACTGTATCCTTAAACTACAGTTCCTGCAATGGGGGGAGGAGAATGAGCTTTAAATGTATGGTATGGTAGGCGCACAGCTTTACTTTTGAGTAGCCCTGTATAGAAGGACACCCTTAGTCACTTTCTCTCTCTAAAATGAAGTGCTGGGAATCCTTTGATGATTTATACTGAAAACATACATAACCACTTCAGGGTAAGTGCCTCATGAGAAGACTCCCACATGTCCATTATCTCGAAAACCGTCTCTGGCCTCCTATTTGTTACAGAAAATTGCATCAACAAGCCCGATACAATACTCCCTTGACCCAAGTAATTAACTACACAGCCAACCTCCATGCAAAACAGAAATTGCCTGCAATACTCCTCTCCATGCCCACTACAAAGTCATTTCGTGCTGAAAACAAACCAGAAATTGGTGTTAATGGCTGCAAATAGCTCGCAGCTCCCATGACATCCTTGAACTCTGAAGTAGTCCAGACCTGCTCTTGATCCTCCCTCAGCTCTCATGAGCACAAATTATTACAAATGATGTTTTACGTTGCTCAGTGCTGTCTGTGTAGACGCCTGATTTAAATATTTTCTGAACGCTGCAGCTGCTTTGCTACCTGCCCTATGTGGTTAAAGTGGGCTGCACAATTAATGCCTGTGGCACTTTCTTAGAGGATGTGTGGTACGCCTAATCTGACAGGGCAGAAGCAGAAAGGGACAAGCAATATGGCTGGGGTGCTAAACTAACTCCCCTACAAGGAAAGGATAAGGTGTTTGGGGCTTTTTAGCTTAGTAGAAAGGTGAGTAAGAGAAGACATGATTGTGGTGTAAGTATGCGCGGTGCAGTTACAGTGGTACCTGTACACAATTGGTTCCAGAAGTCTGTACTTAACCTGAAGCGTACTTAACCTGAAGCGAACTTTCCCATTGAAAGTAATGGAAACTGGATTAATCCGTTCCAGACGGGTCCGCAGAGTACTTAAACTGAAAGTACTCAAACCGAAGCGTACTTAAACCGAGGTATGACTGTATTCCTCTTTCATGACATTAAACCTGTGTCTTCTTCACAAAATGCGTAAACTACGGAATTTGCTTCCAGAAGATGTTGATGGCCACCAACATGGTCATCAAAAGGGAAGTGGACAACTTGATGGACAATGAGTCTATCAATGGCTATTAGCCAAATTGGCTGTTCTCTACCTCCAGGTGGGGAGAGCAAGCCCAAGAGGCTCAGTGGTTTAGGCCAGCATGAGAAGAAGAAGAAGAAGAAGAAGAAGAAGAAGAAGAAGAAGAAGAAGAAGAAGAAGAAGAAGAAGAAGAAGAAGAAGAAGAAGAAGAAGAAGAAGAAGAAGAAGAAGAAGAAGAAGAGGAGGAGGAGTAGTAGTAGTTTGGATTTGATACCCCGCTTTATCACTACCTGAAGGAGTCTCAAAGCGGCTAACAATCTCCTTCCTCCTCCACAACAAACACTCTGTGAGGTGAGTGGGGCTGAGAGACTAGCCCAAGGTCACCCAGTGTGACTAGCCCAAGGTCACCCAGCAGTTGCATGTGGAGGAGTGGAGACACGAACCCGGTTCACCAGATTACGAGTCTACCGCTCTTAACCACTACACCATACTGGCTCTCCATGAGAGACATTATGCTGAGCTCAATAGGCCTTTGGTCCACCCAGCGGGGCTCATATGTAAAGCCCTTCCTCTTTACTCAAGGGCAAATCCAGCCCTACAGAATTAAGGCTGAAATTATGTTTTGTTTTGTTTTGTTTTAAGAAAAAGTAGGAGGAAGAGGAGGAGGAGGAGGAGGAGGAGGAGGAGGAGGAGGAGGAGGAGGAGGAGGAGGAATCTGTTGTTGCTTAACCATGACAGCACACTAGCTTTCTAGCTTGGCAACAGAAAACAACGGGGATGTATTACACAGCTAGCCACCCGCTAAGCAGAGGACATCCATGTTGCATATTGTTGCCAACACACACCCTGAACTAGGAACACATCAGTTATTGTGGAACACTCAGCCCTTCTCCAATGTGCACATGGAGCGGAAAAGGAAAACGGGCACAGGAAAGTGAATTATCAGTTTCCAATAGTTGCTAGGTAACTACGTCTTACTCACAGGATATAAACAGTGGAGCATTTTCCCAGTATTATTTTGCTTCGGTTTCCCTTGATACTTCTGTGGTTTTGTCCCGTCCAGCCACTGGACAGCGTGATTTACCTCAGCCAGAAATGGAAGAGCACAATAACAGCCTCTTGGGTCAGAACACTGGTCCATCGAGTCCAGCATCCTGTTACCGCAGTGACCAACCATATACCTGCGGGGAAGCCCCCAAGCAGGACCTGAGTGCAAGAGCACTCTCCCCTCTTGTGGCTTCCAGCAACTGGTATTCTGAAGCGTTGCTCCCTCCAGCTGTGTAGGCAGAGCATCAGCATCATGGCTAGTAGCCATTGACAGCCTTCTCCTCATGGGTTTGTCCAATCCTGGACAAGGCAAAGAAAGGTTGGCTGCTCAAATGCCCTTTTGAAATGTGTTGGGGAGGGGAGGATTATTGCGTTGTTCTTGCTGTTCTTCTTCTTCTTCTTCTTCTTCTTCTTCTTCTTCTTCTTCTTCTTCTTCCGTTTTCTGTTTTCATATTGTGATTTTATCTTGTGAAATTCGGAACGCGTCCACCAGTCCAAAAAGGTTGGCAACCACTGATCCAGATGATTATGTCATGCCATTTAACCTGGGTTCCCCCAAGGACAGTTTCTTTCTGCAGGGCTAATAATATTTCTTCCCTTTTGGTTTATTATCTGCCGCTGTACTTCTGCCTCTGGTTTTATGTCTGACTGTATTTGTAATTTTGTTACGGCCCATGGCTGAAACAAACAAACCTAATTAACCAATCTTGTGAACTGTCCTGAGACCTGCAGGTGTAGGGCGGTAAAAGGTAAAGGGGCCCCTGACCACCAGGTCCAGTCGTGTCCGACTCTGGGGTTGCGGCGCTCATCTCGCTCTATAGGCCGAGGGAGCCGGCGTTTGTCCGCAGACAGCTTCCGGGTCATGTGGCCAGCATGACAAAGCTGCTTCTGGCAAACCAGAGCAGCACACGGAAACGCCGTTTACCTTCCCGCCGGAGCGGTCCCTATTTATCTACTTGCACTTTGATGTGCTTTCGAACTGCTAGGTGGGCAGGAGCTGGGACCGAGCAATGGGAGTTCACCCCGTTGCAGGGATTCAAATCGCCGACCTTCATATCAGCAAGCCCTAGGCTCTGTGGTTTAACCCACAGCGCCACCTGGGACAGCAGTGTCCAACGTCCAAGAGACGTCATCAATGCATCATTAACTGAAGGGTTTAAAACTGCTCATTCACTCTTACAATGCTTCTGTATTGCAAACTGTACTTTGGTTGTGTAGCTTTCAGGATAATGGAGGCTGAGTGATAATCAGTGCTAATTTTCTAGAGAAAAGAGGTACTAGACATAAGCTCCAGTGAGCTTCAGCTGGGGGGGGGGAGCCTGGTGATAATAATGTGTTACTTGCACACAGGGCATGGCCATGATTATTTTGGTGAGAGGCTGCACTTTAAACTCCACCCCTGACGCCATGTGATGCACATCCCAATCAGATGAAGGCCTTACCAATCAGATGAAGGCCTTTCCCGTGCATGGCCAAACTTGGCCCTCCAGATGTTTTGGGGCTACAACTCCCATCATCCCTGACCTCTGGTCCTGTTAGCTAGGGATGATGGGAGTTGTAGTCCCAAAACAGCTGGAGGGCCAAGTTTGGCCATGACTGCCTTAGACAGAAGTAGGCACTCACATGTTGGGCTTTCATCTCAAACAACAACAGGTGAACCCCTTACACATGAGTAATATTTGGCTGAAATCCAGGCTGGGCAAAGTTTGATTCCTGCTTTCCAACTTTCAGAGCAGGGATGGGAAATTTAACCTGGGTGGCATGTAAGGAAAAAAATCCTGGGGGAGAGAATGAATGGAGCAGCAGAAAGAAAAAACATGGCTGCACCCAGATTTGGTTGTGGCCTCACCAACCCTGAAATGCAGCCCCCAACAGATTACTCCAACAAAATGCGGTTTACAACAGAAAAAAAAATTACCCAGACCCAGTGCTTTTTTTCTGGGGGTATGCAGGGGTATGCATACCCCTAAACATTTTGTGAATCTAATCGGAGAAGTCCGATGGTGGCTTCATTTCCTTTCCTGGTGATTTTCTTGAGTCAAAAGGAGAGTACCCCTAAACATTTTTTTTTAGAAAAAAGCACTGCCCAGATCTTTTTTAGATTAACATCAACACACTGCCCCTCCTTAGCTCCTTTTAAACATTCTACCTAAGATGATTATTGGCAGTCTTTAAATGAGTAGCTACATTTGGCTCATTTCTATTTTGCTGCTCAAGAAGCAGTTTGCTAATTCTATGTACGCAAGAATCAGCACAGTTGTTTTGAACTTGGAACCCAACATCTGGACAGTGATATTTAAGATTTCCAGTGGTTTAAGGATTGCAAAAAAGCTTGGTGTGTGTCTGTCCCCCCCCCCTCCTAACAACTTTAGAAGCCTAAATGAGTGGCTATTCTCAAAGGAGGCGAACAGATGGGCGAGTCTGAAAATCTGTACCTCCTTTCAGTCATTTAGGATAGAAGGAAAGGAATAAATGAATTTTGTTTTAATCCTTTGTGTTTGTGCAAACAGTAATCCCTAAACCCAGTTGCTAGAACACAGCCTGATTTTCCCCTTGATAAAGGAAGGGATCATTCCATCTGGTGGACATCCTAATACATACTTGGTCTTATATAATCCAGGCCCGATTTAAGGTGTTGGTGTTAACATTTAACATCAGTGACGCTTGAACGAATATTCATACAGCATTTACTTTGGAGCCACAGTCAATTTACAAAGCTGAATTATAATGTACAACTGATTTATTGAAAAGTAACTACGGAATGCCCCCTAGACAAAATGGGATCTCAATTAGATTGCCCTTGAGTAAATAGTTTGTGGAATACTGCCTTAATATATTCCAATTTCAGGGGTGGGGGAGGGTGGGAGAGAGAAAATATGCTCCCAACAGAAGTAGGATGATTATTACCAGATGTGCAACCATCACTTCCATTAATTGGTTCAATAGAAGAATTAACAGACACCAACCAAACTCAGCAGAAGGCAATGACTAGAAAGAGACTGATATTCCAAATAACACTGTGTTATCAATTAAGCACTTTATGAGTTCCACTATTGCACAAGTAAGGCAATTACGGCAAATGCTATTTAAGAAATGCCACATTAATCTATTTTTCCCTTGAAAGGGCTATTCTGTGGGACAACTCTTGTTTTTTGAAATTAATTTTTTTAAAATGATAATTTCGCAAAGATGTTGGGGGAGATATTACAAACATTCCCTTCAAGATTGTTTTTGCTGTTTAATCATAAGATCCGTACGACTTTGCTAAATGGCAATTAGCGGGAGACACGCAGCTAATAAACGCGATTGCTGGTTGCTGGCAGAGAATATTGGTTTGTCCATAACTGGAATTATGCCGTTAAACAAAGCAACACTAAACTGTGGGAATAGGGTTGAATCCAGAATGTTGCATAAGAAGAAAACTTGCAGAGACAGCCGGCCATAAAAAGATTTAAATAAACTGTGGCCTCGCCCCACAAGTAGCAGGACAGTACCACTAGGGGTGGGGGCTCTGTGGCCAGATGGTGTTGGACTCCAATTCCCATCAGCCTCAGCCAGCATAGCCATTGGTCAGTGATGATGGGATATGTGGTCAAACACCTGAAGGGTCTGCCCACTCCCGGTCTACCCAGACAACAGTCTTCCCCCAGATTCTCAGGCAGGGGCATTTTCCAGGCCCACTAACTGAAACCTTTTTACCTAGAGAGGCCTTCTGTGGGCTAGGGACCCTCCCCAATAAGAGAGTTTGGCAGTGTAGCCACAGCAATGTCACACCGTAAGAATGTATCTCACACAAATTGGATTTTTTTGTACCAGAGGGCACAGTTATGACCAAAGCTACATACGATTGAAAGGAGGGCAGATGTAAACATTTTCACAGAAAGTAGCAAATATTTATACTCAAAAGGTCTTCGTTTTCAAATTTCAACTGAAGAAGCCATGTCAAACAAACCTATAGATAAAAGTAGACATCACAGGAATTAACACAAAGCATCTGAACCTCGATCTGAGCCCTGAGTGCTCACTGGAAGGAAGGATCCTGAAGCTGAGGCTCCAATACTTTGGCCACCTCGTTAGAAGAGAAGACTCCCTGGAAAAGACCCTGATGTTGGGAAAGATGGAGGGCACTAGGAGAAGGGGATGACAGAGGACGAGATGGTTGGACAGTGTTCTCGAAGCTACGAACATGAGTTTGACCAAACTGCGGGAGGCAGTGGAAGACAGGAGTGCCTGGCGTGCTCTGGTCCATGGGGTCACGAAAAGTCGGACACGACTCAACGACTAAACAACAACAGTCTGAACCTCACCAGGAAACCGTACTAATTTGTTTGAAGGCAAAGGCAAAATGCAAAATTAAAAATTGTTTTAATGGAACCAAAATTCATTCATAATCACGCAAGGGTCTTGTACCTGCTCAGTGGGAATTCTGACTTACGTTCTTTGAAAAGCAGACCTTCCCACTCTACCACCCAACCCGTATTTCACAAACTGCTTTTGAAAGTGCTGCCTTTCAAAAGCAGTTTCTAAGGTCGCCTCACTGGGTGCTGTTAGAGCAATTCTGAGGAACTTGTAGCCCTCCGGATGTTGCTGGATGACAACTTCCACTGCCCCTGGCCATTGGGCTTACTGGCTGGGGCTGATGGGCTCCCAGAGATCAGTCGATCCCCCCCCTTCCCCTGTGCTAGAGAAAAGCAGGCCCTGAGGCCCAACCAGGCTTCAAACGAGGCCAGCCACTGTTCCTTGGAATCCAGAGCAAATACTATATTCCAGGCCCTGAACCCCTGGCCTACCTGGCAGCAAGTCAGCAGGCCAAGTCTGAAGTTCAAAGTCTGACGGTTGATCCACACAAGCAAAGTCCAAAATCCAAAGTCCGAAGGTCAGGAAATGAGGTTCAGGGTCAACCCAAACAGCCAAGTCCAAAGATAAGCAGTCAGGATACAATCCATAGTCAAACCCAGCAGCATTCAAGACAAGCACCATGGGCACTTAAGCAGACGCACTGATTGCAGCATCATGAGGAAAATGACCCTCACCTGTTTCAGCCTACTCCAGGTAAGGATTCACACCCCTCCTCCCAGAGCTAGCGAGCTCCTCCTGGCCAGCTAGGGAGTTGGGTAGTGGGCCCTTGCCTGCCTCAGCCTCCTAATGTGCCACTCCTGCTGCTCCCTCCACCTCAGAGCCCGTGTTTGTGGAAACAGGGGCCCTCTGGTTCCTGGGAACCGACCTGTATCCCCTCGTCAAACTGTGAGTACTGTTGTGGAGGGTGGGGTTCTCCTCTCTCTCCCAGATTTTTTCGATGAGCTTGTGAAGTTGTTGTGCAATGATTCTTCAACATCATCTTCGCTGGACTGGTCCTGTTGTGCCGATGCCTGACTATCGTCTTCCAAAGCAACTACTCTATTCCCAACTTGAAAATGGAAAGCGTAATGCTGGTGGTCAACAAAAGAGGTTTAAAGGCAATGTAGCGTAACCACCGACAACTGGGAAACACTGGCCTGTGAGTGCTTCAATTGGAGAACAGCTGTTACCAAAGGTGTCATGGGCTTTGAAGACACTCGAACTCAGGATGAAAGGCAGAAACGTGCTAAGAGGAAGGCACACTTGGCAAACCTCACCGTGATCAACTCCCACCAGGAAACCTATGTTCCCACTGTGGAAGGACGTGTGGATCCAGAACTGGCCTCCACAGTCACTTACAGACTCACTTTTAAGACCGTGTTTATGGAAGACAATCTTACTCAGCTACGAGTGATCGCCAAAGGAGGAGGAGGAGTGGTGATTTATGAAAGCCGAAAGCCTCAATCCTCCTGTCGGACTGGAAATATCTCCTCACATGAAGGGAGGGGCTGATTCCGGAGCAGAATACAGAAGCCCCACCCACCAGATGCCAGACATTCTACTATTCAAATTAGGCCACAGGGTTTTTCTAACACGTACTTCCTACACCAACATCTCCTTCCCCATCTCCAGTTTGCCCTGCCGTGTCCCAGCCCCGGCTACATCCTCTTTCTCCTCCCCAATGTCCTGCCCGTTCACGACATCCTGTAGTATACCATAGATGGGCAGCCTACAGTCCTTCAGCTGTAGCATAACTTGCATCAACCCCAACCGGTATAGCCAGCGGTCAGGGATGATGGGAGTTGGAATCCTGCAGCACTTGAAGGACCACAGATTGCCCACATCTGCACTTCATACCCACAGTCCAAAGCACATGTTGGAGACTCCACCTTCCCTATCCAGACAAATCATGCACAGGATTTGCAAGAATTTGTGCTTTCCATGCAGGAAAAGGGTACCTGCTCTGGTTACCTTTAACATTCGGTGATCCATACACCATAGTTATCTACTTAATATTGCGTGGCTTATATACTTCAGCCGAGTGCTTTGCAAGTAGATGTGTCCTAATGTTCCAGCTTCATCTCCAGTTAAAAGGATCGGGCAGCAGGCGATATGAAGAAATCCTGGAAAGCCACTTCCAGAAACGGTAGAAAGAAACTGGGCCAGGTGAACTAAAGTCTGACCTGGCCTAAGGCAGCTCCCTGGTGCTCAGAATGGACTTTAATGAGGCTCAAAGTTTCACAGAAACTTTAAAACAGAAATGGCAAATGTCTTCAACCTGCTGTGGCTCTACTCTTCACATCCCAGCTATTCAGGGGCTAGGTCACATAGAATAGATTTCCTGCTGTTTGACTCACTGCCAAAATGTGCAACCTGACTCATCTGAAAAGCACAGCATACATGGAGATATTAGGTGCTATTTTATGAGCAGTGGGTTGCTGTTCTAGTCATCAAAAGAGGAGTGTGTGTGTGTGTGTGTGTGTGTGAGAGAGAGAGAGAGAGAGAGAATGAGGGAGGGAGAGAATGAGGGAGGGAGAGGGAGTGAGCGCTGGCTGTTACAGCTCAGTTAGAGGCATGTTTACTCAGATGTAAGTCACAATTACTCCATGAGGCTTCCTCGCAAGGAAGAGTGGGTAAGACTGCAGCCAAGAGTTTGGGCATAAGCAGGCACTGGTCAAGGGCTCCAGGCCTCTGCAGGACCCCTCACCACTTTCTGAGATGGGAACTATCATTGCGGTATATTGCATGGTGTGTGACGATGCATTTTTTTTCTACTCAGCCTTGAATTTGTTGCCATTTATCCTCACTGTGGGTCCTCAGCTGTAGGACTCTGGAAGAGAAAGTTTCCATCTCTCTGTACTAGTTCCCTACTAAAAAATTTCCTTCAACTGCCCCAAGCAAGTTATCCCTTCCTTGAAGTTAAGGTGGTCGGGTTCCTTAATTGTTTTTGTTGTCCTTTTACTCTGTAGCTTCTCCAGCTGTTACCATACCCGTTTTGAACTTGGGTGATCAGAGAGGAGCCTGGGCAAAATAGTCACAGGTAGGTTACAGCTATGTAGTTGCTCAGATGCCTCTAGTTCTCTTGAATCAACATGACGCTCTTATTCGGTTCCCGTATGAGTTTTTTCAAAGTATTTGATCTTCTACGACACGTTATAAGCTGCGTAAAAAGCTTCCCTACTTGCCTTGAACCCCTGATCCAATCTAAGTTGACTGCCATATAGGGTCTCGGTCTCCTTGTAACACATTACAACCCATTTAAGAAGGCATCAGTGGAAAATTAGTCAAATCAGCTTAGATCTACGGGGCATTCAGAGTGACAGCAGGATTTGTATTTTAGTCCACAGCTCTGGTAATGCAGGTTAATCGTCTGCTTGAAAAGCCACTTATTGTTTTAGAATAACAGAAGTCAAATGGGAGAGGGAGCAATTGTCCTCCTTAAAATCCCATGCGACAGACCTAAACTAATCCAATATAATTTCATTGTGTCTCATGGAATCACAACCTTCCCCCAGGATTTGCTAAGGTGACTAATTTAGGGCTTATGTCAGTGTTTCATTGGAACAAACCAGACTCTTACACTGAACACATTGACGCATGGGGTTATGGACCATTGTGCAGTTCGACTCATGGCAACATTTGATGCATGCATGCATGCATTACGAAGCATTGACAGGAAGAAATAATTCCCTCTATTTCTGATGTTCATGCTGTGAGAGGGCCATTGCTTAGGACGGTAGCCAAAACAGCAGCACCCACACACAAGAGGAGGTGTCTGCAGGCTTGGGGAAACTTGCTTGCAGAAGTTAAAAAAAGAAACCTTTTAAAGGAGAGAAAGTTTTCACTCAAACCTATTTGGCCTACTGTAAAGGTAAAGGTAAAGGGACCCCTGACCATTAGGTAGTATCGCGCTAAAAAGACCAATGAGCGCCAGGGAAAAATTAAAACAAAACTCAGGGAAGAAAGAATGGAGTGACTGGAATTCTAAGCACCAGCACTCCGGCTTTTTGTTGTAGGTCCCAAGTGGTTTATAATTTATTTAATATTTTTATTAAAGTTTTCTTGGTTTACAAAGGTTATGTGCAATGCTTTTTTCTCAAGTTGCATTTTCCATAGGTCATTTCCATTTGTTGAGACATTAGGGTTACATTAGGAAGAAAAGGGGGAGGAAAAGGTGGAGGGGGGGGAAGGAGAGTGGGGGTGGGGTTGGGAGGCGATGTTTCTAATTTGCTTAATGTATGTGTGGGGTTTTGTGTAAGCGTCGTTTGTGCAAGTTCTCTTTGCTATTCGCTTGTGTTCCTTTGGTGGTGAGAGAGGTTGGGGGTTGGCAGTACGCATGAACTGTGGCTGATGCCAGCAATGAACAAAAGAGAAAAGGGCTACTTTCATCCCACTGTTCCCTGTTAATTACATGTGCACAACATCCCTTAAAATAGTAATATTAAACGCAGAACTCAAGACTCTGAAAGTAAGTCTCTCTTGGCATTTCAGATACTGTAGTGGGAAAACATGCCTACCCATTCCATAACCTTCAGATCCCAAAGCACTGTGAAATAACTACAAAGTTAGCTAAAATAAAGCCGTTGCCTCGAGCTACTGTGAACATGCATGGCTTCTTTGATGCTCCCAGCACCCTCTTATTCCATTTCTCTTTTTATAGCTCAGTGGGAACCTGCATCTCAGCTTCTTGCTCCTTTGTGTTGCTGCCGATTTTGAAATGCATCTTTAGGGTTGGGGGGATAAACTAATCCCTGGGCTGTGCTCAAAATTCCAGCAGATTATCAAAGCTGGGACTAAAGAATGCTGGCAACTGATTGATCAGCCATTGTCTCAGGTACAACACAGCCCCAGTATCACACAAAACCTCACTCATACCCCTGTCCAAAAAGCTCGTAAAACGAACATAATATGGGCTGACCAACTTTGTATTTTCATTCACTCTTCTATGCTTTCTTAATGCTCTGACTTCTTGACTAATTTCTATTGGCTCTCTAGCTGCCTTGAGTGCCATGGGCAAAAAAGGGTGGAGATAAATTGCAATACAGATATTTTGGCCCTGATGCATACATTGGATTTCCAGCCTCCTAGTACACAATATCAAATCACAACAATATCTCCATTACGTACTTTATTTATGTCTCCCCTACATGAATGCTAAAAGCAACAACAGAAATCAGTCTTCTTTGGGTGGATCTAAATTTGTCATTTGACGTTGCTATAGTTCCACCTCAAATGCATCTTTACATGTAATCAGCCATCTTGCCTTCTCTCTATTCAGATGCCATTATTTCCATCTGCATCCATCACGTTCTCTCTGTCCTTTCATTTTTTTGCTCCTCCCGTGGACTCTACTGATTCATAGCTACTATGTCCTCTACTATTCAGCCAATCCTTGAGGATTGTCAAAAGTGGTGGCAGGCAGCACGTGAAACATGACCGCATGAGCTTTCCTTTCATTTTGATGAAAGGAAAACAAACCTGCATGTTAGAAACCAGTTTCTCACTTGGATCTGACACACAATTCAAAAGATGGTTCTGGGTGTTCATCTGATGTGCAAGAAATGAAATTAAATGAATGAAACTTCATTTGCATCAGCCATAGCAACAAAATAACATTGCGATATACAAAGAATAAAATAAAAAATTGATTGTATGAAACACAGTTTAGGGTCCTGAATAAGCAAATAGTGGACCTTATTCTGATTGTTCCAGCTAAAAACCTTGCAACCTTTGCTGTCATCTGCTCCTCTTGATTTGCCAGGAGAAAAGACACTGTGGCAGTGGTTGGGCGACCCAGAATGGACAATAAAAGAGGGGTGATAATCTCGTTCCTCAGGTCTTTATAACGAGTGCAAGCCAGGAGGACATGCGCCACTGATTCAGTGCTAACATCTCCGCAGGGACACAAGCGTTTTTCATGTGGAATCTGTTGGAATCGTCCCTCAAGTACAGCCGAGGGCAATACATTCAATCTTGCGATTGTAAAAGCATGTCTATATTTTGGGATTACTAGGTTATACAAATAGGGTGCTAGAGAATCAAAGTGGGAAGATGGAAAATGGGCAAAATTTCCTTATTGTGGCCATGTTATTGACGCTCAATATCATTTAGGCATTGACCAGGGGTAGGCAACCTAAGGCCCAGGGCCCGGATGTGGCCCAATCGCCTTCTCAATCCGGCCCACGGAAGGTCCGGGAATCAGTGTGTTTTTACATGAGTAGAATGTGTCCTTTTATTTTAAAATGCATCTCTGGGTTATTTGTGGGGCATAGGAATTCGCCCAACCCCATATAGTCCAGCCCATCACATGGGCTGAAAAAGGTTGCTGACCCCTGGCGTTGACAAATTATAGACTGTTTGCTTTACTATGACCCACTGTTGTGGGGATAAACCACAAGAGTGAAGTTTTTGATAGATGTGCAAAGATTTATTCATTCTTGAGAAAATCATGGGTTGTTTTTTTATAAAAAATATCCAGTTTCCTTCCCTGAAGCATGTTAGTAAAATTTATCTCAAGCCTATTAAAATTTTGATTATTATATGCTGCCGCAGCTTGGGCTGAGCCAAAACCATGATGTGAAATTCCCCATTGCTTTCAACAGATTTTCAAGGAATTGCCAAAAGAGGCTTAAAGACGCATAAGCAATAATCAGAAACAAAGAACATTTTAATGTTTGAACACATAATATTTATGTCTATTCCCCCCCAGAAAAAAGTCAGTCACATTTGAGAATTAAAATATATTAAGGATGCTGATCACAGTCTAGCCAAATTTAAGCACTTTTAAGCTGGCTTGGTGCAAATTTATAGGTAAAGGTACACTTTTCATCTGAGATTGATGAGCCTTAAATGTGGACCCACCATGCGCAATGGTCTTAACTATAGTTGTTGAATGGTAGTCATTGCTGTAACATTGATATGTAAATTTAAGACTTTCCGGCTTCAGGTTGGTTTCCGCTGTTGAAAATGCTGCTTGTATATTATGATTCCAAGTCTTGAGACCATTAAGTCATGGGCAAGCTCCATCACAATCACTGAAACAAGTCCACCATGACCAACAAGTGGACAATAGTAGCCAGCCTGGACATGGGGATTGGTCCAGGCACATAACACATCCGCCTGTTGAATCTATACACACTTGGGTGGGGTTAGCACCCAGATGGCAGATCACCCAAGAACCCTATGCGCATTGTCTTGAGTTCCATAAGGGAAGAAAGGCAGAATATAAATGTACTAAATAAAATATCTGGATAAACAGGTCGTCATTAGAAAGGGCTAACTTTATCTTGGATGACTGGTCCAAGATGGAACACCATATTGTAGGGAAGGGGCAAAGTGCAGTGGTAGAGCATATCCTTTGCTCACAGCAGATTCCAAGTTCAACGCCCAAAATTAAATTATCACCCTGAGACTTTAGAGAGCTTCTTCCTGTCAAAGTAGACAGTACTTGGGTCAGGTGGACCCATAACCAACTCTGTCGAAGGCAGGTCCATATTTTTATCTTATTTTCCAGCTCCGAAAGAAGCACACTTGGAGGGGGGGATTAAGAGATGAAAATTAAACGTAGGAGTAGCAGTATCTTACATGGAAATTTATATATTACTCCATCATTCATCCATGGATTAAAATACCTTCCAGTAGTTAAGATTATTGTTAGGGTATGTGCTCATTTGTAAGCATTATTATAATGGCTTGTGCTTTATTAAGGATGAATCCAAGTTAACTTGGAATCGCTGCTTGCCAGATGCTTCGCAACAGCATGGGTTCTGCTTCACTAAGTACAACCCATTTCATAGGAGTTTATATGGCTCATCAGAGAGGAGCAAGCTACATGGGAAGCCTGCATTATGGAGATGACAACTGCCATGTGAAATTACGCGGGTGAAATTCCGCCTCTTATTTCCAGGTGATCTCTCTGCGTTCCTTGAGCGATCTAGAAACATTGACAAGGTCTTCAGGCAAGAGGAAGACCGTAACAGAGCTCAATGGCTTAGGCAAAATTCTAATACGGCAATCCAGGATGCTGGTATTATAACGACCCTGCAATGTTCATTATAAGGCTATTTGAACAGCCAGAATTTGACATCCACAGAATCAGATTTACATGGTATATTGCACCATTGACAATTGCCGGCAGCATGCTGGGCGAACTTTAACCTGCTAGGCCAACAATTCCTCCAGGCGGGGGTGTTTAATTTTTCATGAACACATTGCTTTAATAAAGTGCTTGGCATTAGTTATAGCTCCTGAATTAAAATGAGCACAGCTCTGCAACATTAAATTTTAAAATCACCATCTAAGCCATTAATTTTGGCCAGCCTCTGTTTTGTATATAGAGTGTTCGCAAGCACTACCAAGTGAAGGCATATTTCACTGGGCAGGAAACTGAGAAGCTGTACCAATAAAATTGTTTCACAGCCTCCACGGAGAACAAGTGGCATGTTTTATGCATCAACTGAAAACAAACGTCAAAAACAAAGCGGACATAAACCATCTACCTGGTGTCAATCGCATCATCCTTGATCTCATGTTAAACAGTCCTTCTGGACTCATCACCTATGGCTCTACAACCCTGGTAAGAAATGAAAAAAGGTGTGTTGTCCTAAAACTTCATCGGTTTTGAGATCTCCCTTGCTTGTTTCTTTGAAATGTAGCATTTGAACAGACTCAGAAAAAATTAGTAAATCCTCACCAAGGCAGGATCTTCCATGCCCCCATATTTTGAAGATTTGGATTCACATGTACAGAAAAAGTTCACCTTAATTCAAGATGATGTGGACTTGTGACTCTCCTCTGACCCTTTCACAGGGCAACTGGAGCCTGAAGATGTTCTGGCGGTGTCTTCCCAAACTGCACTAGGGAAGTACACATGCTTGAAATGTCTATACATGTATTAGAAATGTAAGGATGTCATCACACTGCAGTTTGCTTGTCAACATACAGGTGGCGCTGTGAACAGCAGCATAGCAACAAACTGGGCTCTCGAGAGTTCCTGGGCTACTGCAGCTGTGTCAGAGGGTTAGCAGGTGGATGGGCTAGTGCACTGATGGCCAAACTTGGCTCCAGCTGTTTTGGGACTACAATTCCCATCATCCCTGACCACTGGTCCTGTAAGCTAGGGATAATGGGAGTTGTAGTCCCAAAACAGCTGGAGGGCCAAGTTTGACCATCACTGGGCTAGTGGGTCAGGCAAGTAAGTAGACAGCAGCCCAAATGATGCCTAAGGGGAGTTGAGGCAAGGAGTAAAGGGAGGCAGTGGTTTTTGTGGTGGCGAGTCGTCAAGTGAGCAGGGGCATAGCCCCTAGTACTACATACATACATACGTACATACGTGTGTGTGTGTAAACACAATGTATACATACATATACATACATACAGATCAGTATGGACCTTTATGTCCCTGATTTTATATCCTGCAACTGAGGTTGTGTTTCATTATATTCTTTAAGGAACATATAGGGAAGTTCAAACCAGTAGCTTTTCTCATTTTAAAGTTGTGTTCTACAACAGCTGGAAACTTTTAGGAATATCCTAGTACAGAAGCTGTGATCTCCTGTACTATAATCTCCACAAACAAAGAGGTCAATGCTGTGTCTAACCCCCACAGAGTTCTCCTGTTCTGCTAGTCAACCTATGCTTGATGACTTCACAATTATTTTGCATAACCTATTTTGCATTTTCACATTTTGTAGGTTATTTCTTCTGTTCTGCTTCTCAAGGAGAGGGGCAAGGAATTATACGAAGCACCAGTAGCCTAGTGGAAAAATCTTTAAGCAACTCCTCCACCAGGAAGCTCCCTGGGAGACCTTGGGCAAGTCTCTGCCTAGCTTACCATATAGGGTTGTTGTAAATTTAAAATGGGGGTGGGGGGAGCCACACACTCATTTTGATCATGTGATTCTTATATTGCATTGCCTTTCCAATGAAGTGGATCCTGCTCCTGCTCAAACAGTTCATGTGCTGCACTTCCCATTCTGGATCAGAGCTATCATCTGCAAATGTCACTTTTCTATTTCAAGGCAATCTGTGTTCCAAAAATGTGACAGTGTTACAATCAGAATTCTACAAACTTATAAAATCTCCAAATTGTATGGTTCTTTTTTCAGAAGTAAAAAAAAAATACAGTGTGTACAAGCAACAAGCTTTAATTGCACCCCATCATTTAGGTTTAAGAGCAACTCTGGCTCTTCATAGTGCTAAATAAAAGTGCTGGAAAAGTCAGTGTTAGGAGTGATTTCTGAAACCCCATTTTATTTTTAAAAACACATTCCATTCCTGATTTAGTCCATCTAGTTCTATTGTGATATTCCTTCAAAAATACTACTATTGTGAATTCTTAACATCACTAAAAAAGCACTGAAAGGCTGAAAAATTGATACTTGCTCTAACTACAACAAAATAGAAGTCACCGTCTCCGTATATTAGAAATAAATATGAAAAGTATTCAGAAAATCCTTTAGATCTCAACTGCATCTTAAGAAGGAGATAGTAAGAAAAGCCTTAACAGTTCATTAGGAAACTATATACAAAGAACCAGTCGGAAAATGAAATAAAAGCAAAACTAAGGAAGAATATGGAGAATATTTTACTTCTGTCAGACCTCAGACACTCAGCATAAAAACATGGTTCTGGATTTGAAAAACAGAAATAAGTAGTTTCTTCATCTCAAAAAATCCATATGAAAGTGAACGTTGAAGGATCATTTTGCATGTCCATTGGTATGCAGCATTCAGCAACTATATTATAAAATACAGACTCCCAGAAATATCAGTATTTTCTTGCCTCTCCTTTGCTCATTCCTGATCAAGCAAACCGGTTCTTTGGTTACTGAAAAGTTTCTATCTCATGCAAATGCTGAAAAACTGGTTTAACCAGCTATAATTGGAACTTGGGTGACTTTGAACTTCTTATGGCACTGAGACCTGGGGTCCTACATTACTCCGGCAGAGTGGGATGCCATTCCTCTGCACATCCCCTGCAATATTGAGAAAAGCCCTGGACCCGTGGGAAGAATCCACACTGGATTTCCTCGCTTACGCCAGTACTGAACTTTGAAAAACGGGTTCCCCCCGCGTGGCTTGCTTTGTTTCCCATACTGCCAAGGTAATTGAAGAACAAAGACTAAGGAAAAAATGATCTACACGTATTGGGATTCAAAGAACTGACTCTATTATTCTATTTTGCCAACTCAGATTTGAAAAATAAAATAAAAATCCCAGACGCCCTGAAACTCTTGGCAATATTCTTGTGTGTGTGTGTGTGTGTGTGTGTGTGTGTGTGTGTGGAGTTTTATATACACCTCCATGAGAGGATTATGCACATGCAGTTTTAAATTAGGGAATTTGCAAGGAGGGTGTTTAAAATTCAAATGTATTCGTAATTACTCTTTTTACAGTTTTGGTAAACTATCATCATAACAAAAGAAGCCAGTTTGGATTTATTCATCCCTTTTCCAAAGTCTGAAAGAATATACAGTACATATACAGAATGAATGACAATTTGATTCATCTAAAGCAGTCTTCACTTTGCCCAGTTCCTAGAGTTCTTTAAACTAGAAGATAATACCAATCAAATCAAAAGGTTTTCCACAAGTGAAACGATAAAGCAAAGAACCAAGAACTATGCTCAGAAGCAAAGTGGTTTAGAACATCTACCTCTATATCTATATATACATACACACACAAGTTCGTAACCTTTCGTGAAAATCACCCTATATCCTATTGATGAACAGAAACGTTATTGTAAAAATGTTGCTAGTTTAACAAAACTGAGAAGAAATGGCTTGCTATCAAAATATACATTTGAATTGCAGGCTAGAAGGTTTATGCTATTAAAAAATAGTATTAAGCAAAATCCCTTGCTTGTAATGACGACTGGCTGCGGGCGTGTCATTGCAACATGATGATCCAACATGGTCTTATAAAAAGATTGAACAATGACTCCCTTCTTTATCTGTCTAATGTTCTTGACAAATGCGGGCAAGGAGAACTCCTTCCTCTCTGTAGATCAGAGCAGTTTTCAAAGTTCTCAATCCAAAGTTTGAAAAAACAAAATGGCAGTCAAGAATTCAGAATCTCAAGTGGGATTTGTGTTTTACCATGTACCTGCAATGTAAAGAAAAATCACCATTGTAGTATCTTGCAGCAGCTGCATAAATATGTAAATTTAGGCATGCATTCTCTCTCTGGCAAAAGTGACATTAACAACCCAAGATGTAAGAAACTAAGCTAAGGAAAATGGTAAAGCAATAAATTGTTTTTTCCCCCTTTTGCATTTGCAACTAGTGATCATCCGTTCCAATTGCTTCCCCCCCCCCCCAAATCTGCATGACACAGATGTGGTGTGTCAACAACATACAACAACTAATTCTCCATCGATAGATTTTTAAAGTAAATCTTTCACTACTCTGATTGACAGACTAAAAATGGACTTCAGCGATGAATCGAAGGAGGGCAGATGACATAAGGTGAAATAGTACTTGCAGAGTATTTATTTATTTAAAACGTTATTATCAGAAGCTCTTCAGTGAAAGCTCTGAGTGGCTTACAAAATAATATACAATACAATCCAGCAACGCCAGATTTAGCAGGCAGTTAAAAATCTAGAGTAAAATGGAAACAAAACTAAAAAGCCTGGGCAATGGTTTTTTTTTTTAAAAAAAAATGTCTGCCTGCCACGGAAAGGAAATACAGATGGAATTCAACAAAATTCTATAGAAAGGGAGTTCCATAAACAGGTTGCTACAATGGAAAAGACCTTGTTTCCAATCACCACCTGCATTACATTAGATGATGGGGACCCTGAGCAATGCCCTCTTAATGACAGGGCAAGTTCATTCAGGTATCCTGGTCCCAAGCCATTTAAGACTATAGGTTAAAAGGTGCCTTGAAATGGTTTGGTACCTGCATGTCTTTTCCAAACTGGTGTAATCTACTCCATATGACCGATTACAGATTATCATACTGCCGTATCTTTGCTCTAAATGTTTTAAAGCCCTAGATAAAATGCTAAAAAGATTTAGCTTTGCATTTGTTACTTTAAGTTTGGGTGTAAATTTTTAAAAAAATATTGGGGGGGAGGGAGAAGAGAGGTAAGAGCTCACTTTGAGCCATATCTCTAAAAATGGAGGATATAGTGCAAGAGGAGACATTTGTTAAGCTGTAGAAACTCTTTATGAGCTGCTATTGGTACAGGTTGTAGAGCAGGGTATTAGAGAAGAGAGGAGGAATCCCAATCAGTATAGATGCTCTTGTGTATTAATATTAATATAGAATTTGCAACAGTGCAGCAAACTGGCCTTATGTGGTGGGTATTTGACTACTGTTTTTAATAGCTTGCCAGTTTTAACAGATGGCTTTTATTTAAAAATATAAATGCATCCCCCCCCTCCAGACTGATATTTACCTGTCCAATGTTTCCCAGAAACGCAGGAACACTGGTCTGTCCAAGTGCCGTTTGTGGTAACTGAGCTCTAACAGTGTCACGTCCCATTTCTGGACATTTGGATCTAGACGGACTTCATCGTATTTAAGATGGAAAGCTTTAACTATGAAATAAAGGAACGAGAAAAAAAGAATGATAGGAGGCAATACCACAATTAAAATAACTCTTAACATCCAAACTCATTTTGGATGACTGCGACTCTGAAACAGAAGATACAGCAAGACCAGTTGCCGCAGGAGCGTGCAGGGGTATCGCTGTACACGCAGCTAGGCTTCATTTCTGTGATCCACCTAGGAGCTTAAGATGGCAACCATGGTGCCCTTGTGAACTAGCCCTAATGCCCAACTTCGTGTCATGAGTTTTTAGAAGACTACACTGATTTCTGTCCTTATTCTAAGGAGCTGTTCCAATATAATGGCTTGCATTTGTTACATGTTTGTTAGGCCCACAATCCAATCAAATATAAATATAAATAAATATAAATATATTATAAATAGTATTTCTGAAGCTGGACACATAGTTTCTTGGTTTTTGGATACATATATGTGTGGAAGCAGGAATCATCTTAGAAGAAGTATTCCCTCCTATGTGACGTAAAAGGGAAATGAAACTTTTAAAAGGCTACTTGCAGTTTTTATAAGGACTTGTAATAAAAATGACATAGATTTAGCTGCCCAATTAATTGGAGACCCCCTTTTAGTCCATTTTAAGTTTTTTGCTGATTAATTCAACTGATGCAGAATCAGTTTACAATTCTTCCTATTTGTTGTTGGTCAATCACAAATTTTTGGATAAAAGCGGGGGCATATTGCCTGATTCCCACTTCTCCTTGCATCCTCTGAAAATCTGCTGGGGGGGGGGAGACATTCTGGAATAGTAAGGGGGAGATGCAGGGGATAAGCCAAAATATTCTCCTCTACTACATGAAAAGTTGGGGTGGTGACATTTGGAGCTAACTCATAACTTTGGTGTTTCAGAGTACTTTGACAGAAGCCCTGAACACTAGCAATTTGGAAATATTTTTTAAAGTGTATTTAGCTTCCATGTTATATATAGTTTTGTTGTTTTTCCTCGGGCTAAAGGAATTTGCTTCATGAGTATTGCTGTGGGGTATGTGTGCCAGATAGGTTATAGAAATGATAGGCTGTTGTCAGCTGTCTTTGAGGCAGAAGTACAGCAAGGTGAATGGGACAATTATGCTGGATAAGTAGTCAGTGTGCTCATGTTTTGTTTCCAAAGAGGCTGTTTCAGTTCATCCACTTCAAAAAATGGAAGCACTGCATTAAAACATGCCCTCTGAAGATCTCAACAAAGTCTCAATTTCAGATGCCACAACACTACATTAGAGTAGCACTTAAAAATATCACCTCTGTAATATGAGTCTTAACCACATGGCAGAGTTTGTAAAGTGATAGCCCCGCCATAGCAAATCACCCACAAACTTAATATTAAGATCACCATATCGAACCATGGAATTTTTTATCCAATTGCTTCTACATTTTACACACACACACACAACTGCATAGGACTTGCAACCAGTATAACAAATTGCCTGAAGGTGGAATTTCTTCCATTAAAAACTTTTTTGGTATCAACAAAAAAAACCATTTAAGTACATCAACTTTATGTATCTAGGACATCTACAAGCATTTATAATAATAAAAAAATATTATCATACTATGTTATACCAACCTTTCCTTTTAAAGGAAGTACACGAAGTATATCAAGGATATATGCATTTACAAAGAAATCTATGAATGTCAAACAGATCCTTTGAGTTAGGAGCAAAATGTATTGAACAAGAATCAATCCACTAAAAGTGACCTTCAAGTTCAATAGACCTGCATTAACATGTGATTGCAAGTAGACCTTTAAAATGACATTCAGATAAAATATTCATATTGGTTAAAATGCCAAAATACGGAACTCTGCACTGAAAGTATCTACTTCCATACAGACATCTATGAAATGAAAGGATAAAAGAAATTATTCTCGACAAAAGCAATTGGTATATGGTCCAAAAATAAACAAATGATTTCACAAGAGGTCAAGTGCTGTAGCCAGGAAAACATAGGATAAAGAGAGTACTATTTTAAGCTTTGTTCAACTGACACTTTATAGGATTTCAGCCAGCATAAAGTGTTATTGTGAGATACTGAGAAATAGTCTGATGTGCTCTATCTAGATGGGAGTCTAATCCCGGATTTGCATGATACATTTAGACTTTTTCTTGGATTTTACAGCAATCAGCTTTCAATTTATTTATTTATCCGAACTTTCAATCTACAGCAAACAATTCTAAATCTCTGTTAATCTTCCTTGTGGAAGAAAGCCAGTTTCCTCGTGGAAGAACTTTGAGCTTCTCTGCATGTATGAAAGTCAGGAGCGACAGGCTTCATTTAAATCCTAATGCTTCCCAGAGTACCATTTTGTCCCAGCCAAGTTTGATTTTCGCAACAACCTGAATGTATATGATGAAAGATGGAAGTTCGGCAAAACTGGATTGTTGCATTGTTTTTCAATGATGCAAGTGTGCTGGCTAAGGGACATAGTTCCAATCTAAAATAACGGATGGGAAACTGCAATACTAAGAAGTTCAGCTGCAAGTGATTAACGGAATATATGCCTGACTATTCTCTGTCAGGAAGTTTCAGTAGGCAGAGTTGCAAACATTTCTCCCCAGCAACATCCCTCCTCCCTAGCAATATAGATGAAAATGGACCCTTGGATGCTCATGTGTAGGTCCAGATTTTTAAGTTTGTGTATGTGCACACTGTTGCAGGTGAGATGAACAGTTCTTAAGATTAAGGAAATATTTAAGCTGTTCTGTGGGAGAAGCAATTGTTTGTATTGAGTTACAGATGAGAAAAGAAGCTCAAAAGTCTACCATTCCCATGCAGAGCTAAGGAGCAGAAATCTGGAGCAGTTTGCAGAAGAAGAGGCACATCTGCTAACATGATACTGAGATGCTTCTCAACCGTAAATTCCATCAAAACAATATAAAAATATTAGAAGTCCACAGCCCAAGGACTTCAATTCACAAATCAATATGTGAATTTCAGCTCCCATCCCATCCTGTAGCTGCCTTCAGACCCAATTGTCTCCTTTGGTCTACAAAGTCAGAATGCCATAGTGACACTAGAAGCAACAAATGGGAGAACTCTCTTGTCAAGATCTATCCATCACTTCATTAAGCCCTTCCTTGCCTCAATTCCTCCTCGGTACTTTTCCTAAAGCCCTTCTCAACAACTTTGGCTCATCCTCAATCCAATGGGTAGATCACTGCCACATTTTTTTAATAGTGGGAGTAGATCACAGTCTCTTGGAAGTTGGATGTGCCTGGCCTATACTATTCCTTCTTCCCTCGTCTCTAGGGTCCCTGTCATGTAGCTTCCCTACACTCTGGTCCTCTTTCTAGTTTTTAGCTTGACCTTATGTGAATCCCAGCAAAAATGACAATTCATCATTCCCTCAGAGAAGCTTGACAGCAAACTAGTTCCCTCAACAAATGGATGCTCTGTGCTACCAAACCAGCCTTGCGGATCAGTGTCAGGTGAGTTAACACCTCCATCAAAATAATACAATGTAGATAATTCATAATTATAACACGTGGCAGAGAACTAGCTGGCTGAAAATGAAGGCTTACTTTTTGCAAAAATATCAACAGGTGACCCATCAGGTAGCAACCATGGCCAGCCTTTGAACTGCCAAGCAGGACCTTGTACAAATACAGCCACAACACGATCCCTAAAGAGAGAAAGATGAGAACAATGAATACCACAATTTTCTTTTTTTCAAAAATACCACAATTTTCAGCCTAAAAATGTCTTTTACTTCCTGCAGTGTTTCAAAAGCTAAGAATTTATTCACATAAAGTTTTTTCCCACCGCATAAGAAATTCAAACTGTTAACGTCTTGTGGATATCTGATCCCAGTCTTATTAAATGTATTTAGACATTGAAGTAATGCCTGAAAATCTTCAACAACAAAGCTAACCAGGAACACGGACTGCACATGTAATCTCTCTCTTGCTCTCTCTCTTTTAGTTGGAAAGAGTTTATTGTTGCTCCTTAAGATAGGAAATAGTTCCAGTGGATAATTATTTGAATTTATTTATGCATTTCAGAGACTTAATATACACATCTTACAGTTTCTTTTGTTAATCTCAAATCAAAAGACTTCCATCCTTCCATGGTTCCTTATTTATTCATTATTTTATATTGCTGTATATCCTTTTAATACAGCGGTACATCTGTTGTCGAACGTAATCTGTTTCGGAAGACTGTTTGACTTCTGAAACGTTTGACAACAGAGGTGCAAAGGGTAGTCAGCAAAGTCAATGGAGAAAAAAGAATAAAATGCAGCAGAAGCTGTTCAACTTCCAAGGCGCATTCAAAAACGGAAGCAATTACTTCTGGGTTTTCTGCTTTCGGCTTCCGAAATGCTTGAAAACCGAGGTACCACTGTACCACCCAAAGCATTCTAGACTTTTATCATATCGTTTTAAACCGCTGTTCATATTTCTAACCCTACTTGGAAATTTATTTGCTTGTTGTATCTCTTTAAATACTCGCCAAAAAGCTCCCACTCTTCCTGTATGCCTTTTAGGACATGTAATCTTAATCCATACTGAGCCATGACCTGGACAGGTCACCATGAGCACAGAAAAAGGAGAATTTGGAAGCAGGGAGAAAAAGGTCATGAGAATCTCTCTTTTGCATTCCCCCAAGAGAGTCGCCAGTTTTGTTTGCAGTTTGGGAAAAAGAAACATACTTTCTGCTAATTACATTAGAAGTTACCCACTCTCGTAAGACCAATGCTATTTTCATGGAAAAAACAATGGCTATTGTGGATTTTGTAGACCCAGACAACTATGGAACGTTGCAGTTTAAGAAGACCTATAACTCAGTGCTCTCTTCATGAGTGTCCCGAAGGAACACTCTTAGTAAATAATAATAATAATAATAATAATAATAATAATAATAATAATACCCCATCCATCAAACACTAAAAACTTCCCTAAACAGGGCTGCCTTCAGATGTCTTCTAAAAGTCAGATACTTGTTTATTTCCTTGACATCTGATGGGAGGGCGTTCTACAGGGTGGGCGCCACTACCGAGAAGGCCCTCTGCCTGGTTCCCTGCAACCTCACTTCTCACAGTGAGGGAACCGCCAGAAGGCCTTCGGCGCTGGACCTCAGTGTCTGGGCAGAACGATGGGGGTGGAGATGCTCCTTCAGGTATACTGGGCAGAGGCCGTTTAGGGCTTTTAAGGTCAGCACCAACACTTTGAATTGTGCTCGGAAACGTGCTGGGATTGTGCCAATTCGACACAGCCATGTTAGCAATCAAATATCCAATGAGAAGGTATGATGCCAGGGTGGTTATTTCCAGAAATGAAAGTAAGTGGACAGTACTTGGCTTCAAGGGTGCTGTATCCTAGCTCTCTTGTCAGCAGTGGGGAAACAGCAACAGCAACAAAACTTCACCCTCCCTTACCAATCTTGAGGCATAAGTTTTAGAGGCTGATCAACCACACGGTACGGTACTGTAACACTGACTGTAGTTCCACCAGGCTGCATCTGGTCTTTCCTTCTCTGTATTAAAGTTTCATTTTCTCGCTGGCAACCTTGCTTTTTCTTTTCATCAGATGGCACAAACCTTAAATATAAGCATAGCAAGAAAATAAATAGACTGGGACTAATTGATCTGGTGCAGTCAAGGTAAAAGCAGACATTATGTAGTCAAGAGATTAATCAGAAATTGGACAGAATCATGGGGAACCACTGAACAATGCAAGCTAACGGCGCCTCTAAATTGATCAAAATAACTTCAGAAAATCTCTAGACTACTCCAGAAGAGACAGACATGCATGCTATTTAAATGGATATTTTACACCACAAATGGTGTCACTAGAAATAAATTCCAGATGGATAGGTGTGTTAGTCTACGCCTGAAAAGTAACAAAAAAGTCCTATGGCACCTTATATACTAACAAATTTATCGCAGCATAAGCTTTTGTGAGCCAGATCTCGCTCTGTCAGATGTAGGTGGGCTGTGGTCCACAAAGATTTATGCCACAATAAATTTGTTAGTTTGTAACATTTCACAGGATTCAGTTTTTATTAAAGACAAGGATGACTTGGCAGTCTTGCAAAAAGGCCTACATGCCTAGGAGCCTAATCTTACAGCTCATTTTGGCTGCAAAGATGCGTTGTATCAACTGCTAGAATTCTCTCAGAAGAGAAGAAATCAAACTCTGTTAATTGACGTGCATCAATTCATTTACATATATTCAAATTCATTAACCCCACAGCTGCCAAAGTAGCAACAATGGAGTAAGAAGGAACTTTATCCCAGTTATTTGACATGTTTAGATGCATGGGAGATAATGTTCAGTAGTGCCATGGAAGGTAAACTTGAGTAAAAAAAGGAATCTGAATTAGATGAATCGGAGAGGTTTTCATGACAGCAACTCATTAGGAGCATAAACATGGTGAAAAAGAAATGGTTAGACAGCTCATTGCCAAATCCCAATACATACATACATTTTAGGTTTTAGCAATATAAACAACTGAACACAAATATCATATTCAAACAATGCATTTATTGAATTTCCTTGCTTTCAGAAGCAATAAATAGTTTCTTCTTAGGAATGGTCAATAGCAGTACAATTACTGACCAACGACTTCCTTTTTGAGCTAGTGATCAAGACAATCTCTCCCTTTTAAATTGAACACAGAAAGTGGACTATTAATATTCACATACTGATCTCCTTTGCATTATGAAAATTTTTAAAAATAAGTTTTTTGAAGGTTAACACTTATGATGCCTTAAACCTGGCTCTTTGATGAGATACCTGGAGAAACATGAAGAAGTAAGGAAAATATGAACTCCAGATCTGCTATATATGAGTAACTTTTCAATAAGAAGCAAACAAAACAACTTCTATTAGCTCAAGAAAATAAATCCATAAATAATGGCAATTTTGCCTGTCTATTTATCCGCCCATCCATCCATCCATCCATCCATCTCTCCACACACACCCCTTCCTTCATCATAAGATCTCAGGACAGTTTACAAAATAATGATGAGTGAGCTTTTTTTTTTCTAAACCCCCATCAAATTAGTTTTGTCCGCCTACAAATCCTAGTAATTCTAATTATCGCTGGAATTAAGTTTCTAGGAGGACAAATACAAAAAAATGTGAATCAGAATAAGTTTCTGAAAAATAATAAAAATAATTTTATTTTATTAATAAAAGTGCCAAAGCACAATTTCAACATTTTCGTGTGTATACACAAGAAAACATGGCATCTAAACGTTAGCTGACCCACGCCCCTCATTTTTAATTACTTTCATCTTAGCAGCATTTCCTTGAAAATGCATTTTAAAGCCTTCCATATTCTTTTCTTTAGTTCAGCACTATCTCAGTAACACTTCCTGCAATAAGTGGAGAACTATGACATTTTCCCAACATGGGTAACATGCCACTGGGTGAAGGCAGCCAATTACAAAACTTGAGAACATAACAATGGGAAAGTGTTATGCTCCAGGAATTCCTAACTAAGAAGCCAACCTCCTTTCTTGGTTTGGGACTCATAAGGGAAGAAATTGAAGTGGCAAACCACCAATAGACTTGGAGCTGACGTGGTTCAGTATTGTTAGGAGATGACTTATTTTTTTCATCCCCGCCGGGTCAAAGTATAATTCACAAATTTTAGGTAAGCAAAATATGGAAGGATACTGAGATGTTGGCAATTTCCCAGACTTCTTAAGTAGTATCATAATAAAAACAATGTGCTGTAAGAATTGCTCTTTTTTAAAAAAACAACAACACATACCTGTCACTTAGATCTTTATTAATTAGTTGTTCCACAGATGCTCTTACCAAAAAAAAAAAAAAAAAAAGCAAGGTACATTGTCCATACCATTTATGAAAATATGCCAGACAACTTGGATCATGCCTCCTATTCTCATCCTTGTATCTCACAGAGATAAAACCCACTGTGATACACAGAACAGAGAACAGGAAACACAGTTGGATGCACAAACTGATTTAAATGGAAGGTGAGATTTTCCTTCTCTAATTTGGGAGTGTAAAAATATACAGGCAGAGGATGAAAATTAGACTGCCAGTCATGACAGTCACACACTGATTTGCCAGACTACAAAGAAATGCTCCTCAAGGTCACAAATCTTTAGTGGCAAAACACTGCATTCATGGGATGATAAAGGGATAGGAGTAATAGAAGTACAGAAACAGTGGCAGCCTCTTGAGGACCATAAAAGACGTGCAGAAAGAAGGGAAGAACTTCAAATACAAAACCTGCAACTGTCTGATTTGCTCGCATTCCAGCTACCAAGTCTAGGAGAGAGATTCTTCTTGCAACACATTTTTTTATTTATAATTTTATTATTTTGATGTTGAAAACTTAAAACCTAAAGTATCACAACGTAAAGGAAAAAATTAGGAATATAAATAAAATTAAAATTCATACAATATATGAAAGCAGAGCCTATGCACACAAGGTTCAATCACTGTACTGATTTGTGAATCAATACATCAACCAACCTACAATACAACATGAAGTGTGCCTCAAAAGGCAAAAGGAAAGGCTGAAAACCTAAACTAATATTTTCTTTTTTTAAAAAAAGGCTTTTAAAAAGCAAATCCATATTTTTGTTCAAATCTGAGCGCACCTCTGGTGTCCATATGCTTTCTGCATGGAAGTTAAGAGGTTCTGTAGAACTCACAATCATAGTGTTGTTGTGTTTCTTCTAAGGAACCTTTGCTGTAGTCACCAATTTTGTCATAAACAAATTAATATACCGCTGATATAAAATAACATGCACTGTTTCTATAGTAACTTACAACTTAAGCTACATTTTTTTTTACACATGACTTTTATGAAGCATATTTTACTCAGCTACTTACTTTAGATCCTGCAGAAGATCTTTTGCATTGAGCATAGTTATTAAAGAGGTGGTAGCTGCTGGAATAATGATGATGGGTGTTCGAGATCCTGTAGAGAGATAATTAAAAAAACAAAAACAAATAGCAGATGTAATTTTAACAAAATGCCATTCTCATCATCATTATTATCCCTTGCTCTGCAGCTTAAAAAAATTATGAAAGAATGCAGAACTAATTGTAAATTCTTACTTTGTATTTCCGCATAATATAGGCTGTTTATGATTAAAGGGCTTATGAAATTAGAAGCAACTCACCTTTTTTCTGGTTTGGAGGTGGTCTTGCTTGGGAGACTGTGCAGAGGAAAAAGACACCACAAAATCATTGCTTTACATAACAAGTTTTGATTCAGGATAAGATTAGTCAAATTTATTAGTCTGGAATAATAAATCCTTAATTCACTTCCACGTGGTGCCACTTGGCTACTAGTTGTATTAATGTTGCAGTAGAAATGTAAGAAGCACTCACAACTCCTGTGATCCTGCATGAGATTCCAGAGCAGGCAACTAACAAGGTGGGAAACTCTATTTTCTAAATATTTTCAAATCCATTCTCTGAGAAACACTGGACAATGTTTTCCTCTTCTGAATCACAGTAGCATAGCAAATGCCACGACATTTTGTTCCTACAGTGTGGTGAGATTGCATCCTTAAGAACTTGTTCATAATTTCCTCCAGCAGGGGAACATTTGTGTCTGCACCAACAGTTACCAGGAAGGTGGATTTTATTCTAACCCAGGAAATTTAAGACTGGGTTTGAAGTTGGTTACAAATTCTGATTAGCAGTGAACTATTGCTAATACTGGTGAAGACATGATGAGGTTAAGGTTGTAGAGGGGAAATTTGTAAGGGGAATTCCGAATACTGTTCCCAACTGTTCTTAACTGATATGCCATCTTACAGTCTATGTTTATGGCAAACTGGTAAAGATTCTTATTAATATGCCTAGCTGAAGTTGCTACTGTAAGGGTATATTCTTAATTATTTTACCCGACACTGTCAGTAATAAAGGCAGACATAACACAATTTTAACCAGAGAATCTAATAGTCCGGTGGCTACTTTGGGTTTTAAGAATGGCTTCCCAAGCTGAATATGCAGAGCTTCCGGCAGTGCAGAAAGGAATTCTGATTGTATTTCTTAAATTATTTTGTATTGATTTGATACCTACGTGTTTTACTTAGCCCCTGTACACAACTGGCATACAGTACAATGAAAGAAATTGCCCAATTCAGCAAATGTTCAGATTCAAATGTACTTTGAGGAAGCAAATGAAAGCTCATCAACTGAACATGCAACAAGTAACTTTTCGGGTTTTACAAAAATGGAGTTTTACAAAAATACAACTCACAACTTCCCAGCACTGCGGGGTGGTGCAGTGTGGGTGACTACTCTTGAACAAGGGCTGAGGAAATCTCTTCCCAGTCTCAGCACCCTCACTGGGAGAAGATGAGCAGCTGGGAAAGGCAACTGCCCAATCCTAAGTATGCCTGAGGGACGGGGGTGGCGCTGTGGTCTAAACCACTGAGCATCTTGGGCTTGCCGATCTTGGGCTCTGTCTCAGCTCCTGCCAACCTAGCAGTCCGAAAGCATGCCAAAGTGCAAGTAGATAAATAGGTACCGCTCTGGCGGGAAGGTAAATGGTGTTTCCATGCGCTGCTCTGGTTTTACCAGAAGTGGCTAGTCATGCTGGCCACATGACCTGGAAGCTGTCTGCGGACAAACGCCGGCTCCCTTGGCCAGTAAAGTAAGATGAGCGCTGCAACCCCAGAGTCGTATGCAACTAGATTTAACTGTCAGGGGTCCTTTACCTTTACCTTTTTAAAGTATGCCTGAGGTTTGAAGGGACATGAGAGCAGCACCCTGCAGTGTTGCAACGTAAAGGGGCAACTGTTGGCTTAACCTGTTACACTTTAAGAGAACAGCTGCAGCTATATAATTACTTACTTTACTAAGTGCTTTCAGGATTGCGTCAACGATGACTTCAAATGTCATAGTACACTGCCTATGATACTCTGTTAAGATCCCATGATCATTGGTGGTACTGTATAAATATATAAGACTACTAAAGAAATTAAACCATTTTGTAGTGAAATCCTGAGGGAAGACTTTCTTTAGACGCTTCATGGCACTTTGCTTATTTCTTTGTACTCTGCAGGATGGAAGGTCAGTCGTGATATGGGCCACCCTTTGTACTGACGAAGGCCTGTGCAGGCCTTTCAGTTAATATGTGTGAAATCGCATCTGGCAGTGTGACCCCCATGTGCAACGGCTTATCCAGATGTATTTCTGCTCTTGCTATTTCTACCCTTTTCATATCATTGCCTGTCAGTTCCAAACACATTCTTATTCTCAACAGCCTGGTGAGATAAATATGACAGGCAGTATGACCTTTCTAAGCATAGGCACATAGCTGCAAAAATAACAGAACCAGTAAAGAATTCCAATACCATGCCACTCTAACAACATTAGCATACCCTCTTAAAATATCTTTTAGATGATGCTCATTTTAAAGCAAAGGCAAAACCAAACAAAAGCACCTATTCCTGCCAATTTTGCATCTGGAGAAGCTGAAAAGTGTATAGTCATTTCCATTAGGAGGGACAAGGAGTTGTTGCAATGAAGATGCCAAACAAATTGAACCAATTCACATTGAACCCCCCACCCCAATTATTTTATTCTCCTAACTTCTCTTTATTCTATAGCTAAAGGTAAAGGTTAGGTCCAGTCGCGGACGACTCTGGGGTTGCAGTACTCATCTCGCTTTACTGGCCAAGGGACAGCTTCCGGGTCATGTGGCCACCATGACTAAGCCGCTTCTGGGGAACCAGAGCAGCACATGGAAACGCCGTTTACCTTCCCGCCGGAGCGGTACCTATTTATCTACTTGCACTTTGACGTGCTTTCAAACTGCTAGGTTGGCAAGAGCAGGGACCAAGCAACCGGAGCTCATCCCGTCGCAGGGATTCAAACCACTGACCTTCTAATCGGCAAGCCCTAGGCTCTATGGTTTAGAACACAGCGCCACCCGCGTCCCTATTCTATAGCTACTTAGTACCTATTTCACAGCATTATTCTTTCCCCAGCCTGTCATCACGATCCAGTCACCATTTGGTGCTAAAAATACTTGCATGGCTTTGCAGTATTTACATAGCATCCATTCTTAGCATCAGTTCAAGAGATAGTTGCTGCTTATTGTCAACATAAAATGAGCATTTCTCAAGCGTTTTGACATCCACTATAGCTTGAATTTAAATAGCCAGACACGTGTTTTGCGCAGTGACCTTGGGAGCTGTAGTTCTGCATAGGGGTCTAGGGGCCTCTAACAACAGTCTTGGCACCCTCATCAAACTACAACAGCCATAACTTTTTAAGGTTCAGCAAACCAAACTCTATAGTACTGACATGCCCTGACTCAGGTTCAATCACCATTCACCACTGGAAATATATGTATGTCCCAGAGGTGCTTAGTGCAAGACATAATGGTTGTTAAAAAACCCTGTCTAACTAGTTATAGCCAGAGACCAAAGTATTTTCTACAACTAATGCATACTAAAATCAGTGCGGATTTAAAGCCAGGTCATGCATTTTGTGCTCTATTGCTTCCTGCGAACAGGACAAAAGAGCTTCTTGCTGTGAGTGCTTAAGGGTAAGGATACATACCACTCAGGTTAAGAGCCTGGATGGGTTAAAGAGTGAGGGAGAAAGGTCTTAAGATGCTCAAATGCCACAGAGTAAGAGCCTGTTGGAACAAAGTGGGGCTCTCTTTGTGTGTGAGAGAAAAAGAGTGAGTAGGCTGCCTTGGTGAAAAATGGGGTGGGAATTATTCCTAGACCATTGCTGGCTTAATTTCTTTGAATGTATTGCGTTGTTGGCATTTTTATCTAGATATCTGGCTAAAGTAGAAATTTTTATTTTTGTCACTGTGGTTTTTCCTTGTTTATCTTATGTCAGAATTGTTAATTTGTTGTTTATTGGCTCTGTTTATATGATTTTGCAATTTTTGCACATTGTTTTTCTCTTTTTATTTTATTACTTTGTTACCTGCTCCGAGTTTGAAAATATTTAATGAAAAGCAGGATATAAACACTGCAAATCAATTAATAAATAAATACATACACATGAAGTACAGATTTTAAAAAGTAGATTTACCTGGTCTTGGCACAGGCTGGGCTGCTGGGGTTTGGGTCTTCCGTGCCGAAGCTCCTTCCTTTAGAAAGAGGAAAGTCAGCCTTTAATATATCGTAATAAAATTTTTGATTAATGTACACGTAAACACACACTCTCTCTCTCCAGGAAAACGATTCAAGCAAATAATTAGTAAGACCAGCATCTTCTTCCAGCATCTTTTTACACAACCAATGTAATGTATGCTTTAGAAAGCCTGAAAGTTTTGTTTAGAGAAAAAAATCAAATGCAGATAAAAAGTTTAAATATAGCAACATCTGGACTCTTTATCTGAAGATGAGTGATGTCTACACTACATAAATAAAAAATGGTGACTCCACAACAAATGTGTTCTTTTTTTATATGGCCACAGTTACTTTTACACCATACCCACTTTTATGGTTGGGACCCCAGAGAGTTGACCATGGGTCAACAAAGCCTTTGACATCAAACAACGTTGGCCACGCCTGATTTTATGTCAACCATGGGACGCGGTGATGGCCACCAGTTTAGACAGCCTATAAAGAGAATCAGACAAATTCATGGAGGATAAGGTTATCAACAATGACTATATGCTACCTCAAGTACCAGAAGAGGCATCTATCTGAATACTAGTACCTAGGGTAAAAAGGTAAAGGGACGACTCTGGGGTTGCGGCGCTCATCTCACTTTACTGGCCAAGGGAGCTGGGGTACAGCTTCTGGGTCATGTAGGCAGCATGACTAAGCCGCTTCTGGCGAACCAGAGCAGTGCACAGAAATGCCGTTTATGTTCCTGCTGGAGCAGTACCTATTTATCTACTTGCACTTTGTGCTTTCTAACCGCTAGGTTGGCAGGAGCAGGGACCGAGCAACGGGAGCTCACCCCTTTATGGGGATTCAAACTGCCGACCTTCTGATCAGCAAGCCCTAGGCTCTGTGGTTTAACCCACAGCGCCACCCATGTCAACAGCAGAAAATGGCTATTGTTCTCATATCCTGTTTGTGGACTTCTCATACGTATCTGGGCTGGTCATTGTGGGGAAAAGAATGCTGGACAAGATAGCTAGGTGTTAATTACGGCTATGTTCCTCCTTTCATTCACTTGTGAAATGCCACTGGATAACTGCTGCCGATGTCAATTCAACTATCTACTCTCAAGTAGTAGTAGTTTGCTAACATAGTAATGTTTCATCACATGGGAAATGGGCAGATTATTTTAAAATTAATTAGTTGAAATAATTAATAAGCCATTTGTTACAAACTGCAGTCAAAAACTAAATGGTAGGCTGCTTCATGAACTGCATAGTAGGTAGCCCCTTCTCCCAATTATCAGTGAATGTCTTCACATGTGAAAGTCTTTCAACTAAACATATAGTCACAATTACAAATATCCAAAAACCTCAAAGCAGAATGCTCTCAAATGAATGCATCCATGACAAATGAGAAGCAAGATTATACAACATAAAAAATATTTCCATTTTGGGCAACAATCAGCTGTAAATGGGCCCGTAGATTCTAATATACAGATCTAAATAGGAAAACATTCAGAAGAACATCAAATGAAGTCGTTGCTTGTCAAATTGTGTGTCTGCAAGCAGATTACATCACCAGCAACTATGTTACAAGTACTACTGCTACACAGTTTCTATTCATTTTAATACAACCTGAATGGAATACAGGAAGGCAGCAAGTCCCACTGAACTGAATACAATTTGAATAGCAGCAGCATCTGGCAGATTACATCCTTGATTGAATTTGTATCCTTTTTATTTTTTACAACAGGTACTGTTATATGAAATCTGAATTAAATGTTCTCTCATGATAATTAAAACCCAATATGTCTCTTTGAAACAATCCTCTATGAGTCAAAGATACACAGTGGGCCACCTCTCATTCGTCCGGCTGATAAAGACTAGAATTTAGTTGAATATCTCCCTACAGAACTTCAATAAAACATACCTGATTAATTACATATGGTGAACAAATCATTGCTTGGCATACAACCACCAGCTTTTGCAATGTGTGAAGCACAACATCCAGTCTCCTTCTCTTTCACAATGGTATCACCCAGGATTTATACCTCTTTAAAGCAAACAATTTATTCCCAAATATCTACAACCTGCCAGTCATGAAATGACATTTTCCACAGGAAGCTGCAATGCTAGATGTGACAAATCATTACTTCACTCACACAACGCGGATCTATTCTCTACAGAAAAGGCATTTTACCACTGTTCACTCGGCTTAACTGGACAGTGCATATAGAATGCCTTGATTTTAATCAGTTAGCGGAAATGAATGAGCCAGGCGGAAGGGAAATTCACCACCACTCCTTTTCTGAAAGCAAGATACAAAAGTCTGTCTTTGGAAGGGAAAGACTTCGTGAATATTAAAAAGAAGATGTAATACTAAAGGTAAAGGGACCCCTGACCATTAGGTCCAGTTGCAGACGACTCAGGGTTTGTGGTGCTCATCTCGCTTTACTGGCCAAGGGAGCCAGTGTACAGCTTCTGGGTCATGTGGCCAGCATGACTAAGCTGCTTCTGGTGATCCAGAGCAGCGCACGGAAACGCTGTTTACCTTCTGGGTCATGTGGCCAGCATGACTAAGCTGCTTCTGGTGATCCAGAGCAGCGCACGGAAACGCTATTTACCTTCCCGCTGCAGCAATACCTATTTATCTACTTGCACTTTGATGTGCTTTCGAACTGCTAGGTTGACAGGAGCAGGGACCAAGCAACGGGAGCTCACCCCGCTGCAGGGGTTTGAACTGCCGACCTTCTGATCTGCAAGCCCTAGGGCTCTGTGGTTTAACCCACAGCACCACCCGCAGCCCCACAGAATACTAGAAGTTATCTGATTAATAAAAATCTGACAAAGCTCTAAGACTGAATATGGTGGCAGCTCCATTCATAGCTTAATGGCTAGATGAGTATTGCAAATGGTTGTGTATTGGGGCTGCTTTGCTACAGGGAAGGTTCAGCTAGTGCTGAACACAGCAACGTCTTCTAATGGAGTAAGTTGCCAAGAATATATTGTAACGCGCCATTGATTCAACTATCTGTACTAATTCTGGATGTAAGGATAGTTTAGACTTCCGAAACCCCAAAGGCTTGTGCGATGCAAACCCGGAGAACATCGCTGCCACCTATTCTTCACTGCCATTTTAAAGATCTGCCAAGATATTCCACTACCTCATGAAGCAGTGCCAGTGCCATTTTTAAGATGTCAAGGTTTGGCAAACCATTATTGGGGCTGTTCTCTTCTCTAGATCTTCCCACACCACCACTCCTAAGTCTAAATTTATTCACCCTTATAAACACATGTTTTGAACCATGCAGGGGGGAACCACTGGGGGGGGGGAAGAGATGGATAATAAAATAAATACAGAAAAAGCAACATTTCTTGGCCACTTTTCTTATGAATTAACACAAAGCGATTTACATTAAAAACCAGTTAGAAACAAAATAAAACCTAGAAGCATAGCAAAATAAATAAAATGCCAGAAAACTAACTTAGAATAAATATGACAGACCAGGCTTTTCAAAGCTGGTGCCCTCTAATCATCCCTGACCAATGGTCATGCTGGCTGTGGCTAATGGCAATTACAGTTCAAAACATCTAGAGGACACTAAGCTGCGATAGGCTTTACTAGAATGTTTCCAAAGAGCACGTATTTGTTGTGGCCCATTATACACACCAATGCTGAGAAGCAGATCACAAGTTCTTCAGAAAGGCATGCTGTTTCATAACACACAAACATCCATGCCTCAAGCATCCATATATGTCAGGTGCAACCCTGTTCAGTATATGATTCCCCTTCACATAATGAACTCATGAAAGGGGCTTAAGGCAGCCAGTTCAGACAAGGGCTGCAATTTGATCTTATTCACAACTGTGGGTGGCATGTTTTAGCAGTCTCGGAAGGGTTTCATTTGATGTTAACCATTTTATGGCTTTCTTGATGCTTGTTTTTAATTCTTCTGCCTCACCCGTCTGAGTTTTGGTCTCTTGAGAGCTTGACAAGCAGGGACTACAACACCACTGAAGCAGTGCTAAACCCTGGCACAAATGTCCCCCCTCCCCCACATAATTAGAAAAGCTACATGTACACAGAGCAATTCAGGAAACTAAAGCCTTTTGCTCCAGCAGCATACAAAATACGGGGTTGCATGCAATGCTAGCGAGCCATGCTCAGAGCAGACCCACTGAAGGTAATGGACATGACTAATTTAGTTTTAGTTGCTATTCTCTCAACAGAATGTAGCTGGATGCAACCTGAAAATTGTACTGTCCTTATAGCTGGTCTGTCATATACACCACAAACCACCAAACCAGCAAGATAGGAGAGCAGAGGAAAAGAAAGACAATTCTACTGTTCTTGGACAATGTGGTGCCTGAAGTGTACTCAAGGTGCAAAACTGCTACCAGCTATATATTGCAATTATAACTTATATGAAATCAAATCATCTGGGAGAGCCACACTCATACTGCCCAGAAAGGAAGCAGTCATATACAAAGTCAAACTTTGTCTACAGTGACTGGCAACAGCTGTCCAGGGTTTCAGGCAGCGGTCTCGCCCAGCTCTACCTGGAGATGCTGGGGTTTGAAATATTAGATTTTCTGGGTGGTGGCAGGGGGGGTTGCAGGGGACTGCAATGGGAGGAGGAAATGAAAGGTTTATTACTTTATTTTTTAAAGACGTATATCTCACATACTTTCAGAGGAACTCAAGACACCTAACAAGTCATGGCATGTCCAGACTTTGTCCGCATCAAGCTGCTTGTATTGTTTTCACCCTGGTTATTTCCCCCCTAGATGTGTGGCAATATTTCTGTAACACACAACTGCAGCACTAGCTTGCTTAGTGTACACAAGCAAACCACTGCCAAGGTTTTAAAAGAGCTCCCTGCCTTAAAGCAAACACTTTCTGTTTGCAGGTTTAGATGGTTAGGTTTAGACTTCTCAAGAGAGCGGAATCTATAATGAGGTAAACTGAGCACTGCTCCTCATCAAGAGGGGAAGGAAAGAAAGCAAATTGCTTTAGGTGGCAAATGAAGGACACACCTTTCTCCCCTGCTACTACACCTGCTTCCACACACAACCATGACAACAGCTGCTGCTGACCATAGCTGCCAAGTTTTCCCCTTTCTCGCGAGGAAGCCTATTCAGCATAATGGGATTTCCCTTAAAAAAGGGGATAACTTGGCAGCTATGCTGCTGACCGCTGGCTATTGTTTCTTTGAGCTGGCTTTTGGGCACCTGGATGAAACACCTCATTCGATTCCTGGGTGGAGTAAGCTGCCACTCAATAAAAAAAGAACGGAGGGTGGAAGAGCACCAAGCTGCTTTATGAGTTCCTTGGAGCTATTAGCTTTCCCTGTACTGATTCTCCCTCTCCATTCTTCCAATTGGCTGGAAGGAGAAAGGGAGAGGACAGAGCATCATGAAAACCAGCACTGGAGACTGTTTCACTGTGGCTGTGGCAGTGGTGGGGACACGGTGCTACTTACCACCTTGCACAGTCAGATGCCTAGACATGGCAGCTGCAACAGAAATGGTTTGCCTGTTGCTGCTAGCAGAATCTGCACAGTGTTTGGGGCTGGCCAGTAGCTGCATGTCATCCGCCTGTCCCCAGCAGAGCTAGGTGTGTGTGCGTGTGCTCTTTTCCACTCAAGAAAGCTAATGCACAAGGCACCAGCATTCCTGCTGGATTGCAGTTTAATTGCTCATTGTTGTCACTCTGTTTGCTTTACTTCTTCCCTCTTGATGAGGAGTGGGTTCAGGATTCTGGGTTTCCCTTCTCATTACGCTTTACGGAGTCCCTTCAAGTTGCACTTGCTAATTCCATCTCCCCAACAGCCCTCCAAATCCTAGCTGCTGTCTTGGCATTTTTCCAATATAAAGAAATAAGTAAGAGAACATTCCCCAAGGGTCCCCCGCCTTTCCCAAATTTACTGCTCCCCCCCTCCCGTCCACCAATTGCTCTGAATAGCAGCTTGCCTGCTTTTCTGGAGAGCTGAGCAATGAAACACAAAAGAACAACACAACTTCCTTCTCCTTTCATTTCACTTGGCTTTCTCCCTCTACACAGCATTCAAGTTTGCAACAAAAAAAAAAAGTGCTACTACGGTATGTTGGGGTGTGGGGGAGGAAGGCTTGCTTCAAGGTTAAATCCAAGTAGGACCGCATCCTTCACTATGGAGTTGAGAGGGGAGGGAAATGACATGATGACACCATGGGAAAAGTGTGCATGCAAATGAGGTCATAGCCAATAATTACAATTGCCACACACAACTGCCAAGGGAAGTGGCCCTTCCAAAAACATGAATAATTTGAAAATTTCAAATTAATCAAAGATTTCAAAAAGATAAAAAAATGGCTTTAATGGAGAAATTATTAAATTAGATAAAGGGATGGGAAACTAAAGATGAACAAACAAAAGAAACAATGATAAGGTGGGGACAGGATCTAGGGAAAACGATGTTGGAAAAATGGGAAAATTTGTGATAGAGAGACATGAAGTTTACATCCAACTATGATTTAAAAGAGATTCTATTGAAAATGCAATATAGGCGGCACTTAACACCAGAAAAATTAGCAAAAATGTATAAGGGAAGCAACAATTTATGTTGGAGATGTCACAGTGAAACCGGTACATATATACATATTTGGTGGTATTGCAAAGAAATTAAGAAATATTGGGAAATGATCTATAAAGAATTGAAAAAGATACTCAAATATTCTTTTAAGAAAAAGCCAGGGTTATTCTTATTGGGAATGTTGGACGAGATCTCAGCGAAAAATAGATGTATTCTAATGTATGCGACAACAGCAGCCAGACTACTCATAGTGAAGAATTGGAAGAATGATAGAACACCCAGCAAAGAAGATTGGCATATAAAAAAGATATCATATTATAATTTAGCAACAAAAATAGCATACATTAAATGAATAAATGGACAAAAAAGGATAAAGATTGGAAAGGTTTTAAGGATTATATAGCAGGTTTTGTAGAGAAGGATGATCTCTCAGCAGATTTGTGAAGGCTCAAACAAATGAATATCAAAAAGGGAAAGTATGGATACAGGTATATATATGAATAAAGAACATAATTGTGCAATATAAGAAGGGCTGAAAAGCACTATGGGGTGAGTGGTGGGAAGGGTGGTGGCGGTGATCGTAGGGGTGGAAGTTGTTTGGGAAGAATAAATTGTTTTTTCTGTTTTTTCTTTTGGGTATTTGATTCTTTTCATGTATTTATTAATTATTATGTATTTATTAATTATTATTCACTGATTTTTTTTGGTTTTTTCTTGTAATTCTTGTATTTTTGTAATTATGAATTTAAAAACAAAATTTATACATTAAAAAACAAAAACAAAAAAATGAACGAGTACTTTGACAATGTTATTCAGAAAAACCCACCCTTAAGACAAGACAGAAATGTCCTGCATAATTACTTCTCTAACTAGTCTGTTGTACTACATTAATTTTTCTGCTCAAACAACTTTCCATATTTCCAGTGATCAACCATCAGTTGCATATCCCCTGCTTGTTTTCCATTGCATTTGCGTGTCGAGACCCTGCAACCACCCCCTCAAGGTGGAATAAAACACTAAGACATAGGATATAAGGTTAATGTTATTGGGCAAATTTTGGCCACAACTTTATTGGTTACAGAATGTGAGCGGTATTGGCTTAGGCATTGAGTAAACCAGGCTATATCCGACTCCTGCCTGCTGTGCAGGAAGTCTGGTAAGGGTAAACCACCGGTAGGGGGAGCCTCGATGATGCAAACCAACTCGAGCTCATCCCTGGGTTCCCAAAGGGGTTGTGGCATGGCCCTAGTCCCGCCCCAGACTTCCGACAAGATCCACACCCACGTATTCCTTTAACGGAATACCCTTAAGCATGGAGGGGCAGGTATGGCCAGACCTCCCCTCCCCCATCGTAAGGTCACTCAATGCCTAACCGCAAAACCTTACAAAGTTGTGACGATTGCTATGAGGTAGGAGAAAACCAAATTGGCTGAGCCAATTTACCAAGTGGAAAAATTCCTACCAGGCCCCTTCAACGGCGATCAACCGAGGTCCATAGCAAGGCCATTGACATTAAAAACCTGCAGTAAGGGAGGGAGGGTGGGAGATTGAGGACACGAGCAAAGAGGAAGCCCCTCGGCTTGCGCCTCTGTTTAAATGGTCCTGGCCACGCCCCCCCCCCAGCCAGCCGATTGACCGGCTGGATGATGACACGGCCAGGCTCCTCCGGGCAATGCAGAGCAACGTCCCCGCCCCCGGAGGAGTGGGTGGTCACATGGTCCACCGCAACTCCTCCCCACAGGTAAGTGGAGTGGACTTTTCAACTTTAAGCCTCCCTGCAGCTACAGCTACACACAGGAATGATGACAATGTGCTGCTACCAACTCAGATGCCATGCTGGCCTGCACATGGGAACAACTGCATGTGACTGGCAGAAACAAATTGATACAGCCACAGCCCTCATTTATGTTCATCGGCCCTCCATTACAAGGTGTAGGAGAACAGAACATGGAGAGGGAAATATTGACTGGGATCTTTGGAAAGGGGCTATAAATTGTCATCATGTGCTAGCCACTAGGATTCCCACTCAGACTTTTACTGTTTTCTGGGTTTCCAGCAAAAAGTGATCACAAACTTCCAGGGTTTTCTCTGCAGCCACAAAGACTACGTAGCAATTTGCTTTAAAACAAATAATGAAGGAAACAGATTAAGATTCTGCTTGGTTTGCCAAGTGCATTGTTCCACATGCCATCAAGCAGATGCAGCCAAGAAGGTTTCTAAAGCCCATGACTGATCACCCAGTACGGTCACAGATATCGCTAAGCTGTTCCCAGATCCTTTGCATATTTAGGTCTTGGATGGGCAAAAACATCTGAACCCTCCCTTTCCTTTGTCTTAGATGCATGCAATCAACTCAACTTAGTGGAAGTGTTTTGTTTTTAAAGCCAGGCATTTGGACAACACTGTCTCATTTCGTGTGTACAGGTTCAGATGCAAAATAAGCCACAAAAACTGCATCCACGCTATTTCCTGCTGCCATTAGACTTTCAGTGTCAGTTCTTGGCATTGCTCACAGCAGTCTAGCTCGATCTTCCTCGTCCTTTCCTGGCACCAGCAGAGCTATGGGAATGGAGGGTGAAAGGAAGGACAGAGAGAATGGAGCCTGAGGCTGTTTCTCTCGCCAGGACCACATGAGCTGAATGAGGTGACAACTGAGCGCTTCTAAGCTAGACAGAAGCTTATGCCAGCAGCAAGGAAGAGAGCCACTGTCATGAAGGCAGAGGGATGGGGATTAAATGCAGAACTTCAAGGCAAGGAAGAGTTGGAGAGGAGAATTACTTCTGTATGTTTTGTTGCGTGCACCCAAGCGACAAGAAACCCCAGGGGTTCCAGTGCTTACCCCAGGGTTCCGTTTCCTGGGAATGTAGGTCAATGGAGACGGTGCGGTCGTTAGGATTCAGTTTTATTTATACATATAAACAGACTGATGGAAGGGTTCACAGTGTTAACACTCCAAAAGATCTTGTCTCTCCATTAGGCTTCCAAGATCCCCAAACCTGAGTCTAGTTTCCAGGGCCAACAAACACACACACACACCCTTGGCCTATTGCTCTCCATCCTAGGATGATGTGGCATCTAGCCAAGTAGGGGTACAAAAAGGTCCAGCCATTTGTCTCCATGGCAACGGAGCTCACTAGGTAAGATGCTGATGATGGGTACCTAGCTGAACAGCAAAAGAAGTGGTTTGGCCGGTTCAGCTGTTTTCTCTTATAAAGTCTTTTTTTCCAATCAAGAGGCATACAAATTTTATCAAATAAATAAACTTGATAGATAACAACACTATGACAAAGCATGATGGACATTAAGAAACTGCATTAGCATTCTTCTGAGGTAAAAACTGGACGGGTCTGTGCCTTGGTCAACCCTCCCAGTCCCTGCTGCTAAGGTTTTAAATAGAACAGAACCTTTATTCTTTGTGCATGCTGATAAGTATGGTAGTATTTCATGCAATACTTATTACTTTGCCTAAGGGTCTGTTTATTTCTTGTTTGAATGCATGTGCAAAGAGAGGCTTGTGGGCTTTGAAAAGCCAGACAAGATTCAAATCCCAGAAGGGCAGTAAACATCCTACAAGAGCATGATTTTTTGTTTTTGTTTCGTTCAAAGGCTTGTGGGACAAAGCAGTAAAGGCATGGAGGGATTTCTAATTTTGGAGCTTGCCAGAGGAGTGCCATCACTCTTTTTTCCCAAGGTTCTAAAGGCAGGTGAGGGGTGAGGTTGCTCTGCGAAAACCGTGTGACTGGAGAACGGATAGGGAGGAAAGCACAGGAGAACAGGTTAATATGACAGTTTTAGTTCTCTGATAATAGGCCGGAAAGAAAGCAAAGGGATTGGGGAGGGGCAAGTAGAACAGGCTGGGAGAGAATGAGATACCGTGTTTCTCCTAAAATAAGACACGTCTTATATTTATTTTTCCTCCAAAAAAAAAAAAAAAACACCACGGCTTATTTTCAGGGGTTGTCTTATTTTTTATTATTGTAAGGTGGGCAAGGCAAGAAAAGAAAGTACTGTACCGGTAGTGTTTTGCAACTGGGCTTCGGGGCTCGGCACGGTGCGCTGCACACTGTGGCTCTTGCCATCGGGGCTCAGCGCTGCGCACGCTGCGGCTGTTGCCGGCTCCCGCTCGGTTGGGGCTCGGCTCTGTGATCGCTGCGCCTCTTGCCGGCTCCCCTCGGTCGGGGCTCGGCTCGGCGAGCGCTGCACCGCTTGCTGGCTCCTGCTCAGTCGGGGCGGGCTGTTGCTGGCTCTCACCGGGTCCCGCTGGATTGGGCTCGGGGAGGCTCAGGGAGGCCTGTTGAAGGCTCCCGCTGGGTCGGACCTCGGCTCGGCGAGCGCTGCGCCTTTTCCGGCTCCCGCTCAGTAGGGGCTCGGCTCGGCGCTCTTGCCGGCTCCCGCTTAGTCAGGGCTTGGTGCGGCATGTGCTGCGCCTCTCACCGGGTCCTGCTGGGTCGGAGGTCAGCGTAGTGCGCTGTTGCAGGCTCCTGCTGAGTCGGGGCTCGGTGAGCGCTGCACCTCTTGCCAGCTCCCGCTCAGTCATGGCTTCGTGCGGCGCGCGTTACGCCTCTCGCCAGGTCGGGGATCGGCACGGCGCGCTGTTGCCGGCTCTCCCGGGTCCTGCTGGTCAGCCCTCGTGGGGTCCTGCTTGGTCGGGGCTCAGCGCGCTGTACTGTCGGGACCTGCGGCTCTCGCGGGGTCCTGCTGGTCGGTTCTTGAGGGGTCCTGCTGGTCGGCTCTTGCCGGCTTCTGGTCAGTCGGGGCTCCACGTGGGACACGCTGCTGGGCGATTTGGCAGAGCAGCAACATCCGTTTCCAGGCGCCAACAGGAAACTTCCTTTTCCTTTTCCTTCCCTCTTCCTCTTCCTTGGCGCCATCCAGACCTGCTCCCCCCCCGGCTTATTTTCGGGGGATGTCTTATATTTTTTTGCCTTTAAAAGATCGTGCCATGGCTTATTTTTAAAGCCCGTCTTATTTTAGGAGAAACACGGTATTTGGAGGAATAAGAGGGAGGAAGGTGTGCATGAGAGAGTATTCAGCCTCCAGTGATGGCGGGAGGAGAAAGCTATAGAGAGGACAAGGAGTTGGAGGGGGCTCAGGTGAACTCTTGTCACAGGGAAGCTGCAGCGGATGCCAATGCCGCCATGGGAGGCCCCACCCACAGCAACTTAAGACTTTTTGTGACCTCTTCTGGCAGAGAATAAAGCTTGTTCATCATCAGAAGGAATTCTTCTCTTTTGCTGGCCTTGTCCATTCTGTTTTGCACATCCTGTCAGGGATATGTACTCAGGGAAGGGTACTCTTAGGTGGCCTTGTGTAATGACTGCCTTGGCTCATTTGGGCATAAGAAAATATTTTAAAACCATTTACTTCCAGGCAGTTCCACCTGCCCCTCTCCAATTCCTTCTCTTTCCTTCCTGTCCATCACTAGAGTAATAAAACTGCCATATTAACCAGTCCTCAATCACTATCTCCCCACATGCTATCACACTTTTTTTTTATCAGTGCATGTTAAGGAGGTTAGAAAGGGAGTAATGAAGCTTAGAGAGAATTCCTGTTCTCCTACTAATGGTTTTAAAGGATGAAAAAAAAGTTTAATCTGAATTAGATAAATGAGGAATTTCATTTCGCACCCTAGAAGCAGGGCTCTGGTTGCCCTTCTGTGATGTTGCAAATTTTGTTTGTTTGTTTGTTTTACAGGTGATCATACAACAGGGATGCACACCAATTTGGAAGTGCAAAATAATGCAATCCTCACACTACTGTTGAAATAATATAATTGGGGCTAATGGCACAGAGAGAGAAACAAAGGATTGATTCATTCACTAGCTGCAAATACAGAAGACTCAAGGGAAGACCAAAAGTTTATTCAGTCACTGGCACTTTCTAGTTTTATAATGGGCACACAGAAAACTGCCATTTGAATGACATTCAAGTACATTTTAAACAAACCCAATGCAAATATTAGAAACAGCAGGAAAAAGCAACCAGTCAGGACCAAAGGAAGGTAGAAATTGGTCTGAGGAGATTTAAGTATTAATCATAGAGAGAATATTAGACAATAGAGAGAAGAACAACAGCAAAAGGAATCATAATGACCAGTAAAAAAAAACCCAGTGTAAATATATACAAAGAAAACACTATCCTGTCTTTATAAGTTTTTATGCAGTTTGGCACATACATGATGCTGTCACTATAATTAATATCTCCACAGATCAAAGCCCACTTTGATGTTTCTGGTCAGTGCTTTTTTCTCCCCTTTAAAAACATTTTTTTCTATCCTCTTATATTATTAAGCAATGCATGCAAGTGTGGCGCATAAACCACTATACTGCTGAATAAGAGTTTAATTTTCTCTCTCTTTGAAATGTTCAATGCTGCTGCAGGTTAGCCTCCTTTCTCCTGCTGTGCTGAATTGAATGAAAGTTTCATAGTTCCTTTTAGAATGTGAGAGAAGTATTTGTGACAAGCATGAAACACCACCAAGGACTGCCACCAAGTTTGGTGGGGAAGGACTGTACAAACCAGAAGGTTGCGCTGTGTGAGGGGAAGTGTCCCTTCCATACACCTGTGGGGCAAATAAGGGACTAGAGTTCGAAATTCATGAAATCATCTGATGATTCAGGAGGAACCTGCCACAAGGTGAGGATAATGCCACACAAACCTGGAGGGGTCTGGAAGTATGAACCACCCCTGAACAATTGTGCCTTTTATTGTAGAAAAAAGTACATGATGCATGAAGTGTTGTGCGTTGGGTGGGGAGTTACACTGTTTTTAAAACTCTCTGGGGTGCCCCGAAAGTGAAGATTTAATCACTATCACCACATTTTGGCAGTGCAAGGCAAAAAAAGGTAGCCAGAATAGCTTTGCAAGTAATGCTAAACCTTGAAATAAGTCCATAAAGGGAACTAGCCTACATATATGTAAATTAGCACTCAATGGCCTAAAACAGACCAACGGGATACCTCTCTTGCTCTAGAGGGGTTGGACAGGCAGTTGGTCCCTTACTTTTCCCGCCCCGACCTGGCCACAGTGATGCATGCGATGGTCACCTCCAGGCCTGACTACTGTAACTTGCTCTATGTGGGGCTGCCCTTGAAACTGTCCCAGAAACTCCAGCGGGTGCAGAATGCTGCAGTGAGGCTCTACATGGGGTCCTTGTCATGGGAGAATATTCACCCAGTGCTCTACCAGCTGTACTGGCTCCCAGTGGAGTATCGGATCAGGTTTAAGGTGCTGATTTTGACCTTTAAAGCCCTATGTGGCCTAGGACCCTCGTACTTATGGGACCGCCTCTCCTGGTATGTCCTGCAGAGGACCCTAAGGTCCATGAATGATAATAGCTTAAAGGTCCCAGGCCCTAAGGAAGCCAGACTATCCTCCACCAGGGCCAGGGCTTTTTCAGTGACGGCTCCGACGTGGTGTAATGTTCTGTCCCACGAGACTAGGGCCCTGCAGGACTTGATCTCCTTCCGTAGGGCCTGTAAGTCAGAGCTATTCCACCTGGCCTTCAATTTGAATTAGCTTGACCCTCTATTCCCCTTCCCCTTTTCTCTTCTATGAAGAAACCCTTTCTGGGACGCCACATTTAAATTCTTCCCTGATCTCCTTGCTGGCCCTAGTAGGACCAACTTGACCAGTTAGCCCTGGTGATCATTTGATGTCTACCGACTGGGTCCCCCCCCTCCCCAAAATGACCCCTGAATTTTATTGATATTGATGCTGCATTTTATGTTGTATTTTATGCTGTTTTTATAGTTGCATTTTAATCAATGTTTTATATTTGCTGTTAGCCGACCTGAGCCCGGTTTTTAAATTGGGAAGGGCAGGGTATAAATAAATAAATAAATAAATAAATAATAATAATGATTATTATTATTATTTAATTATGCTGAACTGTCTCAGTTGCTCAGTGCTAGGATAATGCAACAGCACAAAAACCAAACCTATATGGAGTGACTCTTAAAAACATCATGAAAGATAACTATTTGATGCATTCTTCACTTTGACCTCCCGTTTACAGAAACTTGGTTTATTTACTATACTGATAATAGACAAGAAAATTATTTACTATACTATACTGATAACAGAAAATGCTCAGCTAAGAATAAAAAAAAACCCTTGACAATCACAAAGCAAACTGCTCAGTTGATCTTTCATCCATTATTGCTCAACGCCACAGCATGAATCCTCATAGTAAATACCACTGTGCCTTTGTTTACTGTTTATCAACAAATGAGAAAGTGAACAATACGTTTAAGTGATACAACTTGCTGGGAAGGAAAATAAGGAAGGCAACAGTGACACTTGTGGCCATCCCTAGATTGTCATTGTGGTTAGGGGTAATTTGTTTTTACATTCAGTTCAGGCAAACCTTACGATAAGAAAACAAATGCCACTCACTTGCAGTCATTAGCTAACCATGTACACATGGCACACCTACAGCTCAGACAAATTGGCACAGCAATAGAACTAAAAAGGAGAGAAGTAAACAGTAGTAAAGGCTGACTACCGTTAAAAGAGTTTTAAAACTTGTACAAAAAACACCAGCCTGTAAAAGACAGGTGTCACCATTGTTTGTGAATGGTTTGCATGCTTTATATGACTGGGCTTCAATGCAATAAACACAGAGGCAAAATTTCAATCCTTCCTCAAATGCTTGTTTCATGTGGACAAACCAGGTAACTTAACTGTGTACACATGCCATTTGCACTCAACAGTGTCGGGTATGTATTTTGCTATTTAAACACAGGTACTGTGCCAGAATTTTAAAAATAATAATCTATTCTGCCTTGGAAAATGATTCTTTGACTTGGTTACAGAGTAACCAAGGGCAATGTTAAAATATGAATACAAGAATCAGTTTTGAAATGTCTCTGTGTGGCCAAGATACTATCATTTTGCTTATTGAGAAAGTAGGAATCTAATCAGATTTTATCGTTCTATGAATAGCAGAAACAAAGACTCTGTTCAGACATGCTTCCCCTCCTGTTCTGCACTTAACGAAGAGGAGATAAGAAGCTCCAGCTTCAATTTAAAACCAACCACAGTTCCCCATGACACGCAAACTCACTAGGCTGTTAGAACAAGCCACTTTTTCAGGTTTCAGATTCTGATCTACCATCACTAACCAGCTTAAATAAACCAGTTTCCTGGTTTGGATGGGAACTTGAAAATATTGAAAGTAGATAGAACATTCACAGTAGTGTGCATAAAATAATACGGGTGAATATTTCAGAATATGCTTCTAGCAACTTTGTAGCAATAGGTCCCCAATTTATTACCATCCCTTAGGAAGTACTACAGAGATTATTAAGAAACAATTCCATCTGCAGGCTTAAAATTTAGATGAAAGATGCAATACAAAAGGAAAAAGGAATGGAGAGGGACAAGGAAAATAAGCGAATTCAGGTCCAATTCTTATAGTTGGTGACCAGCTGGAATAGCTGCTGAGGAAGTAGTTTAGAAACAAAATTCTTTATGGTTTCAAATAACTAGGGATCTGCCAGACAGATGTGCTCATCTCAACAAAAAGGTCACAAGTTCTATACTAATTAAACCATTTTTTCATACTTTGACAAAATCGTTTAATGGTGCTATATAAATAAAGATTGTAAAACAGAAGGTACTTTAAGCAGGATGAGGCACAAGCAGGTGGTCCCTGACACTTCCTATCCAAATTATAATCTCCCTTGGTTTGTCACAATCACTCCTTTAAAATATAAAGCCATGCTCTTGCATTCAAGTCCCACACTATTACATTCTTTCCTTGAGAGGCTAGGGTGCTCACTGTAGCTCTCTAGTCACACAGCTGTTTCCCTAGAAGAAATGTGTTGGACAAGCTTACTCCACTAGCCTGCGCACCCTAAGTGGGCTATAGTTGGATGAGGAAAAACAACTATTTTTGTTGTTCCATTGTCATCATTACTGGATTCCCTCAAGAAGAGCTCTAGCCAACACCTGAAAAATGAGAATCTTGTATATTAAATGTTTAGGAGGCTACATCTCTGCCTTGACAATGAGAACAAGAGAGATGCAATTCAATTGTAAAAATTACATGAAGAACACTTTCAAACAGGCCCGGCCTAAGACCTTTTGATGCCTGAGGCGAAGGACAAGGTGGCACCCCTTCCCAAATTCATTTACAGAAGCTGACTGGTCTGGCGGTCAAATCTCACTCCATCCTTTGTGGCTGGATAACATTCTCCACCACACCTGGGGCAGCAGCCTAGAGATCAAGGAGCCCAGGAGAGGTCATGGGCAACAGAGCGGGCAGAGCTGGGGCCTCTGGAGGAATAGACAGAGTATCCGCCGCCTAAGGCGGCTGCCTCACTCTGCCTAACATAGGGCCGGCCCTGCTTGCCAAGAAGCAAAAATTTGGCTTACTGTTTTGTGATTTGTTTGGTTCAGATACAATTAGGATGGAATTTGTGAAAAAAATATTAAATTACTTCATAACGTTTATACACGGCTTGATTGAGAGGGAATCTTATGCCAGCAGAGCACAAATGTCTTCTGTCTGGTTTCTTCTGCCATTGCAACACCACACTATACAACCCACAATGTTTAGTAGGACACACACTATGCAGAGGCTTTTTTTTGGAGAGTACGCAGGGTTGCAAGGGGGATGAAGGAAAGGAAAAGACCCTCTTTGTAAGCTTGCCTTCCACTTGTGCAAAATTCTAAAACACAGCTGCAACTTGCAATAAAAATGTTATATATGAAAGTAGACTGTGGTCACTTTCACACAAATTATGACTTCAAGAAGCCCCAGAACTACTGTGAGATTTGAGGCAGTGCATACTTTGACTATCACTTCAGGGCGTTTGAATATTCCTAAAATAGAACAGTTGCACTCTGCAATAGTTATTAACAAGTGATCATCTGACCATGCCCTAAACTATCCCCAGGATATAATCTCTAGGAACAGCTCAACTGCAAATGGTCTATTTAGTAAAATAAGCATTATAAATGTCATTCCTGAAAATTCAGGACAATGTTACATTTTCAGTGGACTGTCTAAATTCATGCAAGCTAAAGAAAACAAAACAGCCCATTTTCTTTTTAAAATAGGAAAGCAAACTAATCTATCCATCTCTCTTGCTTGAGAGAGCTGTGCATTTCTCAGTATTAACAAAAAGCTTACCAGCAGATTATAATCAAAATACACAGCTTTGTTAAACATTGATTCTTATTTAGATATTGCCTTAAGGTTATATCATTGTTCGGCTACCAACACTGACCTTAGTGAGCTCAATTATTTGAGGCAAAAGAATATTCTATTCCTGAAATATGCACATACATATTGTGTTGGATGACAAACCCATTGTTCAAAAAAGCAGCTCTCGTCAAAGGAACAAATTTATTGCAAATTAAACCCTCCCAGACATTGGGGTCATAACTGAAATCAAAGGGTATGGAAAGCATGAAAAACTCTCTGCTTCAACTCCGTTACTTCAGTCAGTATTCTTCTACATTTAAAGTTTATTGGGGTTAATCAATAACCAAGCTCTGAATGAAGGGAAAATGAAACACTATACATCCAAAGCATTAGAGTCTCAATGACCCCAACACAATGAAAACTTTAATGAACAAGACAATGGCGTCCTTGGCTTGACTGAAAAGAAAAAGGCAGAGTTAATCTTCCCCTTTTTATTTATTTATAACAACACTGAGGTGGTTTTCTGTTGAAGAAAAGGTACATGAATGCCAGTTTTATAAAGAGAAGTGTAAAGGCAGTGGCAAAGTAAATATCTTCATTTATATTCATTCACTGCATCCTGTCCCACCTATAACACAGGAAAGGGCCCCCAAATTCCTTTACTCAGGAATTCACTTCTAGTTCCAATTAAGAATGGACTATCTCTACATTTGTGATGAGCTAGATGGGAATTCAGAAAGCTTTCATTATAAAAACAAAAAAAGAAACAGCAGCAGATATCTGGCCCCTGAGGTTCATGGGGGAATAGAAGATAATACACTATAGACAGAAATCTCAGAATCATAGAATTGGAAGGAACCCCAAGGATCATCTAGCCCAACCCCCTGCATTGCAGGAATCTCAACTAAAGCATCCATGGCAGATAGCTATCCAACCTCTGCTTAAAAAACTCCAAGTAAGGAGATTCAACATCCCAAGGGAGACCATTCTACGGATGAACAGCTCTTACTGTCCCAAAAGCTTTTCCTGGTGTTTAGTCAGAATCTCCTTTCTTGTAACTTGAAGCCATTGGTTCGAGTCCTACCCTCTAGAGCTAGAGAAAACAAGATTCTTCCCTCTTTCCATGTGACAGCCCTTGAGATATTTGAAGATGGCTATCTCACTCTCCTCTTTTCCAGGTTAAACATATCCAGCTCCTTCAACAGTTCCTCATAAGGCTTGGTTTCCAAGCCAGGCCTTTGGATAATTAAACTATCTGTGGCCTTTTAAATTGTGTGGGTATTGCTTTTGGTTGTCACTATGTTGTGCATTTTTTGTTTATATTGTAACCCCCCCCTTATGATCCTCGGATGAAGGGCTGTATAGAAATTAAATAAATAAATAAATATCAATCAAAGGTATTGCGAATAAAAAAGAGAAAGACTTGCTTTAAGATGTGTGTGTGTGTGCGAGTGAGTGAGAGAGAGAGAGAATATGCTCCTAAAATTTCTTCGTCAATATCATATGATTAGAATTCATTCCCCTGAGATGACTTTCAGAGCTTCTTGTCAACTTTCCTTGATCTTGGGGAATCAGCTTTTACAGATCTATTTTACTCCTATGGTACTTCCCCCATATTAGTGGTCCTTCACAACAAGTAACTTCTTTTTAAAAATTAAAAGCCAGCTTACAAAAAAGTTTTGCTACTCTTTCTTAGATAAACAAATTTTGTAAAGCAATTTAAGCAAAGTCTGAAGCACCTCTGAGGCATACAGTTCTCTAGCAACTACATATTCTGTCTTCAGCTTCTTAGCCCCATATATGATGCACTGTACGTACGTTTGATATGGAATTTACAAGCTTTGGCATAAAAGAAAGAGGTTGCTGAGCAGAGATCTGGACAAGGCAGCCTGCGCGAAGAGCACCCTAGTAGAGTGGTGTGTATTAGGAGGGACAAGCATGGAAAATCTGATGGTTCTCCGTCCCTGATTTTGCAGTGCTGAATCAATGATTCTATAGCCTGATAAAATTACAATGTGCTGGAGTAACAAATAGATTAAAAAGGCTGCTAACTAATCCATCATCACAAAGTTCCACTGAAGGGGTCAGAGAAAGTAGAGGCTATTATTATTATTATTTTAAGTTGTGGAATACTATTCACTAAAAAACAACAGCTGCTGAGGAATGCTACACTATATTAAACAGCTTGTAGTTCTTAGGCAATGCAGCGATGTGCTTGAATTAAGATAAGCTAACACCCAACATTAAGAAACGTTTAGAGAGTGCTAAGATATAGTACAAAAGATAAAGGAAGGTAATTGGGGGAAAATACACTCATCAATGAATGTGCATCACCATGATGACCACCTTCTTTCATTTTATTCATCCAGTGCTGCACTGGCAGTAGATGTGTATCCTTTATCGAACAGAAGCAAAAGCACTAAGCTCTCTGCCTGCCTTCAGATTTAGTCCAAATGAATGCAAACCATCACGTGGGACCCAGCCAAGCAATGACGTGAAATTCTGCTCTGTCAGAAGACAGCATCTGTCAAAGCCCACATTTAAACTGCTGCTTGCCTGTGCAGCAGCTGAAGAACTATGGATTGGATTTTGCCGAACAAAACCTTAAGCTAAAAGCTTCCCCCCCCCCAACCCTCGCTTCAAGTCATCCCTTTCGGTTACTGCCTAGCAACAATGAAGGAAGAGGGGTAAATCCCGTTATCAAATGCAAGCCAACAGTTCCAGCTTCTAGCTCATGCTGTTCTGCCTGGCATCGCCACTAGAAATATGGATACTGAAGAGAAAACAGAGCACTGCATTGTCCAGCAAGGGAAACACCAACCGTAAAAGCGTCAATGCTTCCATTGTCAGAAGCAGACAATACCAGTCGGAATGGAGGCAAGAAATGCTGCTTCTGTCTCTTGAAAGATGACCGGAGAAAAATCAAGACCAACACGCCGGTGAGCAGGGAAGGTAGTGGAGCAGGAAGCATACAGATGGACACACTGGATACCGTGAAAAGCAGTCGCAGGCAGCAGGCTGCTGGAGGAGAGATGTGCGCATGGCCGATAGCATCTTTTTGGCTGAAGGGATGGCGTGCCAAAACTACTTGCAGTGGGCATAATCCTCTCACCACAAATGGCTTGACAAAGGAAGGTATGTCAGATCATTGTATATTTCATTCAAATGCATGTGCTGTTAGTGGCATACCAAGTGCCGACTCCCACCGCCCCAAATTCGCAGAAGCTGAGGCTGATGCTTCCTTGGATGTTGGGCTTAAAAAAATAATATAGAAAAAAATCTAAGAAGAGCTATTCTTGCATTCAGCTTAGAAGGGTGTCATTGTCTTTACACTTATCTGTTAATAAATCTGTCACTTATACTCAAATGTGAAGGCTGGGGAGGGTTGGGAAAGGAGGGGGAGAAGGAGAGGGATTAAGAGGGATAATGTAGTTCTCTGTAGCGATTGTCTAGGTTTGAGAAATTTAACTTTACATCCCCTGGTTTTACAAAATGATCAGATAATCAAAATAGGTCAGATTTAATCCTTACCTACTGTAATCTAAGATCACCAGTGAAATAGCTATGATGTGACATACACTGAGACCATCAAAACAGACAAGGCAGTCCAACTACCCGCTCAATACTACCTACCCCCTCAGCCCCTAACATGCAAGAAGAGTGCTTGTTTGATTAATATTATCAGTCTCACACACCCCTCCAAAAAGAAAGGCAGTGATTTGAGCTCCTGGCAAAGGCATCACAATCATTTGGATGCCATAAGTAATGCAACAGAATCTCACAAGGAAACCACAATAGTCTGTTTCCTTCAAAATGGGGTATATGCCCAAGTTCTGTGCAGCATGTGACATTTGGGTTGCTTAACGGTTACAAAGCAGCTAGCACAACAAAAATCCCATCATTTCCAAGAATTTAAAATTGGTAGTTTTGTTTGGAATGCTTACTGAGGAAGAACTGACAGGAATCTCAAGTTACTTATCTGCAGTAAAAAAATTAAGACCTGCATCTACAACTGCCTAATGGTCCTTTAGTGCCTGAGTGCTTCCCTTCCAAGATCTACCCAACAAACAATACTAAATCTTTTAAGTGTTAAACGTAATGGTTCTTTCTTTGCCCCAGGCAAAACTAACATGCAATAAAGCTGGCATAAGTGTGGAGAAAGCCTGATTTAAAAAGACTGCTTTGAAGAGAAAATGTGACACAATCAGATGTGAATTTTATAGCAATATGAAAGATAGAATTTGATAGCTCTGTTGAAACATTATAGAAAATACAATTATACAACAATCATACAATTCTAAACAAAGTTCACTCAGAAACTTAGGAGTGTGCATGCCATGGGTTTTCACTAGAGCTGGTTAGGATTTTAAAATTACTACTGACCATATTCTTCCCTCACTTTCTGTAAAAGTATTAATGCAGATATGTCAAGACTGCCATCAGGCCCTGGATAATACAGCTAATACTCACTTGCTCTGCACAGCCCAACAGATCTAAAGCTTCCCTTCTTATTTGTTCCTTCCAACTAAGAGTAGACTCCCCAAAACTAAAGAACATATGGTGATCTAAACATACAAGCCAGTATGTTAGCAATTCACTGTGAGCACGAGGAACTGAAACTCAACGAGGAATCCAATGTACAAGTTTTACTCTTCTAAATATAGGCTAGAATCCCAAGAGGCCCATTTGTGAGTGGAAGGCGTGTGCATGTGTGCACATGTGCATTGGGGCGGGGGGAGCTTATACTACACTTCCACAGCTTTCATCCCCCACCTCATTTCTCCTGACCCTCAGAAGTAGATTTTAGGGGACACCAGGGGCTCTGAAAACAGTGCCTGCATGATACAGCACACACAGCCATGGACATTTTGTATTTTGCGAAGAACCCAAAATTTTAATCTATAAAAGCTGTGGCTGCTCAAGCAGTGAAACACATCCTAAATATAGAAAAGCTTCACCAAACAGAATCCTTAAGGACACAATATGCTCTATTAAGAATTGCTAAGGACTACTCTCTCATGTGTCCAACATACTTCTTATTTCCATTTCCCTATTGCTCAGTACAACTGAACCAGTCAACAATTGTGGCTGAAGTGGTTAATCCATTTTTGGATCCAGCAAGGATTCACATACGACGATTCATTCAATTTGTTTAAAAATCTATCAACATGTAGTATTTGCATGGTTGTACTGTACTGAGATCTGCTATTCATAATTGTAATTGCATTGTTACAAATGTATTTTATCCAGTCTTACCCAGGGCCTCAGTGTTGGAGCTACATTTTGTCCTTTGTATGCCCAGAGAATCCTTTCTAATAGTCATTCATAACATTGTTTTTACTCCAAGGAAAATGGCTTGGAGGACCTTAACACGCAGCTCAGAAACTATGCAAGTTTTAGACGGATGCACTGCTACAATTCAAGGCTAAACCCCCAATTGCTCCTCCTAGTGGTGGCTAATATGACGAGTTTTGTTCAGAAAGACAAGGAGTACCGTGTTTCTCATATTATAAGACACGTCTTATATTTATTTTTTCCTCAGAAAAACACACTATGGCTTATTTTCAAGGGATGTCTTATTTTTTTCCTCCTCCTCCTGCCGCGGCTGGCATTGCTGCTGCGCCTATCACTATGTCTTATTTTCGGGGTATGGCTTATATTCCTTGAATGCTTAAAAATCCTGCTATGGCTTATTTTATGGGTATGTCTTAAAATATGAGAAACAGGGTACATCCATCAAGACATTCAAATATTTGCAATGCATTCCATGCTGTACTGAGAGCTTCTTAATTTGGTTGACTGGAAATTAGAGGCACTAATTCCCTCTTTCATTTAAAATTATGCCATATCTGTTTCACTTTTATGTAATTGTACATTTAAATACACGCTTGTGCCAGCCACCCTCCTTTATAATTTAATGTCATTATCTATTTCAATGTCATTTTTTTCAGATTGAAAGATATACCCTAAAGATGTCTTTACACATGCATCCCATCACTAAATTTTAAAAATAAATTAACCCCAAAACTGGCTGAGATATAGCAAAGAAATTAAACAAATTACATATTTACATAAAAATGTTATTTTCATATGAGACTTTTATCACTGCTGAAAACCCTAAGATTTTGAAACAAATTAGAACTAATTGGGGGAAAACCCACAATTAATTCATACCATGAAATGAGAAGCTCATTTGTAAGAAAGTGTGATCAGGTTTTAATATGCAGTATCATGAAACTGCCATGTTGAATCTGCTCTTGAATATCAATAGGGATAGCAGGGTGAAATGTATGATGAAGTTGGGGTTATAATCTGTAGCACGCAAAAAGTCTGCCAACCATCTTCTAAACTATCACGACTTCACAGTTTTGGGCTCATGAATGAAAGGAACTTGGGGGAAAAGGATATTATCTTAACCGAGTTAATTGATTTCATACTAAGTAACTATTCTTTTCTTTTTCTTTCTTTCAGTGGGGTTAGAGAGAGGTTAGTTGGTTTTATATGCACTCACATACCCAATATCTTAAAGGAACTGGAACAGCTATAAGTAACTAAATGGTCCCTTTAAGAATACAACTTCTTGACCACAACCAATCAGGTAAAGAAAATGGCCTGCTCTTCTAGAGGGAAAGGCTAAAAGAGGAGTAAAGGTGAATCAGAGAGTTTGGTGTTGGTTAATGCTGAAGGATGCAGCAGCGAGGTAACTGGACCCTGAAAATGAATTTTTTCAGGTGCATTGGCACACTGACTTTCTGAACACAGCAGGGACCAATGGAAACAAGCCAAGTAATGTTCTGTAACTAATGGAACGCTGCTATAATCAACCTTGCACTGTCTGTCCCACGACCAGTCCACGATCATTTTACATAAAGGACCTCCAGCTGCGAGCCATACTACCAACCGCATACCAAATCAGTTTTAATTGCTAGTAATAAACCTTCCATCTGGTATTGAGACCTTTACACTTGACCCTTCCCTTGGAATCTCACAGTAGTTTTGCGTTTGTTGTACACTGGTCCAATATGAGTCTCTCTCATCTTCTTGACCAACTCATGGCTTGCTTTTAAAATAAAAAATAAAAAAATGCCCAGTAAAAAAAACAACAACTTGTATTTTTACAGTGCAATCATGTGGTTTGGGTCTCGTCCTAAAACTTGACCTCCTATTAAATGGGAGTAAGTAATCAAGACAACCTGGATGCTAAGACTTGTGAAGCTCCAAGAACATTAAAAGTCTTATGGCGATTACTAATATTAAGGTTTGCCTCTTGTTTAGCAGTTTTTCTAACAATGGGAAGGGCAAACTTTGAAAGCTTGTTTGCTAACCTTCTTTCACTTTTGCAGAGCTGGTGATTCGCTAACAAGCTGTCCACAACGGAAGATGACCACCAAGAAATAGCAGTGGATCCAAAAACAAAGCATTTCCTTCAATCATTCTCACATCCCATTTCTGGATACTTACAACATGCTTCAGTGGAGGAGGAGGCATTGCTGCTTTGCCAAGATGACCTGGAATACCAAGCGGTCCCTGTTTCGCACCCATTTCATTGGCTTACTCTCTCTTGTGTTCCTTTTTGCTATTTTCCTGTTTTTTAATCACCATGACTGGCTGCCTGGCAGAGGTGGATTCAAAGAAAACCCTGTGGCTTACACTACACGGGGATTTAGATCGATGAAAGGCGAAACAAACCACAGCTCTTTGAGGACCATTTGGAAGGATGCAGTTCCTCAGACCCTCAGGCCGCAGGCGATGGCTAATTCCAACAATACGGAGCTGTCGCTTCAAGGAGTTACTGGTTTAGAGAACACACTGAGTGCCAATGGGAGCATTTACAATGTGCGAGGCACTGGACATCCGACGTCATATCACTTTAAGTATATTATCAACGAGCCTGGGAAATGCCAGGAGAAAAGCCCCTTTCTAATACTGCTCATAGCTGCAGAACCAGGGCAGGTGGAAGCTCGACAAGCTATAAGACAAACCTGGGGAAATGAGAGCTTGGCGCCTGGGATCCAAATTGTTCGGATTTTTTTGCTGGGTTTAAGTGTTAAGCTGAATGGATACCTTCAGAGAGCCATCCTGGAGGAAAGCAGGCAATACCACGATATTATCCAACAAGAATACTTAGATACTTACTACAACTTAACCATCAAAACACTGATGGGGATGAACTGGGTTGCAACCTACTGCCCTAATGTCCCCTACGTTATGAAAACGGACAGTGACATGTTTGTCAATACAGAGTATTTAATACATAAGCTTTTGAAGCCAGAATTTCCTCTTCGGCACAAATACTTTACGGGCTATCTAATGAGGGGGTATGCACCCAATCGGAACAAGGATAGCAAGTGGTATATGCCGCCTGATCTATATCCGAGTGAACGGTACCCTGTATTCTGCTCTGGGACTGGCTATGTGTTTTCTGGGGATTTAGCGGAGAAAATATTTAAGGTCTCACTGAGTATCAGACGTTTGCACTTAGAGGATGTATATGTGGGCATCTGCCTTGCCAAGCTGCGAATTGACCCCATGCCCCCACCCAACGAGTTTGTCTTCAATCACTGGCGGGTTTCTTATTCCAGCTGTAAATACAGTCACCTAATTACCTCCCATCAGTTCCAGCCTAGTGAACTGATCAAATACTGGAATCATTTACAACAGAATAAGCACAATGCCTGTGCCAACTCAGCAAAAGAAAAAGCGGGCAAGTATCGGCATCGTAAACTTCACTAGAAGGCACCCTCCTCCTAAAAATATTCCATGTGCAATTTGTAAAATAAAAAATAAAGAGAAAAGGGAAAAGGCTGAAAGCATGTACTGTATAGTGGGGGAAAAAGTGCTTGAGAGGGACAATATTTAAGACCAAGCACTTAATGATGTTTGAAAATTATTTTTTTAATTTAAAAGGGGAAAAAAATCTAACTCTTGGAAATAATATTATGATGGAAGTATTAATCAAGAAGTTTTCAAAATCTGGGAGATTAGAGAAAGATGGTCTCAAGATATTTGTGTTAATGTGCAATAATAAGCATGCACAGTTTGGTGGTACAATTGCTATTTTATGTGCCAATAAAATTAACTGCGCAAATATTACACACTATTTTTCTTTTTTAAGAGGGATTTACTCCCAATTTTTGCCGTTAATGACTTTTCATTTTGGTATTCAGAATTGTAATGAAAAACATACATGGCAATTTGAAGAAATCATGTATCAATGAAATGAAATTCCTTCCACTAGCCTAAGAGTCATTTAACAGAGTACACAGATTTTTCACGTGTAATTTTCTGGGATCAGTAATGCTAACACCAGTTTTAAAGAGCCTCTGTGTTTTATATAAATTAATAGTCTTGCTATAAGAAAGCTGGCAAAGTGTGATGCAAAATTTCATAACTTGGTCATAACTTGGCTCAAATATTTTAGGAAATAATTACATTTGAGACAAAACCCATCACTACTAAGAGAACACTGGTACTTTGTCATGTGGCAACGTATTGTGTCATCTTGGCACTTCATACCGAATTTTTGTCTAATGTTTTAACAAACTGACAAAACAGGGGTGACCAATTTGTACAGACAACGAGAGGGAAATGTATTGAGCTAAAGGACTATATATACAGATTGTATATGCAAAATACACAACTATCGGCATAAGGTGAAAAATGTTGGGGCCTGACATGTCTCTTCTATGATACCATCCTTCTATGCCATTTACAGTGAAAACAAGGCTCACTCGCCAGTGATTAGCCCTGCTAGTTAAAATTGTGTAGGAGACTCCACTATGTAAACTCATTTTATTAGTACAGTGGTACCTCGGTTTTTAAGTACACAATTGGTTCCGGAAGTCTGTACTTAACCTGAAGCGTACTTAACCTGAAGCGAACTTTCGCATTGAAAGTAATGGGAAGTGGATTAATCCGTTCCAGACGGGTCCGCGGAGTACTTAAACTGAAAGTACTCAAACCGAAGCGTACTTAAACCGAGGTATGACTCTATCAGCCAAAAAGGGTCTATGTTGATGATCCAACTGGAACCTATAGCATGGAAACAGTCATTAGTGTTTCTACTACCGTGCTTCTGTTTCCAGATATGAGAAACACGTGTCCAAGTCATGAATTAGGGGGATACCCCCTCACATGACCCCTTACACAGTATCTGGAGGGCAGAGAGACTTCTGAGCACGACATTATTACCCTGAAGCTTGCCTGAAGTCAACACTCAATGCCTCAGCTACATTTGCAGACACTATGATTTTTACAGAGTTCATGATTAACCAAGTATTGCTATTTTTTTTTTAAAAAAACTACCCTTGCCAAGCCCTTTGATATTCCAATGAATTCTACAAATATGGTATTTGGTGCCATATTTGGCTGACGTCCCCTAGACTCATTGCAAATGTTCCCCAAATTCTTTACATTGCACTGTAATTAATTACACATGCTATAGAATGAGGACAAAATACAAGCCATTGTAAAATAAAATCAACACCATCTACCACAGTCCTAGGTTAATATGAAAAGCCGTTCATCATGGGGCGGGGGAGTTAAGATAAAAGCCATAAACTTTCAGTCTGCGATAAGGCTCAAATACAAGCTGTTACCTAGCCCTATATATAATTCTAAGTCTTAGTTCTGACCCAGGAATGTACGTTTATAAAATGGTAGTGTGTACACAAACTGCATATTGTGTTCTTATCCAATCTGAGTTATGTGTCCTTGATAGACTGTAGGTAGAAAGGCTCAGCTAGTTTGTAGAATGCTAGGATTGGACTATGTTGTACATGCATTTACAGTTTTCTGGGTCTCCCTCTTTCCCCACCGTAAAATAGGCTCTAAATATGGTTTTACCCACAGAAAGCAAGTGTTCCTTCCAGTCACAGAAGGGGCTCCAATGCAGTGGAGACTTCTGCTGGAGGAATAAGGAGTGATTTTCATTTATTCCCTCTTCTTCTCTATAGCCTCATGTCACCTCCGACAGTGTTCCAAAGGGTTCCCCAATTTTCTGGAGATTTTGAGGCAGTACAGGGGATTCAAAGGAAGGGGAAATCCAGTGGAGGTGTCTGAGGTGTAAAACTCCACTCAGAGGAAGTCTGGATGCGTCCCTCCTAGAAAACTGATGTCACAACAGGACAAAAGATGGCAGAAAGGATTGAAAAAGTTGCACTTATTGTATCATAGCTCTTCTGATTAATTAAAATATGCCCATTGCTTTTCTCAGGGGATTCTGCTATAGTACAATAGTGTCTCTCTGCCCACTATCAATCTACCTACATATGGCTGTATAATTCTTATTACCTGGCACATACAAATTAAAAATCATGATTCTATGCCCAGCCTGAGAGAAAATTGCTTCATTGGTTCTTACTGAACAATTGTGACGGCTGAATGATGAGCTCACTATAAGAAAAATGAGCTGCAGAGATTTTGAAAACAAAATCCGAAAACTGAGGCATTGATAGTCACTATACCAATGTAGATCCGGATTTTGAGGGGAGCAAAGTTTGGTACTACAATTGATTTCTTCACTGACAATCCTCCCCTCCACAACAACACCCAGTCCAAATTCACCTTCTTCACAATCCACAGAAGGTGAGCAGAAGGCAGATCTCTAGGTGATCTGCAGGAGATCAGCTAGGGTTTCCAAGTTTCAGCTGTCTGACAATAGTAAGGATTTAAAAGGTTCCCTCTCTTCCTAAACAGTTTTAAAAAGAACACTGGTGTGGTGGTGGTTATGGTGGAAAGAGAAACCAGGAGTGGATGGAAGGAACTGGAGAGCTCAATTCTGGTACAGATCATTTAGTTTTGGGCTGGGCATGTGCTCAAAGGTGCTCTGGTCCTTAATTCGTAGCAGAGGTTGGACTAGATAACTCTCGTGGTCCCTTCCAACTCTACAATTCTATGATTTTATGTCTGCCTACACCTCTATTTTATACTTGGCTTCAGTTGTTGAAACTCAGATTTCTACGTATTTAAAACCTAAAGTAGATCCTATAGGCTGGAATAATTTAAGGTATTATTTAATGTGTACAAGTGAGATATGGCTCAAGTTTCTCAGACAAGAGAACCTATGTGCTAGAAGACAGAAGGGGGAAAGCAGCATGAGGAGTTTTTGTTTAAAACGGATAGGTAGCCGACATCTGTTGGCCATTGCGTGATCAAATCACAACAACCCAATTTTCCGCAGTGAGCAAAGCTACATTTTGCTATTTTCTGAAAGCAAAACTAATTGTACAAAATGAAAATAGTGTACGTAATAAAACATAGTGGAAAACCAAATGAATATACTTGTCGCAACAATAAAAGCTGATTAAACCCACGAGAGTACTTTCAACAAAACAATCACAACTAAGTTGCAAAATTGTGAAACAACACAATGGGAAAATTTAAGAGGAAATGGAGGAGGGATAAGACCTTTGGGATATTTACAAACATAAAGAAAAAGTATAAAATCATTCTTCTCGGTTACTGGAAAATTTCTCTTCTTTTTTCAATGGGTTAGACTCAGTTTAAGTTGCATTTAGGTCCCACTGAATTTCCATCTTAATTTCATCAGGAAGTAGACTCTCTTAACTTAATCTGGATCTAAGCCAATGCCTTTTCACAGATGTTGCCTTCACATGCCATATTTTTAACAGCTAGAAGCATGTTCTTTAAAACATGAACTTAAATTTGTGGTGCAATTGCAGTTTTGAAATTAACTAAACCTGTGTGTCCCTGCCAATACATCAATGGATTGAATAGCTACTATTCCTTATCTCTTTTGTGAACAGCAGGCCTAATGGGAAAAGCAGCACATAGGCAAGTATGAGGTCATCTAGTCATCTTTTCTCCCCACCCCAAAGAAATTGGTATGCCATTCCTGTAATTTTGGGTGAGGCTTCAAACTTCAGTTCTCTCTCTCCACACGTGCTCACAAACACACAGTTTCTACTTCTCTGCCTTTTCTTCCACCTTCCTTTGTTCTGCAGATTTTGCTGTTCAAAAAGCAAGAGATCTGCTGGATCAGGCCAAAGGCTCATCTAGTCTACCATCCTGTTCTCACAGTGGGCAATCAGATGCCTATGGAAGCTTAAAAGCAGGAGCAGAACACTCTACTCACTTGTGCTGTGACTGTTATTCAGAGGTGTAGGACAGCCGATACTGGAGGGCAGTACTGTACACAACAATCATGGTTAATAGCCACTGAATAGCCTTACCCTCCATGAATTTGTATAACCCCCTTTTAAAGACATCCACTGTTGTATTTTCAACTTGTTTGTAAACTGGAGGGGGAAACCTCTTTTAAAAAACAATAAAAAACACATTGTTGTGTGAATCAGTTCGGTGAATGGACTTTTCACTCATTCATGTCACCATTTTAAGCATGGATTCTTTCAATGCACTGTATTCAGGCTGTATTTTATTTACAATGTCTATATGTTAAGCCAAACAATCTGAATTTCTATTCTGTCTTGCTGCTGGTTACCATTTCAAGATAATTCAGTTGCCCTTATTAGGCACAGCAATCCATGACATATGACTATTGGCTATTGTATCTATGAGAAATGAACATGTTTACAGTCAACCAGAATCTGGAAGCCTTCAAGAGGTTACACAATCCCATCTGGCATGTTCACTGGAAGGAACACACATGACTATGTTTGAGGATGCCTGATTTCTTAATATAAAAAAACTGGGTTAGTATATGCCATTTGAAATAAGAAAAGTACATTTTTGAAGTTTTCCACGTTTTACATTAAACTTTAACATTTCAGCATCTACAAAATTCTCCTTTCAACAAAAAGGCTTGCATTATAAACTTTAAATTTTCCCTGATTTCAATACTGGTTTTTAACTTTCTCATTATTAGACGACAGATTGTTTTGCGAGTTACGTATTGCAATGAACAACTGACTATGATGTGCAACAACAGTTACCTTAAGAGTAATGGTCATACTTAAGTACCATATTTTTCCATGTATAAGACTAGGTCGTTCCCCCCCCCCCCCAAAAATGTCAAAAATTAGGGAGCGTCTTAACATGGATACATCTCCCCACTCCATTTTCTTAAATCTGACTCCCCCAAAATAGGGGGTGTCTTACATATGGGGGCGTCTTATAGATGGAAAAATACAGTATATGATTCACACTTGCTACAACAAAATGTACAAGACAGAAGTAACAAAGACCACAGGCCATGTGACTCTGGTATGGGTTGTCTGGGATGCCCATTATAGAGGAGTATCTAATACCAATGTGTGCCTTACTGTATATCAGCTAAGGATATCCTCTACATGACACCAAGTTCAAATAGCAAGCTAGGTTCAATTTATTATTTTTTCTTATTATTTATTATTCTTGAATTTTACTGCCCACACAAAAGTGGCTTTAAAAGACCCTAAATATATGGGATGAGAGATAAATCTTAATAAACAAACTTAAGTCTAATAAAATATGCACACATCATATTATTAAACCTACAGAGAGAGAGCTGTAAAATGGATTTGCAGACTTAAGTCTATTGCACTCCTTTTGTACTGTATACACTAGGACAATGTTGCTTACTGTATTTTGGATGAGGTCAAGCTCTGACCTGTGGCCCCCAAAACAGAAATCTTTCCCACTGTCCTGCTGTTCTGAATGGCTGCCAACCATCATGCATTCACAATATTATAAGGAAAGATGGCATCCAACAGGAATAACAAACAACAGAGAGATCTGGGGAAATAGTAATGGTTAAGAGAAGAGGCAGAGATAGAAAAGTTTGGCAGGATTTAAAACACAGGCACCAACAGTCAACAAGGAGCTAAAACAAACACAGAGGTTGTACATAGGGCAAGAGGTGGGTATGTAGGCAGCAGAGACAAAAAGCAGGCACCAGGAAAAGAAATGAGGCCACTGGCCAGAGCAAATGAAGAACAAAGAACCAAATATTTGTCACAGAATATACTCCCGCCACCTAATGTAGAATACTTGATGCTTATATAAAATTACATAATCCAATGTCTATCTGCTGAAGCTCTATTATGGCCAAAACCAAGGCTTCTTCATATAATATAGGCCATATTGTACTTGGCATGCATTAATGTCCCAACATAAACAATTACAGTATTCAAGGAAGATCTCCAAAATTTATGATGCTCTAGCCCATAGTTTCAAACCACCTAGCTAAACTTATCAAGTTAGCTGACTAACACAACCAGTAAAACAAGTACACTACATGCATAAGTTGGAGGACTGTGATAGCTTCCCTGAACAAGTCAAATCTAGAATGTCTCTGATCCACACTTCAGTCTTACACATAGAAAATTGCAATCACAAGTAAAATCACTAAAATAAAAATCATGAAATAAGTAGCAGGGCTGGGAAAGACTTCTGTCTGAGACCTTGAAGAGGCACTGTCAGCATTAATAGACCATACTGGGTAAAGACGGACCAATTCACTTAAGGCAGCATCCTACATCTGTCTATTTTTTCTGTGGTGTTTTTCACAGGACTAACTCTGCCCAAATTTAGAACGGATGTTGGGAGACTGCACATAAAAGCCAACATCACATGTATTTTTAAACCAATTATTAAACTATTAAAACCAGTGAGGTAGAGCACTCGGAGTTGTGTTCCAAGTGCAGCCTCATCCATATGCTCACTGTAAAAAGGGGAATGGTGCTCTGATTCATTGGTGTTGCGAACGTAACTATAAAGTTAGTGAAGCACTCTGTCTAAGGAGATTAACGGCCAAAGAGCTGTGGTCTATGATGGGTTAAACTAACAGGGTAAAATAGCATGCTTTCTTGACATTTATAATATATTTTAATATTGTGTGTTTGCCCAATCAGGTAAGGGGGCATAAAGAAGCATAGAAAGGGGTGGAAGTCCATTTCCATGTCAAAGTCTCAAATCGCTTTGCAATTTCCCTGATTGCAGGCACACTTAGCAATACCACGAGCAGAGGTAATACTAGAGAAGGAAACTGACATGAAAGCATAATAGTAGGTGAATGGATAATTCCAAAGCAAATCTACATAGAAAATCATTCAATGAATACAAAACTAAAAGAGAGGCAAAAACACACTACACCTGATATACCTAATGTTGAAGTACATTTTCATTTGCAGGGGGTAATGTTAATTGATGCCCCAATTTATCGTGCCGCAGCTTAAAGAGATGTAACCTGACTGCAGAATGGTACCATCCTTTCACAGCTAAATGACTATAAAAGGATCTGGCTAAACACTGATATAGATGAAACTACCATGTTGCCTTCATGCTATCACCATGGCAACAGTTATAAGAGCTCTCTCCTAAGTATTTAAAATCTGACAGCTTTACGATAACACTATCTGAATGATGGTAGGGCCATAGTTGACTTTAGGAGTTAACTGATCTGTAACTCAAAATTGCTGCATATTAACTATTCCCCTCAGGCTACTGTGGAAGTTAAGCCTTATCAACTTATCAACTATGCAACCTTTAAAATAGAAAAGAAACTCAGAAAAGAAAAGGCTCACAGCTTATAGCTTATACTTCAGTTGGCTCCTAAAGCCTTTCAATTAAAGGCACCACAAAATAAGGGAAATTCAAGAGCAACTCTTCCCCAGATCTTTCCAAGAGCTTCTGGTAACAAGAAACGTCTTGGCTAGAGCGATGAATGAAAAAAGTGTTCATGCGTTGATCCTCAAAATGTAAACTGTAAAAATGTACAGGAGCTCCTACAGCAGATAGGCAAATGCAACATTTCTTAAAGGAAAAAGCACAGAAACGAACATCCAGGCATGAATGAAATGAGCATGACCAATCATGCTGGATAATTAGGGGGGGGGAACCTACCCCTACCCCATTTTCTAGGAATATATGTTTAACTGGCAGCAGATCAATTAATAAAGGCCAATTTTAATGGGATTTCAGTAGTTGCCAGCAATATGCAGGTGACACACAGCTCTCCTTCTCCTTTGCATCTGTAGGTATGGCAGTGGATGTGCTGGATCATTGTCTAGCCTTGGTAATGGACTGGATGAGAGTAAACAAACTTTAGCTAAATCCAGATAAGAATGAAGCAGTTAGTGGGGTGGTTCCCTAGACCAGGGGGATAGGAGGTGGCTTGGTTTTTTTGCTGTCACTTGAGGATCAGGTGGTCTCAGTGGTGCGGAATGCCTTCCATCAGCTTCGGATGATAGACCAGCTCTGCCCGTATCTGGACAGGGATAGCCTAATATCTGCTGTTTATGCTCCGGTAACCTCTAGGTTAGATTACTGCAACACATTATGCTTGTGAAACATGGACCACTTATAAACGCCATATCCAACTCCTCAAAAGATTCCATCAACGGTGTCTCGGAAATTTTTTACACATCACTTGGGAAGACAGGCAAACTAATATCAGTGTACTGGAAGAAGCAAAGATCACCAACTTCACTGGACTAGTCATGTTGTGTGGATGCCTGAAGATCGTCTTCCAAAGCATCTACTCTATTCCGAACTTTAAAAATGGAAAGCGTAATGCTGGTGGTCAACAAAAGAGGTTTAAAGACTCCCTTAAGGCAAATCTAAAAGAATGTAGTATAAACACCAACAACTAGGAAACACTGGCCTGAGAGTGCTCCAGTTGGAGACCAGCCTTTACCAAAGGTGTCATAGGCTTTGAAGACACTCGAACTCAGGACGCAAGGGAGAAACATGCTAAGAGGAAGGCACGCTTGGCAAATCTACACCATGATCAACTCCCGCCCGGAAACCTATGTCCCCACTCTGGAAGGACATGTGGATCCAGAATTGGCCTCCACATTCACTTATGGACTCATTGTTAAAACCGTGTTTATGGAAGACAATCTTACTCGGCTATGAGTGATCGCCAAAGAAGAAGACGACAACGACATAGGGTTCTCTCTGAAGACAGTTTGGAAACTTCAGCTGATGCACAATTTGGCAGCCAAGGTGCTCACTGGGACAAGACTGCTTGAACATTTTACAGCAATCCTGGCCCAACTCACTGGCCAATTAGTTTTGGGGCCCAATTCAAAGTGCTGGTTTTGACCTATAAAGCCTTTAACGGCTCAGGACCACAATACCTATTACTATTGTGAATTTTATTTTACTATGTATTATATTGCTTTTGTTGTATGCTTTCTTTCTGGACACCACTTTGAACTCTTTAAAAATATACAGCAGTATAGAATTTTCAACATACTTATTTAAATAATCCACCATTATCTCAGTAGGAATCCATCAATATGCATCTTCAAAACCCTACAGCTCAATCCAAAACTTCTGCATTTCTTGCAGTTTAAAAGGCAAAGTAGTAACACAGTGTAATTATTATAACTACATTTTTTTAAAGAATCCAGGCACTTCAGTAAATGGTGAACCACCTTTCACAATCTGCTTTCAAATATGCATAGAGGTCTCACATTATTTTCAGTCACGATTTAATTGTGGGGGCTGTTGTTACAAACAAAACTGGTGTCTCTGAATTCCATTAAGGTCAGGAATCACAATCAAGGTAAGATAAAGCTTAAATATAACTAGCGGCTTATGAGTTGGCTTATAGGAAGTGTTTTCTCATTAGGTAGGAACAATACACATGAAACCATCACATTTTCCATTCTTATTTGTTCCTTAAAACCTGTTCTGTCATTCATACTGAAATGACTGCAGTGGTTTATTTTCTGAATCCATTGCTGCAGCAGAAATAGGGGAGGGGGGGAAGAATGCATAAATCTGAAATCAAAACACTTTTTACGAACCTTGGCCATTATAGACACAATACATGAATTCACAGTTCCCCAGCAAGAATGCAAAGCAGCTTTAGTATACAGGCTGCACACTACCTAGACAGAACCATAATGGATAAATGTTACCTAAATTTCAACATCTGGAGGAGAAAGGAGGTTTGCTTATAGTGTTACATGTTTTCCACTAAAATGGTTCAGCTTCTTTATTGTGCTTCTGTTCCCTGCCTAGAATTTTAATCAAAGTCATGTACATACCCCATTTCCAACATGAAATCAAAAGAGCCATGGAACAAACTGAAAAGACAGCTCAAAAATTGCTCTGATTCAGTAACTCAAGGGCACCAGCAGTCCACTGTTGTAGAGCAACCTGTTAACATGGGATTTAAATTGTTTAAAGACTAGTAATATAAAACTTTGTGAGGTTTCATAGGTTCTGGTGGGGCACTCTCTGCATGAGGGCAGCCTTGTGTTGATAACTGATGTAGGGAGAACCCTGCTGTTATAAGTACCTGAAAGGCAGGCAAGCTGAACAGTGCTAGAATGGGGCATTGTGGCAGCAGACTGGGTATGAATGACCTGCTCCAAGCTCCAGCTAGCTAATAAATATTGGACAGTGCACTGTTCGAGGTGTCAGGAGACCAGTATCCAGAGGAGAGCATTTGAGGAAGGATGGATGAGCTACTTGCTTGTGCTACTTGGCTGCTAGGTGAGCTTGCCAGGGCTGCTACCATATGCAAGAGCAAGTCCTGTTTCATGAACCAAGCATATAAGATAGAAGTGATCCAGGTGACTTGTGGTACCTGGGCTTTCAAAAAGCTTTGAACAAGGTATCTCATAAAAGACTCCTCAGTAAGCTTAGAAGTCATGGAATAGAAGGAGAGGTCCTCTCCTTGCAGATCAGGAATTGGTTAAGTAGAAGAAACAGATGGTGAATAAATGAATATTTCTCTGAAGAGAAAGATGTAAAGAGTCAACTCCATGTTGGGACCTGTGCTTTTGAACATGTTCATGAACGAACTAGATTTCGGGGTGACCAGTGAGGTGTCCAAGTTGGCTGACAATACTATATTGCTCAGGGTCATTAAAACAAAGAGAGATTGTGAAGAGCTCCAAAAGAACCTCTCTAAACAGAATGAATGAGTAGCAAAGACCATGTGAACAACTGCAAAGGGATGAATGTCAGAGGAAAATGGGAGAGAGGGAAGGAAGGAGTCAAATTCCTTCTCCATTCTTTCAGAAATTCCCTTCAAATGTTTTGCATTGTGCGACATTTCTGAAAGAAAGAGCAAAATATTTGCAGTACTGAATGTGTATATCTAAACTCACACCTCAGCTTAAAGACATATATACTGGTTTTCTTTTGTCTACCAAGATGAGCACTATTTTTAAAAAAGGAACAAGTGATGTGCTTCAGAAAAACAAGGCTGTCATGAGCTGTATAAGAGTTGCATATATTTTAAGTAGGTAACAGTGAGGTATTGACCCCAGATGTGCATAATCTTGCTGGTGAAGACCTACTGGTTAACCACAGCAAACTTCCCTTAGTTGCAATTGTTGTTCAAACAAGGGGAAATTCGTAGACCATGGTTTCCTTTGGATGAGCACACATTGCAGACTTGTGTGAGTCTGTAATATACAACTAGAGAATAAGGAAAGGCGAAGAGCAAGCACTCCTATAAACCTCCAGATCCTCCACATAAGATCCCCCAGAAGATGCCTTAAGTGAACTTGTCTCTCTTCCAAGCAGCTGTGTTCTCCTTCTCATGCACACACTTTTCCTCTATCAGCTTTCCCAAACTTAGATATTTCACTCACAAATATATTTTCAACTCTCTCCTAACCAGTAACTAGCTAAACCATTATCTGGCTAGTATGGATTATTAATTAAATAACAATGTAACACATGGTTCGCCATTGCACCTGAACGAAACCACTGTAATCAGGAAAAAGTTGAAAATGAAACTACCAGGCTTATAATATTACAGGTCTATGGTGTAGCCAAATTTTCAATACTGAAACAATAGGGTTGAAGTGCTTAGAGACTTTCTAGGTTTTTTTGTGGGGGGAGGAAGTAAGAAAGGGTGTGAAAAAACTTAGAATTATGACTAGAGTAGACTGAGTGAAGGACCCAAATTTTAGTACTCGTAAATGAAAGGAAATCAAGTATATATTAACACAGTAAAGGGAACAATACTAGCTTCAGAGCCTTGACAATAAATCTCATGCATTTGACACTAGTGCCATATAATTTTAGTTTGTCCAAAGACTGGTGTTCCTTTTCCTGGGAATAAGCTACACCCATAAACTTTGAACTTCCTGATTAATTTTGTAATAGTCTGGTCAACACAGCATCACACAGTAATAACCTTTCCAACAAGTGGCTGGTTAGTTAAGCCAAGTACTGATATAAGAATTAAAGACCCCGGGTGTATATTTTTATTATTTTAATAATGTTTCAATGTTTCACTGTAATTGTATTTAACCTTTTAGAATGTATTAAGCTCGATTTTTGTGGGTTCTGCATTTGCAAGTGTTCCTCTCCTACGCTGCATTCCATCTCTCCTTATCTATCCCTGAAAGTGGTACAAATGGCAGAATGTTTTAGCACCAGGGTGTAAATCAGCTATCCTTGAAGCTATCTGAGACCCAAGAAGAGGATTTTTATGGTGCTCTTCCAGCACTGAAGGCCAGGTAGCCAGGGTAATGCCTGACATCCGAGGCCTAAAATGGTTAACTGGTCTGGGCACATCGGGGTCACTCCAAGGTGATGCAGGGGTAAAGATACCAGCATGGAGCCATGTGTGCTTTACTTCTCATGACCTGTAACCTTTCCTGACGAATGTGAAGATGTTTTATGACTCTTTCTTTGCTGTGTCTAAACTACTACATAAGCTTTTGTTCCGAAGTCCCTTGGGGCAGACCTTCTCAACTGGCACGTTGAGTTGAGTGAGCTCTGTCCTACTGCAATAGCTTCAATAAACACTGGGTCCCTAAACCTGGACTTGGTTCTGTGTTTTATTCAAAAGGTGGCTGTTCCTCACCTGGGTAAGGAACTAGGTAGTGTAAAGGTGTATTCGTACCACAGTACTACCGGGCTCAGAGCTGCACAAAATGGGATAACTTGCCGAAAGCACACCAAGTGGCACAAACTAGTAAATTCTGCCCTTCCTCCCAAAGGAATCTAGCAAACAAAGCAGCAGCGCACTTCAATAAAAATAAAAATGTATTAGAAATGTTCACAATATTAAGTACATCTAGCTGAATACCATCCATAAAATACATGCTAATTTCCCCCTGGGTTTATCAAAGCATGCTTTGCAAGTTCCCCCAGCTAGAATTCGTATGCTGCTGATAGGCTGCCCAGATATATCAGCTTCAAACTCAACAAAGCCTATGGTCAATAAGTGTTAATTGGTCCATATTTCTAATGACCTTGCTGTTGCATTTACCACGTGGAGGGTGTGTGTGGTTGAAACACATTAATGTTCACCTTGTACTGAGTATCACCTCAGAATAGTTCTATCCTTCTTCTTCCAAAATAACTTGGAAAATATTGGCAAGTGTTCTATAATCATATTTACCTTCCCCCAGTTTACTCATGCAATCCATTGAGAGGAGATCTGAGCTAGCTGGCATCTGGGTCAATTCTCTCACAAGATCTTAGGAAGAGCTCTGCTGGGTCAGACCAAAGGCCCAGGCAACTCCCCGTTTGCGCTGGGGTTGTGTTCCGGGTCAATGTGTGCATCAGCAGTTGCACAAGCTCGTTCCACTCCCTTCCGGGGCTGAAAATTATGTTTACATCTGTTTGTCGCACATCAATTGGACGCAGCTGTAGCCCAATACTCTGCTCTCACATTAGCCAACCAGAAGATGCCCATGGGAAACCTGCAAACAGAGCCTCAGTGCAGCACTTTTGCCATCTGTGATTCCTGGCAACAGGTATTTCCAAAGCATACTGCCTCCAACAGTGGGGGTAGAAAAAAGCCTTACCCTCCATTAAATTGTCTAGTCCTCTTTTAAAGCCACTCTTGTGCGAGTGAATTGCATAGTTTAACTATGTGGTGTGTGAAGAAGCACTAAGTGCTATGTTTTGTAGGTCCTGATTATTCCAGCATTATACTTCACTTTCTCCACAGTTTGTTCATGATCTTCCATCATGTTTCCTCTTCCTCACCTTTTTGTCTAAACTGAAAAGCACCAAATTTTATTACCTTCCTTCAAAGGGGAGTTGCTCCATCCCTTTGATCATTGATCTTTCTGGTTGCTCTTTTTTTTTTTAGCCTTTTACAGTTCTACAATATCATTTTTTGACATGAGGTGACCAGAACTGTACACTGTACTCCAAGTCTGGCCACATTATCTTTTTTTATAATGGTATTATAATATTGGTAATTTTATTTTCAGTCCCTTTCCTACTGATCACCAAAAGCATTTGTCCCCTCCCCCAGCTGCTGCACACTAGGTCAACTGCTTCATTGAGCTATCCATTTCATCAAGTTGTTTCCACCTTAAAATCTAAATAATTTAAGGGAAGTGTATGCTATGGAGTTGCCACATCTTAAATTATTTACAATAAATGATGAAAAAATAATTTCCAAGTTAACCTTTAAATTTGCTGTAATATATTTAAAATCCACTAACTGTGCTTTGTTGAATTTTTTTCAGTTCATCTATTTTTGGTTACTCGATAAACTGTGACAATATTTATACAACATGTAACCAGCTTACTAAATAAACATGCTAAAGGCGATCATTTGAAAATTATCTGAATCTTTTTTTAAAAGAATTTATTTTCATTAAGGATTGTAAAGGTCAAGCAGTTAAGGTCAAGAAGCTCTTATTAAGCTACAGCTAGATGTCACTGGGTGCCCCATAGTCACATGTCCGAGAGAGAGAGAGATGCACACTATTTGGAACACAAAATAGATTCTCTCCTCCCCAAATGCATCAAATTGAGAGACCCAGTTTCATGGCCCCAGAATTAGCCACACATTTACTACATGGTCCCTGAACTGGCTTATTTCTCTTACTTACATTCCTTATCTATAAGAAAGCAAGTATGTGGCCCAACCCATGACACTTTTGTAAGGATTAACTAGAAATAGAAATCAATGTCAAAAATAAATCTTTTGTTCCCATGCAGCATGGAGAAAACCTATCTTCAAAATATCTTCCATGTTCTGTGAAACATCATAGTTTTCTCAACTTAAAAAAAACCACCACTCCAAAGCAAATGAACAGCTATTCTATATTTGAATCAATAGAAGTTAAAGCTACAAAAAGATGAGATACTAGGAATAAGACATCACTTTAGACAGCATTACAGAATAAAGATTGCACAAGATTACCTAGCATTTTGAAATGTACTGTGTTCTGCTCCACAACCACAAATGACATTCTTCAGGAAATAAAGAAATAGAGGAAACTAAGAGGACTCCTTACCAAACATGGAAGGAGAAATGCATGTCTAACAACTTCCACAAATAATGCAAGTTGCCATGTTGCCATTCAGCAGCAAAAAAGAATTTAAAATGCCCATTCATTCTGTATCAGCTAAGGATGCCAATTAAGAACTATTCCAGCAACAAGCAAGAAAATCCTCATTGAAATTACTTCAGAAAAGCCCTTCACCATCTGTTCTGTCAAAGTTCTAAAGAGTTCTCCATGAGCTCATCATTGATAACAAGGCAGCAGATGAAATGCAGGCACTTACTTTTATGAAAGAGTTAGAAAATTCTTCATTATAATGAATTTGAAGCTCGAGTTAATGATAACCCATCTTGCCTTCATCTTCCAACTGCCCAAACTAAGAGCATTCCAATTTTCACATAAACTTATAAAAAAAATAAATTAGGAATGGAACAACATGGCAAACTAAGAGAAGGAGGTCCATAGGAAAGCCAATTTTTTTGCTGCTTTAAAGAGAGGAACACCAGAATACCGCAGCCATTGCTACCAATGGTAAATTAATATGCATTCCTTCACTGGTTCAGTTGTGTGCCAAACTGCTCTCCAGGGATGAAAACAAAGCACCACAACCTTTTCTGCTAGTTGAGACAATTTGCTCCATTTAGGTTTGTGGAAGAAAAGCTGAAGTGGTCTCAACCTGTGGCCTTACTTCATCCCTATTCCTGCACAAGGATAACATGTTCACACTGGGACACCCCTCTCCTTTAACAGAATCTGCAAGTTACAGCACAATTAACAGTATCCCCATGTGGTGCTTTTATGGCATTAAAGATTTGGGAAAGGGCAACACTTAGGGAACACAAATTCAGTTTGTTGTGTGACTCGGATCACCCCATTTGACTTTGGCTGCAAACACACCATATAAAACAGCTTAGAATAGTTTGTATATACGCCTTTGCTAAAACAAAAAAGAAAAAAAAATCCCTTGTGGCCAAACAGACAGAGAAGCTTTATAAAGTGTTTCTTTTTCTACTATATTTGACAAACAGAAGTATAACAGAATGGGTAGATGGATTAGTAAACATATTGGAAGACCAGCAAGTTCTGGAGACTTATTTGCAGGGTGGGTAAGGAAACTGTAATTATCCGGATGACATAGCATGCAGCAATGGAGTTCTATGACTTTGCAGCAACCCACGGGCTCAATGATTATATGAATGTAGCAAAACAATCTGCACCCCTAGAATGTTGCTGTTAGTGCACTTTCAGGACCCTTCTGCAAGTAACAGACACCGTCATGAAAAATAGGCAACTTGGGGGCACAGGGGCAACTGCAGGAAATTTGAGAAAAGCACATCCCATCCTCTAATGTTAGTGGACACCTCTGGTGGATCAAAGGGCAGCAACATAGTAAGCCTTCTGCTTACCGTGTTTCTCATATTATAAGACACGTCTTATATTTATTTTTTCCTCAAAAAACACACTATGGCTTATTTTCAAGGGATGTCTTATTTTTTTCCTCCTCCTCCTGCCACGGCCGGCATTGCTGCTGCGCCTATCACTATGTCTTTTTTTCAGGGTATGGCTTATATTCCTTGAATGCTTAAAAATCCTGCTATGGCTTATTTTATGGGTATGTCTTAAAATATGAGAAACAGGGTATTAGTGACACCTATGACTGCTTCTATTGGTATTCCTCGCAATATGCAGATTTAGCCTCTAACCAAATACTTGCTTTAAAGCAAGTCTACCAGAGACCAACACATTTAAAGACTGAAAAGTGATAGTAAAAACTTAAAGGAACAATTTTATTAGATAGGAGGAAAGTTTAAACAAGTTAGCTCTAATTGGCTTTGAGACGTTTACATTCCAGGCATTATTTTATGTTCAAATTAGGAGAGCAAACTAGAAGTAGGTGCACAGATTTTTGAGACAGTTTAGTGCCATCTATTCATCAGATTTATATAGGCATACAGATGGCAAAAGTCTTTAATGAGGCTTCTATACTAGTTCTGTAGCATCTGTCCTACTTGCAGGCAGATCAAAACAGCATTTGTTTGCGAGAGCTCAATCCACTTGCATAAAAGCAGACAATTTAAGACAAGCACAGGATGAAACTCCATTTTAAAGATGCTCCGCATTCAGCTGTTTTGAGAAACTATCTTCATGAAAATGTACTATCAAGATGCTTGGAAGGGGTGCTCTTCCTCCTCTTTCATACAAAACTGAAATTATTAAACTTTGACCTTTGAAGTAGGACAGAGTATATATCAAAATCATATTGTTATAGCTTCTGTTGGGGGGCATCTGAAATATCTACAGTCTTCACCTACATCCAAGGAAGCGGCAGTCAATATACACACACATGTGATGCTGCCTAGGAGTAAGACTTTTTTCCTGCCATGCAACATAAGTCTCCTCTCAGGGAAGGAAGAGAGGTGTCTATATGATCCCTTCCGGCCATTTCTACACACAATACATAGATAAAATTTCAAACTTACCGTTACAGACTTCAAAGTCATTCCGTGGTAGGTGCCCATGGTGTCAATCTTGAAACCTTCCGTCTCTATGAAATAAGAACACTCTTGTAAGCAATTGCATGTGCCAACTTTAGAGTAGCCAGGTGGCAAAACAAAAGACGTTAGCTAAGTTCCATCAGTTATGAACCACTCTTAATGGGGAGAAAACTGGTTATATAAACAAAATTCAGGAGATAGTAACATTTTATGTGAAGAAGTAGAATGGTCTTTCAAATGGTACAGTATCTCAGATTTCTTCACATTAAAGAACGCTGAACCACTTGGAATAACCACAGTAACACTGTGTCCTTCTACTAATTTATTTGCATTTCTATTCCAGATTAAATCAGGTACCTGCATTTTGTTCAATATTTAGACCCCACAGATCTAAGTCCTAGATTCTAAGAGTTGCATTTAACTTTCCAATGCTATATGTAGATTTCAATTGAGCAGGGACTATAAGGTTAAGATAAAGTTACCCTCAAACCCATAAATAATGGACTGATTTGTTTTTTACTGGTCTTCTCATTCCATTATCATTTCCCCTATCATTGTTCTACACAATGTCTTTGTAACCATGAAAGTTAGAAATACATATATACCCTTTGAATTCAAGCCAGCTCAGGAGCAACATGCAGCCTACAGCCATATGTAAAGAAATAATACAGTTAGCAACTACAGCAGCTCAGGATGCCCTTCATCTAGACTGAGGCATTACATTTTTCAGCTATATGGATGCTGTTGCATTTTGCTACTCTTCCTTAAGTCCATGCATCAGTAACTGTTCAAAGTAATCCCTAGTCGTGCATTTATTGGATGAACATGTCTGCTTATGTAAACCCAAATTAAGAGGACCGAAAATTTCTCCCACATATCCAACAAGATACACCATACTGATGCCCATTGCTATTTTTACAGCTCAGTGAACATGGAAGAAAATTCAGCTTAAGGTTTTGTCTGTATTTCTTGAAGGTGCAGGTTTTAGATGGCTACCAGCTGTGACAAATAAAGGACATTTTGACCCTAACAGACTTTAACAGCACAATGCTAAAATAAACTAGTGCTTTAGTACAAGCATTCTGTGGTTGCGGGATGCAAATGAAGGATCTGTTTATCTTAATGTCTACACATCATGATTTGCGGGGAACTGGAGTTATGTCTAAACCTGACCTGAGAGGAGAGGATATCAGCATAGCTTACTGACTTCTCCATTATGCAAGGTAAATAAACGTGAAAGTTACCTCATGAGAATAATTTATAAAAGGTTGCAGAATTGTTTGCTTTTCTTAGTAAAGAAACTGTTTTGCTTTTTAATCTCAATAAAAGAAAGTGCTAACCAAAAAAATCAGAATGGAGCAAAATATGTGTCATTTATATATTGAAAGCATTACTGGGAGATATGGTTTCAACATCTAAATATAGGTAAGGAACTAAAACAGTGACTTGTCAAAGAAACTTGATATAGGATTTGTGTGTGTGTACATGAGTGTGTAATTTATCTGAGAGAATACACTTAGTGAAGGTGCAATAGGAAGCTTTGGCATGCAGAAGATCTCTGATTCAATCCTTGATATCTCTGCAAAGCATTTCAAGTAGCAGGCCTGAAAAAGACCTCTCTGCCAGAGACCACAAAGCCTATGTCAGATTAGTAAGGGCAAGATGAACTGCTGGACTTACACAGTACAAATTAGATTCAAGTGCTCCTGTTTTCTGCTGGTTATATGTTCTACCACTACCAGTAATTGCCTCCTAAAACCCCTTTATGCACAAATGCTGCTAATATACAGCTTCATTCAGTACACTGTAAAGTAGACAAAAATCAGTCAGCCTTATAAACAAGCATGCATGAAGGCATACACACAACAAATACAGACTTGCCTTAAAATAAAGATTAGACGCTACCATGAATAAAACTGTAACTGTGGTCACATTAGCAAGCATTAAAATGTAAATGGAAAAATCAATAGTGATACATAAGGGCAGGAACCGCTTATCAGTTATAAATCAGCAATAGGTTTGCACCCACTGGAGGAATTCTCTGGTGTTACTCATACAATTAACCTCAATAGCTGGGATACAATTTTCTGCTATACTGAAACAGACGCCCCCAATAATTGTTGTCTAGATGCCATTTGAGATAATCCACTAGACCATTGTGCCTGGAAGATTCAGACTACTCATCTTCCTTACAACTGACACAATCTTTGTATTCAGCTAACCATGGAAGGATTAGACCTATATTAAGGAAAGTAAAACTCACCACAAGTGCAGTTCTTCCTGGAAACTGGAGTTTATCAATAAATAAATACTCAAAGGCCTCTGTGGACCTAGGCACGCATAATGGAACTGAACATAGCTAAGGTGTTGCTTGCCTTTTCTACAGCTTTCCTCTTCGGAATCAAAAAGTTACCCTACACTGTGCAGAAAAGGGAAATTACTAGCTACAGTAAAGGGAAATTCAGCACTAAAGTTATATGAACAGGGAACCAGTCCATTAATTTTCAATCTTCTTCTGGGGCCCTGTTGTACCACCAGTGAAAAGAGGGTATCGGTAGGTTGGTGAGAACATGGAACATGCCTTTTTAGAAGCAGTAGCCTATTTATGGAACCCGCTGCCTGGGGTAACTAGATTAGCCCCTTCATTACTCAGTTTTCAGCAGGTGGTGAAGTAATTTCTGCTCAGCATTTGATAGTTTACAATATTTGGAGGGGTGTAGCTGGTTTTTACTCTTTTTGAGCTCTTACTGCTGTGGTTAATTTTATTTAACTTGTTCTTTTAACATTTGTTTTAATGCATCTTTCTATACTAATGGCCAAGAGACAGTCTACACACATTTTAATTCCCCCCCTCCAAATCATTCAATCAATCAACATAGATAAGGCTAATCAGGCTTTGAATATGTCTAGTAAGCCCTAACTTAGAAGGAACCTGGTCAGCCTAACCACGTTTTAAGTCAATAATGAGGTACCCCTTAATCACAGCAAAAGTTCCATATTTGGAATAATGTGCTTCAGGAAAGGGGGAAGAGTTGCACAGAGAGAGTGTGTCTATGATAAGTTTACCAGATTTTTTTCAATGAATCCGGCGACACTTTTCAACATCCTACTACATAGATGGATTTTGTCAGGGGACTGATTTGTAGAAATGTCTGGTAACCTTAGTCTATGACCCATTCCTAAGCTTTCAACCATAGCACTGGCTCCATTAAGTACTGAATGCAATTCCTCCTCTGCTGCTTTCCAATATTTTATCCAAGGCTTTAAGAATGCAAACAAACTGGGAAAAGGACAGCTGGACACAGGTCAATGAACCTTCAACAGGTATGCTTTTGTCTCCAGCTACTGTACTAAGATGATCTCAATGCAGCTGTGGTAGACCCACCCCAGGTGCATAATTCTTTCCCACCACCTTCACAACACAGCAATAGCTATAAAACTAGCAATGTTGTAGAGCACAGGTCATGAAGTTTTACAGGTTCTAAAATGTATGTTCTTCTCTAGCTGAACTATCCACATAGCCTTTGGCAGCTGACTAAAAGCCATAATCATCAGAAATCATTCTGCAGACTTTCAGTTGCTTTACAGTGATACCTCTGGTTAAGAACTTAATTCGTTCCAGAGGTCTGTTCTTAACCTGAAACTGTTCTTAACCTGAAGCACCACTTTAGCTAATGGGGCCTCCTGCTGTCACCGCACCGCCAATGCACGATTTCTGCTCTCATCCTGAAGCAAAGTTCTTAACCCGAGGTACTATTTCTGGGTTAGCGGAGTCTGTAACCTGAAGTGTTTGTAACCCGAAGTACCACTGTAATTTTAGTTTTATTTCCCCTTGTACTTGCTTTTTTAAACCATGCTTTACTATTAGCAAAATTAAACCATGGCGAAATGTACAGAAAGACTGCAACTGAGCATATGCAGTCATCAAAAGCAGTCATGGTTTGTTGTGATGAGAATTTGCTGCAGTGAGCCTTGGGCTTGTGGGCTGCACCTTCCCTTCATGCGAGAGTAGGGAATTTAGAACTTTTGGTTATGGCTTGTAACAAATCAGCTTCGTGCAAATACAGGAAAATGGTTTGTACAAAGCTCAGTTAGTTTTAAAAAAACCTATGGGTGGAACTTAAGATTGCATTGTTACAAACATTCCATGTGCATGAGCTTATCAGCTCGCCAGATGCAGCAGGTCCCCTACCCTCTCTTTGCATGCTGTTTTGGGCATTCTCCCAAACCTCTCAGAGCGAATTTCAGGGGCACAAGATGGGGAGGAGAAGGAGGAAAAACTCACTGCACAAGTGGAAAGCTATGTGCAAGGCTTCCATTGATGTTGTTCATTAGGTGAACCCTGCCCCAAATACCTAAATCACAAAAAACTGTCTTGTAGCAACATTGGAATAGGGTCAGAGTTCCTTTCTCTTTGCAACACTCAAGCAGATAGAAAGGAACAAAGCTATTGCTAAGCGTGTAAGAAAATCATAGCATTGAAGAAAGTTGGATATTAAGAACCAAACCATGGTTTGGCCATGTTCTCCATCCTTGGCCTTTTCACCTATATTAAAGTGCCCGTTAAGAAACACTATTGGTATAAAGATGCTATTGCTCTAGTAAAGCAAGACATATGACCAGCAAGAGACTGTTTAGAATACTCAAGTGTTAATTGTTTTTTAAACACACACACACACACACACAAAATTCAACACATATTAGCTCAATTGTGCAGCAGAACATTATCCTAAGTACATGTACTGTACATCAAATGTTTAAAAACAGAAGGAAGAAGGCTGATGCTTTGCAGAAGGAAGTAAGGGAGATATATTTCATGCTTCTCAAATAGTTCATTTAGATAGAATGGTAGCTATCTTACAGCTCCTAGATGGGGTGAAAGGCGGGGGGAGGAGCTGAATGAAAAGAAAGAACTGTCTCTTATATCCCCTCTATAATGCAGTTTAAGTAGCAGAATAAAAGCCAGCAAATTGCAGGTACTCATTTCCTCTACCACAAAATCATTTGCGGCTATAGATGCCATATGCTTATTTGCACATTTTTAATTGCAGTGTTTAACAAGAAGTCAGTGGGCTGGTGAGTGGTCCATCAAATAATGGCCACAGATTCTCAAAATATGTTTACCTCCCCCTCTCTATTCCCTCCCCTTGATATTAAGCTAAACCTACCACAGAATGCTTGTACCTGGAATTGTGGCTTCTGTAGCTCTGTTGCCACTGCTTTGTCCTATCAATACAGGTTGAGGCAAGTATGCAGTGCTCTGGAACAAGCAGGCATGATATATATCTCTCAACCTGCCAACACAAAATGCCTTGGTATTCCTCTTTGCTAAAACCAGAGCTGCCCCATTTAACAATAATGGGCCAGTTTTGAAGGGTTTGCATACAAGCCCTTTCAGAGTTAATGGAAATTACACAACAGCACTATTTCTGCCCCAAATGAGAACAGCTTTTGGCCTTCAGCTGTAAAAGCTATTCTCCATGCCCAGAGATGAGGCAAAGAGAAGGAAGCATTTGTTTTAAATGTGATTCAAAAGAGTTATCTGTTCAATATTGTAATATATTTAAAAAGAGCTTTTATCAATTTCATTAGAGCTCAGTCTATTTGTTTTTACAGTAATGAGATTACTGTGTGCATATATAATCAATGTGTTGCATATATCTGCAATTTGCTTTTTCATTTAGCTGTACTCTCAGGGTGCCTCTATGCATACAAATTAAGCAATGAGGCAGGCTAGTTTTGAGCTATGCTCATAAACAAAAATCAGAACCACACATTTCTACCGTCTCAAACAAATTTTTCTAATTTCTCATTTCTGGTATGGAGGAGACAAATCTGTTCTTTATAAGTAAATCTCCACAACAGGGAAGCTTTTGATTCTGCCATTTCTTCACCCATCCTCCATGCCTCTCTTTTTTTCTTTCACCTTTCTGTCTTCCTTTAAGTATCCACCTTAGTGTTTCTGCCACTGGAGTAAGCATGGGGAATTTTCCCAGGCGAATCTTTAATTGCCCTTACAGAAGCTGCAATGATTGCAAGATTCTAATGCTTATGAACACCTTCACATCATCACCAAGCCATGCAATGCCAGAGGTTTTGCTGACTGCAACAAAATCTCTTAATGTATTATAATGTTAATTGGTGGCAGGTGCTAAGAGATTATATTGCTACTGTGTATTCCTGAAATGTGGCTAACTACAGCAGAAGTAGTACCTGTTTCATGAGATGTTGCACTGCATCCAAAGTACGTCATATCACAATATCTACTGCATGTATCTACCTCCACTGTGCCCACATGACAAACAAGTCTTTAGATCCAATACACAGAAACCTGTTTTCAAGACCGTGGATAATGCATGCTGTGTTATCCAGATATTGGGGGGGTGGGAAGCTTCATAAAAAGGACATAATATTCCTACGAAAATGTCATCTTTTTAAAGCCCTGCTGCTTGATACTAAACAAAAAGAACATCATGTGAAACTATACCCAAAAAAAGATCCAATTTAGGTTGGTTATTCAATAGTAGAAAGATCAACAACCCTGTAATACTGAGGAATGTCTATACAAACTACGGGACTTTAAGAAAAAGTTCAATTTGAATGGCTGGTGGCCTTTGACAATAGTACTTGGATGATACGAGCTAATTTTAATTTAATTTACACCTAGAATAGATTATATGTACTTATGAAGGTATGTAACTTTTTATTAGTTATTATAGTGGAAGCATTAATATGAAAGAAGAAGTGGATGGGAAGGGAGAGCAGGGGATAGATTTGCTATGTTTAGAAAACTATCCCTTTAAAGCAGGCATAGGCAAACTCCGGCCCTCCAGATATTTGGGACTACAATTCCCATCATCCCTAGCTAACAGGACCAGTGGTCTGGGATGATGGGAATTGCAGTCCCAAACATCTGGAGGGCCAGAGTTTGCCTATGCCTGCTTTAAAGTGTGTGTGTGTGTGTGTGTGCGCTTTATTAAAAAGAATCTGGCCACCATTACATTAGGATTTTAACCTTTAAGAATTTGGGCACTTAAGATTTCTACTGCTATTTCTACAAGGCCGCCCTAAAAAACAGTTCAGAAGCTCAAGCTACAGAGAACTCAGCTACAGTAGGAACATATTTAACTGGTAGTCCAGGTCATATCAGAGATGCTGGAAAACCCTTTGCAACCTTGGTCCTGCTTATAACTAAGCATGCCTCTATAACAACCCGTGCTGTTTAAAATGTACTAGAGAGACCCTGCTTGGTGTCCCTCATTTCATCTACCAAGATGTTGCGACCTTTATATGAAGGGAGCACCTTACTTAGGAAGATGTGCTAAAGTCCATCTCTGCCACTAACTTGCTGTGAAGTTCCTTTCTGTCCAGCAGTTAGGAAAGCAGGCAGAAAAAAAATTAGCTCCTCTTTAATCAGAAGACGGGGCACTAAAAAGGGAATGTGTCATCCATAGAGGAAAGCTCTTCAAGAACTGACTTGAGTAGGATAAAATATTCAAACTTCACAGAGCAGAAATCCACGCAAGGAAGAAGAAAACAAACTGGCAGGGAAGACACTAAAAACAGGCTGGTCTACAGATGCATAGCAGGAATGGAGGAATTTTCACGAGTACCCACTCTACATCAGAGCTTGCCATGCTTTGGGGGGTTTGTGGGCATATTTGCAAAACTGAGAAACTGCTCTGGGCAATCCACACACTCCACAACCAAGTACATAATTTGTCTGCTCGCTACCATGGAATGCTTCTTTCAATCCTTATTTATGCAGGGGAGGAGATTCTGCAGGGAAGTCCTCTGCAAGTACAGGTGTGAACACAGGTGCATGTTGGTGACTCCGGACCTAAAATGGCTGACGAACAGAGGCCCACACAAATTTAGGATTTACCACCCCCCCCAACCCAATTGGTAATTGGGGTTCCCAGTTGCTGCCTTACTTGCTAAACAGAAAGGAACTTTCTGAAGACCACAGAGACCACCAGAAATACTGTTTATATTTTCCACCTATTACAAACTTAAGCTGGGCAAAGAAGCAATCTGTCTGGACACTTTCAGCATCCATTCTCTGTCACAAAAATAGGAGAAGTCAGCCTAACAAAGTTTTGGTGAAGAAAAACATGGTAAAGACAACTTACAGTGTACGCTGGTTTACAAGTCTATCAAGACGCCAGGTGGACCAAGAAATGCAATTCAGAACGAGGCAACAGAAAGAGCAGAAGGATTGAGTCTGAATAACTGAGTTAATGGGAGTAGGGAGAAAACTTAACCCCATGCTAATGGTGTCCTTAATTGTGCTTATTTGCTTTACCTGTGTAAAGTAAACCTGGTTTCTGTGCACTTTCATAGGAAAAGGTAAAGCAAATACCAACAGGCAAGTGCAATACATGAATCCTGTCCTTCATACACAGCCACCCATGCTAGTGTGTTCAGTTACAGGCCACCACAAAAAAGCGAGTAACGCAATAAAACAAGTCACACATTTTTGTTCGTTTCCCAGAGCACGTAAAAGTTACATTTACACTATACTGTGTCTATTAAGCCAGCTTCCCCCTCCCTGCCCCGGCTGCAGGGTTGGGGGGGGGGAACCCGGCCCCAACCCTAGCCAGTTCTACCCTGCCACCCCCCCCCCCAAGAAGACAGGGGGCAGTGCCAGGGGGCTTCCTTCCCCTGGAAACGGCTGAGCTGCCTGCTGCAATATCTGCATGCACGCTACCTGCCTGCAATGTGTATTTTTCAGTATAGTGCAACTATTCCAGTTAACACATGCAAATGCTCATCCAGTTGACATCAGGTTGACATTCAACTGCTGGTTGAGAGAAATATGGAATTCTTCTTTCTGTATATTTTCTTCCTCACCCCATTCATTTTTGCATTCATTAAAATATTTAGTATTTTTGCTTCACCACACGACTTATGCCATAAAAATGAATAATTCAATACAAATATGAATGCTCAAATCAGCTTTGAACATAAAAAAACAAATTTTAAAGCAGCTTAAAAAATAAGCTATCAGAATTAATTTGTATGAAATGAGAGAATCATAGCAAAAAAAATTAAGAATACAGCAATGCTACAAGACCTGGGTAACACTAAAGAGATTTTGAAGGTGTTTCTTTTTAAGGAAAGAAGGCTGAGGGCAATAGATATCTTGTGATGATAGTTAGAGGTCTTTACTGTTTTTGCAGCTTAATCACATTTTCCACTTGAATGTTTGGTGTGTCACAGAGACAGAGTTATTTTTATCAGACAGTAACCATTTCCAAAAAATTACTTGTACTTTGTCAAAGGCTGATGTATTCTGCTTAAAGGTTTGCCAGTGTTTATTACCATGCTCTGTTAAACCCATAGGGCTTTTTATTCACAAGATATGAAGCCGTGACTCTGTTCTTATAATCTTTGAGGACACAAAATCGCTTTAGAAAGGATGTGAATATTTCCTTTTTTACAAAGCTATTACCAGCTGGGGGGGAAATACACTCTGCAACCCAATCTCCATTGTTTTCTTCAAACTAGAAAAACAGAAAAACACTGCCTTAACAGAAAGCATGCCTGAAAAGCATGCAACAGACTAAGGGACATGGCACTACCTAAACTGGATTGGCATAACAGAAGGCATGGGGAGTGATACACAGACAGACACACTGTGCAAAGGCAGCATGAGGTTTGCTGAAGAGGAGCTGCATACTGTACATGTTACGGGCAGCAAATTTTGAATTCCACAACAACCTTTGCCCAGTATACTGGAGCAATGGTAATTCTGCACTACAGTTTTGTGCATTCTAAGGATATAGCATTGTTATATTAGCTAACATGGGGTATATGGGGGTAGTACCTCTGGTGGGGAACACGTCATGCTCCTTCTGGGGTAGTTTGTTCACCTTTGGTCCCCACGCTGCACGCAGCTCTCACCTGTGGCTCCTAGAAGCTGTCAGCATGCAACAGCGGCCACACCCCAGAAAAGGATTCGGCTGGCTGGCTAAACCAGCCAATGAGTTTGGGACTCCCCCTGCATGCAAAGACAGGCTCTGGTGGATTGAGCGGATGAGACCAATAGTAAGTCCAATGGTCAAGAAGGCATTTTCTGCATGTGCTGTAGAGGGAAGTGAGGGACAGATGGGGCTCATCAACCTAGGAAGGCAGCCCATCTACAGTGTCAGAAACTGATATATGATAGCTAGGAGCTATATGGCTCCTCAGACCTAGGTTATGGGCGTAATAATGGAATATCTGGGTGTGCTATTTTTATAACAAGAATACAATGCTGAAAATGAATGAACTGCAGCTAAAATATTATGTTCATTTTTCACATGGTCTAGTCCTTCCCCTGCCCACCCCCTAATATTCTTAAGAGGGTCTCATCCCAAGTCTTCAGAGAGTAGCTGGAAGTGGGGAGGCAGAAAAAGGTCCTCCTTTCCTGCCACTCTGCAGTTTTAATCTGAAATCTTAAGCGCAATACTGCACACGGAGCTCATAAACTGCTCGCACGAATGAAATTCCCTGTCGCAAAATGCGCCTAGAACAATGGGAGTTTCGAACACTGCCTATCCAGGAGAAGGAAAACTCCGGTCCTAAACTTCTGCTGCCTTGCAGGGAATCTTCAGGAGGAGAAAAGACTATTATTATTATTATTATTATTATTATTATTATTATTATTATTATTATTATTATTATTAAATTTATTTATTTATACCCCGCCCATCTGGCTGGGTTTCCCCCACCACTCTGGGTGGCTTCCAGCAAATACCAAAATACATTAAAATATCACAGATTAAAAACTTCCCTAAACAGGGCTGCCTTTAGGTGTTTTCTAAATGTCAGGTAGTTTGTTTTTCTCTTTGACATCTGGTGGGAGGGTGTTCCACAGGGCGGGCGCCACTACCGAAAAGGCCCTCTGCCTGGTTCCCTGTAGCTTTGCTTCTTGCAGTGAGGGAACCGCCAGAAGGCCCTCGGCGCTGGATCTGTGTCCGGGCTAAACGATGGGGGTGGAGACGCTCCTTCAGGTATACAGGACCGAGGCTGTTTAGGGCTTTAAAGGTCAGCACCAACACTTTGAATTGTGCTCAGAAACGTACTGGGAGCCAATGTAGGTCTCTTAGGACCGGTGTTATGTGGTCTTGGCGGCCGCTCCCAGTCACCAGTCTAGCTGCCGCATTCTGGATTAATTGCAGTTTGCGGGTCACCTTCAAAGGTAGCCCCATGTAGAGCGCATTGCAGTAATCCAAGCTGCAGCCAAGCTGGTGCCAAATGCATTGTTCTGCTTTCCTTTGGACCACGTCAGTGAGGCTGAGAGGGGAGTCTTGTCACCTGGGCAGCCCAGGACCTCCATACACACTGCCCAGGTGTACATCCTGGGAAAATCACTTAGGTGCTGCTAATGCAGCCATTAGACTTCACCCTCAGAGGCGTGCTCCATTGTCTCTTGACTCAGATGGATGCCAAGAACATTAGCTAACATTGTCAAATGTTATATAAAATGGACAGAACAGTAATTATTCAACTAGAGCTGTAATAATTGTTCATGTGAACACGAACATGGCCACCTGTATGGCATGCCAATCATTTGGAAAGAAATTCTGAGTGTCTGATTCCATGTTTACCCAAGCTCAGCTAGCCTGTGGTTCGTTTCAGTACACTTATTAAATGTATAAGCTACCTTTCTATTTACAGCATAATTTCACAAGACATCAAGTCACAGAACATTAAGTGAAGAAATAAAACACTCGGCAGCAAAATTCTGTGATAGCAGAAGAGGCACAGTCAATTGGGTCCTTTTCATTTGGGGCCAACACAATGCAGCTACAGTTAAAGGGCCTGGATTCTGCACTCCCTATCACCAGCAACCCCTCTACTCTTGAGCATGAGTCCCTCCCAGCCTTTCTAAGGTTTGTGGATGATAGTGCTAATCAGAGTTCACTCTTCACAAGTGGAAATTGCAGCTTAAAGCAGATTAAAATCCTGATTTAAGAAGACAAGATCTGCAGTGCCAACTCAGAATCATCTTGATCCTTAATCTGTGGAGCTGGTGGCAGTAGGAGGTTGTGCTGGGACCTTCCATCAGTGGAGGGTTCTCATATGGATACAACTCAGTGGCCACAATGTAGAATGACAAATTGTGGTGGCAACTGGTACACGTACGTACACACACCGAGAGAAAGATGACAGTAAATGAGTGTCCGAGATATTTTACTCTTACACCTCTCTGGAGAGGGGTGGAAAGAGAGACTCTTCCCAATAACATATTAATTAATGGAGTCACCCTAGGAATATAATTTATCAGGAAACTAGGCTTTTGTTTAAAGCAGAACTGAAATAATTACTTCAGCTTTTCTAGAGTTGATAAAGAAAAACTGATTGTTTAAGTACCAAATGTCAGAGCTGTCTAGCTGATTGGTACTATCAGCAAAGAAACTATGAATATGACATATCAGGAATTCATAAAATTCAAATATAGGTATTTACTATTTTAAAAGTACCATTTGCTTCTTAATAGCTTAAGTCTTATTTCATTTTCCCCATTAATCTTCTACTTTTTCGGAAATAGGTTCCTGATCAACACGGTCAACTCCAGGGATTTGAAAATACGCACTGAGTTTTACTTATCACATATTCCCTTTTCCAATCAAAATTGCTGACACTGAAAACAGGTAACACAAGTAAACTTACCTTCCTTTCCTTTGAACCTTTCCTGATCGTATCTGTTATAGGCCGCTGGAATAGGTTGCTTGTTGCGCAAAGTGGGGTCCTGAAAACAAAAATGTAAAGTATGTGTTTTCTGGCATGCTAATGCAAGTCATTAAAATTTACACTTAGAATATTATTACGATATGTGAAATGATGATGCAGAATTTACTTTGGGTTATATCCAATGGATTTGCTTAATGCAATCAATACACTTGCTTTTCACCACTTCCTCCTAGCTCTGCAGGGTCCTGCACCCTTTGAAAAGCTGGTTTTGCATGTCAAGAAACCCGATTAAATATGAAACAGAGGGTTCCAGCAAATTGGGGAAGTTGGGAATAATAATAATAATAATATTAATAATAATAATAATAATTTATTATTTATACCCTGCCCACCTGGCTGGATTCCCAGCCACTCTGGGCGGCTTCCAACAGAATATTAAAATAGAAAAATCTATTAAACATTAAAAGCTTCCCTAAACAGGGCTGCCTTCAGATGTCTTCTAAAAATCTGGTAGTTGTTTTTCTCTTTGACTTCTGATTGGAGGGCATTCCACAGGGTGGGTGCCACTACCGAAAAGGCCCTCCCCCATCTAATGGAACATTAGATGTTCACTAGCACAAAACTGTATTTGGATCCAACTCTTACCATTTTAATATATTCAAAGGTAAGGTAAAGGGACCCCTGACCATTAGGTCCAGTCGTGACCAACTCTGGGGTTGCGGCGCTTATCTCGCGTTATTGGCCGAGGGAGCCAGCGTACAGCTTCCAGGTCATGTGGCCAGCATGACTAAGCTGCTCCTGGCAAACCAGAGCAGTGCACGGAAACGCCGTTTACCTTCCCACCAGAGCGGTACCTATTTATCTACTTGCACTTTGACGTGCTTTCAAACTGCTAGGTTCGCAGGAGCTGGGACCGAGCAACGGGAGCTCACCCTGTCGCGAGGATTCGAACCACCGACCTTCTGATCGGCAAGCCCTAGGCTCTGTGGTTCAACCCACAGCACCACCTGCGTCACATATATTCAAAGGTACTTCATATTAAAGCTGATTTGCTATTTAAGCTTATCCACTGACTTCTAAAACTAGTGGAAAGGTTCTCTAAACTTAGCACAATATCATACTGTAATAACTGAGGCTCAATTTAAAGAGTTAGCAAAGCAATGTAGGAGCTGTTTTCCAGTTGCCTGATCCCAGTGCCATTGTAGCTTTCTCAAACCAAAAACAAGCAAACAGATGAACCGTACAGATTGGATGGTTAAAGTAGTTCCAACGCCATTATTGAATTGATCCACATGGTTAATATTTAGAAATGTTGTTGGCATGGCAGGGGTCAGTAGTTCGCAAACAAATTGAACAACGTATGAATTAAGCCTAAGAGAAATAATGGAATATATATATATATATATATATATATATATATATATATAGCACATTAAGAATAATCTTTATGTAGCTTTTATTGATCTTTTGACCCTTAATAATCAAAACTGACTGCCAACCAATTTGCCTTTTCTAACCAAAATTGCTGACACTGAGAACAGGTATACAGGTCCCACCAAGTCAGAGGGTTTATTGCTAAGTAAACACCATTTGGAACTGAGATGCACAGATTAAGTACAAACTTGGGAGGAGTGGAAGCTTTTCCTAAGTGTAATTGAAATGCTGTCAGCCTAATGGGGCAGCAAATTCCAATTCATCCATCTTTTGCATAGGCCATTTACTAACACGGTTTCAATCATTCGGTACAGTGTACGTGAAACAAAGTCCCATCCATTTCAATGTTCAAGTGGCCATCGCAGTTCCGGACGTCATCTTATCATTACATGCAAGTTACGGCGAGAATGGAAAGAGTGCACAGGACTTTGGTACAACTAGAAATATGAATTTTGGAAAGTGGGGATTTGAGCCAACTCAACCACCAGGTACTGTGCCTCATCATCATTACTTTGTAACACCAGGCTGCCACTGGTTTTAAGTCCTGGTCACCTTGCTGATTCTAGATAATCAAGCTCTATGCTAACTAAGTGACATGGAAAAGACAGAAAGTCATGGAAACAGCAGGGGGACAGAAGAGCTGAGATATGCCAAAGAATGCCCACAGCAGAGGCAACACCTGAATGACATCCAGAAAGAGTGGTAATTAAAGTACCCTCTGTAACAGATCCACTATTAATAAAACTAAAGAGTATAATAGTATTTTAGGGAGCCTTGTTAGTAGAATCTACACCAATTTGTAATTTGGGGGAGTATACAATGAAGGAGGTCTGTTAGTGCAGGGACATTTGGTTGCACAATGTAATTTCTCCTCCCTCTGTTCTCCCAATCCACACACTAAACCTGTTCTGGGGGTTATTCCAGGCTTCTGGAGCAGATTTTGTGTGTGTGTGTGTGTGTGTAGGGCTTGCAGGGAGAGCAACTTCCGTTGCACAAACTGAAATCCTTGCACTAACAGAACTATTTTGTTGGATGCTGCCCTTGTTTTTGAAATCTGTTTTATTTCACACAAGCATACTGATTCAAACGTGTCCTATGTTTATTCTGGATTTTTTTTTTTTTTGAAAAAATGTTGCTACAGTCAAACCTCGATGACGAACATAAACCTTTCCGGAAGTCCATTTGGCTTCCGAAACGTTCAACAACCGAGGTGCAGCTTCCAATTGGTTGCAAGAGCTTCTTGGACTTAACCGGAAACAGTGTCAGATGTTCGGGTTCCGAAAAACTTTCGGAAATGGGAACACTTACTTCCGGGTTTTCAGCATTCGGGAGCTGAAACGTACGATAATGGAGGCGTTCGAGAACCAAGGTTTGACTGTACTTGGAATTTTAAGGAAAGTACAAGTGCCAACATTGCCAAAGTCTATTTAAAACTAGCAAGCCTTCTGTTTCAATTGTCCACATAATTTCTTCCAAGGTGTAAATATTCACATAAACCTCACTTCTGTAATATGGACATTCAAACTATTGCCATGACAAATACATGGGAAGCAATATTAATGATATCTGTTTTGCAATTAAATGCTCAGTACCCAAATCCTTTTGCTTTTTAATTAAACCCAAATCCCTTACTGAGGAATAAATCTTACCACTGGTGCAGTATTTGGTACTGGTCTTTGTTCAGGTGCGCGTCCTTCTTCTCTTGCTTTGACGGACTGAAGAATTGCAAAAATGTTCTTGGCGAAGTTCTAGAACACAAGAGATTCAGCATTATACTGTTTATCTGTTAACCAGTGTCTTCTGAAGCAGTGCATAACAGAAAAGTGTGGTATATATAAAGATATGATATAGAAATTGCTAAAGATGATTGAAAATGAACCGCGGAAAGGGGGGACTCGAGGAAGTCACCCTAAAATGTGAAGAAAAGCTTAAGATTCGAGAAAGGTATAGTTTCTGTATGTGTGTTGTATATGTGTTTATTGTTGTTGATGTTGTTGTTTCTGTTTTTGTTTTATTGTATTTCATTATAAAATGAATTAAAAAAATTGAGAAAAAGAAAGAAAAGTGTGGTATATAAATTTACATCTATACAGTGTACTACAAAGTATAGCTAGAAGCCACAATTTTGAGAAATGCAACTGACAAAACCACTGAACATTTTCTGCCACTCTTCTGTCTCTTACCATTTGCACATTTTCAGACAGTGATAATAAGTAGCATGTAAAACAGCTTTTAATCAATTTGCACATACACATGAGTTGTCATATATTTCCAGTTTCTGTCTCTTTGGACAAATGTATTAAAGGAAGAAAGACTTTAATGCTTAGAAAATACAAAGCAGCTAGTGACAAATACCCTCCTCTTAACACTTGATGCCAGTTTCCTTTTTTTCAGCTTGGTACAAGTGCAGGAAAAGGCAGGTGCAAAGTTCAGTTAGTGACCTCTGTATGCAACCCTGAGCTCACTTTGGAGGAAACAAAGGATATAAATTTATTTGATCAAATGTGTGTCTACATGAGCACTAGCACATACACTCTTATTATTTACAATTATCTTTCTCTCCATGAAATGAGAAGGTTTTATGAACTCCACCTGATGCTCCAACTCTATGTTCCTATATGTTAAACAACAGAAAAAATAATGAAACCAGTCTATAATTATCTATAAAACATCAATAAAACATCAGTAGATACTGATCGGTTAAAAACAGTAATAAAAATTGTGAAGGACTGTCTAAACGGTACAATTTTCTGAAGATGTCAGAAAGAAGGCAAAAGTGGTTCCTGTTGAATTTCTACTGGTAGGGAGTTCCATAAGGCAGGGTTTCCCACACTACATTACTTGTAATACTCTAGTATATCCATTGATACAGGGACACAGGTTGAACTGTGGTCTAAACCACTGAGGCTCTTGAGCTTGCTGATTGGAAGGTTGGAGGTTCGAATCCGTACAATGGGGTGAGCTCCCATTGCTCTGCCCCAGCTTCTGCCAACCTTGCAGTTTGAAAGTATACCAGTGCAAGCAGATGAATAGGTACCAGGAAGATAAACAGCATTTCTGTGTACTCTGGCACTCGTCACAGTCCTCTGTGAGCCAGTAGCAGTTTAGTCAAGCTGGCTACATGACCCAGAAAGCTGTCTGTGCACAAACGCTGGCTCCCTTGGCCTGAAAGCAAGATGAGCACCACAACCCCATAGTCACCTTTGACTGGACTTAACTGTTCAGGGGTCTTTACCTCACCTATCCATTGATCAATGTTTTACTATGGACCATATTATAAGAATATATCCTAGAGCATTAAGAAAAACCTTTATGTAGCCTTTATTGATCTTTCTGTGGCATCTGACTATTAATCGAAACAGATGGGAGAAATTTCAAATTGCCAGCATCAAATGCAGACTTCTGGTATTGATCCACAAAGTATACGGCTACACAGAAATGAGGGTCAGAGTAGGTTTAAAGGGTGGTATGGTTTGTGATTTTAAAACATCACAAGGAGTTAAGTGAGATTGCATTCTGGCTCCCACTCTTTACCTTGTATATTAATGATTTGGTGCCATATTTAGCCAATGCAAACTTCCCCTCTCCATTAATTAGGAACAGAAAGATCTCAATCTTGATGTATGCAGATTATTTAGTACTCCTCTCTCTTTCCTCAAAAATCTCTTGGAGGTGTGTAGCACATACTGTAAACAGGAAAGCCTAGTTACGAATTACTCTTAAGACCAAATTATGATTTTTGGCAGACACAGACCTATGTATAGATGGTGCTTGAATCAGCAGGCCATAGAACAAACTCACTCATTTAGATACATGGGGGGCACTCTTTAATAAAATCTTCTCATGGAAGTGTCATATGGAGACAGTCAAAGCCAAAGCACAGAAAACCACAGGGGCACGGATGAAGTCCTATTACCAAAAGGAAGGTCAGCTGACTGAACCATCCCTAAAGATATTTGGTAGCAAAGGGCTTACTCAAATGCTATATGGCTCTGAAATCTGGGGCTGTGATTCAAACTCCATTAAAGATTTGAAAACTGGACAGTATATATATATATATATATTCCCTGGAAGCGTTACTCTCCACCATCAGGAATATCAACAGCTCTTTCTCGTACAGAGTCCGGGTGGCCAACAATTAAGGCAAGAGCGCCCACAAAAAGGGAGTTTCTACTAGAATATATATTTAAGATATTTTTAAATCTAAATATTCTGTACCTAAACTATATCCTGACCATCTGGCACCATAAGGGTAGATAACATAGAAAGGCACCACTTACAGCCAAATGATTGGTGCAGTTGCATTGTACAAAAAAAACACTACAGCACTTGCACATAAACCAGTATGGAGGGCAATAATACTAGTAATCTGGCAATCTAGTTGTAAATTACTTAGGTACATTGATTTCGATGGGTCTACTCCAAATATGACTAATATCAGATATCGCCTTAAAGCATAAAAAGCTAGGTACACTAGACAAATGACAACTCGGGATGTGCACAAATGTGTAAGAAGCAAGAAAAACATAATATAGGCCTTTCAAACCAAGAAAATTACTATGCTAACCCTATTAAAAGGAGCTCAGCGTGAGGCAGCATAAGTAAACCATATTAGGCTATTTAAAAGCAGCATATAATGCTAATATCAGTCATATTTAAAAGGGCACATATTTAACAAATTTACATCAACCCTCAAGATGCACTTCATACTGAATGGCATATGTACACAACAGATGTCCTCCATTACCGATAATTCTAAGTAATAATGAATGTATTCAGTAGCAGAGCTCCCTGCAAAACATTTATAATGCAAAATGGTTCTCTCCTATTAAGTATGGAAACATTAAAGCATCAAAAACAGACACAAGCTGCAAAGTTCTAAGTGTGCTACGTACTTAGTAATGTGCCTGTCTTGCACGTTTATGTGTGTTTTAAAACTACACGAGAGTAACCCAGGGCCCCTTGCAGTAGCAGTTCCATTAAAACAAAAACAAAACCTGACCATCTCATTCACGTCTCCTGCATAAAGTCTTCTTCAGAAGTAGCTGGAATTAATAATATAGGAATGAATGGCCAGTTCAAGCCTATACCCCATTTGTTGTTGTTGTTTAGTCGTTTAGTCGTGTCCGACTCTTCGTGACCCCATGGACCAGAGCACGCCAGGCACTCCTGTCTTGCACTGCCTCCCGCAGTTTGGTCAGACTCATGTTCGTAGCTTCGAGAACACTGTCCAACCATCTCATCCTCTGTCGTCCCCTTCTCCTAGTGCCCTCAATCTTTCCCAACATCAGGGTCTTTTCCAAGGATTCTTCTCTTCTCGTGAGGTGGCCAAAGTATTGGAGCCTCAGCTTCACGATCTGTCCTGATTTCCTTAAGAATGGATAGGTTTGATCTTCTTGCAGTCCATGGGACTCTCAAGAGTCTCCTCCAGCACCATAATTCAAAAGCATCAATTCTTCGGCGATCAGCCTTCTTTATGGTCCAGCTCTCACTTCGTGGATCAATGCCTTGTCGTGGCGAAGGGGTTTGAATAACTCAGAGAAGCTATGAGCTATGAGCTATGCCATGCAGGGCCACCCAAGATAGACAGGTCATAGTGGAGAGTTTTGACTAAACGTGATCCACCTGGAGAAGGAACTGGCAAGCCACTCCAGTATCCCTGCCAAGAAAACTCCATGGACAAAGACAACAGGCATACCCCATTTAAAAGACTCTAAATGAACTCTATTTTTTAAATAGATGGCCCAGTGCAGATATAATGCTAGCTCCCTTGCTTACTGCAGTTAGCAAACAAAGAGCCAGCCCTTGGGAATACACACTCAAGATTCCTCCCTGAAGAAACTTTGCTCTTCTACTTCAATAATGGCTAAGCAACTTTTGGCACCAACATTAACTGCAGTGGAGCTAATGAGATGGGAAAGAGAGAGAAAAATGGGGGAATGGTGTGTTTTTTAGCCCTTTTTTGAAATTTTCCAGTGTTTTCTTTTAAAATGAGTAAAATGCTTTTTAACTCAAGGGTTCAAAGAATTATTTTAAGTTGTGCTTTGCCCCCTCAAAGTGGATTCCAATGCCTACTTAAGACAACCTATTGTACTATTAGGAAATTATTATTTCTGTACTGTAGACATGTTCAATTCAAAACAAATTGTTCTACTAGAGATAGAAATTACTTCAACAGAACTGGGAGCATGTGCTTGTCCATATGTAACTCTAAACAAGTTTAGCGTGATTTGGATTAACTTTAGCAAACTTGAGCACAGCGTCCAGCTCCTCCTCCATTCCTCCCATATGGCCAGGGGAATAAATAAATAAATAAATAAATTATTATTTGTACTCCGCCCATCTGGCTGAGTCTCCCCAGCCACTCTGGGCAGCTCCCAATCGAGTATTAAAACAATACAGCATTAAATATTAAAAAACCTTCCCTAAACAGGGAAGAATGACTCCTGCCCAGTTTATTTCCAAATAATCTGCATAGCACTGCTTTAAAACAAAGTCTGATGAGTTGCTAAACAAGTTCTCTTACCATGAACCTGCTTTAAGCTATATCGTATTTTATTATTCCACCCACTTTCCCACAAACTGCAATTTCCAATACTTCTGGCCTTACAGTCAGATGGCATCTTCAGCAACAACTAGTAGCTGTGCAGGAGGGGGAAGATCTTTGGCTGAAGTCACAGAATACATAAGTGGCTGGAAATAAGGAGGCCCAAGCTTTGCGTGGTTTGAGAAGTTCTTGGCAGGCCAACATGTGCTCCATTGCCTGTAGGCTGAGAAGCTCCTATTTGCATTTCTTCAGTTGAATATACTATTGTAGTAGCAACACACACACACACACACACACACACACACACACACACACACACACAACAAATGTCCATCTGGTATGCCTGGGCACATTTACATGCAACAAATAAGCATCTGCTCCAGACAATTAGACCTAGAATGAAGTGATGCTCAGTAAGTACACACATACATGGCAACAGATGGTGGCAGTGTAGCAACTTACACAAAATAGTTTAGTACACTGACTTCCAAACTGTGTGCAAGGGCACACTCGTGTGTTGCAAGAGAGAGGCTGAAGTGTATTTTCAACAGCTTGGCCACCAAAGCTGGACACTTTGGGCACTCTATGCCACTTGAAGTGGGGAGGCCAAGAGCAAGAGCTGCAATTTATTACTACCATCCAGGACGCGGGTGGCGCTGTGGTCCAAACCACTGAGCCTCTTGGGCTTGCTGACTGCAAGGTTGGTGGTTCGAATCTCCATGATGGAGTGAGCTCCCATTGCTTTGTCCCAGCTCCTGCCAACCTAGCAGTTTGAAAGCACACCAGTACAAGTAGATAAATAGGTATTGCTGTAGCAGGAAGGTAAACAGGATTTCTGTGTACTCTGGTTTCTGTCACAGTGTCCCGTTGGGCCAGAAGTGGTTTAGTCATGCTGGCCACATGACTTGGAAAGCTGTCTATGGACAAACGCCAGCCCCCTTGACCTGAAAACGAGATGAGCGCCGCGACCCCATAGTCGCCTTTGACTGGACTTAACCGTCCAGGGATCCTTTAACTTTTAACCCCATCCAGCACTTCTGCTGTTCCACAATACCAACAAAATTTTGCCATACAAATCCCCCATTGGGCTTTATCACTTCTGCAATCAAGCCTATGGGCAAACTCATTTGCTAAGCCTGCACTGTACAGCTGAAAAATATATTTAACTTTTTAAAGCTCAGAATTCAGCCTTTTTTAAAACAACAACAACAAACAAACCTCATTTATTATGTTCTATGTGTGTTTTTAAATTGTTCAATGTTTCAATTATTTATTTTCCATACCAAACAGCATTGCAAAAGTAATATTGCTTAAGGTATAAATATAAATATAAATTACTCCCCTCCATACAGGAATAACATTTCAGGATTCAGATTATATTTCTTTAAAGTATGACATATTCTACAAACAGTATTAAGAATTTTCTGTTTGTTACATATTTGATCTACTACAATATATAACACCATTTTTTCCCTTTAAAATGTTCAGTCTTCAAGGTGCCAACAGGTTTCTGCTTCTAAAATCTCCATAAAGTCATTTCATGTACAGTACTCATAAATCTAATCAGGGATGGGTAACTTGTGCCGCTCAAGATGATGTTGGCCTTCAATTCCCAGCAGTCCCAATCAGCATGGCGAACGGCAAGGAATGATGGGAGTTGTAGTCCAAAATATCTGGGTTGGGCAAAGCCTCACAACCCCTGGCCTAAATAAAGGTTTAGTTATTCATAGTCTGGTGAAACCAATATCTGTTTTGAAATGTAAATATTAAATTGCTTGAGGACCACAAGATGGTTAGTAGGGGGAGAAAGAGCTAGCAGTCAGAATTTGTGGACTCCTGATTATGTTCCTAGGTGAAATAAAGACTATTTAGTGTCATACCAATATGCTTTCATTGCTTAAGCAACTAATTCATGTACTTTATTCAGAAAATATAGATGGGAAAACTTAAATTTATAGCAATGGTTTAAATTGAATTTTTTTCACCTGGTGTTCAAATTGCCTCAATCTAAACATGCATGAGACTCCTAACTCAAAATGTTGGACATGTGAACATTACTGAAATTTGTCATTGGAATGAGCTCACAGCAGGAAAAATCATCGTTAGAGCTCCAAGAGCACATTGATTCCTTTGGTTCTCAGTCTCCATCAGGCGAATAATTTTATTGTGTGTGGAACAAGACCACCATCTAGTGCTCATTCTGAAAATTGTCTGTGCAGAGAAGAAAGGGGATTCTTCTTTTGTATTCCTTAGAGCTTTGAGATGCAGACCTACAAAGTGGATTTGAAAAAACTCAGCATCTTAAAAGGCAACCCAGCACCTTCACTATAAGGGCGGCCTTTTGAGAATTCAGAATTCTTGCATTATTAGCTACTACAGAGACTGCTTTGAGAATGAAGTTCTCTTTGAACAAACTAACTCGCTGTCAGGCACTGCAGCGAAACAACGATAAGCTTACTGACACGAGAAAGAAAATGTTGCAGGTGCGTTAGAGGTCATCTGAAATGTTCCAGTTAATAAATGAAAAGAATAAAGTCTAGTATTCAAGGGTAAGAATTTGGATAAAGTGATCAAATTCTAAAGAGGACTACCTTAGAGAGCCATGAATAGTGTGTGTATACCCCTAGTAATACCTGAAGGCCCAAATATTCAATAATGGAATTAGGAGCAAAGGCTAGTAATAATAATAGAAAGAGGGAACGCAACAATACAAAAAGAAAAGAAAAAGAGGAACACATAAATACAGAGTTGATCATTTTTATTAGCCACTTTGAGACTCCTTAGGGTAGTGATAAAGCGGGATATGAAATCCAAACTACTACTTCTTCATCATCATCATACATTAGCAGCTTTATAGCTTCCAAATTCTAAGTAATTTGAGGGTGTAAACACACCTTGCTCAAATATCCCCACTCTGTGCTGGGAGCCTTTGCTTGTCCTGCCAGCTGAACCCCACTTATGGTTTGTCTTTCACTAAACCATGAGCAGCAACCACTGCCACTCACATTTGAGCAGTGATCACCAGCATGCAGTTCATTTGTGCTTATCATTAACTATGCTTATGGTTGCCCATATCATAATGCAATTCCTCACTTCTCTGGCTGTTAGTACCTTTTACCCACAAAAAACCTGTCCTGCTTTGTCCCTTCCCCAGGATTGCTTATGGTATATTCCTGCTATAAGACACCACCATAATGCCTGTCAGAAATAATGTGGATATACTGACGCAAGCAGCGCCCCACACTTCCCAACTTGTAGTACATCATTATAGCAGTATTTCAGTGCACATTCTCATCATTTGATGAGCCTGTCACTAGATGTTACCAAATAGGAGACACATTGCAGGCAACCTACCATGTACGGGTACATTTTGTGCAAGGCAATTTCAGCTTACTTTCAAAACCTTTGCCCCAAACATTTAAAGCATCTTGTTCTACTAACAGTTTAAGTCAGGGGTGGGGAGACTTCAGCTTTATAGAATTTTCTTTTTATTAGAAACGAGAGTCCACCAAGTAGAAAATAGTTGGCCTGGGGCAAAATAGCACAGAATAATAACTGGGGGAGATGGTGAGGGAACTTACTTTCCGAATCAAAAACCATGGATCTTCCCCAGGTCAAGTCTAAATTAAGAGGGAGGAGCATCCTTCTGTTGCTATCATGAAAAATACAGTTAAGAACAGTGGCCAATGATCTACAAACCAGGCTGATTTATCAGTTGGTCCTGTTCCAACTTCCACTCTCCCATGTTTTAAGTCTTTAAGGTAAAATACACATCTACCAAAAACAGAATATTTAGGTAGCCAATACTGAAAATTATATCAATGACCCTGCAACATTCCTTCTTTAGAACATGGTATTTGACATTGCTGCCAGGATATCTGAACCAACATGTCAATATTTCAAACTCCTGTGGCCTTGCATGAGCAGCATAGTTTGCTCTTTGGCATACATTTTGTTTTCAATACAGTGATGAGAGTGGCAAGACCTCAATGTCATTGATCCTGGCAAAACTGCAGCTTCATATGTACTAATCTAAATATGTACTAAAAGATTCTTTTTTTAAAAAAAAACTGCAATTATATTCCACCTTTTCTTCAAGGAGTTCAAGATAGCATACATCAGGCATGGCCAAATTTGGCCCTCCAGATGTTATGGGACTACAATTCCCATCATCCCTGACTACTGGTCCTGTTAGGCAGTGACTGTTCCTAGGTCACCAAGTGAGCTTCGTGGCTGATTGGGGATTTGAACCCTGGTCTCTCTGTTCCTAATCTGACACTCTAATCATTACAGCATACTGTCATTTAAATTCAAAGCCACACCTCACAGACACAGCACTAGTACCCCAGAGAGTTCCCCAGTTTTTAGATCCTGAACACTGTTGTTGTTGTTGTTTTAAAAGAACGTCATTCTATTTGCACTGTTTGAAAGCCAATGCAGCATCACTGCAGGTAGTAGAGTCTTAATATTTACCTTTAAGAACACAGTCAGTTTAGAAGCATAACAGCCTTTGTTTTAAAATCAGAGGCATACAAAACCAAACTCATACAATTCCAAACAAGGTAGAAATCATGCTCAAGATGAGACAGAGAAGAAAGCATATGCAACTTCATGTCCAAATCTATGAAATCCTGGTTCCAGTGTTACAGGAAACCAACATCCTGCTTTATTCTTTCTGCACCCACCATCATCAAAATGTTTCCACATCAAGACAAATGGGCATGTCAAGCAACCACTCTTCTAACACACTTGGCAGATATTCTTCCTCTGCAGCCTTTCCAACAGGTATGTGCCAGGCCTATGTCATGTCACCACACCTCCACTGAGTCACAGTTTGGAACAAGCATTTTCAGCTCAGATCACAGAGAAGGTATTGTGGTTGTCAGGCTTTTGTACAGTAGCTCGTTAAAACATAGCATACATTTTCTATGTATAATTTTGAGATGTGCACTGGCGAAAAAATGGCCAACTCTTGAAAACCGTGAACTCAGTGTAGTCTGAAATGTAATTACAGGGACAGTTTGAAATACATTTTTCATAAATACTGTTAACAGGAATATAAATATAGACACAAGAAATTGTCAGTAGTTAATGATACCTTGCAGAAAAGGTTTGTGAACATAAAATAAAGTGAACACGCCATATAAATAAATAGCATGGCGTTTCTGCTGCTGGCTGTGCAGCCTGATCTTAATCATGTTTACTCCAGCATCTGAAACTTTGAAGTGTTAATCCCTTATTGATGAATTACCATATCTCCAAATTTCATGCACCTATGGGGGGGGGGGAGCAAAATGTAGCCATTTTGGCTTTCCAATGCAAGTCAATGGAATTTCTTATTTTCCCCTCTTGGAATGTGATCAGGATTTGTGGGTCATCAACGGGCAATTGCTGGAAATGTAAGACAGCAGAGGGATCCTTTTACCACATGTGGGGGGCAGAATGTGTAGTAAAGTTTAAAACTACTGGGAAATGATCCATAATGAACTAAAAAAAAGTTTTAAAAATCCTTCTTTTAAAAACCCAGAAGCATTGCAGCTGGGGTTAATAACAACAGAAGTGACTAAAAAAGAGAGAAACTTGTTCCTCTATGCAACAACAGCTGCACATGTATCACTAGCCTCAAAATGGAAAGATCCCAACAAAAGAAGACTAGCATATTAAACTGTTAGAATATACAGAGTTAGCAGGGATGACCACTAGAATAAGAAATCAAAATGATAAAAAATATAAGGAGGACTGGATATTTTTTATTGAATATATGAAAAAGTGTTATAAACAATTAACCTAGCAGCATGGTAAGATTTTCAGCAGGGTAAAAAAAAAACCTAATGTGTATATGAGTATGTAGTTGCGATAGATGGGGTGAACCAAGAAAATGCGAGAAAAAGAATAGAGAAAAGGAACCATGGAAGGAGAAGCTGGGAAGCTGGGGGAGGAATATTTTCTGGTTTTCAGTTTATTTTTTGCAATCTTAAAATTGTTATTGTTATTTCTTTTCTATTTCAGAGGTTTTTTGTGATCTTTGTATTTTTCCCTGTTTATTTCTTAGATATAATAATAATAATAATAATAATAATAATAATAATTATTATTTATTATTTATTCCCAGCCCATCTGGCTGGGTTTCCCCAGCTACTCTGGGCGGCTTCCAACAAAATATTAAAATACAATATTAGAAAAACAAATTTTCTTTTCTTCATTTTTAAGGATTTGTGGGTTGTGTCCAGATCATCCCAGTTCAGGGCTGAAACAAATCATTGAATCCAGTCCCAAATCAGACTGGGGGAGGAGGGGTTGTACTGGCCTAAGACCTGCCAAGCAAAACATTGTTACCTTACTGAACTAGAAGAGATAACAGCTATAGGAGCAGGACAAGGTAAAACATTTAGGGGTTTTCATACTTTATAGACTCTGGAGTCATTTTATGACGTTAAGCAAGAGCAAAAAGCTAAAAAAGAAAAAAAGTGTGTCTTTTTAAGAGTGTTAGGATATGAATAAATACCTAGGATATGAATAAATACCAAATCACAGTTCAACTATGATTGAGATTGAGAAATGATTGAGAAACAAGCAATTTCTAAGAAAAGTTGCTGCAGCCATATGCATGTTTATGTGGGGAAAGTACAAGTGAACATAGTTGCACACGTCTGAGAAAACATGCATAGGACTGGTCTGCTATGTGTACACACATGTATTTGCACTGCTACATTCAAACTCTAAAATGACCTTGTTCTTACTGAACATCAAAGCTAGACATAGAATCATCTGTCAGTTGATGGGACACAAATATGATAAGGCCTTACCTTGCCTGTGCTTTGTAAAATGGTCGTTCTAGTCCTCCAAACCCTTTCCCTGCTGACAATGTCTCTAGTTACATCAACTTCCGCATCGACAAAACTTCGCTGTTTAAGAGCAGTTATGTCATCATCCAAATCCGTCTTAATGGTGGACCTTTTCTTGGCCATGATTTTGGCTTTGATAGCAGCGATTTTTTCCACAGACATGGCTTCAGACAAGGATCTAGAAAAGATTGAGAAGCGTTACAAACCAGCATTGTATACCAACAATAGTATAAAATGAATGTCCCAGTGATAAACCTCATAAATCTTCAAGCTCAATAAATCATGGTCTTAAGGTCTTACTGTAAAAATCTCAAAAGTATCAATATTGAGAGATTGAGATAAAACTAATTTACAGCCCTAGGGCCAAGTTTGGCTTTCTTTCGTTTTTTCCTTCATTCCAGACACTGTTATCTGATTCAGACATAACACTAAGCTACAGATTAGAACTATGTATGTGAGCATTAAGGCTATGTGGATAATATGAGAGACCAGCAACTTTTGGGTCCTCTTCTCCTTAAAACTGTTTCCATTCCAGTTGATAGTTGTAACAAAGAAAATTTGCTTTTTTCCTTGTCTCTCCCAATCATATTTCTTGTTATGCTGTGTCCTTAAATTCATGTCGGGGCGGGGCAGGGCGGGGCGGAGAGAGTGTGCTCCCAATTGTTGGAAAGTGATGCTTCCTGTCAACACAAGTCAGCTGACTGGCAGTGACAGAAAGCCCCAGTGGGATTGGCTGCACTCTGGAGTTCCTGATCTGTACAGCAGCCAATTCCTGCCCAAAGCAGGCTTGCTAGAAATGCTGATCAGCATTGCTTGCATTCAGCAAGCCTCACCAGGCTTGGGACTTACAGAAAGCTCACAAATATTACTTTGGATAGCTGGCTGCACCTCACACACTTCTCCAGTGGCAAGCTCTTGTGAGGGTTTTTCTTTTCAGGGACATAGGAACTTTTATCCATGGCTAAGCACTCTTTATTATCTCATCAGAGGATCAGATCCAATTAGCACAGTGTGACCTAAAACCACCACCACTTCCCAGTAAACTCTGTTTCTGCAACAGTTTCCTTTTAAGTCCGAAGGGTTCAAGTTATTGCTAATACAGTGGTACCTTGGTTTCCTAACTTAATCAGTTCCAGAAGTCCGTTCTTCAACCAAAGCGTTCTTAAACCAAGGTGTGCTTTCCCATAGCAGCGGGGGACTCAATTTACAAATGGAACACACTCAACAGGAAGCAAGACATGTTCTGCTTCCAAGGCAAAGTTCACAAACCAAAACACCTACTACGGGTTTGCAGCGTTCTTAATCCAAGTTGTTCATAAACTAAGCTGTTCTTAAACCAAGGTACCACTGTACCTGTTATTATGCTTGCTCCACAGTAAAAGATTAGTACTGGTGGTAAGGTTTCTTATTTAAGGATTGGCCACAATAGGAAAGACACTAGTTAAGGTAGACTGGAGGAAATGGAAAGAGGAAAGAAAGAAATACGGTAGGACTTTTTTTTCTTAAAAGTTGCGGCAAAAGTGACTGATACTCTTGGAGGAATGCATTAGTGTTTCTTGCCAATGGTAATGGTGAAGCAATAATGCTTGGCAGTTCTGTGCAATGTGCAGATAACTTCACCATAGCAGCTGAGAGGTTGTGGGTAGCATGGGTTGGCGAGAGAGAGAAGGCAGACAACAGGCCAACATTAGCTGAAACAGACTATGGTTTATTGAGTTTCCTTTGTCAACTGGAAAACTTGGGGGGGGGGGGGCGGATTTCCATACAAACCTAAGAAAAACCAGAAACACAGTACAAATAGTTGTCCCTTTCCACGGTCTTATGACTGGTGCTGCTGCCTTGGTGCTAGACAAAATCACTGTGACCCTTCTAGACTTTCACAGCTCTTGGATTTCAAATGACAGGTTCAATGATCTGATCCCTTACCTCAAAACAATTGCTAAACAAGTTGTTTCTGCAATACAAATTGAATTGCAATTTAAAATTACAGTAGCACCTCGGCTTACGTTGCCCTTGGGTAACGTAAACTTTGGGTTGCGAAAGCGGCAAACCTGGAAGTGTTTTGCCGCACACGCATGCGCAGAAGTGGTCTACCACTTCTCCTTCGGTTGCGAAAACCTCAGGATCCGGCCAGACCTCTGGAATGGATCCCGTTCGCAACTGGAGGTACCACTGTATACCTGAAACAATGTTTAACCGTAAATAAGTCTCTCTCACCCACAAATGTGAAAGAATACTTCCTCCTTTTTGCTGGAAAACTGATGATTTCACCCAGCTGCGCATACAACACTTCTCCCCCTACCCGAGAAACAGGAAACAGCAATTTCTTAAGAAATTTTTATGAGCTTCTTATACAAGAAAGGCAGCGGACTTCTTACTGCTATCATGTGTTTTGTAATTAATGTGTAGATGAAGAATATAGCTTTAGAAAAAAAAGATGTATGTTTGCAAATCTTCTGCCCTTAGCTTCATGTGCCCACATGCACATAGTACCATTGAATCCACTGAGATGGATTGGGAAATTTGCCTATCCTGTCTGGTGCTTTCCTATATAGTACACATGGACTCTTGGATAAGCTAAAATAAGTCCTTATACTTAAAAACTCTGTGCTGTGGTCAAACTTTGAGTTACACGAATTAACCAGAAACCTATAGATTCTTTCTAATCTCAAAATACTGAGTTTTTCTTTCATGAACAGCACAAACAATTCACCAGCTTTAAAATCCTAACCCTCCTTGGCTCCATTTTATAGGTGTAGGAATGAAGCTAAGAAGCTCAGAGGCGAGCAGCAATTCTCCAGTTTTCCAGGTGTCAGACTGCAGCTCTACGTTATTTACTTAAGATTGAGTCCCACTGAATTCTGTGGAATTTACAACACTGGAGTAGACGTGATTAAGATCAGGCTGCATAGCCAGTAGCAGGAACACCAAGAATGTCAGGCTCTTTCTTCATATGAAAGATGCACTACATTTTAATTTCATGTGCCTTTTCTACAAGATACCATTAAACACTGACTACTTCTCTTGAATATTTCAATTTCCCCATTAACAATATTCCATGAAAAAGTTAGCAACAAATCTCACATCGTCCCTGCAGTTACACTGCAGATAAAAATTTTCAATGGTTGGCCATTTTTGCTGTGTCACATTTTAGAAAGGCCTACGTGTCAAGAGCATTATCACAATTCTTGAATTAGCAGTTATCAGAAACAAAGGAAGACTTGCCTGATCTGCTCCGTCTGCACAATGCCTTCTTTGTGGCCCTCCAGTCGAGCTGCCAGTCGCTCTTTGTCAAGCCGCACACACTCCTCATCCTAGGAAAAAGAGCAATGTTTATAAAAAAAATATGGTTTTTTGCTTCCTACAAGGATAAGCCAAGTGTCAGAGAAACTACAGCACAGGCCACCCAAAGCTACCCCTTAGCAAACTGGGGAAAGTTTAATCAGCCCCCAAAGCCACAAGGAGTCCAAGTCCACAAATCACTGAAATCAGGGAGTTTAGATAAAGTCTGTACAGTTGCATTGGTTGCCTGTGGCATGTCTTTTCACTGCTGTTCCCCAGTAGGGCTGGGCTATATATCAATATATCATCCAAAACTGGTTTGAAGTCCATATCGTGATATCAGTTTCATAATTTTTGACCTGACAATATATTACGAATGATTGTGTATGTGTGTTTGTGCATGTGTGTGATGCAAAAATCACAATGTGCGGGGAACTGTGAAGCCAGGCGATACTTCTCTCAATTCCAGCAGTCCCTGTTAACTCTGCCACCTCAGCTCTCCTCTGCCTCATAGAGGGGGCAGCAAATCACAAGAGCAGGTGTTGGCAAAAGTCACAATGCAGGAAAAACCGTGAAGCCAGCCAACAGGCCTCTACATAGCTCCATCCTTATTTCAGAAATTGTGATATACTGTATTGCAACATTTAGCTGGTGGTACAGCACATTGTTGAAAGCCAGGTATTGCCCAGCCCTATTCCCCAGTAGTATAGATTTGCCAGCCAGTTTTATGTTACCCGTTCATTTATTTATTAAAAAAATCAGTTTAGTGTCCAAGCTATAACCCTACACACCCAAAAACTGTTTGGAATGCTGTTTACCAATTTTTTCTTCCATAACATGGCTCACAGTTCACGCTTCACCTTTCACAAACTACCATTGAGCTCTTCCAAATATTAAATATGATCACAAAGAGTGTTGTGAAGCATGTCCTGAAAGTTCATGTGAGCTTTGAGCTTGCACTTTCTTTAAATTAGTAGTTCCTCTACACCCCAATGCTGTGTGGTGAAAACTGCTTTCAGAAACTGAGGAGAGTTCCAAAAGCAGTTTGTTTCTAATATAGCATGGGATCAGCCATCCATAAAAGCAAATCAAAAAGCTGAAAGTTAGAGAAAGCCATTTGCATGACCCTGAACAATTTTTTACATTCTAAGTTTTGCCATTTAGAGTCCTTAACTCAGAGACCACAAGGACTCAGTCCTTCCAACTATCATGAATACCAATGGGAAGAATTATGAGAAAACAGTATAAGGACACAAGCTCTTATCAGAATTGTTTTGAAGACAGATAAAGGAAACCCACTTTATCCCACAAACCTTTTAGAAAGAATATTACTAGGTTACCTCTATTCTTGGTTTCTTTGCTTCTGCTAGTATTTCATCAGCTGCTCTTTTAACTACAAGAAAAAGAGGCAATTAACATACATAAATGAGGCAGCCCTTCAAAAATTGTGCAGTTGTAATACTTGAGAACTATGTTATACCTTGAGTAGATCGTTGAAGACCTATTTCAAGCGGTGCACTTCTGTCTATGCTCGATGATGTTGCTAAAAATATACAATAAGATCAATAAATCATGAATGTTTTTAAGATATGCAAACATAAAATAGACAAGCCCCAAAAGTAACTATGCCATGCTAAAATGGACAAGAAATGTCTTTGCTAGCTGCAACTTTGTTTGGTCAGGAAGTAACTAATATGATCAGTATCCCCCAATAAGAATTTCACAGACTATTTGGTGATTTTGGTTGACACTCATGACAACAGTTTTATTCAGGTGTTTTGTGCTGCTTGTTTCCAAGAGATTCAGGCAACCAATGTGTCTTTTTGTAAACACACACACACACCCTATTTACAACATAATCTAGATTTTAGCTTATCTGGTTAACTAATTAAGCTTCAGATTTATTTTGGAAAGAGGTACCAGGCCTCCAAACATCTGATGAAATCCAAGATCATCACCCTTCACTTCCCAGTAATGGGCTGCATACAATGTTGTGCAGAGTTCTCCTTATACAGTGGGACTTCTCCTTCCTTTCCTCCCCCGAAAGCACCTAATCTGCTCCAGAGAGTCCCCCAACCCTCTGGAGAAGATTTTGAGGGTGCACTCAGGAGAGCAGAGAAAGAGAAGTCCCCATTACACAAACATCACAGCAGCAGTGGCTACAGCCTAATTTTTTAGACCAAGGAGGGAAAACAGATTAGTGAAAACATGAAACAGTTAAATAACTTTTAACTCACATGTTTCTCCATTTAGGTATGCAAGTAGATCTTTTCTGTCAGGTCTTCTTACTACAGGAATGTTTTCAGTCTAAAAGAATGAAAATACGGCCTTGAGACACAGCAACATACACGTGTTTGCTTCAAAACAAACCCAAAGTCGACAGTTTGGTGTGAAGCCTATCTCAAATGTTACCGTAATTGGAACATCAAATACAGCTGCTTCTCAATAAAATGCCACATAGCAAAGACACAGGGTTTTCCCCAGGATTTGAAAACGCTAATAATAACCACACCTGAAACGTATCAGCATGGTTGGTCGAGTGAAATCTGATTCACTAGGAGAACACTGCTTCATAGTTTATAACAATAGACTGAAAACAGTTTAAAGCGGCAGACCAATTGTTAATAAAACATTTGATTTGAAAAAATATATAATCCACTAAAAGTCCAAGGAAGTCCCAGCCATCCATGCCTGCACCAACAACCTAGATACTGCATAACTGTGACAAGTCAAAATAGCTTCAGCAGCTCCCAGTGAGGGAATAGGGCCTCATGGGATTACATGTCTGCACAGCAAACTGTTGTGTGTCCACCAGTTGCAGAAGCATCAACAATTTATTGCACTGCAGCTGGACTGTGTCTTCTGTCAGGGCTATTAACACAGTAGTGTTCAGTGTTATGTGACAAACAGTGGTGGCTTGGGTGCTATGTTATTACATGCACCTGCTTTTTCCAAGGAAAGCAACTTTTGGAAAAAGGCAATTTGAAGTTTATTGGGGGGAGCGGGGACTGCTTAACCCGTCTCTTTTGAATGTGCACCTGCAAATCCTCAGGTAGGGAAGGAAGAGCTGCTGGTTCAGAGGCAAAGCTGGAGAGGAAAAGTGGCAGGAGATAATTCACTTCTAAATGCCACCCACTTCCTTCTTTGTACAGAAGTAGCTGCTGGTGGAGCTATATTATACAAATATGCGTGCAATATATACTTTGATCAGAGTCACACAAGGAAAGCTATTGTGACACTTGTTTGGAACCTGCTGTCATTTTAGCATGGTTAGAAAGAGTGCAATGTTAGCACTTTACATGGGGAAAGATGCCCTCAGGCCCTTTCCCCCACAAATTATTTTATCTCGCTCTACTTAAAGGCTTTTTCATTTAATCTGCCACACACAGGAAGGATCTGATTACTAATTTTATCAATTTTATACTTTTCTGTAAAGTAGGGGATGGAGCAATAGCTACATGACCACTTAAAGTTTTTCATAGTACACTGCAGGAGGGGAGGAAGCTTACAAGTGTTAAATTCAGAAGTAGTAGCATGCAGCAGTGACTAGAACATTATGGCTAATGATTTAACATTAGCCAGTGACTCAAGAACTGGGGGGCTGGGTTCAAAACCCTGATCAGCCACAAACTCGCAGAATGTCTTAGTATAACTCACTCGCCTATCTGTAAAAAGTGAGCAGTAACCTACCACATAACAAAAATAACATTATGATCAATCACCATCCTTCAAATTCAGATTAGGATATGGTTATCAGATGTCCCCGTTTCCCGGAGACAGTCCCCAGATTTACAAATCAGTCTCCATACATATCATTCCTACTGAAGTTGAAAAGTGCCCCAGATTCATTGAAAAAAATCTGGTAACCTTAGATTAGGATTCATTTGGATTTCTAGGCTTTGCCTGTCAAATGCCTTGGGGCAGGTAACAATAAATGCAGAATTATTTATTACCAATAATACTCCTAAAATTTGTTACTGATCAAGATAAGGCACGCTCCAACAACCCACTCTTTCAAATGAATGCTTAAGACTATTTCCTCAAGCCTTTTAATTACCGTCTGCTGATCATACTGTAGCAGTTAATTGCTATTTTACCTGTTAAAGGGTGAGAAATCTATAAAATTTTAAATAAATACAATATTAGAATTAATATTAAGTCACTGGGGAATGATGTGGTTTCTTCTGATAAGGCTGAAAACCTACATTTAATTCAAACTAGATTTCACTGAGCTCAATGGCATTTCCATTCATGTGAGTAGGACTAGGATGTAATTAAGCTATAAGAAGCTTAGTAATAGTTCTGAAACAAGACTTTAAAGATATTCCATTAGCTTCAGCTGTCAATACCAAAATATACATGAAGTCACAAAGTCTATGTGTACTTTACCTCACTATTTTAGTGATGCTGATACTCAGGTGGGGTGTTTTTTTTTTGGGGGGGGGTCATCAGTTGTTGATAGCTCTGCACATTTCTCTGAACTTGTAGAGAAAAGTTATAGTTTCTAAGAGATGTTCTGCCACAAATGTGAAGAACTTTGGAGTGTATCTGTACACACTTATTCTGAAGCAATCTTTCTTTTCAAAAAACCAGCATAAGGCAACAAAAGCCCAGGTCAAGCAGGAAAATAATCAAATGTAAGACAGCAGTATGTAAGATTACAGCCCATAAGGCTAAAATAGCTATTATGGCAGGGAAGTGCAGCAGCTTCACTATAAGTCATTGGCTTCCGTTCCACGGAATAGGGGCAGCTCAATTATACTTGCCATTATCTAAAATTACAACTACAAAGAGTGATGACCAAGTTGCTTCTACTCCTATAAGTAAGGCCAAAATAGCAGGCATGTCTAATGCTAGTTTATAAAAAATAATAATAATCAGCCACTTTGCATGATATGGTGAGATTATAGGAAACATCAGCAGCATAGTCTAGTTTCCTGATTTCCTGAAAATAGAAATTTGAAATATTTTCAATTCTGGATTGGGGTGGTGGTGTTCAGTTTGCATTTTTATGTGGGTCTACTTAAATCACACTTCCTTGCTTGAAAAAGGCACATATTAGGAGAAATCACATGAAAACACCTTTGGGTTTTTTTTAAAAAATAAAAAATAAAATTGCAAACTAATGCAGAAGTCAGGTGAAGTGAATTTAGGATTGGGGGGGGAAGAGAAACAAAAATTGACAGACTCATCCATCCCTAGTTCTGGATCAAAGGTTTGCACCAAAACCACATGGCACTCTTAATGACACTGATGAAATCAGCTTCTTGAGAAATGCACCACGTTTGAAAGGAGAGAACACAATAAAAAAGGCAAGCAGCAAATGAAAGAGCAACATGGGTGTGCTTTACAAACATAATGTTGTTACTTTATGTAAGAAGAAGAAATAATGCTGGCTTCCTTCGACAGAATTAGCAATTTATGAACAGGTACGTCACAGCTCTTCCTCAGAGGAAATGCTCACTTGCTCCATCAGTAGGAGTTCACTGGCAGCCAAAGCAAACTGCAGTTAAGACCAACCAGAACTTCATTTAACATGGCATCTCAATTTCGCAGGATTTCGACTTTCAGGTCCTCAGTTAAGGAAAATCCTAGTTAACCTCAAGCATGGTTAACATAGTTCTGACAAACTGTTCAAGAAGGGAGTTTTATTATTATTATCATCATTACTATTAAGATTTATATACAGTACTGCCCTTCATACAAAGATCACAGGGTAGTTTACAGTATAAAAATACAAAAATACTTACCATAATGACAAACAAAAATACACACACCCAAACACACACAGTTTAATCTAGGAAAGGGCAGGGCGAGTGCATTTCTGTATCTGAAGCAGCAAGACACTGCAATATAACTTAGCAGCTCAAAAAGTTATTTTTAAAGGCATAAATATGTGAAACAATACTATTACAGAACCTCTGGTTGGGGGACTGAATTACACTTATCACAGCTACTACTGCCTCTATCTGTAAAATATTGTTTTTTTCAGTTGCAATTTTGTTAGGTTTTTTAGTTCCTGCCAAAAAAATTAAGGGCATTGATTAAAATGTATCCCACTTAAATGACATTGCAAGATTATGATTTGTGATAGTTGAATTATTATTATTATTATTATTATTATTATTATTATTATTATTATTATTATTAGCACAGCAGTTCATACCTTCCAATTCTACAAATGTTCAGTTGACCAACAGGCAAGTTAGAAACAACATCAACCAACATTAGGCTCTTATTCTGAGAGATCTACTTACCGCAGCACGGCGGACATAAACAGGATGTGAAAGATGCACATTATTCAACAGGAATAAAATAGAATCCAAAGTGTAGTACTCTCTTGGCTGGCCTTCCTTTCCTGTCCTGTAATGGATGGAAAGCAAAGATGGTTTAGAAAATATTTGGAGAGAATATACACCACCAATGGTTCTCTTCATAAAAAGCTGGAAGCATGACAAAACAACAAACTTATACTATATATCAAAACTATCTGGCAAATAACTCATTCAAATGCCACCAATCAGCCTGGCTTTCTGCTTCCTCACTCTGCCTTCCCGCACCCTGCTCACTTAAGCCAAGTTTGACAAATTTGAAGGGAAAGGCACCACAATATTTGAATTGTTCTCTTCCCACCCCTTCACAAGACACACCGGCATACAGCAGGCTTCCTCAACCTTGGCCCTCCAGATGTTTGAGACTACAATTCCCATCATCCCTCACCACTGGTCCTGCTAGCTAGGGATCATGGGAGTTCTAGGCCAAAAACATCTGGAGGGCCAAGGTTGAGCAAACCTCACATATAGACTTTTTCAGTCAGGTTGTTTCTATTAAGGGCAATTGTCCCAAAGAGGTTAACATTTCCTTAAAAGTGGGTATTTATATAATTCAAGATGGCACACTATGAAGGGGCAAACACAGCTGCCAAATCAAGCAGTGGCAGCTTGAAGGAAAATATATTACAAAAGAAATGCTCAACTGACAAGGTTCCATTTTTAAAATAAAAATAAAAAGATGGAAGGGCCAGCAACAATGTCTTCACCCACTGATTTACTCCTGCATAAGCCAAGGCACAAGCAAAGGATTCTTCTGTAGCTTAATGTATATTTTGTACATGGGCCAAAATACAGAAAAAGGGGAGGGAGAAACTGTGGCACTTAAAATAATTTTGACAGATTATCTTGTTCACAGTAGGAAATAAAAGTTCAAAATCCCTTTGCCCATGCCATGGAAAGACAGTGAAACTACACAGCACAGGAATGATTTTGCCAAACCCTTTGTGTCACTCACAAATGTGAACAGAAATTAAAAGTTTTTTGCTTGGGTTGGCCTGTAAGGTGCATATCTGAGGACCAGATGGAAAGCCCTTAAAAGGTAGATATGAGCAACAGGGCCACCAGTTGTACATTGCTACTGCAATCTATCTGCTCACCACTGTTGCTATGCTACAACCAAAAATTTTCCTATCAAGGTATCTTATTACACTGGTTACAGGTAGGTAGCCGTGTTGGTCTGGGTCGAAGTAAAATTAAAAAAATTCCTTCAGTAGCACCTTAAAGACCAACTAAGTTTTTATTTTGGTATGAGTGTGCATGCACACGAAAGCTCATACCAAAATAAAAACTTAGTTGGTCTTTAAGGTGCTACTGAAGGAATTTTTTTATCTTATTACACTGACAGAGGTATGAGTACTTTACTGTGCAGAAATGGGTCCCTAACATTTTTTTATAATGTACCTGAAGACAATGGTCTTATCATCAATTTTATGTTTGTTTCCCTATCTGTATCAAGTAGATTCAATGTAACTAATTACTCTAGTGAGAAAATATAAATTTGGACTAGATACAACTCTACCACAAAGCAGTTTCAGCACTGTAGCTTATGTCCAGAAAACAGGTTAGGAGTGATCAATTTGGCAAAAGTGCATATATAGGTCAGAACTCTCTGTCTGTCTGTCTGTCTGTCTGTCTGTCTGTCTGTCTCTCCCTCCCTCCCTCCCCCGCCCTCTCTCTCTCACACAAACACCCCATCCCGCCCAGGAAGTAAGAAAGGAAATGAAAAGGAGTTCCAAGATAAAATTAATAGGAGAGGGGCAACTTCTTAAGATGTCCCACACAGATCTTTTAATCACCTTTAATAATGAAAAGTGCTACATAAAGATTTGATAGTCTGGGCAAGACATAGACATTGCGGGTCTGTCAGAAAACGGTTTTTATTTTATTTAACAACTTTCCTTCTGCTGAAGAATGTACTTGACGAATTCTAGCAACAACTGCAAAAGTACTCGAAGTGAAAGAATTTTTCTACATTTCTCATTAATATTAAGACTTTTTAAAAGCTGACTCAAACTTCATAGAAAAAGATTTTAGATTAAGTGCAGCATTTCACAGACAAATTCTGCATATTTGGTGCCTATAAATATGCAAAGTGATAATTACCTTAATCTAAAAGATGGTAATAGGGGACAAACCACATGTTATCAAGCAGACATATGTAATGTTACACCAATGATAGCTTCTCCAGTGCAAGGCATCCTCAGAATTGCATAACGGAGGATAAAATACGGTGTTGAGAGAGAAGCTTGTGCCTAACTCAGGCATCCCCAAACTTCGGCCCTCTAGATGTTTTGGCCTACAACTCCCATGATCCCTAGCTAGCAGGACCAGTGGTCAGGGAAAATGGGAATTGTAGTCCAAAACATCTGGAGGGCCGAAGTTTGGGGATGCCTGGCCTAACTCCTTTATCAGCTGGCTATTTCCGCTGAAATGGCCCCTCCAGTAACTCTTCCCTCCCCACCCCCTCCAATAGGGCTGCAAGGTAAACATAGGTCTGAAATTCCAGCAGGGATAAATGCAGCTGTGACAGAGGGCAAGGAAGCGAAAAAGTAGAAGGCTTGGGAAGAGTTAACTCACCCCTCTTTTGTCTCTTTTAATTCATCCCATTATTTTCAAATGTCAAGACTGCAGATTACACTGTAGCATGCAGTCTGAGTCCAAGCCTTGCCAAATATTTCTTCAATGTGGCCCTCAAGTTTGCCTATCCTAACTCTTTTCCTTCATTCGCACCTGGAATACGTGCATTTAAAAAAACAAAAAAAGATTCCTTGCCTGAAGGGCAACCAAAAAAGAGAGGAGCAATCAATATACCCCAAACTAGATAACCTTCAGAATAAAAGAGAAGGGTGCAAAAGTAGTCACACTTTTTAAAAACTCACCAAAAATGTTTTAAATTGATGGGCTTAAAATCTACTGCTGTACGTGGAGAGTTTAACTTGAAGACAGGTATCCTTGTGTGCTTGCCTTTTGTGGCACACCATAGAAACTTGGCTGCTATATATGTTCAGTATACAGTAGTTGCAATCCAACACATCTGCCACATGGGAAAACCATGTACATAATCAAGGTTCCCTTTGCTTTTCCTCCCCCATGCAGCCTTGAACAGCACCCAAAAAGTGATTTTGGTTTTTTTTAGTCTAAACTGAAAAGTTGTTTGCCTCTCAGCATAGAGCAAGGACTTCAAGGTTACCTCTGGCTCTCCGACTGAATATGCAAACACCAACTAGAAAATGAGTCCTTGGACAGCAATCAGAAAATCTGGGTTTACCACAGAATGTGCAGGGAACAGTGGTATGACATCAACCATGTATGTATCCCTTGAGTCTGTATCTGTACAATACTGTTACACCCCCCAAAAAACCTATGGTAGGTTCACCTGCACATATCCCAAACCTGTGTCTATTTTGACTCTGCTCTGAGAAGTGAGTGCAGAGCATTTGAGCTTCCCCTCCTGCTGCACTTAGGCCAGTGATGGGCAACCTTTTGAGCTTGGTGTGTCAAAATTCGCCAAAAAACCGAGCATAACTCGGGTGGTGTGTTACTTTGAGAAAAAACTATAATTTCACGATATTTATAGTTCAAATAACAAAAATGTATAATTGTAATATATAACTGAATTTAATAAACCAATAACTAATTATTTAATTTATTTTTTAAAAAAATATTTAAAAAAAATATTTTAAAAGGGGAAAAATAAGGCAAAACCCAGAGATCTTTCCCATTGGGACTCTGGGCTCAGGCCTTCCTCCAACGGGTCTGCCACTGGGGAGGTGGGCTCGGGTTAGGCCTGTGCCTCCTCATGGCCCTCTTCAGCCCACCTCTCCCCTCACTTCAGCCCACCTCTCTCCTCACTCAGCTATGCTTGTGAGGCGGCGAGGCAACAGTAAGTGAGGTTGAAGATCCGTGCAGTAGCGAGGATGAAACATCCTTTTCAGCATGCGGCTGCGTGTCACCTAAAATGGCTATGCATGTTGGTGCTGACACGCGTGTCATAGGTTCGCCATCACTGACTTAGGCCCCAACTGTAACTTGCCTAGTTCTTTAGTACCCATCCACACTCCATAGAGGCAAACTCTCCACCCTCACTATATTTCCATCTCTGGTTCAGGCAACATGGTCTGGATAGTCTGTGCAGTTTATAACTTGCCATCTTGTAAATCTGCATTTCTATACAGGTGCTTCATCACCATTTTGTGCAATTATAACAACATGGATGGTTCTTACTAGTTTCCCCAAGTAAGAAAGGCAGTATTGGCTTTTTAAAATTGACTCTGGTGTGCAATCATCTCCTCCTAGTCAGTTCAAAGCCAAGTCAAGAACTGGGCCAGTTTTAGTTAACAGGTTTAGGTACACCAGACTGTGGAATCAACTTTAACTGTTAGCAATACAAGCTACAACATGTCAATTATTAAAAGAGAACTACTGTCCAATTTGTTAGTTTTTTTAAAAAAAACCTCTGTAGTATACCCTCCAAAATGTGCACAACATAACTAGACATGCATTGCCAGGCAAAATACAGCTATAAAACTTGCATTAGAGGAAAGGAGTTTCCTTCTTGAACTGCACAGCCATGCACAGTTCTCGATGGAACATGCATCTCCAGCAGCCAGGTGACAAGTCCTGCTGCCAATCAGATAAAGAACTTTTGAAAACAACGCCACAGGTAACCAATCAAAGTTAGCCAGGAGGGAGGGTTAGAGAAACATGAATCTCTGAAAAAACTTCAGCAAGACACAACTACCACTATGCTCAAAACCTCCTCAGATAAGCTGGGGGGGGGGGGATGAACAAGTGCATAATCTTTAGTTCAAAGACAGTAAATCACACTCGGCAGGAAGCTCTGTAACACAGGGAAAATCCTAATCAGTGCATCCCAATCTCCTTTCAGCAAAGTTATGTTTGGAAACACCACATTTGGCTCTTGGATCCAACTTTGCAACTAGGTTGCATTAGGATTCCATAATGAACGCCATTTGGCATTGAGAAAGGTAAGAAAAATGGGGGGGGGGGTCCTTCTGTTGTCCTTACCCTTTCCCTCTCCCATGGAGGATGGAAAAAGAAGTGAAAACATACATACTACATGGCAAAGAAAAAGATGTCATTTTTCCACACAGGCTGTGAGGCATTCTCTTTACCCTTCTCCCAACACAGATACACATCAAAATAAACTAGTAAGAATTATCCTCAAAAAGGATTATCAGCACTGGAATAACTGGAACAAACCTAACCACGTCTACTCAGAAATCAGCCTTACTAAATTAAATGGAACTTACTCCTAAGTAAGTAGGTTTAGAACTGCAGGCTGTTACTACTTCTACACAAATCTTGGTATCCAGAAAAAGGATGGTTTTTAAAGCTTGCATACTTTCCATACTTTCCTTAAAAATTAAGGTTCTACACTCTAGTAGTATTTTGGCTCCTTCATCCATGTTTAATTCCTGCTACAGGCACAGAAGCGGAGCCAAATTATAAAACTGTTAACCTGACCCTTAACTGTTCCTCCAACAAAAATAGCATTACTATTTGCGTAGGAGTCACAGCTCATCCCCATCCTGAGCTCTTTCTCTTTACTTTTCAGGGATTGCCTCCTTTCTTACATGCCATCCTCTCTTTCTTAAAACCCTATTGAGAGTGTGTGCAATTCAATAACAAGACCCACTGACTTCTGCAATAATAATAACAATTTATTATTTGTACCCTGCCCATCCGGCTGGGTTTCCCCAGCCACTCTGGGCGGCTTCCAACAGAGATTAAAATACTGGTATATTAAAATATCACACATTAAAAACTTCCCTAAACAGGGCTGCCTTCAGATGTTTTCTGAATGTCAGGTAGTTGTTTATCTCTTTAACATCTGATGGGAGGGCATTCCACAGGGTAGACGCCACTACTGAGAAGGCCCTCTGCCTGGTTCCCTGTAGCTTTGCTTCTTGCAGTGAGGGAACCGCCAGAAGGCCCTCGGCACTGGACCTCAGTGTCCGGGCAGAACGATGGGGGAGGAGACGCTCCTTCAGGTATACTGGGAATTGCTTATTCCCAAGTACAAACATATATGACTTCACCTTAATACCACCCCTAAGTATGTGATGCCATGGATGGGGGACCTGTGGCCCTCCAACTGTTGCCAGACTACAACTCCCATCAGCCCCAACCAGCATGGCCAATGATCAAGGACTGTGGAAGGTGTAGGCCTGCACCACCTGGAGCACCACACTTCCCATTCCCCAATGCATTGTGGAGTTCAGCGAGACTTACTTCCCAGAAAGCACACACAAGACTCCAGCCTGACTCTAATTCTTCATAGGGACCCTATAATCCTCATTCTTGCAGGAGGTTAGAAAAACACACCTCTCCACCTGCGTTCCCTCACAAATTCATGACTTGAATACTGTACAGTACGTTGCACTCCCTCCTCGGCAAGCATGCACCAAACTACAGTGCTGACACCCCCAGTTTACAGAACTTGTTCCTGCATGATGCGGTGACACAGGCTCTGGCTTAAATGGCTTTTAAAAAAAAAAAAAAGCAAATGCATTAAATCTCACTATACCAGAGCCCTGTGTGCAAAGGCAGCCTAACCCAGTTACTGGGGGTGGAATCACAGAGTTGGAAGGCACCCTAAGGGCCATCTAATCCAACCCCCTGCAACACAATAATCTTTTTGCCCAACATGGGCCTGGAGATTAAGACTATGATTCTAAATCTGTGGATATTTTATTCCTCCTTTGTACATTTAAAAGAAAGAAAAGATTAATCCCCTCCCCTGAATATTTATTGTACAACATGGATGCAGGGGTTCTTGTCGCTGGGGGACAGTTCCAAGTGAAATTATTGCCTCAGAAATATTAAACCCCTATGCAATATAAGCATTTCTATACAGGACGAGCCCAGTTCCCAAGGGAAACAATTGCCACGGAAATATTAAACCCCCTATGCAATGTAAAGCATTTCTACACAGGAGGGGCCCAGTTTTCCAAAGGAAACTATTGCCACAGAAACGTTAAACCCTATGCAATATTAAAAGTATCTCTGTGCAGGGCGAGCGCAGCCCCAGCAGAACTTTCTGTGCATGCTGGAAACGAAGCTTGGGAAGGTAGACGGGTGCAGTGGGCAGGGGAGCTTCTTCATGCGGGATCAACCAAACCCTATAGAACCAACATGCTTAAGCATCATGGGGCAGCTCGTTCCGCCGGCCCGGCAGCTGGAGTCGTCCAGCTTTAAAAGGCTTTTAAAAGGCGCCTCTCCTTCCTCCTCCTCCTCGCGACCCGGGACTCACCCCCAGATGACATAGTTGGTCTTGACGTTCTTGGGCCAGGAGAACTCGCCGAAGATCACCTCGTCCCCCTTCACCACGATCTCCTTCTTCTGCGTGTTATACTGGCGCAGCACGCTCAGGACGTCCGCCATCGCCTCAGCCTCAAAGCTCCCTCAAAAGCCTCGCTCGCTCCCTTCGCCGGCCTCGCGGACCGGGCGCTCGCTCGCTCGGCTCTCCTCAAGTCCGCCGCCGCCCTCCTCCGCCTCACCCGCTCGCTCGCTCGCTCGCTGACAGGAAAACAAACCGAACGAACCACCGAGCGAGCGACTCGCTGACTGACTGGCCCAGCCGCCGCCGCCGCGAGAAAGAGAAGAAGGACCCCACGCTGGCCTGACCTGGCTGGCGCCTGCGCACGCCAAGAGAACGGACGCCTGCCTGGAGCCCCGCCTCCTGCTCCAGCTCCTCCGGCCTAGCGTTCTGAGGCGAGGCCCCGCCCCCCGCTTCCGAACGTGATGGGCAGCGGAGGAAGCCCGTTAGGAGCCCGCGCTGGGAAGGGAAGGGTGGAGAACCATAAAAAAACCCAAGACACATACATACATAGACACAGACCACCACCACCACCAAGCAGGCACTCAGGTAGCCAGCCTCAAGCAGTGAGGGTCCTCGAGGGAGGAGCGGGGCCGAAAGAGGACGGAGCCAAGGGGCGGGGCCTGAGCAGGACCCGCCCTCTCCTCCCTCTTCTGCTGTTGCTGCTGCTGCTCCCTATGGCTTTGAAGGCGCTGCCCAGGCTGAGTCTGCTAAGGAGCTGGCGAAGGTCAGTGCTGGGGGGGTGCGGGGGGGGGTCGCGCTGTCCGCATTACAAGGGTTTTCTTCCCTAGCAGACGCTTTGCAGTGTTTTCCCCAAGCAGGGTTGCCTTGATCATGCAAGATTTCTTATTTCAATGTAAAATGCCCTTGATCATACAAAAGCGCCCCTTATTTCGATGTAAAATGCCATTGGTCATACAAGATCATCCCTTATTTCAATGTAAAATGCCATTGATCATACAAGATTGCCCATTATTCCATTGTAAAATGCAACTGGTCATACAAGATTGCCCCTTATTTCAGTGTAAAATGCCATGTCCTGCAATGATTCAGTTTGCCCTGCATTTCCCCTTTTTGCATGCTGCTGCTGCTGCTGCTTTCTCTCTGCTCCCAACCTCTTGTCGCCTCCCTTCCCTTTTTTTCTCCACATGCTCCTTCCCTTGGTAACTGGACAGCAGTTGGTACAGTATTCCTGCATGGTCCTGACAACACCAAGCTCATAGGTTCAATCCCCACATGGGGACAGGTGCATATTCCTGAATCTGTAAACAGACCCCTGTGTTGCAATATAGACAAGCTGAACAAAATAACACAACAGGATGGCCAATAACAATGGCACTAAACACTATTTATAGGCTAATACAAATAATCCCTGAATTTTTTAATTTTATTGATATTGATGCTGCATTTTATGTTGCATTCTATGCTGTTTTATGCTGTTTTTAAGTCACATTTTAATCAATGTTTTGTATTTGCTGTTAGCCACCCTGAGCCCGGTTTTTAAACCGGGAAGGGTGGGGTATAAATAAAATATTTATTATTATTATTATTATTATTATTATTATTATTATTATTATTATATAAACACATATTACAAATCTTTAGTAGTCTTTCCTCACAAGGGAAAGAACCCATAAATTCTATGGAAAGAGGTTGCACAAAATATTGCACCTGGCATGCATGAAAACCGCCTGCCTGTATAAGAACTTGCATAAATGTAGTAAATAACATGCACACTATAATCTATAACAGTTTGCATGTTATTTACAGAAAGGACATTATGAAGCATCAAAACATGTGAAGCAATTATACTGTACTAGTTGTATGGCAGGTTTGTAAACAGGTTATTGCCTAGATGCCTGTAGCAAACAAGAGCTACCTCCAGGTGACCAGACCAGGATGCTTTTGCAAATTGGCAAAGTTGGGTGTTCTCTCTCTCTCTATTCCTGTGAGTTTATCTGTATGCTACAAATGCAGGTAATGTTTGTTGACAAGGGTTTTTCCTGGCTACTCTCTGCTGGCAGAAAAGCTCTTTAACACCATCCGCACCTCCTCAGAGTCAGGAGCGCTCATTAGGTAGTAATCTTATAATGATAATAATTTATCTTATTCACTTATACAATATTATATGTTCTCATCTCAATGTGACATATTTCCGAGTAGAGACGTACAGGCTATTTTTATTCAAAATTTTATAGACCACTTCAAAAATAATCTCAGATCTAGGTACAAAAAATAATAATAATACCATATACATATAATAATAATAAGATAGATCTCAGTAAACAGTTCAGTTCTGTAGATTGTGCTGCTGAAGTCTTGTTGTTGTTGTTGTTGTTGTTTAGTCGTTTAGTCGTGTCCGACTCTTCGTGACTCCATGGACCACAGCACGCCAGGCACTCCTTAATGACCTGCAAAATGTTAAAACACTGTTGCCAACTCCCTTTCTTGTTTCATTTTGCTTAGATGTTATTTGCTCTGTAAACCTTGACTAAGCTCTGCAAAATAACATTTTTGGCTCCATTTATGGTTTTATTTCAGAATGGGGAACAGTACATCTGCTACCACAGACTCTAACACTGCTGCTGCTAACCAGATAGAGGTGAGTAGAAATGGCTTTTACCTTAAACCTACTCAGCTGCCAGTATTTTGTATGAAATTTATTCATTTATACCCTTGCCCATTAACCAAAAAAGCTCCTGGAGTGTCTTAGAGAAATTAGTATTAAACCCTCAGGTTCACAAAACACATGAGGAAGTAGAGAAAATACTTTTAAATTATTGTTTATAATTTTTCAGTTTTTAAATGACACATTATTATGATTTGTTGAATTTATTTCCTGCCCTTCCTTTTCGGTAGAAAACACATACCCAATCAGAAATATAAACATAGGCAATAATGAAACATGTTTTTAATTGTTGTTTGGATTAGAGAAAATTCATGAAAATTATTAATACTGTAGATAGCACCTTTCACATGGCACATATTCAAACTCAAGAGAAGATGTCCACTTGGTGGAACTGTGGAGCCATAAAGACTTATTGGCACTTTATGCCCTTTTTTCCAGACTTCCTGGACTGTTGTTATGGTTGAAATCAGCACCACTGTTAAAAATACCGGTAGTCCAAACAGATTGGGCTTGGGTGCCTTCTTTCTGTATTTAAAGGCAATAACTCTCCAGTTAAATAAAAACCACTTGTTTTATCTTATGGTGGCAGCCCTCCTCCTATAGCCCAAGGTGGAAAGCGTTTCCACCCCCATTGTTCTGCCCGGACACTGAGGTCCAGTACGAGGGCCTTCTGGCGGTTCCCTCATTGCGAGAAGCCAAGTTGCAGGGAACCAGGCAGAGGGCCTTCTCGGTAGTGGCGCCCGCCCTGTGGAATGCCCTGCCATCAGATGTCAAAAAGAAAAACAACTACCAGATTTTTAGAAGACATCTGAAGGCAGCCCTGTTTAGGGAGGCTTTTGATATTTAATCATTTTATTTTTCTGTTGGAAGCCGCCCAGAGTGGCTGGGGAAACCCAGCCAGATGGGTGGGGTATAAATAATAAATTATTATTATTATTATTATTATTGATTTGATATTTGGCTCAAAAAAGGCTGTACGTATTGTAATCATGGAAAAACTCACTCATCATTCTGAGTGCTGTGCGGAACTGTGGAGCCTGAGGATTATGTGTGTATGATGACGTATCTTAGTAACTACCCATCTGAATATAGTCCATGTAGAGTATGAATTCATTTGGAATGTAACTAGTCCTTTTCCAATTCGTTTTCCCCATTTATGTCTTCTTCTGCTTGCCTGCATTCCCCCCTTATTCTTTCCCTTACAATTAGATGTCAATGCTCATTTATTGGTTCTTCTATAAACCTATTCTGTAAATATACTCAGTATTGTAAAAAGGTATTTGTTATTTTTCTTTTGCATATTTAGCACACCCATGAAGTGCATGTTTGTTTTGTCTTTTAGTTTCTTTTTTCTCTTCCTACTTAAAGATTTTTTTAAAGTACTCAGATTATATTCAAGCTCATTCTGTGAAGAATGTTGGCAAAAGCATGTCTTACTTGATGCAAACTGCGAGATGTTTAAGATGACAAATGTGAACCTGAGGCTTTATTTTTGCAGTTTAAAGAGGTAATTCCCTTTTAGATTATAGTGAAATATTTTGATTATTTTTTGAGGGCCGAGGCTTGAGCAGACTCTGCCTCCCCCAGTCTTTTTAGGGAATTCTGGGATGGGGAAATCTAAATGTAAGAACCTTGATATTGTTAAAAACTTAGTTTTGGCTCTAGTAGCCAATAAAACCACTTAAAAGCTTACATTACGTATAGAAAGTGCTCACGCAAGCTTTCCTTAAAACACTTAGCAAACTATCTCAGACAACTGTGTAGTGATCTTCTCGAAAACCACCTGCTCCTATTGCAACATGGCAAAGAAGCTGTTTGAAGATATGGATGTGAACTACACAGCCATTGAATTGGACATGTACGAAAACGGAAGCCAGTTTCAAGATATTCTTCATCAAATGACTGGCGGCAGGACAGTGAGTATTTTCCAAGTTTGGTCACCTTATAGCAGAAACTTCGGGGGGGGGGGATTCTCTCTCCAACCCCCGCCCCCAGTAGATGCATTTCTTCCTACAGCAAATAATTGACCTGTGGAACTTGCAGCCACAAGATGTGGTGATGGGATGACATAGACCCCTCTCTCTGTGAATTCACCAGTGGCCACCAATCATGACGACATGTGCCTATGAGCCTCTGAATAAAAGTTACAGGAGACCAGTTACAACCCTAACAATAGGAGTGGGAGCTATTGTTTTGTGCCCTGTTGCAGCCTTCCTGGATGTTACATCATTAAGATAATTCATATCCATCAGTTGTGGCTACTTGTTCTTTTTTGTTTTGTTTTGTTTGATTTCATGGTAAAACTTTCAGAACATAGAATTTAGACAATTTAGCATGACCGCCTGTCTGCAGAACATATTGAAGAGTTGGGCATTGCTTGCCCAACTAGCAGTGCCATTTCTACATGCCATTTGTCCAACTCCATAGCTATTTCTGCTACAGCTCAGAAATACTATACCACAGGCATCATCTACCGGTGGATCACTGGACATCTATGGTAGATCTCTGGCTTCCTCCCCCCCCCCCCCAAAGAAACTGAACAACTGTGGGACCCCTAAAAAAAAAGCTCAACATTTTACCTCCTCCCTGAAAAAGCTCAACAACTTTGACCTGAACCCCCAAAAGGGGGATAGATCACTGCCAGTTTTTAACTCTGTGAGTAGATCGCAGTCTCTTGGGAGTTGCCAACCCCTGCTATACCGGGACGTAAGTGGTAACATTATAGAATATATAGCATGTACATTTTAAGCTTATATCCAAGAACTAAGATTCATTTGTTAATTTTTATACTCAACAGGTTCCAAGAATATTTATCAATGGAACATTTGTCGGAGGTGCTACAGACACACAGAGACTTCATCGGGAAGGCAAACTTCTCCCATTAGTTCACCAGTGTCTCTTGCGAAGCGGGCGAAACTCAGAACAGCCATGTAGCCTTCCTTGATTCTGAAACAGTTGTGTTCCTGAAGTTTATTGGACTGTGTATACTTAGTTATGAATTCTTACACCCCAGTACTCTGGTTTCAGTACTATTTATGTGCTCAACATATGTATGGAAGGTTTTCAATTTATCATGATCCAGTTCATCCTAAATTCACAATGCACTCTTGCACATTCTCAATACAAAATAAGCTCTGTTGAAAGAGTAAAAATGCATAGAAGTGCACTGCTTGTTTTCAATTTAACCACAAATTCTATTTAAATACTTAAATTTCATTTCGGTCCAACCCAATGCAAATAAATAGCTAACTACACAGTCCTAACCACATCTATGCAGAAGTAAACCCTATTGAATTCATTGGGGTTTGCTCCCAGGTCACAGTATTATTGCAGCTTAAATTGAGGTCTGATGCAGTTGAAATAATAATAAAAATAAAAATGTCCAGTAGCACCTTAGAGACCAACTAAGTTTGTTCTGGGTATAAGCTTTCGTGTGCATGCACCCCAAACCTTATACAGTGGTACCTCGACTTACGAACAACTCGACAACCGAATTTTTCGACTTACGAATGGGGGTAATGGCCGCACGCTTATGAATGTCTTGACATCCGGAAAAAACCGCGACGGTTTTAGATGGGGATTTTTCGACTTACGAATTTTTAGATAGGGTTGCTTCGACTTGCGAATTTTTCCGTTTTAAATGCATTCCTATGGGAAATCATGTTTCCAATGGCGTTTTTCGACTTACAAACTTTTCGACTTATGAAGGTGCCTTCGAAACGGATTAAATTCGTAAGTCGAGACACCACTGTACACAGAACAAACTTAGTTGGTCCCTAAGGTGCTACTGGACAGTATTGTTATTATTATTACGAGCTTAAATTAAGTTGCACTTGGGCATCATTGAAATTAATGTGGAAAGTTAATAATGACTTAGTTTCCCCTGAAGTATGGTAACTAACTTCAACTTCATCTAGAATCAATTCAAGATTCAGCTAGTATATTCTGTAGCAAAGAATCCCTACATGTGTCAAATGTAGAGAGAGCAGTGTTTGGTGACAAAACACTAAGCGAATGCTTGCAGATTCTGTGGCTGTATTTAGCTGTTGGAACTGTGGGATGGAAAGCCTGCTGCCTTGGCCCCAGCCGGAGCGTGTCCCATCTCAGCTTTGCCGCTGCGGAGATCCATCAGTCGTCATCCTCCAATGTGCATCTGCGATTCATGCAGTTGTGCGCGAACACACATTACTCAGCAGTGTAAACACACAACAGGGCTGGCTCGATGGGTGGATACTAGGCTATGTTTATTGAACATAAATCAGGACAAAGAAAAACATGGCTTCTCTCTTTGTCGTTCTTCTTGGATAGAGAGAAAACAAAGTGGATGTTCCGCTCATGGGATTCCAGCAATCTGTGCTGGAATGTAAACAGACATGTGACATGTAACAATCTCGCATATCTGCAGCAAGGGTGGAATGGAATTCCCAACATTAGCTACCTTGTAGTACACTAGGTTTACCCTAGCATCGATGTCTCCTTTATTCAAATTAGAGCTGCAGCTCTGGCCTCTTAGACAAAAGCTGCAGTTGGAATTAAATGCAGCAGTCCCCACCCTCCACCCTTTCCATTGAGATTGAGATTATACTACAAGAAATGCATGTTGCGTGCATTAATTTTGCTGGCAGTTGGAACACTGCCAAAGACAAATAAAACACCTCCGATCTATGTGAAAAGTGTGTGCGTGTGTATGCGAGCTTCCAAACAGGGTTGATGCTGTTAGCTTGTTTCAAAAACCAAAGATGAATCGCAAGGTATACGCATAATGCTGAGCTGTGGTTAATGGAAACCAGAAGCAAGCATTTTGAACTCCTTGTTGTGACCATGCCCAAGGGGGTGGGAGGAGTGTACAAGCAAAGAGTCTAGCTGGCACTCTTCCTTCCCGGCATCATTGCCAGACCTTGAGAAAGCAATGGCAGAGGATTAGCTTGTCACAGTTCGAATCAAGCAGGTGGAGAGGCGAGAGGAGGAAAGATATTAAAGAAGTGCGGTATTGCTATCTGAAGTGACAGGCGAGAAGTTTTCCCTGTTGCTGAATAACTGAGCGAAGTAAGATTCTTCAGCATTTGCCATTAAGTGTGTGCAATTATTTAATGTACCTTTCTCATTCTTGCTTGCCCAAAACTATAGCTAGTTTTAATTATTACAGTGGTACCTTGGTTCTCAAACACCGAAAACCCTGAAGTGTTCCAGTTTTTGAATGTTTTTCGGAAGCCGAATGTCCGATGCAGCTGTCGGCGATAGTTTCCAGGGCACCTGCGCCAATTAGAAGCTGCGCCTTGGTTTTTGAACGTTTTGGAAGTCACACGGACTTCCGGAATGGATTAAGTTTGGCGCTTTTCTTTTTGCTATTTATTTTGTGTTTTTGTTTTCGAGGCTTTTTCGGTCAATTTCTTTTTGCGACTGTGAAACCCAGTTCAGCTACCAATTGATTGATTGCGTGACTGTGGAAATGGATAAAAGCCCCCCATCCAAACAATGACCAATCATCATCATAAGAAAAAATAATGTTATTTTTTTATCATCTACAATACTGTCTTTTTTATAGTACAGTACATTGATTATTGCTTTCATTGTATGGATCAATGGTCTCGTTAAGATAGTAAAATTCGTATTTAATGGCTGTTTTTAAAAGTCTGGAACGCATTAATCTGTTCTGAATTACTTTCTATGGGAAAGCGTGCCTTGGTTTTGGAATGCTTTGGTTTTGGAACGGACTTCCAGAACGGATTAAGTTGGAGCACCAAGGTACCACTGTATCGCTATCCCGCTTTTCAAACAAATACTGTTAACTAAAAGACCTTACCCTCCGTACTTTCACATGCTTGTGCCAGAATGTGCCATGCTTTGACAGGACAGAACAGAACAGCCAACCTCTTTACAAGGTACAGTTGTGGAACAAGAAGCACTACACTTCAATGTGGAAACCCAGAATTACAGAACACACTGCTTTTATCTCTCTGCTTCCAATGAATATGGGAAACTCACATTCGCTGGAGTAGCTCAGGGAGCAGCAAAAATAGTTTGAAGTGTGGATTTCAATTCAATGAACTGTGAGACTACTAACATGGTTTGTGCCCAAAGTACGTGGTTTCTAATTTGTGATTGATGAAGCTACAAAAACACACAAAGGAAATCCATTGTCTGTGAATACCTTTATTATGACCAAGAAAAAAATGTCACAAAATAGTTATCGAGCTAGTGTGACGTGTGAGGAGTGGATCATTATAGCCTATTATGGATTCATGTGCAATGAAGGACATATTAGAAATATTTTAAATTGAAATGGCTAGCCGGTGAACTTTTAGTCCCTACAACACTTTTTAAGGGAAAGAGACAATAAAAGGAGTACACTACTAATGCCTTCTCAAAGTTCAGTGAGTCTTACTACCATGTAAGTGAGTACAGGAAGGTAGCCTTAAAGTGCTAGAGCAGAGATGCTGAATATTGTTCGACTCCCAGCAGTACTAGGAAGCACAGCCAATGGTCTGGGATAGTGAGAGTTGTAAAAAAGCATCCAAAGGGACGCAAGTTCGCCATACTGCTCTAAAAAGTGGATGTTACAATTCATAATCTTCATGCTAGTGCATTTGTCCCTGTTCAAACCAATTTTATCTCCACACACACACACTGTCCTCATACTTGCTTATTTTTCTCCTGCACAAAAGTGACGCAACAACTACATGCATTTGGCTGAAATGGTTGGCCTTCCTATGGCATCGTCATGATAACCACGGGAAAACCAGAGCCAATTCCTTCCATTCATTTCTGCATCAGAAAGCCATCACACCGCCTAGAGCCCCCTTAATGGTAAAGCCAACCTTGAAACATATTTTCTCCATCTGAAATGTGAAGTCGGTGATCTTACAAGATACCACAGCTCTGGAACTGTCTTTCTCCTAAACAACTGTGTCAGTACAGAGCGGAGGGGGGCAGGCATGGTCAAGAAAGCTTACAGGAAGGATACCGGTAAGTGCATTGTAAGAATTCGTAAGGAAACATATAATGGTTGTGAGAACCACCAGAAGCTTAAAAGCCAAGGACAAAGAAGAGGAGGAGGAGGAGGAGTTTGGATTTGATATCCTGCTTTATCACTACCCTAAGGAGTCTCAAAGCAGCTAACAATCTCCTTTCCCTTCCTCCCCCACCACAAATACTCTGTGGCTGAGAGACTTCAGAGAAGTGTGATTTGCCCAAGGTCACCCAGCCATACCCGCCAAGTCCTGGACTGCAGAATCCAGGACCGGCAGCCGTGCAATAGCAGAAGTTGCGTAGACGCATCTATGGGCACCAAAAATGGCCGCCGCCGACACCGGAAGTGCGTAGACGCAACTTCTGGTGTCGCTCTGCCCATCTATGGGCACCAAAAATGGCCACCACCGACATCGGAAAAATGGCCGCCGGCAGGAGAATATAAGGGAGGAAAATGGGAGACGAAGAGATATGGGGGACCGCCGGGAAACGATATGAAAAAACGGGGGTTTCCTGGGGAAAATGGGGTACTTGGCAGCTATGCACCCAGCAGGTGCATGTGGAGGAGCAGGGAAGCGAATCCGGTTCACCAGATTAACCAGATTACGAGTCCACCACTCTTAATCACTACACCACACTGGCTCTCACCACAAAGGCAAACTTACATCAGAGGCCTGGAAACAAAGGGTCACATCTACAGTGGTACCTCGGGTTAAGAACTTAATTCGTTCTGGAGGTCCCTTCTTAACCTGAAACTGTTCTTAACCTAAGGTACCACTTTAGCTAATGGGTCCTCCCACTGCTGCCACGCCGCCACTGCACGATTTCTGTTCTCATCCTGAAGCAAAGTTCTTAACCCGAGGTACTATTTCTGTGTTAGCGGAGTCTGTAACCTGAAGTGTCTGTAACCTAAGGTACCACTGTAATGAAGCCCACCCACCTGGGCAATAAAAATTCTCCCCTCCTCCAAGTCTGCCCTGGAATATTCCCCCAACCTGCAGGAACAGACTTTGAGGGTACATGGGAGGCTGAAAGGGGGTGGCAGGAAGAAGGGAGAAGCTCCATTGCATGAGTGATTGCCCATTTGTGGTACGCTGGACTTCACCCAGAGGCAGAATGTAGGGATGCAGAGGCAAGCAGCATTCAGTACCTGCCCAACATCTGTTCCAGCTGATCTTTATGGCCTCACTTTCCATACACATGCCTACCATTTAGTAAGCCTTATGTTAGTGATTGTGAAGTCATTTAAGAGAATGATATGCATAGAATTTATTTTGTACTTGTCGTGTTCTACAAATCATAATGTAGATTAGGAACATTTCATTTGCAGCGTCAAAAACCGTTCATGTAATTATTTAAGGATTAGGGTTATGAGTAAGATCAAAAACCACATTCTCTGGCAATGTTCACCTTTCTTATTAAGAAGGTGATCATGTCACTGTTAAAGATGCACTATTTGATTATTATTATTATTTTTAAAAAAGATATTAAGGCTGATTTTCCAGCATGTTTTAAAGTAGAAGTCAGATATCAACACAAACCTCTTAAGGCCTTTGTGTTATACTCAAATTATTTCATGAAGCTGTGGCAGCTGTTTTCATTTTATATTTAAATCTTCGAGATTTTGATTTTGACTTTACACATCCCAGATCCTCTATTCAAAACAGCCTTCTCCTTAAGCTGTAGTGACAGGTAGTGATTATGGTATCAGGGCTTCATTACCCACATTCACAAGTAATGTATTTTGCTCCAATAGAAGGCAATTTTTAATTCTAAAAAACTGAGCAGCAAATTCAGTCAAAATACAAGCAAACAACAAAATGTATAAACTTCAATTGCAAAAGTTTAAATGGATAAATTTTGTAATTCATAGGCAGTGTTTCTTCTTGTTTTGAATGACATAGTGCACCTTTAACATATATAAAGCAAAAATCACAACATAGAGACCTGAATAACAGCATTTATCCTGCCATTGCAAGAGTTAAAAGTTTTGCTAAGTTCTTTATGACCCTGTTAAGTAATATTTATCTACCAATTAGACAAACAAACACATTTCACACTAAACATACCATTAAAAAACATTTTGCACAGATGCTGGTAAATATCTCTATCTCAACATTTCTTAAAGAACTGAAACGGAACCCTCAAGTGAAAACTGATCTTCCCGCAATAATAAAATAAATTAATCTGGTCTATGGATTACCAATTTGTAATAAACAGCTTTTTGTATATAGGGTTTTCCCACAGTACAATACAGTTCCATCAAACAAATGCAAAAACATGCAAAATGCTGGTATGTCTAGGTTGCCTTTATAATGCTACATTAACATGTAAAATGAATTATTTCTAAGACATTTACACTTTTTATCCTTTTACCACAAAAAACCTATTCCCACCCACCTCATTTCCTATTTTAATGCTAGCCTGTTCAATTTTACACTCTCAGATCTCAGGGTGGTGCGACTTAAGGCAGAACTCAATTATTTAGGGGGAAAACTGCGCACCTACAGATTCAAATGAGTGCCCATTTCATATGATACATGTCTTAAGGCATTCTAAACAATAACACCACTGTTTACCCAATTAAGGCTCTTTTTCATTCTGTAGAAAAAGCTAACACCAAAGCCCTATTTACCAAAGCATCCTATGTTAACCTTATTTAGATCTAAAAAACTAAGCAGTGCTGCAGTTGTAGCGATAAAGTTAACTTTGTTGTACAATTACACATACAAATTGGTAACCTTTTAATCCAAAGCACACAATGCAAATAAAGTGGTTGCATTTGCTTACAGAGGGACCTGTATTGCTCCAAATATGTAAGTGTAGCTTTAACAAACTATTAGTCTGAGAACAGCTGCTCAAATTAGAATGTGAATACAAGGTCGTGTTCTCTCCAAGGTGATCAACATGCACTTCAGACTATATGGGGACTCAGATGGTTGAAAGCTCCTTCATGAAAAATATTTTCTTCTCACAGAAACCCAGATGTTACTAGCGCTGTGTTCTAGCTTAGCCAGAATGCAGGTATGCAGTGTGAGCAAGGTCTTAAAGGGGCTGCTTGTTACCTATTGTGCTCATAGTTAAGCTTATACTGTGCCACACTAAAGTGTACTCATCTCGTGTTTTTCCTATACTCCAAATTCAGGGTATATGAAAAGAAAAGAAAAAACAGTAGAGCCACATGCATATACAGTACTGTACATTCAAACTTCCACAATAGTCATTAACTTCTCAATCACTTTGTGAGTCCAAGAACACATTTCTAATACCACAAAAATTAATTCTGGCCATGCCCATGTTTGTCTGATTTTAGGGCATTTTAACTGTAAAGCACTTTTTTTGCTTCTCCGCAAGGAAACTGGTGGCAATGGAAGCATTTCCACATGTTTGTTTCACTTTAGGGCATTTTTAATTGAGCTTGGTGGTGAGCATTAATTTGAGTATATACTTTGTAAAGCACAATGTTTTTTCTCCTCTGCAAGGAAACCAGCAGCAACTGAAGCATTTCCTTCAAGCGAATGGGTCCTGCTGTACGATTTAACTCAGCCATAGAATTATTGCTTTTGCTCAGATTCTAGAAACAGAACTTTGGAAATACCAGAAGAACAAAGCATAATAATTGTGTATTTTTTTTAAGAACTTTGTTGTACTCTACAAGTACCATGATTATTCAACCTGTGTCTCACAGCTTTCTGCCTAACTGGGCCCTCAAATTCTCAAACTTCTTACTAATCTTCTCTAGAGAAACAAACTCAACTGGAGTCCTTTTGTGCCATTCAAATACATGCAATCCCACTCCAGTATGAGGCTATGGCAATAAGAGATCACTGGACCATAGGCCTAAGCAGCTGCAATACTTTCTGTTGCCCTAGCTATGGCTAAAAACTTGGGAGCCAGTTATTTGGTTGCTCACTGCCACCCACCCACCCAGCTTGAATTTCCCAGAAAAGCTTCAACCCAATTGAGGGGTATGTTGGCACAGATGTTAATCATGGTTATAACCAGAATGAAAAGTCAGAAGATGATTAAAAAATCCCAATGAAGGGTGAATTGTAGTTAGCATTAACCAGTGTAGATGTAGCTATTTTGTTGAGGCTCAACTCAAATTTAAGGCCCTCTCGCTTAACCAGTTTAAAGAATTTGTTGTGTTTGCATCAGCCTATAGGCTCCGTCTACTACTCGACAGAAAAGAACACATTTACAAAAGTGTAAAGAAATAACAAATATATATATATATATCATTAAAAAAAGAACAAAGGTCAGACTAGCAGCACAAATCATACCTGGAACAGACAAACCTCAGAAAAGAAAGTGGCCAAAAGGAGAAAGGGGAATTAAGATGACCTCTATAACAACTACTGAAAGGGGAAAGATACCTGATTAGAGCACTATTCATTCAGCCCTTCCCATGTACTTCTGTACATCAAGTAATGAGAAAAATGAATGGTGGCTAAACAGCAGCTGGGTTGTGAAAGTTAGCACAGTAGCATTTCTGTAGTGAGAGATGTGGCAGCATTAAAATTCTATTTATACACCAAAGGAAAATATATTCAGAATTAGTGTATGTAAAAACAATAATGTCATGGTGTATTCCATGGACCATCAACGATTTACGACTCGTGAGCCAGAAGATGTGACACACACCAGGTATTTCATGTACTCTTCTGTGAGCTCAGGAATATTCTGCACATGTAACAGGGAATTCTCATAAGCACATGGACTCCACAGAAACACACACAAGGCACCAGTGCCTGCCTGGCCTTGGATTACACTCATAGTCTAGCTTTATGAACTGTCTACTTATCAGCATTAATCAGCTCATACTTTACAACAGCTTGCATCCACATTTCCATGTAACAAGGTTTTCCTGCCCTTTTTCTTCCCACCTGTACCATATGCCACATTTTCCTGAGGTTTCAAATTGCCATGAGAAGCGTTCATTCGGGGAGGGGGCACAGCAGTAGAAAAGATGAGCGGGGGGGGAGGGGGATTGTACCCTCCTATGTAACATGCAGGTTTGAAATAGCATACAGAAACAGAAAGAACAATTTCAGTTACATTTTAATTTGTGTTCCCAAAATCTCATAAAGTGCTAATTGCATCCCTTTTCAAAGAGATCAATTTTTTTTCTCATCTCTGCATGTTCATCAGTCCTGCTAAAGTCTTCATTTTTCTATCTGATTATTAATTTAGACCGTTTTTGTAATTATGCATCTTACCATTTGAAGAAAGACATGCACTTCAAGGAATCAACACTTTCCAGGAAATACAGCTTCCTTCTCAATACTTCTTTTAGCATTAGGGCCTTAATTTTTTATTCTTCCACCCCCAAGTACCCATGTATGCTATTCCTAAAATCATTGCTCAGTTTTGTACTTCTGCATCCTCTTTTCTAGAGACTCCACAAGTAGCAGCTCCACAGTGACATTTATAGAACTTTCCCAGAGTTAATAACTTAGTTCCATTATAATGAGCATATGAAAAAGTTTTAACTCAGAATTAACTGTTTGTTTACCCAAATGCTAACCATTATTATTATTATTATTATTTGCAGAAGCATTAATTCAATTTCTTCAAGCACTCAATCGCTCATAGCTGCTTAGCAACCTGTCCTATATCAGCACTCTACGCTACCTACCTAGTAACCAACTGAAGTCTGGCCTTTTCTGCCCTCGTGAACCTATTGTATTATGTACCACTGAGATCTGTATAATTTGTTTGTAATACAGGGATGCCCAGAATAGAGGACACAACAGAGATAAATAGCACATAGAAGAATGATTAAGAGCCTTTAACCATCTTGGATGCAGGACCAATTATGACACCTCACCTTCTACTCTGATTTGCTGCTCCCTTCCTTCCTTCCTCTTTACCTGCTACACTCACAACTGCTTCTGCAACAAAGGCAGAAAAAGGCAGGACTGAACTTCATAGCATATTGACATCAAAATCAGAATAGCTAGCCATATCCCTGAGAAACATTTGTATACTGTAGACAAACGTCTGCAAAACGGGGTTTAACTCCTACATTTTTTCATAAAATATTGGCACAAAGGCCATGAATTGATCTAAAAGGCTCACTGATATTGTTTGGGGCAGGCATGGCCCAACTTGGCCCTCCAGATGTTTTGGGACTACAACTCCCATCATACCTAGCTAACAGGACCAGTGGTTAGTGATGATGGGAACTCTAGTCCCAAAACATCTGGAGGGCCAAGTTTGGCCATGCCTGGAAAGGCAATTCAGATCATTTGTTTGAACAATTGAATTCTGAATGCCATCTGGCAGGCAGGTCACAAATGACATCTGGCTTTTTCCATGCTTTTTACATTCCTAGAGTGTGTCAAACACTGAGCATTTTTCAATGATGTGTATAACACGAGTTAACTGTACTTAATTTTGAAAGTGTAAGAATATGGTACAGTTACGGCTATTCCTTTTAGTTTTCAATGAATTAAATTTGTGCTAAAGCCACACAAAGTCACATCAGCTTCTTTCTACTTGGAACAATTAGCTTACAGTACTCTGACTTGCCTAATGTTTACACCAAACTTTTACCAATGCTGTACAAAGCATACTTTATGTTAGTAACATTGTATGTGTAGCAACTACTTTCACACTTCCTATTCTATCATTTACCATTTCCTGTGCTTTTGATATTCTCATACCTAGGGAGAGGGCAGTAGTTCTGTTCATTTGGTCAGTAATTATCAATAGTATTTGCTGATCAATCATGCATCTAATCTATGTAGGGCATCTCTCTACGGGAAGAGGCATAATACTCATAACAGAATGTTGTTGTTTTTTAACAAGAAGGAAATAATGCCTGCTATGTACACCAGAGCTAATTTTAAAACAAATATCACCCAAGATATTAGAAAAGCAGCACAGTGTTGTGGTAACATTTTTAGACACTTGCCTCCTTTAATTAAAAAAAAAAATCAGACAAGAGATTGCAGCCACAAGTACTTCATATGGCAATATTTTAAATATAGCTGCTTCTGTGGAGGGCAGAGAAGTAACTATGCATCTCGGCAATTACAGAAACAATCTCCTTCTAAAGAACTGTACCAAATTATTAATTATCTTGAATATATTAATCTTGGACTTTTCTAAGACAATGCCTGGCACTTCCAGTTGAAGTACTTACTATTATTGAAAATGTGTTACTCAATTGATATTTTTGATCAAAAAAAATTTTAATGAATTATTCTACCATTTAGTCAAACTTTGCAGTCCTGTATTAAACATATGCCACTACTTTACATAACTATTAAGTGTCTTAAGATGCACATCCTGAAACAATTGCAAATTGTCATTTCCTGGATTCTTTAGCCATTTTAAGCATTAAAAAGAAAAGAAACAGCATTTGCCAGTAAGATTCTGAAGTTGTGAGAAAATGCAAGCACCTATAGTAGGTACCTTATACAAAATGCAGTGCAAACAATTTTGACTGGATAAGAAGCAGGCAGTTGCTGCATCCCTGCTCATTACAATTTAATCAAATGTTTACTGGGTTGAGGCCCGTACACACTGTGGACTATAAAATGTTTGCAGAATGCACTGTATAATTACTTTGCTATAATTGCACTGGATTTTGACAATAGACTAGTGCTTGCATTGAGAAGTGTTTTCAAAAGAACACTTGAAAGAAATTTATCAACCTATGACTAAAACATCAGAAAGGAAGGGTGTGGTTGGTGTTTTTTTTTTGTATTATATGGCATACTTCAGGACTCCAATATACATGCATAAGTATCAATTTTGCTCTACCAGTTGCACTGATTAACACCAGTGGCCTGTAAAGAAGAACTCAATATACTGAAACTTTCTGCAGAAGCTGGCGGAAGGAAATGGGTTTTGAACCAAGTGAACAAGGCATAAAGAAGGGCCGTTTGTTACCTATAATGCTCATAGATAAGGTAATGTTAGTATTATATACCAATACATTCAGCTCTGGAAAAGACCAAAAAAATCCATTATAATTTAATTAAAACTCCCCCATTCAGTTTAAAATATATGTAGCTTTTGTACCCCTATCACAGTTGTGTGGTCTAGTGCATTCCATAAGTATTTCCCTATTGTACACAACAGAGCTGAAAACTACAAGGTTGGTCCATGGGCTTTGCCTGCACTAATAGTATACCACAAATCACTGTTGACTAGAATTTAGTTTCCCACTGGCATCAACTGCACTCAAGATACCTGAAACCTGTACAGGTTCAGTGCTGTCACACTTAAAAGACTGTTTCAGGGCATATTCCCTACACCATTTACTAGCATGAAATTACTTGTCACAATTTTTATCTTTGCCAACAATCCTCTCTACTTCTTTGTCCCTGTGCTTCAAATGGTGAGGTCTGTAATTTCATTTGCCTTTGAATAAAATGTGCAAAAAGACAAACTTCCTTGGTGATCCTTCTTCATATCAGCAAACGTATAAAATTTAAAATTCATGAATTAGTGTGATGAGAATGCATGACTACGAAATCGTGCAATTCTTGCAAGACTTGTTTTGAAACAAGGAATGATGAAGGAGGAGGCTGAAGACCAAACACCACCCACATATCCCTTGGGACAATCCAGTTGTCCAAAAAAATATCGCAATACTTGTAGATACAGAATCCCCTACAAATAAAAAGGAGCACTGAAAGCAAGTTGCCAAAAGTAAGTGTGATGTACACAATGTGAACCGACACACATTAATAAAAGTGAGTTAACCTGTAGTGCAGACTTGCCCTCACTTTTCCTTTTCAATACAATGAGTAACAGCTACTCAAGCAAACAGTTATTAACCCAACACAATGTAAAATGTTAAAATCACTTCCCATCTTGGAAGTAACAGAATAAAATTATTCTCAGAAAATAATGTATAAATTGATGAAATACCTTGCTATTGGTAAGCTATTAATAAAATTAAACACATATGATGTTCCATAGGTATTTCTATAAGGCTTTCCACTGCTATTTTAAAACTATATGCAACAGACGTAAACAATCTCCCCAGAAAGTGGATTCTGCCTCTACTTGTCTGTACATCCCCTTTTAAAAAGTTCAACTTTCCAATTGACGCATCAAACTCAGTCATAAGTTAGTACAGTCAGTCAATCCGACTGGTAAGTCCCAGGTCAAAGTCTTCAGCAAGTAACAGATTCAGTAAAGCAGGTGCTCACAGATTTAAATCAAATCCAAAGTGAAGTTTCGAATGACATCTGGTGCTCCTGTGTCAAAGCCATGTATGTCCAGCATGCCTCTGTCATCTGGGTCTGCAATGGTAAAGCTGTTGGATGTCAATCCACAAACTATCAGCTTGGATGGGATACCCATTCTCTAAAGGAAGAAGAAAAAGATACACATTTTTTCCAGTGTGCAGCTGCACAACCAAATATGAACTGTTTACAAAAGTAAAGTCTTGCCCCGCCTCTTTGCTTCTGGAGCATGCAAGACAGTTGACAATTTCCCTGGCTTTCCAATTCCATCTGTTTTCCACTACAATAACATCCCCCGCTGCTGCACATTAGGACAATAGAGAAGTTGTACTGGCTCTCCTACTGCCATTGCCTCTCTGTCCTACCTATGGAAATCATTTTCTTATTGGCCCGGCTTAGCTTCTGGAGAGCTTTTATAGCCACACATACACAAATCTGGTTGACCATGATGCAGACCCACTGAAAAGCCACAAAGTACAGCACCATACACTGATACTGACCAAAGTATTGTGAACTGAGCAAAATGTTTAAAGAAAATGCTTTATTTTTTAGTGCCGCTGTTGTAAACTGGAATATTTTTAACAGTGTGCCAGCCACTAGTATTGTAGTTTCAACTGCCACACATAAAGGATTCTAAAGAGTTTTTATTTCTGCAACATAGCAGTCATCCTTTAAAAGCTGGGAACTATTTAAAAACCAGTTATTTCCTACAGAAAAAACTTCATGGCAAAGTTGTACAAAGGGCATTTTACCTCTCTATACGTCCTCAAGGCTGTGGCAGGATGAGTATCTCCAGCAAATGTCTCATTATCTGTTAACACAATAAAGACATCAACAGCTACGCCTGTCTTCTGAGCCCATAGCATTGGAAGAGAACAATCTGTGGCACCCATTGGAATCTAAGATAAATAAGAAACCATTATTAACAAAATTAATAATATTAACAACAACAACAACAACAACAACAACAACAACAAATTTTATTGATACCCCGCTCTCACCGGCCCAAACCAGGCTGAGAGCAGCAAACATCAAATATATGACACATTACCATAAAATCAAGCAATCAATTAAAATACATCTTAAAATCAACAAGTCAGCAGACGTTTTAGATGAGAACCTTACTTCGGTTCAAAACTCTACTTATCTCTCACACTGATACACTCTGAGAAGCTCTCTGGAAACCCCTGACGACTTCTTATACTCTTCAGCATCCAGCATAAACTTTTTGTTTTTACCCATATAGCTCTCCAAAATCTTGGAGGTTTTGCCCTAGCATCTCTCTGTGCTCTTAATTTCCTTTTACATCCCTGTCCACAACATTTACTCAAACTCTATTGCCAGCGATTGACCCAAAGACTCCTATTCTTACAACAGTGTTAGCCGCATTCTCTTTCTGTCCCTTATCCCTAGAACTCCTATATGTTTCTTCTTTCTCCTTCTACCTTCCAATATCACTTCAAATCTATGCTGAGCCTCAACTGCAACAAACCTTAAATACAGGCAACTGCCCTTGGTCTTCCATCTTAGACTTGTCTCTTCCTTCTCTCCCAGTTACTCCTCTTTTTGAAATTTACGGTGTAAACTCTCAACGCCAGGGATTTGTTTTTCTTCAATTTTGGCATGCAACTATGTAACGTGTCATGTACATATAATGATGTTCAATAGCAAAAAAATGAATTTTAGTTCTATATTTTTGTTGCATCTATTGATGTTTGATACAGGTCTCGATTCCATCTTTTCGAACAAACTAATCACAGATTTTTAGATCTTAAATATACTTACTAGATGGAAAGTCCCATTAAGCACAAGTGGACTTACATCCAAGTCCATATGTATAGGATTATATATAGATTGGGGAACAGTGAAAATTGCATGAAAATGTTATCAAATGTAGCTTCAGTTCAATTTAAAGGTGAAAAAATAATCTGAAAGTGAACAAGATGCTTCAAAATATTATTTATAAAAGATTTTGTTCAAAATGAGGGGGAAAGTTTAGCAGTAGTTCTTTTTTGCAATTCAGAACAATTAGTTGAACTTCCACATATAAAATTAGAGACAAAAATAAAAGCTTTAGATACCTCAGACATCTTACGTAACACTTGAGGTAATGTCATGTCCTCAGTCACCGAGCAAGGGACCATTTCATGGGAAAAGGCAACAATATGAGAATCTTTTTCAGTTCGTGCAACAACCTGGTAAGAGTGTTAAACAAAACAGAAAATTAAGCCATGTTATTTTCATTTTGTGTTCTATGTTCTGAAGGGAGACCTAAGGGTACCACTGTCTGTCTCAGGATTTTCAGTGTCCATTGCTATAGCCACATTTCCCCTTCAGCTTCTCTCCTCTTGTACTTCTCAAACTTATCACTCTCTACCAGATCCCTCCATCCTCTTGTATTTTGTTTGCTGCTCAAGGTGGCTCCTGTGTGCCTTCCTAGAGATGTGAAGGCCTGAGGAGAAAATAGGGGGGAAATCCTGTACTTTCCCCAGGCCTTCACATCTCTATGCATTACTATAAAATGTGCTAATGTGAGACATTTGGGAGTAGAAAGGAGGACATTGCTCCCTCACTGAGTTGTTTGTTTGTTTTCCACAACCACCCCAAATACATGCATAATTATCTGCATTATACTTTTAGATGATAAAAAGTTAGATAGGGGTCATTATGTTTACTTTGCAAGCATGCTTTTCTCTTTTAAAGTAATCCTTTAAAAAAATGAGGAAAGGCTCTCTAAGGCATCACAAGCTACTCTCTTACACTACCCCCCACTTAAGTTTTTACGTGTCTCTTGATTAGTTATGTAGACAGAGTGCATGTCTGGGCACGAAAGACAAGGGAAAGCTACCTCAACGTTCAAATTAGGGTTGAAATAATTTGGTGAACAAACGTAACTTACCATACACATTGTTGCAGCAACTGTACTTGCATTCAGCACACTACCCAAAACTTTTTGGAACATAGAGTCACTGACATCAATTGCAAGCATGAAACGCTTCCCTGTTGGCTCCACTGTCTAAAGAAAGAGTGTGAGAAGTAAATTGGGGGAATGGCTGTTATTATTATGGTTTCATAGCATAAGCATACATTGAGAACAAGTAATATCAGTAAAAGAAATTGCTACCTTGGAAGAAAAAAGAGGGTGATGTCCAAACTATGGTCATCTGCTAATAATAAATATAATAATAATAATAATAATAATAATAATAATAATAATAATAATTTTATTATTTATACCCCAGCCACTCTGGGTAGCTTACAGCATATTTAAAAACAAAGTAAAATATCAAGCATTAAAAACTTCCCAATACAGGGCTGCCTTCAGAGGTCTTCTAAAAGTTGTGTAGTTATTTATCTCCTTGACACCTGAAGGGAGGGTGTTCCACAGGGTGGGTGCCACTACCAAAAAGGCCCTCTGCCTGGTTCCCTGGAACTTCGTTTCTCACAGGAAGGGAACCAGCTTGTGCAAACTGGACACCGTCGTCGTCCCATCCCACCCACCCCCCGTTTCCCCACAGGTCCCCAGATCTGTTTGAGAGACTCTGGAGCAAAAGAAGTCATGTTACAGGCACAACATTGGCTCTTGTCCAGAACTAGACCACACAGTATGAGAAGGATGCACAAGATGTTGTTCTTTATCTCTCTCTGTTCCAAATACAAGGCCTCAGGGAACTCAGTAGTAGGAAGTGGCTGAAGCAGCATAATCTGCAGAATGTGACTTAGCCAGGACAAGAAAGGAGGCAGAGAAGCAAAAGATTTCTGTTTTTCAGAGTCCTTAAGACACTCTGACCATCCTGTCCTTAAACCTTTATTATTAAAATTCAATACTTTCATAAATGAATATTGCTCATCTGGAGGCTTATACTATATGTGTATGTATGGATAGATTCAAAATAAAGGTTAAATCAACATGCCGTTAAAACAGGTGTGGCCCTATGCAGCTACAACTGAAAATTACCTTGAAGGTCTTGTAAAATGAGGCATCAAGTGCTTCCAAAATGTCATTATCAGGTTGCCAGCGAAGTTTCCCCCGATAACCACGTTCTCCTTTGTAGTTTTCTAGTGCAACCAAAACATGGAATGGATGTATTCGAGCCTAGAAAAAGAGGGCTGCATTCTCAAAGACATGTAATTGACAAAACAATATTCTAAATACAAAAAAAGAGTGTTGACCATCCTAGCTTACATTACTTTTTCAGAACTTTTGCATAATCTTCACTTTACACCAAAGGGGGGATTTCAATATGTCCACACAATATACAGTCGTAGCTTGGATTTCAAATGCCTTGGCTCCCTAACAATCAAAACCCAGAAGTGAGTGTTCCAGGTTTCAAATGATTTTTGGAAGTCAAACGTCTGGTGTGGCTTCTGCGACTTTCAATTGGCTACAGGACACTCCTGCAGCCAATCAGAAGCCATGCCTTGGTTTTTGAATGGTTCCAGGAGTCAAACGGACTCCCTGTACACATTTGGTTTGAGAACCAAGATATGACTGTATGTTGAGATATCCAGGTTTTTTATTTGTTTTAGGATTGCAGTTTTTAGCAACTTCTCTCTGATGCCCTTACATCACATCAGATCAAAACTGTGTTGCAACATCAATACCATCTGCCTCCAATTAATGTGTTTCTACTCTTTCCATCATACTTTACTCTAGAACCTACATTGCAGGATTTAACCCTCTTCCCAACTGAGTACTGTAAAAGAAAAGATTTCTTTCCCATTTGAGTAAAAGGTTTCTGTTCTTCCTACATAATGATGGTCCTTTAAAATGGTACTCAGAATGGTGGAGATAGTAATAATGTACTTCATCTTTTTCTGAGAAAATGCTTCCCAACATTTTCCTTGATCAATCAATTTCCTGAACATATGGCAATGTGCAGGAGAAAGACCTCATCCTCATAAGATTCTTGTTTTTATAACCTTATCCACAACAACCACAAATCAATATATTTCAATCAAGATTTGCAATTCTAAAACTCTTACGTGTGAAACTGCTGTTTTTAGTTGCAAGTGTAACTACACCAGGGGTAGGCAACCTAAGGCCCGTGGGCTGGATGCGGCCCAATCGCCTTCTCAATCCGGCCTGTGGAAGGTTTGGGAATCAGCATGTTTTTACGTAAGTAGAATGTGTCCTTCGATTTAAAATGCATCTCTGGGTTATCTGTGGGGCCTGCCTGGTGTTTTTACATGAGTAGAATGTGTCCTTTGATTCAAAATGCATCTCTGGGTTATTTATGAGGCATAGGAATTTGTTCATTCCCCCCCCCCAAAAAAATATAGTCTGGCCCACCACATGGTCTGAGGGACGGTGGACCGGCCCACGGCTGAAAAAAGTTGCTGACCCGAGCTACATCTTCAACACCAATTTCTATTATTGGAATGATCTACTTCAACTGCACAGAGCTGCATTAGCATAATACACACGAGAGTCTCACCTTTTTAAGAAGTTTTTCGTTTGTTAGTCTTTCACAAACTGCTGCTACTTCTGGGCTTCCTGGTTCAAGAACAGAATTTGCTGTCATCTTTCCTAGATTCCTCAACATTGTTGTTAAAAGCATCTCCTGTAACAATGCTTTCCACACCTTGTACAGATTGAGATAGAAAGACCAGGATATGGTGTTTTAAAATGAGGATATATTGCATTTAACCATTTAAGAAACAACAGACAATTATACATCATCACGCTAACTACACAGTTAGTGCACATAACAAATTTAATGCACTCACCTCTTTAGATTTCAAATGATTTGTCAGAAGGTGTTCCCTAACTAAACTATATTCTTCTATCAAATGAATCACTTCCAGTTCATCCTTTGTATGCTTTACCCTCTCCACTGCCTCCAAATATTTTAACAGTTTTTCAGTCTCAGGAGAAAGCTTGCTGTCTTTATATGCTTCTTGGACTTCCTTCCACCCTTTCATTACATACTTAATGACTACGGCAAGGCCTGTTGAAATAGAAAAAAGCTATACTCAGTAACTCTTGCATAGCAGCTTATTAACAGGATGCTTAATAAGAAGTTTCCCCCCAACTGTCAAGTAAGTGACCGGGTTTTTATCTACAGCAAAATATGCAAATGCACATCAGTATAACTACTGTACATTTACATCAAAATATCGAAACTATTATAAGAGATAATTCAGTTTTAATGTAAAAAACCAATAATTTATTCATTTCACTGTGTAGAATGAAATGTAGAATGAAACGGGCCATACATAAGTATAAAGTAAAAAAGTGATTTTTTTTAAGTGAGATTTTTGTCATTCTACTTAACATGGTAGTAACAGACTAAGGACCATTTCTCCCGTTACGGTGAAAGCCATGAGTAAAATCACACGGTTACACTTCTAAGTATCTGCAATGTCTAAATGAGCCTGGGCAACAAAAGCTCCCCAGTTTTATGGAGGCTTCATTCCTCACTCTTTCATTTCCTACACACTCAGACAGCTCTTACTCCAGACAATTATAGCTGTAATGGAAAATTCCCAATTGTGGTTACCTTCATTTGCAGGCTTTAGATGGGATAACCTGAGAAGATCTTTATGACACCAGCCATTTCTTTTCTTATATTTTGTCACTGCTAAAGCAATAGCCATGTCATTCTTCCCATTGTACCACTCCGCAACAGCTTTTCTTAGGGCACGGCCCCAAATGCCACATTTCATGCCCTCCTTCAGATCCTTTTTAAACTGAATGAAAGTGAAGAGATGGGTTGGTGTACGACAAACTTCAGGGACAGCCTTATAAGCTGCTTGTTTTGTTTTTGAATCAGAACACTGTGAACAAACGGCAAGTGCAAACAATGCTGGCTCCTGTTTTGCTGCCCTTCCTTCTTGACTGAATGTCTTTATTTCCTGTACTACGTCACAGCCTCTGCCATCTTCAATAATCCTCAGCAGAGCATCAGCATTTTCAAAGCCCAACTTTTGTTCCTTGATGTAGTAAGTACCTCCCTCAGAACCAAAACACAAGAAACGACGCAGTCGATTCATGTCAGTAACCTGCCACACGTATCCACCTTCAGAATTTGGCAGCTGCTTTTCATTGCAAGGTTGCGTTTGACTTGTTGCTACTTCCATTGCTTCTCAATGTTAGAAGGCTCCTAAAAAAAGAAAAATATGTTTCAAAAATATATATACAGTGGTACCTCTACTTACGAATTTAATGCGTTCCGAACGCACATTCGTAAGTCAAAAAAAATTGTAAGTCGAATCCCATAGGAATGCATTGGGAGAAAAAATGCGTAAGTCGAAGCAACCCTATCTAAAAATTCGTAAGTAGAAAAAACCGCATCCAAGATGGCGGACGGAGCTCCGTTCGTAAGTAGAAACATTCATAAGTAGTTATTCGTAAGTAGAGGTACCACTGTAATTTCTATGGCTTACCTTCTCTTTAGTGAGATCTATTAATCTGCATGGATATAGTTATGCTGCACAAAAAGTACTGTACCGTAATACTGAGATTCTGCTACTGTCCAGAAGTTATATCTAAATGTTACAGCCTCACATTCATTTGTCGACTTACTGTTGCAGCAAGCATACAAGGCTGCTTTATACTGAATCAGACTATTGTGCATCTAACTCAGTACTGTCAGCTTTGACTGGCAAAGGCTCTCCAAAGGTTACAGGCAGAGGCCATACCTAAATTGACCTAGAGACACTAGGGATTGAACCTGAGAGTTCTGTGTGCAAAGCAGATACTATACAACTGAACTGCGGCCCTTTCTCCAAAACCATTCAAATCAAGCATATCGGAGGAGGAATACTTATTTAAGTTAAGGAACAAAGAGTTTATACAATGGAACCTCTACTCACGATCACAATTCGTTCCGGAGGTCTGTCCTTATGGCGAAATGGGTCGCTGGTAGAAGCGCCATTGTGCACAGGCACATTCGGCAGCAGCCCGCTTCTGCGCATGTGCAGATGCTGGCAGTTGCTTCTGCACGTGCGCAAATCGCAGCAAACCCGGGTTTGCCACGGTCGCGACTTGGAACGGGCCCTAAGTAGCGTGGGACGTAAGTAGAGGTTCTACTGTACTATCATAGCAAAAGAAACAAAATGTGCTAGCTGCTTCAGGGGTATACTATGCCCTACCAGAGAGTCACAATATATTTCTAGACAACATATTATTGTTACACATGAGTTTTTTTGCTGCTGTTCTTAATAACGATGAGATTCAAATGATATGATGCAATTATTTGTGCTAGACAAGTTCCAGTTATACAAGCACAGTGATATTACGCAAAATAAAATGTTGGCCATATTTTTGAACAGAAATTGAAATCATTTCACTACACACATTCTAACATAGTTTTGAGCCCCAATCTTGCCTACCAGATGGATAATTTGTCAAGGAAGAAAGGATTCTATCTATTTAAGTACAGAGTACAATAAAAACATTAGCAATCCATCAATCTCAAGTAACAGGCAGATAAAACCACCAGAGCAGGGCAACAAGCCACGATGCAGCAAAATCTACTTGATAAATACATGCTTCAGAATCACTGCTGACTTATTTGAGCTGGAAGGATGTTACACAAATAGGGCAACACTGAAAAGGTCCTCAGAGGAATGAACCTCTTCAACTTTAGAACAACCAAAAGGGTTTATCCTCCATCCCTGATTTTAACACAGACAGGGGCAGGTCTATGTGGGAGGAGCCATTGAATTTGTAGTCTGCACTGTTTACACTACGTACGCGCGTTCAGCTGTCAGCTGTACAAAACACAAGCTTCCAAAACTTCCTGCGAAGTTTAGTATTTTGACCAGGCAACAGCAGATCGACACCTTTTCAGGCTGCTGAGCTTCTGTGCATAAATTCACACACACCTCGCCCAGTGAGGTCCCTTTATTTTATTAAATCTGTATACCGCCCCTTCAAGATCCGAAGATCTCGGAGCTGGTTCACAGCATGAAAATACGAAATAAAACTACAGGCGAAACGAAGTAATAAAAACAATACAAACCCAACAACATGTACGGTGCGGTCCCCTGCTTGTGCGCGCAGTCTTCCACTGAACCAGTGCTAAAGGTACCACCGCAAAGGAGTTTGAAGGCTATTGGGGGGGGTGTATTGGGAGGGATGCAACACCACCGACCTGGGAGAGCAACACAAATCCACGCAAAAACACAACTTCCGCCAGTTCACACTGCCTAGCCAGCCGCTGTCTGTTCGCGGCGCTCGTGTGAGCGTGAGAACGCGCGTGTGGAGTAAGGAAGGGCTGCGAGAGAAGGCTGGGCGCCGCCGCCGCCAGGCCTTCAGGGCGAGCAAAGGCGAGGGGCGGATTCCCTACGCCGACTCGCCTGAGCCGCTGAGGGTGGCGGACAAAGCGGGTCCTCCGGCGTCACGGCCCTTCCCCCCGCCCGAGGAAGAAGCCGTACCTGAGCGGCAATAAGCGGCTCCCTGAACGGCCTTCGACGGGACGCGGGGGTGGGGAGGTCCCGGCGGGCAGCTCGGAGGCTTCTTGTTCTCCGCCTCAGGACCCCGAGTGCCTCCTGACAACTTCCCTCACGAGAGGACCCGGATGCAGCGGCTCTGGGAGGCCATCCCCCAGGACCCGGATGTCGGCGCCCGACCCCGCCTTCCCGGCCGGCGCTTCCTTCACGCCACAAAAACAAAGGCCCGGATGGAAGGAGCAGCAGTAGCAGCAATCCTCTGGCCCACCACCGCCTTCTGTCTCCCTCGGCTCATGATTCTCGCTGAGATCTTAAAAATCTAATAAATTATAAAAGGATAGATTTCCCTCATGTAGGAATGAGAGAGCAGGCGTCGCCCATGTATCCCTTTTCATACGGGAAAATAGCCTACCTACTTTCCAGTGTTGAGCCTCCGCACCTCAGAAGTGAGGCCCGTGTAGACTTAGCGGCGCTTCCTCCTCTTAACTAGGCCCTTTTTAAGTGTGTGGGAAACTTAATAGCCCGCCTGAAGATTCGGAACTACGACTCCCAGCATCCCCTGGCCATTTGGCCTGTTAGCAGGGGCCGATGGGAGTTGTAGGCCTGCAACGGAAAGATGCTCGCAGAGAGAATAGCCGCTTGTTGACGAGGCTCGAGGAAGCATTTTTTTTATCTGTAAGGAATAACTAAATATAGAATCATAATCGAATAATATTGTTTCCACAATGAAAGGTGGTTAGGCAGGGAGATTGGCTGCCTGGCGGAGGGGCACCACCATTCCACGAACTAGCGACAAACGCCTACTGCCCCTTGTTCGGTAAGTGGCAGATTCCTACGCACGCACGCGCAGAGGGACTTCCGGTCGCCGGCCGAATCGATCGCGAAACCCAAATGCATGGACACGGGGCATGGGGAACGATAGAGACGCGAGGCTAGAACGAACGGGTCCCCTTTTTCACGTGACTCTCCCTGCAGCCAAACCTTCGTGAGCGCGTGCGCAGCAGCGGTCTTCTATAATCTCGGTGGTTGGCTTTCCTCCTCAACTCTTTTTTTTAATCCTTCCCCTTTCACCATAGAGACGAAGGAGACACTTGCCTGGGCGACGGACGTCGAAGCGGCTCTGCCGCAGAGGTTGCCGGGAAAGGACCGGCGCGTGCGCTGCTTTGCGGGCGTTCGAGGGCGGCGTGAGGAGAGAGAGAGAGAGAGATAATTTTGTAGTAATAATAATAGTAGGAAAGGGTTGTCGCGTCAGGCGGACGGAGCAAGAGCGAACGGGACTCTCCCGGGGGAGAAGGCAGTTGCGGCCGCTCCAGCGCCATGGCGGGAGGAGGCAGCGCCGGCGAGTGGTGCCTCATGGAGAGCGACCCGGGCGTCTTCACGGAGCTCATCAAGGGCTTCGGTGAGGCTTGGCGGCGGACCACTTCTGGGGGAGGCGGGTGGGCCAGGCGGCGCCTTGCCACCGGGGAGTGGGGGGATAGGATTTTCCCAGCTCCCTGTATTTGTGGGAGGAAATGTAGTCTCTTGTCATGTGCAGAGCGCCTTAGTTGGGAAAGCCAGCTTCCTCTCATTGTGTTTAGGAGTCCTCACTACGGTGCCTCCGAGGCGTGTGCAGAGCGCCTTTCCCATCCGGTGGAAAGCAGGATTTTCGGGCCCCAAAAAAATTCATAGCGGGGGAACTGTGTACATTTCCAAAATATAAGATTAAAAACAAATAAAATAAAACCTACATACAGCAACAGTGTTTTGTGTTGTGTAGGCTCCTATGATGTAAGCCTGCTAGCCTGCTCCCTAAAAACAGCGACTATTTGTTTTTGACAAAGGACAACTGGCCATAGCTTGGGGCCTCATCAAACCTAAATCTGGCCCTGAATGAAGTACAGGAAAGGCTTGCATGCTTTTGCGTTGTCATTCTGCCCAGCTATTTTATAGACTCCTGGAAACGAAGCATCATCTCCTTGTAGCCCCTGCAATGCAGGAATCTCAACCGTAGGAGCCAACTTCTAGGGGCCGAGGTCCCTTCAACCCCCTCCCCTCCTATAAAATATTTGAGGGGTCCAGGCCTCCCCCTTAAAGTTGATGGGCATTGCCATACAAAGGTGTGCATGTGCCGCGTCTTGTGGTCCCTTATGTGTGGTGGGGCATACCTGGGGCTCCCCAGTGTTTTATTCAAGTTGGCACCCCTGATCTTAGTTAAAGCATCCGTGACAGGTGGTCATCCAACCTCTCCTTAAAAACCTCCAATGAAGGAGGGGTCCACAACCTCCCGAGGGCGTCTGTTACTGCCATAAAGTTCACTCTTGTAACTTGAAATCTTTGGTTCAGGTCCTACCCCTCCAGAGCAGGAGAGAACAAGCTCAGTTCCCAAACTAGCATGGCTGGTTGGAAATACTAGCAAAGTCACACCCTGATGTACTTGCACTTGGCCCAATTCATATGTCTATATATATGCTAATGGATGCCTTCTATGGCATTGGACTTGGGCTGAGCCTGGATTCAAGAGCTTGTGTAGAACTGCTTCATACCATTATTCCGGTTTCTGGTTTTGTATGTTGCTCCCTCGGCCAATAATGCGAGATGAGCACGCAACCCCAGAGTCGGTCACGACTGGACCTAATGGTCAGGGGTCCCTTTTTAAGGGCTATTTATTTTATTTGCCGTCAAGCTTTGTGTTTGAAAGAGTTGTAGCCAGCCACTGCCCTGTATGTGTTCCTGTATTTGCAAACTCCTTTTAATTGTGTTGGTGGCTTGTGTGTGTGCATTTAACACAATGTTGACATAAATTGACCCAGTTACGTATTTCTCTGCCCCAAACATGATATTGTGTATTATGTCAGTTGTAGGGCAGGGGAGTATGGCTTGGCCACATGGAGACATTGTGGGCCTAGTTAACCCACAAGCCAGAGATTTCTCACTACTGATCTCAAGTGGGCATTTACAAACATGTTTCATAGAAATGTGTTTGATAGGAGCTGGAGTTGGTTGGTGTCTCCTTACTGAATTTACACTTTGTTGCATCTTTTGCAATTTGATGCGTGAAGTGGTCCTGAATGGACCACTTTAGACAAGTTACTGTCCATCTGTCTAATCTTAATCTGTCTTTATTGTTTACTTTGATTTGAGGCTAAAGAAAGTAGCTACTCGAGACTACCAAATACAGTAATGATAATAAAGTTGCTTTGTTATCATTCTACAGCAGGCATCCCCAAACTTCGGCCCTCCAGATGTTTTGGACTACAATTCCCATCATCCCTGACCACTGGTCCTGTTAGCTAGGGATCATGGGAGCTGTAGGCCAAAACATCTGGAGAGCCGCAGTTTGGGGATGCCTGTTCTATAGTATCTGGTAGATGTAATGTAGCTTGCTATTATTCTTTTTTTGCACTGGGGAAGGTGAGTCATTAAACATGCTGACAAGTACACAAGGTCTTATCTCTTGAGTTCTGCACACATTCATTAAAAATAATTTCTGCTTCAAAGCATTCCTATTGCAGATTGTTCACCTGTGCCAGTTCTTTCATTACACATTTTCTTCCTGAAGCATATATATATTGGAATACCTTTCTAAGCCTAAATTAAACCAGGTTTTAAATTAAATCAGGTTTTTCTTTTTCTTTTTTCTTTAAAGCAAACTTTCTAAGCAGAAATAATTACAATAATTATCTCTGCTACTACAGGTTGCAGAGGCGCGCAAGTAGAGGAAATATGGAGTTTGGAGCCAGAGAACTTTGAGAAATTAAAGTAAGTTTTAACTAGAATATTGTAATACATTTAGGCAATGTGGGCTTGAGTTATCTGCAATGCTCGTCATAAAGTGACAGTCAGGTATAATAGTGCACACTTACAGGGTTGTGTGTTCCATTCATACATTAGAGTGAACAATGTAGGGAGCTGGGAGCAGCATCTTGGAATTTTTTTGGAAAGGCATTCATTTCTTTTCCTGCTGACCCAGGGCAGTTACTGTCCTAAGCTTTTAAGTGTCGGTTGGGTTAAAAGTAATAATTTTCTGTGTTCATATTCAGTACTAAGCCACATCTGGTTTAGCAGATCATACTGCACACAAAGCAGAAACACTTGCTTCTTGCACGCAAGGGAACGACAACAGGGATATGTACGATAGTGGTTGTGTGTTTTTTTTACCCTTGGTTGTTAAACCATCAACCAGTTATGGCTTAAGCCTGAGTTGATATTGTGGCTTGTAACAACAAAACAAACCTCCGCCTCGGGTTCAGACATCATGCTAAGCGATCTCTGTCATGCTTTATTCACATGTTTGTTTGATTGAAGAGAAGAGTTACATGTCAGCACTTGGGCAGCATGCACCAGCACATACCTACCTCAGGCACAGTGGGGCTTACCAAGCTAAATTTAACGCCTTATTGTGCAGGTGTAGCCGTTTAAAAAACTATGTGTATGTTCAGTTAGTTTTATTGAATTTGTTTCCAGGAAGGATGTTTAGTGTGTTAACTTCAGACATGTTGTGATAATGCTTTACTGGGTTTTCTTGCTTGTTTTTTGTGTGTCCCTTTTTATGTAGGCCAGTTCATGGATTAATTTTTCTGTTCAAGTGGCAACCAGGAGAAGAGCCAGCTGGCTCTGTTGTTCAGGACTCCAGATTAGAGACTATATTTTTTGCTAAACAGGTATAGTAAGTTAAAATATTCTCTGTGACACCTCCTAATGCTGCAAGCGAAAATAATACAACTCTGAAACATTGTGACATAGTCTAAAAAGTAAGGCAGTCTGGCAGAACAGGTTGTTCAGTGAATAATAAAAATTATAATGGGCAAAACAACTTTGTTTTATGTGCATTCAAATTTAATATTTCCAAAGATGCGACACTTGCCTTTTACAAGTCAGGTCAGGAATAATTCATGGGCTGCAAATTTTGCAGACTTGCTTAGAAGTGAATCTCATATATCTCTGGCAGTTCTGAGTAAGCATGCAAAGGATTCTGCTGTAAGGGAATCTTAGCAAACATTGGGAAACTTAGTTTCCACTTTGAGGATATTCCTCACAAAGCAGCATTACAGCATTTTAAAATGCAGTTCCACAATCATAAAACATTTAAACAACAATCAACAGCACTGATAGGATCAGCATAAAACAACAGTAGCTCAACAATATTCCAGTTTACTATTAAACTGATTATCCCACATTAAATATGGGGGCTGCCTGATCTCTGTCAGGATTGTGTGTCATAATTTCAGGGCCATTGCAGAGAAGGCTCTAATTTGAGTGTTGACCAGCCTGATTGCCTTTGATGATGGACACTGAAGCAGGCCTTCTACCGTATCTTAAATTGCAGACAGGACAATATCATCATTATAAACATTTGTTACACAAAAGAGCAGTAAACAGACACACACGTATGCATGTATATATGATGAAAGATAAATGAATTCACATTTTTTTTTAAAAAAAACTTTCAACCAAAGTAAATAATGAGCATGGCTTTAGAGCATACCCTACATTCTCAATCCAAAATAAGATATAACTTGCCCATTTTCCAGTAAACTTGTTTTGCTATAAATTTCTTTCTGGTGCTGTGATGAGTTTAGTGAGTTCATACATTGTGGTTAGGTCTCAAATCTTGAAAAACCACTCTGATGGGGAGGGACAATTCTTTCCCCCCAGAAAGTTGAGATTGACCTATTGATGTCTGTTAACATTACAATAGGGTCGTGTTTTGCACAGGGGTTGTATTCTGAGAGTAGCGCATAAAGCCAAAATGGCTTATTGTCAAAACAACCCCCTGGAATCAGTTCCCCGCAGGGAATCTTACCTTCCAGAGCTGGCGTGAGATCTTGTGAAGGCCTCCAGAGCCCACAAAAGGGTTTCAGTAAGCAAGGCAGAGAGCTTAGAAGCTCTTATTATGCAGGGTTCTACTGGCAGCTTTTAAGTTCTCTGCCTTGCTTACTGGGATATTGGACGGCAATGTGAGATCCTTGCCTCCAGAGCCCACACAAGACATTATCAGAGCCCCATAAGCAAGGCGGAGAGCTTAAAAGCCATTTCCATGATGGGAAAATCCAATTTTCCCTTGGGGAAAATATATTTATTTTTAAATTCCAAAGTAAAGTGATGTATAAGGCAGTAGTGTTCTATCTTGGAATATTTTATGGTAGCATGGAATTCTGATAGGTAAAATCATTGGGACCTTCCACCAGCAACCCTATCATCTGTCGTAGAAGAGGGGACCATCTCCCAACCATTCTATTGTTCTTGTCTGCATGTGTATCATACTGCTTCAGGAATGGGGAACCCATAGCCCAGCTCCTTCCTCAACATTAACCAGGCTGCCTGGGACTGATCAGAGTCCAACAACATCTTGGTGAGGTGGGGGGTGGAGTTCACGGGATTTTTACCCTTGTACAAATAGTTGGTGGAATAGCAACTTTCCAGTTGCTCCTTTCCAGTTTAATTGTGTGACTGGTAAAATTACATCATATAAAACTATAACAAGGAATGCCACTTGGCAGTAGAACTTCCTATTCCTTTCCTTTTGCTCTGCAGCCCCTCCTGCAATTCTGCTCCAGTGGTGGGGACCCCTAGAAAATATTTTTTTGGAGAGGGGAGGACTTTCAGAGCCAAGTGGAAGTCCTTGCATGAAGTCAGTTCTATGCAAATGTCTTTTGGGCGGGAAGTGTAAGAAACAAGAATTTTGAAAAGTTCAGTTTCCAAAAACCTGGCATTGTGGTGAGAGTTCATGAAAGAAAATGTGTATTTGATATGTTCTATGGCGCTGTGGTCTAAACCACTGAGCCTAGGGCTTGCCGATCGGAAGGTCGGTGGTTCGAATACCTGCGATGGGGTGAGCTCCCGTTGCTGGGTCCCAGCTTCTGCCAACCTAGCAGTTCGAAAGCATGCCAAAGTGCAAGTAGATAAATATGTACCGTTCTGGCGGGAAGATAAACGGCGTTTCCGTGCGCTGCTCTGGTTTCGCCAGTAGCGGCTTAGTCATGCTGGCCACATGACCCGGAAAAACTGTCTGCGGACAAACGTCAGCTCCCTCGGCCAGTAAAGCGAGATAAGCACCGCAACCCCAGAGTCGTTTGCGACTGGACTTAACTGTCAGGGGTCCTTTAGCTTTACCTTTTTATTTAGTCATACTAAAATAAATCTCAGTTTCTGAGCTTACTTCCTCTTCTGACCACTTGTACTCCAATTCCCCTCCTTTTTTTAATCCTAGTATGTTGAGTATCCCTGCTTTAGAAAATCTCATTACAGAGAGAGAGAGAGAGAGAGAGAGAGAGAGAGAAGCCACTTCATATATTTAATTTAGGAATGAAAAATGCAAGCTCAAAAGTGACTTAGATTAGAGCTAACTTTATTTAGTAGGGATTTTGCATTTGCTGGGTCTTGAAGATAAAATGGTAGGCATTATTCTTGGAAGACAGTGCCTTCCAGTGAACTACTACAGTGGTACCTCTACTTACGAATGACTCGACTTACGAATGTTTCTATCTACGAATGGAGCTCCATCTGCCATCTTGGATGCTGTTTAGATAGGATTTTTTTCTACTTACGAATTTTTAGATAGGGTTGCTTCGACTTACGAATTTTTTCTCCCAATGCATTCCTATGGGATTCGATTTACAATTTTTTTCAACTTACAAATGTGTGTTCGGAACACATTTAATTTGTAAGTAGAGGTACCACTGTATGTCAATTCTTGTACTGTATTTTGAAGGATGTTGTGGGGAAATACTCGTAGGCTAGCAGTTCAGAGAACTGACACTTGATGGCACCAAAATAATGCTGTAAAGGGGATTTCTACAGGAGTAGGTGTCCATGCAATAGGTTTTTGCATTCATACTGCTTGATCTCATCTAAATTTTGAAACCAATCAATCAACCTTTACAGACAAATTTTTGAAAGGTGTTATATAAAAACGAAGTGCTCTCACATTCATAATTTCATAGGTTGAATTCTGTTTCATATTTCTGATGAGAGTGTATTTAAGTTGTTTTAAATACGTTTGGTTTTGGGTTCCCTGGGTTAATCTTGGGGGGGGGGGAGTGTTCTGCTACTAATTTTTTTACTAACATGAATATTTCTAATCTTTTATTGGATATTTCAGCCTGTCATTGGCCCTTAGGGTAGTTCACAATGACATATACATTTATGAAAAGCTTTTTTGTCTCTAAAATTGCATTGACGATTTAGTCTGAATACCTGACTGTTTCAGATTAGGCACCAGTGATCCTTAGCATTTTAATGCTTTAAATTCAACCCTGCTGCAATCTTTCTGGTTCTAACTGCCATTTGCCTTATCTCCTGGAAACAATTGACATGCTATTTGGGCATGCTGTGAACAGTTTAATACTTGGATGTCTTGTTTTATCCACTGCCCCTGTATGAAACACTATTGAGCTGCTGCTGGTCAGTGTAGACAGGTCTGGTAGTATAAGGCAGGTACCAGTGTTTATTGTTCAGCACAAAAGTTGTTAGACCATAGTGCTGTAGCCAATTAAACTTGTGTTCTAACACTGTAGATAAGCTTTTCATCTCCCACTAAACTTCCCTCCATTAAAAAAGTCCATTTGAATTTCATAGAGAATCTTATAAAAAGCAATTTATATAAACGTGCTTTAAAAAAAATGTTTATGTGATAATCAAGTAATTTCTGTAATAACGTCCAGATTGGTGATGAAACAAATGAAATAAAATTGATGGCCTGTTAATAGAGATTGCAGCTCTTGAGCCTTTCTTGGATAATCTCACGATAAAGTTAGTCTGCATGTTTGTCAATGTGGCCAGCTTCATATGCACACTTGTAAAATTTGGCCTCCTTGTTATGCCTAGATATGATACGGTCCTATATTTTGGGGCCTGAGAACTCTGGATCACCCTATATGAGCTAGGATACCTAGGCACAATAAGGTGAGGTAAGGGTGCAATTTCTGCCTTAACTCTAAATTCCTAGCTTTGCTATTGTGTCAGAGAAGATTAGTACTGTAGTGTTTTTTCAGTGTACTGTTAATCATAAAACGACAGTACAATGGGTTGGGAGGGTCTAATCAGATTAATCAAAATAGCTTTTTTTAACTTTGCTATTTTTAACTTCGTTTGAATAGCTTCTTATTTTAATTTACTAGTGTACATGAGAAAGCTTTTTTAAACAGAAAAACTCAGGTGTTCTAAGTGTGACAGATATCTGATCAGAAAGATACTTTATGGCAGTGTTTCCCAACCAGTGTGCCTCCAGATGTTTTGGGACTACAACTCCCATCATTCCTGACCACTGGTCTTGCTAGCTAGGGATGATGGGAGTTGTAGTCCCAAAACATCTGGAGGCACACTGGTTGGGAAACACTGCTTTATGGAAAGCCAACCTCTTAGTGTGCATCAGCTTCTCAACTATAAACCTTCTCAGATCTGACTTGCTGTCATTCAGCTTGTCCGCCTTCTTTCGTAATTAAGAGTATATCAGTCTCACCTCTGTATGTTGAAAATGTTCATATCATTTAGGCATCAGCATCTTAAGTTCTTTATTTTTCTTGGTAGTATTTTTTTTAAAAGGACTACAGATATTTTCTCATGGTTGTTCCATTGATGACCATTCAGATGCTACCTTGGTTACTTTGTCCATTTAAAACTTCACTTCTGCTTCTTGTGATTATACTACTTTCTCCTTACGGCTTCAATCATTGACCCATTTGCCTGGGAGTAAAGTCCAAGTTAACTCAGTAATGCTTATTTCTGAGTTGACATACACATGATTCTGCTATAAGTTACCTTTTTGTGTAAAAAGTGGGAAAGACCTCCTTTATTCCCTTGCTGCTGTTAATCTCCAAAAAGCATTAATCATTATTAAACAAAATGTAAGAGGAAAATTCAAGCTAGGAATGCCTATCTAGATGCTCACAAGTTATTAGTTTCTTTCATTTATAAAAATGGGGTACCTCGTCTAAAAAAACCCCACCCAATTTAACTAACTCCTACTGTCCTTGAGCCTGTAACTCACATATTTCAGTGTCAGGGCAATAAAAAAGGTTTAATTTGTTTCTGTAAACAAAGCTGCAAAATAAGTCATTGGGTGTCAAAGGCATTCACCTTCCTGCAGTGGAAATGGGGTTGGGAGCATACCGATGTAGAAGATGGGGCTCTTACTTTAAAGTTAAAACATAGTCCAGTCTTTGCCCACCTTCCAGGGAGTTCACTGCCAGAGAAACGTTTTGGAAACTGCAGGAGGAATTGATGAAAATCACTTCCCACTCTTCCTCCAACAGATTGTTCCATAAGCTGAGTTTCACCCCAGGTAGCCTGGATCAAACCCAATGGCCATAGTGGGTAAACTTGAGGCTATTATAACTCATTTTATAATTTGTCTTGTATTCAATTATTTCTGAATTTTCACTTTGTTTCTTTTTTAACAGGTAATAAATAACGCCTGTGCAACTCAGGCTATAGTAAGTGTGCTATTAAACTGCACCCATCAAGATGTCCATTTAGGAGAAACGCTGTCGGAATTTAAAGAATTTTCACAAAGCTTTGATGCAGCAGTACGTCCAATTATTCTATTCTCTATTTTTTTTAAAGCATCTTAATCCTGAGTCGTTAGTTGAACGAATGTCTCATTTTAATTTTAGATGAAGGGCCTGGCATTAAGTAACTCTGAAGTGATTCGACAAGTCCACAACAGTTTTGCCAGGTAACAAGAAATCTGAAGCCTTTCGGATACAGTTTCCAGAGATGCTTTTGATTTAACATCCACGTTTGTCTCTTAATTTAACCTTTAGACAACAAATGTTTGAGTTTGATGCAAAGTCGACGGCAAAAGAAGAAGATGCTTTTCACTTTGTCAGCTATGTTCCTGTACATGGAAGATTATATGAACTGGATGGTCTAAGAGAAGGCCCAATAGATTTAGGTAACACTCTCATTTCACCTGTATAATTTCCTGCCTGAATGTCAATGTATACCAGGTGTATACCAGGTGTATACAAAATACATATGGTAGCAAGGGTAGAAGACAGGACCAGCTGGTGGACTTGAGCCTGAACTACCTGTCAAATTGGGTGTTGGGAAAAACGCTAAGATAGCTAAGTAGACTCCTATTATGCCATTCACACTGTACATGAGGTGGGGTGGTATCCTGTAAAACCTTTTGTTACAGAGTCTTCCTTTCCATAAAGACATCCCTACCAAATTCACAATATCAAACCAATGTATTTCCAATGTTAGAACCACATTGCTGATCTCAGTAGTATTTATAATTTAAATGCAGTTATCTTACTCTATTAATTCCTTAATTCAGGTAAGCTAAAAGTGTGATTTTATTGTTTAAGAAATGATATACGTGATTATACAGCATCCCTGGAATCTAAATATTAGTTTAAAATCAGTATACTTCCCCTCAGATTTATAGGAGCTGCCTACGATCAAGAAATGTGTTCTCCTCAATGAACCAAAACAACCTCAGCAGACATTTTATTTATTTGTTATTATTATTTATTTATTTATTGAATTTATATACCACCCTATACACAGGGGTCTCGGGGCGGTTCACAGAATAAAATCAAAATATAAAACCACAAAATACATAATCAAAATAAAAACAACCCAATAGTCAACTCTTGATCTGCATCAAGTCTGGCTACACTCTTTGTAACAAATGTATCTTGGCTAGCCAGTGTGGTGTAGTCGTGGTTAAGAGCGGTAGACTCGTAATATGTGGGACCGGGTTCGAGTCTCTGCTCCTCCACATGCAGCTGCTGGGTGACCTTGGGCTAGTTACCCTTCTCTGAAGTCTCTCAGCCCCACTCACCTCACATAGTGTTTGTTGTGGGGCAGAACATTAGCCGCTTTGAGGCTCCTTTGGGTAGTGATAAAGCGGGATATCAAATCCAAACTCTTCTTCTTCTTGGCTAGATAGTAAAAAAAAAAGTTTGACTTCGTCAGCAGGTATTGTGTATCTGAAGCTTACAGTTCTACAAACTCGTAACTTGCAGGAAAATTAACTTGTACTTCTTGTGTATTTCCCATTTAGGAGTATGCAATCAAGATGACTGGATCAGTGCTGTAAGGCCCGTCATAGAAAAACGAATACAAAAGTAAACATATAATTAACTGTTTTCATGGTGAAACTGGAATTAACTGTTTTTAGACTTGAACTTTTAGATTGCTGGCTGGAGCAATTCCAGCTTGGCCTTTCCCCCCCCCTACCCATTTGTCAGCCTCCAAAAGATCGGGATTTTTTTTGGGGGGGGGAATTGTTTCCTCTTCATGGTTTTACTGAGAAGGCTCATCTTTTATTTGAGCAGTTATAGCAGTGGCCTTCCAGGACTCATGGGGGTGCCAGAAACAGGGACCAGGACAGCAGCATTAGTAGCATTTCTGAGATTGTCCGCTGCTGACATTCAGCCTAGGAATGACCGTTGATAATTTCTGTGCCCCATACAATACTGTTTTCTCCCCCACTCAGATTAAACTTGATTAGACTGTCCTGTAGAGAAATCAAAATACCTGGCTGTAAATTGGCAAAATTTGCTTACAAATATAGTTAAACTGTGTTCGCAGGGTAACTGGAATCGTCTTGCAATATTCTTAACTTGACACATATGTTAAAATCAGTGCATAATGAGAGAACAGAGTGTTATCACTCTCCACATCTCTTGCTGGTCACTGCATTTGCCATTGTTAATCAGTGGGCAATGTTTAGTTGGCTTTATTCTTAATGCAGAAGTGTCCAAAGGTTATCAATAGCTATGAGACACCTGATGCAGTGGGGGCAGTATGTGACAACTCTGTTTTTATTTTGTAGGTACAGTGAAGGCGAAATAAGGTTTAACTTGATGGCAATTGTATCTGACAGAAAAATGATATATGAACAGAAAATTGCAGAGTTGCAGAGACAACTTGCTGAGGTATTCTGCTAATCAAATAGGTTGTTTCGATAACTTGGTTGCATCGTAAGCCTTAGTTAGTAAATTGCCCTGGGAGCACCTGGTGTTGCAGCATTCCTGAAGCTAAGCAGCTAATAAATCACAACAGGAATCAACTCAGAGTATCATGTAAGAGAGGAATAAAAGTGTGGTTTTTAATTTCAAAAAGAAAAAGTTGGGCAATACCACCTCCTTTTCCTTTCTGAACAACTGTACAGCATCTAGACTTCTGTACATAGCCTGAAAACCCCAGCTCTCTAACTTTTTTTAAGCCAGTATGCATGGGTGTTGTAGAGGTAGGCATGAAAGCAATTGCAGGATATGCAGACACACGGAGGTGGAGGCAACAGAGACGAAGCAAGCTTAAATTATCCCACATTTCTTCCAGCTTTTTATGATTTCTGATCTCTTTTATCAAGGGGCAAGCAAATGGTACTAGCAAATAAAATTACTTTAGCAAACACTTTTAAACAGTGCAAGACAGAATAAAACTTTGCATGCTAATTTGCACTGGAGATACATGCAAATGAGACTAGTGAGGCAAGCTTTGGTTCTTTGTCCGCTGTATGATATTTTATCTCTATGAATCTTGACTGGATGGCATTGTGCTAGAAATACTAGCATGCAAGTTAATAAATTATTTTTCCCAATAGGAAGAGCCCATGGATACAGACCAGAGTAGTAATATACTAAGTTCTATTCAGTCAGAAGTTGCAAAATATCAGCTGTTAATTGATGAAGAAAACCAAAAATTGAAAAGATACAAGGTATGTGTTGTGCATGCTCAGAATGGTTTTTAAAAGGGGGGGGGTGCTAACCATGTGGTTTCTGAGCTGAAAGAAATGGAGAAACATTATACTCCATGGCTGTGTTGGTCCCACAGAATGTGACACAAGCTGGTGAAGAAATGTCAACACACGATGCCTTTTCAAATAATTGGTTCTTCATCTGGTGCTCAGAGCAAAAAACTAATGAGCTTTTGTGTGCAGGGTTGAGGGCTGGCTAGCTGCCTCTGGAAACAGAAGAGTAGAAAACAGCTTATTCTAAATAAATGTGTGTTGCCCCGAGGAGTGGTTTCAGGCTTGCTTCTTCTGGGAATCCCTTTGCACACTGACTTGTCCGTTAAGGAAGCCCTGAGAGTTCCTGAGGTGACAAGAAGCATAATCAGCTTACTTGGGCAGCTGGCCCCAGTCCTGTTAGTTCTCACATATCTAAAAGTATACTGTGGCTGCATTATGGGGGCAGATGGGTAGCGATGGGCATGCTTTCTTTCAGGGATGTTTCCCCATCATTACTTACTTTCACCTTGAGGGGCTCATGGTCAGCTTCTGAGGCTCCCCAGTTTTGAAAATCACTGGATTAAACAGGAAGAGAGGCGGCTTGTGATCTCAGATGTCAAACATTTCAGAAGTAATCAGTAGTTTCTGGTGGCTGCTGGGACTGAGAGGGCAGAAGGCAGGAAGACCAATAGCAGGCGGAACCAGAGTTGATGACAGTCAGAGCCATTGACTAATAGAGCCTATCAAATAACTGGTTAGAAGAAAGCAAGCAGGAAAAGAAGAAAAAACAACAACGCATCTTGGAGAACTAAATTAATAATCCACATTTTGTAAAGGAGAGGCATTTCATTTATGCTTCTTTCACATTGCAAAGCAGTTATGCAATCCTTTTACACAAAGCCCAAGCATTTTTTAAGCAAAGGTTGGATGGTCATCTGTCTGGTTGCTTTAGTTGAGATTCCTGCATTGGACTAAATGATTCTTGAGGGTCCCTTCCAACTCTACAATTCTATGATTCAGTGCAAAATAATAATAATGTGAACTGTAAAGTATGAGCATTCCTTTTGAAAGCAAGAGAGGTTCTGAGGGCCTTGGGATACTGTTCAGTGCCTTAGTGTCTGACCTGAACTGACCCTTTTCAAATTTACCTCCAGTTATTGAATGGCAAGTTTGGTCTGCGTCGCCAGTGTCCTGCCTTCAAAGGGACCCACGGGGTCTGAGGATACTGGAGATGGAAAGAGGACTTTCACTCTTAAGTTCTTTATAATTTCATGGCTGGTTTTTATCCCCGCCACCCCCATGCCTTGTTGAAATTTCTTTTCTACCTTGATTCTAGGGGGCTGTGCAACCTGATCCCTCCAACAAGGTCAGATGGCTTGTAATCCTAATTCTAGTTCCTGTTTAAAACTCCTCCTTTGTTTCAGATCACTTTGTAATTTTTAACATTTGATCTTTCTAATAAAAGACACACCCCACCCCACACCCCGGCAACTTGCTCTGCAGTCTCTGTTCTGTGGCTTGTTACATAAACTGGCACAGACATTTGTGCAGCCGTTTGGCTCCCACAGATAACTGGACACTTTAAGAGGTACTCAAGTTGGAAGATGTGTAGCTCTTGTTCCATTAATAGGAACATAATTTCCCGTTATTTCACGTTCATGGAATGGAAGGGGGAAGCTTCGTAATCCGACATTAACACTGCTCGTGCAGAGGACTGCTTGCAGGAACAATTATTTGCAGGTTAAACTGGTTACTCTGATCTAATTTTTTTTTGTGCTGCTTCCGTTACAGTTTGCTTCTTAGTGTGATTGTAATGTTGCATAGCATAGTATGTGGATTTCTGAGATCAGGGCGGCCCAACTTTTCATACCAAGTGGACCACGGGAGTACTTCAACACGGAACCTGCGAGCCTCACACTCCCTTGGCACGCCGTACAGAGGCCAAAATTTGACACACATAAACACACAGCTCTTGTGCTGCCTTCCCAAACCCTGATAAGCAAGGCAGTGAGCTTTAAGAAGGAGGCAGAAGGCTCTGGCAAGGTCCTAGAGCCCTCAGGCCTCCTTCCCAAAGCCCAGTGCCTCGCTTAGCCAGCTATGGGAAGGCAGCACAAGGGCTGGGGCGGGGAGGTGTCAAATGTTGCTGAGGGCTGCCAGAAAGACCTTGAGGGCCGCATATTTTCTGCTTTGTTCAGATACATTTTTACCATAGTGATGCATCAAAGGCTTACTCGGCACAGACTTCTTTCATTGTCCAAAGCACTACAAGTTGCAGGCTTTTATACAGACTAATGATAATTGACTTAATTTGCCAGCTAGATTACCTTAAGAGCCTTGTTGGAATGATTGAAGTAAATCCCATTATGGTGTTTGAAACATATGTGGCAGAAAACTCCTAATTTACCCTTGGGCTTCTTAGCTTGTTGAATGCAGCACCATCACTCCTTCAAACATACCTGCACAGCCATTTATTATTTAAAAGGACAAAACCGGTGAAGATTCATCGTACAGTGGTACCTCAGGGCAAGAACTTAATTCGTTCTGGAGGTCCATTCTTAACCTGAAACTGTTCTTAACCTGAGGTACCACTTTAGCTAATGGGGCCTCCCGCTGCTGCCGCGCGATTTCTGTTCTCATCCTGAAGCAAAGTTCTTAACCCGAGGTACTATCTCTGGGTTACCGGAGTCTGTAACCTGAAGCACCTGTAACCCCAAGGTACCACTGTAATATTCTTTCACTAATGATATTGTCTATCCCTGGTTCAGATCTGTTCTGACATCAGAAGCTGTGGTTTTCTGCAGGCTAACTAACATCCCACGAGGGCACATCATGCCAGTGTGGCTGTCTATATATAACATCCGAAGCTGCAGTCCTTTACATGGGCATAAGCTCCACTGAACTCAGTAGAACTTCTCAGTAGACATACACAAGATTGCACTAGGGCTTTCTGTTTGGCTGTTCTAAACTTTGGTCTGACATTAGTGGTACATTCCTTTTTATGATAGTTTTCCCTGACCCCCACAGTTTCCTGTCTTTCATCTCTATCCTAGAATATTTACTTGGATATAAGTGTTACTGACTTCTGTGGAACCTGCACCCATGTAAGCATGCATACCGGTAGTAGTTTAACCCGGGATTGTGTTCAGTTAAGTCCTACTTAGAATTTATTGAGCCTAAGTTGGCCATGTTTATTAACGTTGGTGAATCTACTCCAAGTAGGGCTAACATTGAACACACCCACCCACCGATGTTTTGGTTTTTTTTATACTGAGACCATAATCTGAACCTAATACATTTTTTCCCAAATTAGCTGTTGGGTACTTGCAAAAAGGTTGATGCAATTAAAATAATTATAAAAATCTGTAAATCTTCATTTTGTTTGGGTTAAATCTCACGATTTTCATAAACGCAGAGTTTTTAAACGCATGCTTCTTTTCTTCTGTTAGGATAACATTTTAGCAATTGAATTATTCCAATTTTTATTGTGGCTCTCTTGTATTAAGAGAATAATGCTGTGAGTTATGGGCCATAACAGCAAATACTTAATGACTTGGCATGCACATTGAGCTTCCCATTATTATCCATGAAGTTAGACTATCTAAATTTATTTCCTGTCTGCTTTTTGTAGACAACTACCGTAATGACTGCATAATTTCAATAGTGACTTCCTTCTGAAGAAAGGAAAATGACAGAATTTGGAGAACTGGTGAACTATAGAAACCTTTATCTTGCCTCTTGAAACACTTACATTCCAAATCTTGTCCATGCAAGTTTTATTCAGGCTGGAAGCCTCAAAAAGCGTCTACTTTACAGCAACTGGAAATTTTTACTCCTGCACAACCCAGGAGTGGTAGAGAAACTGATTTTGCTTTTAAAACATTTCTAACTTGCTTTTCATCTCAGGTTGAAGTTACATTTAAGAGCACAACAATAATAATTAAGCAGATTTTTTTTAAAAAAAAAAAAGCCATGCAAGTTTTTAAAAACTACAGGTAGGCTGCATAAATCAACCCTCAACTGAAAAATAATAACCCCCCAAATGCTTGAGAAAACAATCGCATTTAAGCTGGCACAGAAAATAAAAAGCAGTCTGCACCAGTTATTCCATAATCAGCACCAGCAGTGCGTTGCATCCCCCAGCCAAAATTTGTCTCTTTTCTCTCTCCCCTCTCCAAAATATAATAAAGGACTTACACAAGGGAGATAGTGATTTTGCTCAAATGCTTATTGACAAAGTTTATTGTATGTATTTGCTAATGTAATGAGGTGGAAACCTTGCTTTGCGGTGTGTGCACATGATGGGATTTACTGCTAATTTCTTTAATGTCTCACCTATGCTTGTAGATTGAAAACATTAGAAGAAAACATAACTACCTGCCATTCATTATGGAATTGTTAAAGACTTTAGCAGAACACCAGCAGCTAATCCCACTTGTAGAAAAGGTAAGTGTTGTACTCTCAGCCTCAAATAACTTATTAGGCAGGTTGTTTGTGTGTATGTGTTGTGCAGCACACACCTGAACATTAGTGGGAAATGTCAAAGTAATCAATAGAAGCAGAATCGTGAAACCTGTAGACTTTTTTGTTTAGAGAAGAGAGTATCTGAAGCACATACACCTAGATAGCACTCTTTCTCACTCTTGTATTTCTCACTAAACCCCTAGCAAACTAAGTTTCAGTTTCTGTAGCATCTATTCTGATTATCTTGACTTCATGGCATTTTGCTATTTCCTCAGTGCTCTGGTTCCAGTTGTAGCATTGATTTGCCAATGTGGCCTAATTCCAAGCACGTTTAATGAATAAAGTAACACACTCAGCCTGTCCCCTGCAGGGCTATTAAACTGTTTGGTGATTCAGCTGACCTGATTTAGATTCTTGTTCTGAAATTGCCTTGCACATGTTCTTCCCATGTGCTCTAGATGTACAATGAGTAGGATTTGCACGCTGATAGATACTGAGTTTTAATCCTATGTACATCTACTTGACAGTAAATGTTATGAGCTCTTCTGGACTGATTAGTGATTATATATCGGTTTCCAAAGTTCTGTTTGTATCAAACTATATCTGTTGAGTTGTAGAATGCAGTTGCTTGTGTATTCAGTGATCGAAGAGATAATGCAGAGTTTTGTGTATTTTGAGTTACAGAAGGAAAAAAAAATACCTGGGCTGTTTTAACACTGCAGAATGCTTTCTCTGTCTGACTTTACCTCCTAGGCAAAAGAAAAACAGAATGCCAAGAAAGTTCAAGAGGCCAAATGAAGACTGGTGTCCTTTTCTTTCTTTTTGTGGGTGGCCAGGGTTTTTGTTTTGTTTTGAGAGGGGAATGTACTTCTGAATTTCTTCATCTTCATGAAAGTAACCCTGCAAGACTTACTGTAAAGTTTAAAATTGTCCGACGCACGTTTACTGATCGTAACAGTTTGTCCTGTCCCATTCGCACGGAGTCTATAAATCTTTCCCCTTTTTCCTTGCATCATGTGCATGTACTGCCGCTCGGTAATGTTTTTAGAGTCTCCGTCAAATTCCAGTATTTAACAGTTATATCTGACTTGATTCTTCATAACTTAATCAGGAAATACTGCTGCAATTTGTACAGACCCAAATTTGTGAAAGTAATGTAGATCTTTTTACCATGATGAATATATTTAAATATCTTGTCTCACAGTGAAGCATTGGATATATAGTTATGTGAAGAAAGCTTGACTTGTTTTTTTTAAAAAAAATAAGTTGGCTTCTCTTTGTTTATCACCACTAACTGTCCTGGTCTCTGAATCTTTCAGTGGCTCTCCCTGTGTTCTTGTTTATATGGAGTTGTGTCTAAATTTTTTACAGAGTTGAAAGTACAGATTGAACGGTAGAATCATTTAAAATGACCAATGGATAAGCTTGAGAGTTTATTGCTTTAGTAGAAAAAATAATAATAAATTCCCATTTTTATTTTGGCACATGTTTGTACCTTGTAGTATTGCTGTTCATGGGTAATACGATTTTTGCAAGGAAAGCAGTCTTGCCTTCTCTTGAGCCATTTATGTGACACCAAAGTTGCAAAAGATATTTGCAGAGATGTTTTCTCATAGGATGAGGTTGTATCTAGTACGATTTCAGGGAGAATTTTTAACTTGCCCTGCACTTGTGTACATCACCACATGTATAGATTTTTTCCTGATATTCCCAATTAAACAAATGCTCTATTTTCATCCTTCAAGATTTTAGAAGAAAAAAAGTACCTTTTTGTTTAGCGGTGTATTTAATGGGTGAAAAATTCATGCTTTGTCATGAGCACACATTGACATTTCAGCTGAATCAACCACTCTGAAAGGCAAAAAAATGAACGATAGGTATCCAAAATATTTCTGTGTTGCCTTTCTGTCTCATAGTTTAGGAAGCTCAATGTAACTGTCACCAACATTTTGGAAACAGTCCTATGGTGTGGCAGGGAGGACAGGCAACAGCAGCAGCTGGTTTCCCATTTTTATCCTGTGTTGTATAAAAAGTGACTTGCAGGACAAATGCCAGTTGAGACAGAGAGACAGAGCACCTTCGTCTGGTGTTAGAACACTACTGGGCAGAAAGGCAGGTGGTGGGGAGGTTCATAAGCTGTGTGATTACACCACAAATACTGTACCATTTGCCCTATTCTTACACACACACACACCAGGCTAAATCCTTGCTAGAGGTGGGATACAGAACATGGTCTCCCTAAAAGACCTGATTTAGCAGGTTTATCTGTGAGGTGATCCTTTTAAGTATCCTGGACATAAGCCATTCAAGCATTAAAGGCGATGATCAGCAGTTTGAACTGCAAATAAAGAGTATGTTGGGGTTTGCATGATAAAAAATAAAAGCACTAGCCATAGCTTTGGCTTCTCTGCTTTGCACCAGCCAAAACCTCTGAACAAGGCAGTCCCACAGAGATCAAGTTACAGCAATCCAGCCTTCATGTATTAATTAATTCTTGTGACCAGAGCTAATCTACCTTTGCCAGGAATGGAGGCAATTGCTGCGCACATCTAAGCTGCATAAAAGCACCTTTGACCACCTCAGCTCTCTGATGTTACTCTTTGAGTACTTCCCCCACTCTTTGAGAGATGCAGCGCCCCACCCCAAATGAGTTGAGCCCCAGTCCTGCTGATTAGCAGTACTTCGCCTGGATTAAGCCTGGATTTTGTTAGCCTGCCTCCACATCCAGCTCAATATTGTCTCTTGTTGACTGACAGCAGTTCTCCTGCATTTCAGATAGGGACTTGAAACTTCTTGCATGCGAAACAGATGCTGGCAACACTCAGCCATGACTCTTCATGATTTATGATGGAAAGAAGAGATAGAGACGCTGTATACAGGCTGGTGATACTGAATCGGAAGTCTCTGGTCCCTGTCCCCTTTGCACCCATTTCATATTGATGATAAAAAAGCATCTATATGCCATTCCTTTGGTGTCAAATAGAAGTCGTCCCCCCCCCGTGCCACATCCGAAGCCTATGCCCCAGCAAGGACTGCAGAACAGTGTGTCTATCCTAGCTGTGTGGTCTAGAAGCATTCAAGAGCAGCTCCAGGTTAGCCCTGCTGAGAGTTGCTGCACCAGCAGAACTAATAGAGGTGCTCTCTCTCTGTCTGGCTTCTGAATAAATAACCCATCAGAGCAACCCATACTCTCCCCGTCCCAAAACAGCTGAAACGGATCTATGTAAATGCTCTCGTTCCTAAGAGTCCAGTTGCTACTTCACACTAAAACTCCTTGCCCAGAAATTAGATGTTTTGAGGCTTGTCTGCCCACTACGCGCCTGTGATTTTGATGTGTGTTAATTCCTTTCCCACATCTTATTTGATGGCCGCTGCATGAGAGGTGCTTCCCAGGGGTTCATTTTTGCAGGTGTGTTTGAATATCATAGCCGTGTGGGCTGTGCCAGAGTGGCTATGGAAAGCTCACGCAAGTGTGCCCAGCTGAATGCTGATCCGGTAGGAAAGACCTGTGCAATTGGCGCTGCCCATGCGGTCGCTATATCCATGCACCCCTCGCATGGATTGACACCACGGAAAAATGGTAGTTGGATTACTGCGTGTGAAGGGGGGCCATTATGCCTTTCTGCACAGCTGTTGCTACAAGTGGTGCAAGTCTGCCTTGTGTAGGGACATGAAGATCAAGTTCTGATAAAAAGGAGAATAAGATACATGATCCAATACTTGTTGCTTGGGAGCATTTAACAAAAGGGTTTGGTTTTTTTTTTAAGTATTCCAAGCGGTTTCATTTTTCATTTTATCTTGTGTAATCTAACTTTTTTTTCTTCATTAGGAATGTTGCTGGCACTTGCTTGTGGTTATTTAAGCTACTTAATAAGTCATTCCCCCTCTCCCTCCCCCCCCCCCGGTAGGTTTAGCTTTTTAATTACATACCAAATACAGTTGTATAAGCCAAATCCTGCAACTTGCGCTATGGGGCATTACTTCAGAAAACAGCTCTGTGTTGCGTGTTAACAACACTGAAGCTGGTGTAAATTTGATCATTTAATATCTGTTCTTCCCTGTGCTGCTTTTTTAAAAAAACAAAAATTGTGAAGTAAAGGCTGCCTGGGAATGTTAGATGGAGGAGCAGAGGCACCCATTTCTCTGCCTCCATGGCAACATTTGGCATAGTGATACTGCATACATTTGATCTGCAACCCATTTCCCTCAGCAGAGGGCAGGGAAGGGCCATGCAAGTTGGGTGTATGCATTGTTAGGGAATTTTACGAGCGGGAAGGTAAACAGCATTTCCATGAGCTCTTGTTTCCGTCACAATGTCCTGTTGCACCAGAAGCGGTTTAGTCATGCTGGACACATTACGCGGAAAGCTGTCTGGATAAACGCCGGCTCCCTCGGCCTGAAAAGTGAAATGAGCGCCGCAACCCCATAGCCGCCTTTGACTGGACTTAACAGTCCAGGGGACCTTTACCTTTTTTACCTTTATCTTGGCTAAAGCATCCATGACAGATGGTCATCCAACCTCTTGCCATCCAACCCTTGTTTGTTATGGTTTAGGTGAAGAAAGAAATTCCAACAGCAGGGACCTCCAGGCTTGAGGAAAGGTTGGGCAAATGTATGTATGCTTTGTGCCTAAGTACTGCTGTCTGTTCCCAGTTTAAAACCACGAGTCCCTAAGGCAATAATAAAACCTCTTGTTACAAATTGATTAGCATCCTCCTGATTAGCATCCAGTCATATTTTGAGAAGGAACAGAAGTTCCACCCACCACAGGGATGCTCCTAAAAATGGCAAATGCCTATGGCAAATAGTCCTCCTCCTACATCATTTTGGTATTTTCTCATGGTGAGTTTCCCTGCACTGGTTAGTAGGGTAACAAAAGTCACAGTGTGATGTAGCAGAGGCACAGAGAGCGTGTTGCAGGGGGTGTGATTTCTGCTGAATTTCCCTTCATGCACCCTGTACTGTAGGTTACTTTGTTCATTCCCAGGTTTGCGGGTATGATAAGAAAACAAGAATTTGCTCTGCGGTAGCAGAAATATTTCTCATTCTTTGGAGGCTGGCCTCTGTACAGTTGTAAAAATAGTTCAAGTTCCTAAGGCACTAGTTTTGCAGCTTTAAGACACCCAACGTGATATTTTGATCCTGAAGTTACAGAAGCCCCTTTATTTTTACCAGGAGAACACAGAAAGCTGCCTTATACTGTTGGTATTCCATCTAGTATTGTCTATACTGACTGGCAGGGGCTCTGCAGGGTTTCAGGCAGGATTTGAACCTGGGCTTTCTGCATTCACAACAGATGCTCTGCCAAAGAGCCACAGCCCTTCCTCATAGAATCTTCCTATGAAATGAGAAGAAAACCGTTTGCATGAGATAACGGTGGCTTTCATGTGGCAGCAGCCTTTTGTTTCTGCACGTATCGCCTCCTGGCCTCATGGGAATCTCATTTTCCATTACTTCATCTCCAAACGCAAGGCCTGAAGACAGGCAGGAGCCTGAGCGTTCCTACAGGGGCTTTTGAGTAAATGCGGAAAGGGAAAAAAATTTTCATTTTCCAACAAGAGAAGGATCAGTGTCATCCAAGGAGACGAAGGGCTCCTAGGCAACGGAGACTGGCAAAAGCGCTCCAGGGCCATTGTTTGAGATGTTTGCAATCTTAGGTTTACAATAGCCCTGCCAGTCTGCAAGAAGAAGCCCTACCACAAAGCAGCTGAACTTGCAGCCTCTTCACTTTTTAAAATCTCTGCACAAATAGCTACAGCTGAGTTCATGTAGTTGCATATCCAAGGAGCATTGCTGAGGGTGTTTTCTTAAGAACTTAAGAAGAGCCTCCTGGATTAGGCCAGTGGTGCATCTTAAGGCCCATTGGAAGCCTATAAGAAGGATCTGAGTGCAATAGCACTCTTCCCTCCAGAGGCTTCTTGCTTTATCCTTGAGCAGGATTTATTCTGTAGTTTCTGAAATCCAGAAGGGTGGTGGGAAAGGCCCTCGAGGGTGATCACAAAGGGCACTACAAATAATAAACAATTTTGTAAAATACAGCTTGCCAAACTTCAAAGCAGCAGTATTTCTATGACACCTTTAAAATGAAGGACCTGAACCCCAAAGGCATTCTTCCCCTTGCCTAAAAGCAAAAACGAAGGCAGAAATGTAAAAAAAAAAAAAAACCACACACCGAAACAAAATGCAAGATGTCAACCCATCATTTCGGCTCCCGAAATCATGATCAAGAGGGGGGGGATCTAACCCTTTCCCTCACACACAAAATTAATTAAAACCCTTCCATCCCAACAATTGCTTACATTTTTTTAGAAGGCTGGAAGCAGAGCTGTTGGCCTGCTTCCAGCTTAAAACAACAGCAGTGATCCAAATTATTTGTGTTGAGAATCGGCCTAGACCCTGGGGGTCATAAAACTGCAACTGATTGGCAGGGAGCCAGAGAGTATTGATTTATGGAACTCACTGCCACAAGATGTGGTGGCAGCCACTTGCTGAGATGGGCTATAAAAGGTTATTTGAGAAGTTATCTGTTTATTGCAATTATTTATTGCATACTATGACTGCCTAGGCCAGTGGTTATCAGAAAAACAGCAGCCATCATGAATATGCAGCGATCACACCTTCAGCCACCACAGTGTTTTGTGGCTGTATGGACAGTCAGAGCTAAAGATCAGGTCCGAAACTGCCTGTCCAGTTTCTTTTCGTGACAGCTTCTCAGCTCTTCCTCTGTCCTTCCCATTTATGCCCACCACAGTCACCTTGGAGAACCCATGGCTTAGGCAGGAGTAAACAGCCACTCTGCCATCTTCTCAACAAGCTGCGAGAAAGAAATGAACTAATACCAAGGGAGAATTGAAGCAATCAAATTCTGAGGTCAAGATCAGCCTGGGACAAATATAACTGTATACAGGTAGTTGATGAAAGCATCCAGAAAATGGCATCCAGAAAATGCAGGGTTTTCCAGCAGCCCTTGCTGATTGCATATCTCTAGAAAGGTCATGTTCAGACCAGAACTGCTTCATAGCATGTGGATTACAAGAAAGACACATAACCAATGCCCCTGTATCACTTGCAAATCAATGTAAGAACTAGCAGGAGTTTTTTCCTGTGTTCTCCTTGACCAGATACAGACTCAGAGTGGTGGTGGTTTTTATTTTACAAATTAATTGTTAGGCCAGGGAATGGTCTGAATGGATAGCTCAGTCAGAAGAGCACGAGACTCTTAATTTCAGGGTTGTGGTTTCGAGAAACACAGCAGCTTTCACAGTGTTCTGGATATACACAAATGCTTCTAGCCTCTAGGTATAGACCAGGCATCCCCAAACTGCGGCCCTCCAGATGTTTTGGCCTACAACTCCCATGATCCCTAGCTAACAGGACCAGTGGTTGGGGAAGATGGGAATTGTAGTCCAAAACATCTGGAGGGCCGAAGTTTGGGGATGCCTGGTATAGACGCAGTTGCAGCAACAGGGGAAACCTCCCCTCTTCCTAAACACGGACTGTAGCCAAGGGTTGTTCTTGGCTACAGCCCACAGTTGGGGAGGAGAAAGTTTAATGGGGACTCCCAGTTTGGATGCCATACTAAGCCAAACTGCACAAGCAGTCCCTTTTGGACCCCACACGGCAGGTTGGTAGCTTCCACACTGGAAGGTACCTTAATAAGTCCCTAGTGAGTCGTCATTCATGGTTGGTGGCCTGCAATGGGCACAATGAGTAACAGGCCTGGATCATAGCTGCCAAGTCTCCTGTTTTTCGCGGGAAACCGCCGTATTTTAAACTGTTTCCCGCTGGCAGCCCAGATTGGAAAAAAATCCCATAAATCTCCTGGATTTCTTACCTGCCAGGGAGGCTCAATTTTGGGTCCTGGCGCCGCCCAATTTTCGGTGCCCAGACATGGGTAGCACAGCACCGGAAGTCGCTTCTACGCATGTCTGAAGTGCCGCATGTCTACGCATGTCTGAAGTGCCGCTCCGCCCATGCCTGGGCACCGAAAATCGGGCAGAGCGGCACCGGAAGTTGCTTCTACGCATGTCCAGACATGCGTAGAAGTGATTTCCGGTGCCACGCCGCTGCTGATCCCGCATTTTTCAGCGGGAGACTTGGCAGCTATGGCCTGGATACAGTACTAAGGAACACAGTACAGTGGTACCTAAGGTTAAGAACTTAATTCGTTCCGGAGGTCCGTTTACTTTTAAAAGACAACTGTTTAGGGAAGTTTTTAATGTTTGATGCTGTATGCTCTGGTTATCTCCTGCTTGGACTACTGCAATGTGCTCTACATGGGGCTACCTTTGAAGGTGACCCGGAAACTACAACTAATCCAGAATGCAGCAGCTAGACTGGTGACTGGGAGCAGCCACCGGGACCACATAACACCGGTCTTGAAAGATCTACGTTGGCTCCCAGTATGTTTCCGAGCACAATTCAAAGTGTGGGTGCTGACCTTTAAAGCCCTAAATGGCCTCGGTCCAGTATACCTGAAGGAATGTCTCCACCCCCATCGTTCTGCCCGGACACTGAGGTCCAGTGCCGAGGGCCTTCTGGCGGTTCCCTCGTTGCGAGAAGCCAACTTGCAGGGAACCAGGCAGAGGACCTTCTCACTAGTGGCGCCCCCCCCCCCTGTGGAACGCCCTCCCATCAGATGTCAAAGAGAAAAACAACTACCAGGTTTTTAGAAGACATTTGAAGGCAGCCCTGTTTAGGGAGGCTTTTAATCTTTAATAAATTATTGTATTTTGTTTTTCTGTTGGAAGCCGCCCAGAGTGGCTGGGGAAACCCAGCCAGATGGGCGGGGTATAAACAATAAATTGTTGTTGTTGTTGTTGTTGTTAGGTTCACAGGAGCTGGGACAGAGCAATGGTAGCTCACCCTGTTGCGTGGATTCGAACTGCTGACCTTTCCATTGGCAAGCCCAAGAGGCTCAGTGGTTTAGACCACAGCACCACCCTTTACCTCACCATCTATCATGCATTGGCCTGAAGACCTTAATGCCATTGCTACCTTTGAATGAACATTCTGTTAAACCTATTTCAGTCTGGGATCCCATTTGGGTAGCATGCATGTGTAAGTTAAGATGGATGTATTGATGAGTGTGAGCCGATGTTTTCATTTTGCTTTGTCCCCTTTTTTGGTGTTTTCGCTTTGTCTCCTTTTTTGGTGTGTCTTTTTCCTTTCTTGAATAAATTTGCAATAAATAATCAATGGCAACCCTCCCACTATGTTGAGCCAGTCAAAATGACAAGCTGTTTTGCTACTCATTTAATAATATCCCTTCCACCACCCAAACCGGGGTGGGGGTGGGGGTGGGGAGGCTGCATGATGCAAACACATGCCGATAATAGCCGTCACGTTAAAAACTCAGTCCAAGAAATCATTTGATGGGGTCTCTCTCACGTTACCACATTAAAAGCAGTCACCAGGCAACTGCCAAATAGATTTTTGGCAGATATTTCTATCACTTCTAAAAGTGGCAACCTCCCTCCCCTTCTCCATATAAAGGCTTTTTAGCTTCATTTGAGGTAGAGGAAACGGTCCCCATTTATGTGTCAACTTTCAGCTCTCAGGCAGTGGAACTGAAAGTATTTATTTCAGTAATCAGTTTCTGATGTGAGCAACATGTTCACAATGGAGAACGCAGTCTGAAGTCTTTACCGTCACACATTAAAGCTTATCTTTGCAGCTAGGAGGACTAGCTACGTAGGTTACCCGAGACAGCTTGCGAGGTGTGGGACTTGTCTATCTGTCACATACCGTCCAACATTTCTCCAATGAAAATAGGGACGTCCTATTCCATAATGATAATTTTATCATTTATACCCCACCCATCTGACTGGGTTGTCCCAGCCTCTCTGGGCGCCTTCCAACATATATAAAAACACAATAAAACAGTAAACGGGGGGAAAAGAAGCTTCCCTATACAGGGGTGCCTTCAGATGTCTTCTAAAGGTTGTATAGTTACTTATCTCCTTGGCTCGTGGGTCGCATAACTCCATTTCCGCCAACATTTCTCCATTGAAAATAGGGGCGTCCTAACGAAAAGCAGGACATTACAGGATCAAGTCAGAAACCAGGACGACGTCTGTAAATCCAGGATTGTCCCTGGAAAAGAGGGACACTTGGAGGGTTTGCTATCAGACTTCAGCATGAAATGTGCTGTGCAGAAGCATGTTCAACGGATCTCATCGCATTCTGTGTGCCAAAGTCCATGGGCTGCTGTTGACAAAACCTTTGAAGGAACTGCAGAACCTCGTTGCAATTGTGACATTTTAATCAAACATGGTTATACGGGGCAACGCTAGGACACTCATACTCTTGCTACAGTCAATCTTTGCATTAGCACAGGGAACTCTGGGACAGACACTGACTTTAGGTGGGGCCTCGCCAAATCAAACAAGTCTCCTGAACTGTATTATTGCCTGGGGGCCCACTGAAATTTGGATCCAGCCTTCAAATGTTATGCATTGCTATGGTCTCCCATAAAAATATAAGAAGAGGCTTGCTGGATCGGTCCAAAGGGCCGTCTAGTCAAAGCCATTTAGCTTTGAATGCATCCAAAAGCTGAACCCTGCTCTCTCCCTTATCTTGAACTGCTGACGTCCCAAATGGGGCCACGGAGAGGCTTGGTTGCTAGCTGACTCCTGAACTCTGCCACTGTGCCCAGAATCTGCAAAACATCAGGGCTGTTCTTGTCTGTGTACAAAGCCACTGACCCAGTTTTCAGAGGGGAAACAGCTCTCTGTAATAAATATGCCCAATTATATCCTGATATTGTGAAAAGCAAAGGCTCTGTTCTCCAGTGGGATGATTTTAAAGCACTTAGCAGCAGGGGTGGGAAACACCAGGCCCTGGGACCAAATGTGGCCCTCCAGGCTTCTTTGTTTGGCCCTCAGGCTCTTCCCAGGCCACACACCCTCTCCACAGGCTACACCCTTCAGTAGCCCTACTTCATATCCTTCTTGGGTGTTTTTCAGTTGCCTGGAATGTCTTCTTCAACTGTGATCATGCTTCTTGCTTGCCTCCATGGCGGTCTCTGTGTGTGTGTGTGTGTGTGCGCGCGCGCGCCCAGTGGCATAGCATGGGGAGCAGGGCCGGATTTAGGTTTGATGCGGCCCTAAGCTACTGAAAGTAATGGGGCCCTTTATATGTCCAGCTGTACTTTGTCAACAACAAATTGTCGCTTTTTGTGTGTGTTGAATATATGTTATATATGCCCATTACTTACATCATAGGAGCCTACACAACACAAAACACTTGCTGTATGTAGGTTTTATTTTGTTTTTTTAGCGTATATTTTTGAAATGCACATCCAGGTTTTTTTCCTTTATTTTTTTTTGGGGGGCCCCCCAAGAGAGTGGGGCCCTAAGCTATAGCTTCTTTAGCTTATACGTAAATCCGGCACTGGTAGGGAGACACAGGGGCAATTGCCTCGGCTGCAAAATTGTTAGGAGGCGCGAAATTTCAACACCTCGTGCCATCGCAATACAGCTGCATGCTTCCGTTGCCGGGCTCCATGGAAAACGGCTTTTCCATGAGATCCAGGAAGTGACCTCTCCAGACAACGGAACGACTCTTCTTTTCTTATCTCTGCAGCTGCATTCTCTTGGGTGCTGTGGATGCTGTTGGGCAGTCGAATGTACACGCATACTTTGTTTTCCTTTCTCCTACCCCCTCCTTGTGGCCCCGGGAGCTGGCAACCCACGCTACGCCACTGTGTGTGTGTAGAGTAGTAGTAGTAGTAGTAGTAGTAGTAATGTATTGCTCCCCGCCCATCTGACTGGGCCTCCCCAGCCTCTCTGGGCGGCTACTTTGCCAAGGTAACATTCACATTCCTTGCTCCACCCATTCTTGCCTCGGGCACCACCCACCGCTGCCACCTCCCCCACCACAGGAAATTATCTAAAAGGGAATGTGGCCCCCTGGGAGAAATAGGTTTCTCATTTCCGCCGCTGGAAGCTCCCAGTGGTTTTTGGTCCCTGGGCTGGTGTAAGAAAGCTACTACCCCCAGCACCCTTAGCAAACTACAATTCCTAGGGATATGTGCTTTAAATGCATGGGAGACATTTTTGCATTATTTTATGCCCCTTTTTGCTAGCTGTGATCCCAAATGCATACAAAGTTTAAAGGGAAGTCTGTGTGGATGCTTGCGTAGGTATGTGAGAACGTGAACCTTATTACAGCAGTGTTTGAACATGAAGGACTTCTAATCAGTTTCCAATCAATATCGCCACAGCTGTTTTATCCGAATGAAAAGTCGGGGTGTGGGAGTCTCCTTGTCAGAAAAAGATTGCCTTCGTCACCATGCTGTCGACATGCAGAGATAGACGACAATCCTGCAGTCAGTGCACATTTAAACAGAGACCGCCGAAAATGGGAAATGCAGCTTATGTCTCCGCTAAGCAGCTGTTCTAAGAGAGTCATTTACTTCTACAGAGCTTTTCTGACCTATCAAGTTTAACTCCTCCTGTTTACTCTTCTGTTGAGCTGTTGTGGGCAATAAACCATATGGCAAGCAGGGAAATATTGAATTAGCTGTTATGAGGCTGGCACGTTTTGAAGCCAGCTAATAACACGAGGCAAATGTGGGGCGGAGGATGGGAACTGCAAATCCGTGTGTATTTCTGGGCACGTGCTCTAACTGTGTGCGACCGAAGAGAGAACAGGAAATTAGTAATAACCCGAAACAGCCTTATGGCTCAATCCAGAAATTGCAGCCGTAGGAAAATTAATTTCATTCGGTCTTGTAGTGTGCACGTGAATGGAAATATGGCCATAAAATTTGGGGATAGCTGAATGAGTTTGAGTCCTGTTACGGTGACAGTTCCCCCCCCTTTGGTTGTTAGGTGCCCAAGTAGATTTCAAGCAATGCTGAGAATGAGTGTCGTGTCTGCTGATAACACGGAGGCATAAATGAAAGCAGTCGGATCAGGCCCAATTGCCTTCTGGATCCGGCCCGCGGACAGTCTGGGAATCCCTCTCACACGGCGGCGGCGGCGCCTCCTCCCTCCCTCCTGACTTCTCCCCGCCCTGCCTAGAGGAGGAAGGGGGCTGGGCTTTGTCGGTGCCAGCAGCAGCAGCGCTCGAGCAGCCGCCATTTTAAGCAGCCCTTTCGCACGCTGCTCATCGTCCCGCCGCTGCCAGCCCCTGCCAGTCGCGAGACACAGGTAAGCAGCCACCGGGACTTGTGGTACTCTTGCATAATCCCCCCCCCTCAAAATATAGTCCAGGCTCCCACAAGGTCTGAGGGCCAGTGGACCAGCCCCCTGCTGAAAAATTTTGCGGACCCCTGTCCTACACAGTCATGTGATTCACTAAGCCAAATGCCCTCCACAAGCAACGTTTTGTGAGACCTGCCAAGGGCACTGCAGTCCCAAAGAGACAGCAAAGAGAGGAGGTTTTTCAAATACTATGCATTGTTGCTTGGGCTGCAATGACTCGCTGGAAAAAGCAAAAAGTAGCAACAAGTTTCTGTGTTTGCAAACAACCTAAACTTGGAGGCCCAATTTCCTGCCTAGTAAATGCTCGGAGATCCCTTCTGCATTTTTACTAAATAATGTTAGCTTCATTCGATTCCACAGCCACCAACATTTACATATCCTCCAACATTTTTCAGATGAAAATAGGGATGCCCTATTCCATAATAATAATGATGATGATTTTATTATTTCTACCCCACCCATCTGACTGGGTTGCCCCAGCCACTCTGAGCAGCTTGCAACAGATATAAAAACATAATACAACTTTAAACTTTTTTTATTTAAAAAAAATCCCTATACAGGGCTGCCTTCAGATGTCTTCTAAAGGTTGTATAGTTACTTATCTCCTTGGCTCAGGGGGTCACATAACTCCATACCCTTCAACATTTCTCCGATTAAAATAGGGATGTCCTAAGGAAGAGTGAGACATTCCAGGATCGAATCAGAACCAAGGATGGCTTCTGTAAATCTGGGACTGTCCCTGGAAAATAGGGACACTGAGGGTCTGCATTTACAGTAAACTCAGCTCTTGACACCCAAATTTTAATTTAGAGGGATACAGCAGGGCAATAGACTGATGCTGAGACACTAGAGTAAGAGGGAGTGCAGTCAGCCAGATTGGGGACTCCCAAAAGGCCTTGAGAAGAAAGTACCCCCCCCCTCAAGCTTTCTATTGGGCAACTCTGGAGTAGATGAATTCATGGTGGATAGGATAGGTAGATAGAAACTTCCATATACAAAAGCAGTACACCTCTGAACTCTATGTGCTTTGATTCAAATCCAATAAGCTATGATGCTTATTGGGTGAGCTAAGCCAGCCATTTTCTTTCAGCCTTATAGAAAACACAGGGTTGTTGTGAAGAGGGGGGGAATGGTGACGGCCACCCACCCACCTACCTCAGTGTACCAATTTTGATTGGCCTTAATTCCCCGCTCCCCACCCAATACTGGAAATTGTCATTTGGTGAGGGTGATGGTAATTCTTCCCATTCCTGCTTCTTTCCCTACCCAGAGAACTACCCTTCCCAGCAGATCTGTTTCTTGGTGGTATAGATGTGCCGATGGAGCCTACCTGGGTGGGAAGCAGTGGCTCAACACAGCGGGGCAAAAGTTTAAGCAGGGGCTCCTCGTTGTGTTGCTCTTGGAAGGAAGTGTGGGTGAATATTTTAGGGCGTGCTATTTAAGCACTCAAATAAACCACGCAGATGCTGAAAAACACAAGTTATTGCAGGAAAACAATCGTCCGATGGCCAACAGCAGGGGCAGAAAATGCCTCTGGTATTACATGTTATTACTGAAAGGGACAGAGATTATCCAGATCAGACAAAAAGGCTCCACAGTCAAATTAAGTTTGGCTAATAACTGAGGGCACTTGACGTAACAGCAGAGTTCCTCAGGGTTTCACAGGCATAGCTGTCAAGTTCTCCCTTCTTTTAAGGGAAATTCCCTTATGCTGAATAGGCTTCCTCACGAGAAAAGGGAAAACTTGACAGCTATGTCATGGGCGACCTGATCCAGCATACAAGCCAAGTCATAGACATGGCTTGGCGTGATTACCTGCCACCAGTCCTGCAAAAGGTGTCACAATTCAGTCCGTCAGACTAGGACCAGGGAGATCCAAGTTCACTGGGTAACTTTGACCTACCTCTCAGGGTTGTTGTGAGGATAAAAACGAGGCAGGAACAATTTATGTTTCCATAGAGGAAAGTTGAGATAGAAACATAACGAATCAATAACTAATGGAGCCTACACTATACACCAGGCATGTCAAACCTGCGGCCCTCCAGATGTTTTGGACTACAATTCCCATCTTCCCCAACCACTGGTCCTGCTAGCTAGGGATCATGGGAGTTGTAGGCCAAAACATCTGGAGGGCCGCAGGTTTGACATGCCTGCTATACACTATAGAATGATGCAGGAATGGGTGGACATGAGTTGTCAATGTAGTCACAATGTATGGTCAGGAAGGAAAACATCTGAGAATGAAACTGACAGGCTGGTATCCATTTCCTGCTATTTCTCCCAGCTGTTGCCTTGGGTTAATGAGGCTCTTTACCCTTTTGTGTGTTGTTTGTGTTGTCTGAAACTTATTACCAATCACTACTCTGAGCATGAAATTTAGAGAATGCTTGGATTTGGCGATTATTGTCCAGAAACAGCTTGCAATCATGTGAAGCAACATGGCATTTTGTAGAAATATGGCCCTTTTGTCGTCTTCTCTCTCCCACGATGAGCTCTTGGGTTGGAACTAATTATGATTATAATTAATTGCTAAGGAGACATGCCCGCTTTGCAATTTCAGCAGGGACTGAACCATTCATAGAAATAACTTTTCTCTCTTTTTCTCACAGACACACACACAACAAACTTATTCTTGCCTCAAGCCCTTTCTTGAGTTAATCACTTCCAGAGGGTCTCCATATTTGTTCAGTAAACATTCTGTTTTCTCGGGGACTTTAACAGCACTTGATTCACACCTTGAGCCAGCAGACTGCAATTGGAGCACCAGGCACCAGGCCTCCTCAGGAGGCAAACTAAAAGTCCCTCCACGCCATATGTGATTTAAAGCACCCTTATACTACTTTAACAGTCATTGGAAAACCATAGGAAGGAAAGCTACCGTAGTTTGTTAAAGGCCCTGGGATTGTAGCTGCCATGAGAGTGATCAAATTGCATGGTGTGGGTGTGATTTAAGAGATTTTGAGGGATTGAGCCCAGCCCGTTCCTCACTATCTAACCCACAAATAATTGCTGAGCATAAGAAATTTTGTATTCGCCCTACAGAGCGTTCAAGTTATATTGGGTGGTATCAAACAGAGAGGGAGGGGAAGCCCCATTGCCCAAACAGAAGTCCCTGTGCCAATACCAATTCAGAAAGGAAAATATAGGAACAAGAGGAAAGAGATTAGTTTTCAGTAATCCCATAAAGCGAGACGTACTGGTGACAGAAAGCCATTCCAAGAACATGAAGCAGGATTCAAAGAAGAGCACAGCTAAGCCAAGAGGCATGTGGCGCATGGTGGCACATGGCGCATGGTGGCACATGAAAGATGATAGAAGGATAAATGAAAAGGATGAGGATTGAACCATACGAAATCTTGAGGTTCTTTGGATTGGATCTCCTGCCCCTTTCATTTTTAGAAACATAATTTTTATTAAATTTCTGTTTTACATTTTAGAAAATTCACTTAGAATCGTAGAATCATAGAGTTGGAAGAGACCACGAGGGCCATCCAGTCCAACCCCCTGCCAAGCAGGAAACACCATCAAAGCATTCCTGACAGGTGGCTGTCAAGCCTCCGCTTAAAGACCTCCAAGGAAGGAGAGTCCACCACATTCCTTGGTAGCAAATTCCACTGTGGAACAGCTCTTACTGTCAGGAAGTTCTTCCTAATGTTTAGGTGGATTCTTCTTTCTTGTAGCTTACTTAAACAACCTTAAAATATCGATGACTTCCCTCCCTCTCTTTCCATGGTTCATTTTGCACAACATAAATCCCTGCTTATTTTATATAAACTAAACCATACGGTATTCCATTATTACATCCACCAAAACTTATTTACACTGCTGGATTTATCTTAATGCTGCCCACATTTTCAAATATACACATTTTCCTCCATATATTCAATAAACATTTTCCAATCTTCTTTAAACATATGTTCTTATTCTTCTCTTATTCTATATGTTAGATCCACAAGCTGCACATATTCCATCAGTTTATGTTGCCATTCTTCTTTAGTTGGGACCTCACTCGCTTTCTGTTTTGGGGCATACATAAATAACCATTTTTGACACCTGGGAATTTCCATCTGAGTTATCCCCAAGATCTCCTGCCCCTTTCACGGCAATTCTATACAAGTTCATTCAGAAGCAAATCCCATTGAGTTCAATAAGCAGACGCTCCAAGTGTCCCTATTTTTCAGGGACAGTCCCAGAATTGATCCCGAATGTCTCCCTTTTCCTTAGGATGTCCCTATTTTCATCGGAGAAATGTTGGAGGGGGCATCTCCATTTTCATTGGAGAAATGTTGGCGTGTATGGAATAGGATGTCCCTGTTTTCATTGGAGAAATGTTGGAGGGTATGCAGTAAGTAGGCCTAGGGGTACATAGGATTGAAGTTTTGATTTATTTAAAAGCAGCAGGGGAAAACAGCTCTGCTCTGGTGGAAGGAGTATCCTTTCACTCTGCACTGTTTTCCCACACTGATTTGCCTCACTAGGTTTGTGTGTACTACATATGCTTCAAAAAATGGGTTGTCTTTGGGATCACTGACTCCACTAATTATATGTGCCGGGGGGGGGGTACCTACTTTTCTTTTGAAAACCACTTAACAGTTGAAACTTCTTGGCCATTTTGAACTGTTCCTGCCCCTGCTTGTTTACTTCCTTAAAATGAATATTTACACAGAATAGCTCTTTGCTTACACAGAATATTCCTTGTTTAGTCGAACAGTACCAAAAATAGCTCGGTGACATCACAAATCATAAAGGCTGAAGAGATTCTGTCAATGTTTCAATAATAGCCTGGAAGTGTTCTCTGCCATCTTGGGGGTGGGGGGGGCAGAGGCAGAAAAGGTTTACGAACTTTTCTCTTAATATTTAGTTTGTGCGGGATTTATTAAAGTGGAAACAGTGGCCAGAAGAGTGCTGGGTTAATATTCTTTATTTAAAAAAAGAAAAAGAAAATCTAGATACCCCCTTTTCGCAGAAATCTGGGGATTTCTTCAAGTGCTTTCAAGTGTCCGCTGAAAGAACCATTCATTGTTGAGTTGACAGATACCAAAAATAGCTACGTGACATCACAAGCCATAAGCCTGAAGGACTTCTGTAAGTGCTTTGATAGTATTAAAAAGTTGGCCACCTCGGGGAGAAACAGCTTGTGTTTCCTAATATTTAGCTTGTACATAATGTACTTAATGTGGGAGCAGAAGTTGGAAAGGAACCTGATTTGATTTCCCTAACGAAAAAGGTAGATGGACATATTCCAAATAAATAGATCTTGGCATTACTTCAGTTGTTTTCAAAAGCGACTGCTAAACTAACAATCCATGCATCAGATGGCTTAGCCATGCTTCCTCCTGTCCCTACTGCCCCGCCGCCACTGCAAAAATCGCTCTTTAGCGCTCAGCTGGAGCAAACAGCAATTCAGGATTTCTCTGGGTTGACTTTTGGTCCAATTTAGCACTAAAGAGCAGGTTTACTGTGGGAAAGAATTGGAACAAGGGGAAAACCACTCAGACCTGTGCTTTTTAAGCATGAGACAAGTGGTTGAGCCCAGAGTCATGCTGGGGACATAGGCAGGCACATCATACGTTTAAAGCACATTTATAGCACTTTAAAGGGATGTGGGTGGCAATGTGGTCTAAACCACAGAGCCTAGGACTTGCTGATCGGAAGGTCGGCAGTTCGAATACCCGTGATGGGGTGAGCTCCCATTGTTCGGTCCCAGCTCCTGCCCACCTAGCAGTTCGAAAGCACGTCAAAGTGCAAGTAGATAAATAGGTCCCACTCCGGTGGGAAGGTAAATGGCGTTTCCGTGCCCTGCTCTGGTTCGCCAGAAGCGGCTTAGTCATGCTGGCCACATGATCCGGAAGCAGTCTGCAGACAAACGCTGGCTGCCTCGGCCTATAGAGCGAGATAAGCACCGCAACCCCAGGGTCGTCCGCAACTGGACCTAACGGTCAGGGATACCTTTACCTTTTTATAACACTTTAACAGTCACGGCTTCCCCCCAGAATGTCAGTTTGCATTTCTTAGTGCAGAAAGTATTGATCTGATGTGTAGAGATCTTTCCTATTTTACTTAATTCAAGAGGGTTCTGGAAGCTTCTGGAAGCTTCTCTGTGTGAAAGAAACAAGCAGCTGGCTTAAACTGGTTCTCTTACCTGTATCTCTTTCTGTCAAGGTCATGCTGCGTATAAAAGTAGGGCCAGAAGGAGCCTGGGTTTCCCTTTCTCTTTCTATCGCTCTTCCTTCTGTTATGGTGTTCTGTACATAGTATGCTTAGTGTTAAGGTTCAGACTTATTATATGTACTTGTAAGTTTAAGTTACAGTCTGCTGCAACTGGATTTCTTATGGACAGTGCCAATCCTGAATGTAATGGATTTGTGACCATGGTGCTCATTTGCCTTCAGTAGCAGTAAAGCTCTGCTGGATGAAATACAATTGCCTCTGGTCTGTTTTTTGGGGAATCCTGCAACGTGTTTAACTTGTTACTCTGCTCACTATACAGTACGTTGGAATCTACTCTGGATCAATATTGAGTAAAATTTCACGACACAGAGAGTTTTCCTCTCACAGAACTGTGGTTTTCCTCTCACAGAGTTCCAGTTCCCACCACCCTTAACAAATTACCTTTCCTAGGTTTGTTTGGGGCAAAGCCTTGGACTTTAAATATTTGGTGCGGATGTGGCCTATGAAACTTGCAGCTCAGGATCCCCCTAGGCTTGGACAAAAGCTGAAGTGAAGCCAGGACACAGAGGGTCCTGGTCTGCTGATCGCTTAAAAGCAGAATGCCAGTTTCAAAGAATTTATATGAGGCCAATGCTACCCACCAACTGCAGGGAAAGATTTTGTACATCTCTGCTCCTTTGTCTGTGTCTGAAGAAGTCTCTGAGGACCGAGAAGGTTGCTATCTACACGAGGAGTTTGATCCCTGATGTTCTTATTCAAGACCCAGACTGACTCTCTGAGGCATCTGCAAGGGTTCAACTGCATCTTCTGCTGGTTGTTGTTATTTAGTCATTTAGTCGTGTCTGACGCTTCGTGACCCCATGGACCATAGCACGCCAGGCACTCCTGTCTTGCACTGCCTCCCGCAGTTTGGTCAAACTCATGTTCGTAGCTTCCAGAACACTGTCCAACCATCTCATCCTCTGTCGTCCCCTTCTCCTAGTGCATCTCATCCTCTGTCGTCCCCTTCTCCTAGTGCCCTCCATCTTTCCCAACATCAGGGTCTTTCCCAAGGATTCTTCTCTTCTCATGAGGTGGCCAAAGTATTGGAGCCTCAGCTTCACAATCTGTCCTTCCAGTGAACACTCAGGGCTGGCTTCCTTCAGAATGGATAGGTTTGGTCTTCTTGCAGTCCATGGGACTCTCAAGAGTCTCCTCCAGCACCATAATTCAAAAGCATCAATTCTTTGGCGATCAGCCTTCTTTATGGTCCAGCTCTCACTTCCATACATCACTACTGGGAAAACCATAGCTTTAACTATACGGACCTTTGTTGGTACCTTCTGCTGGTACCAACCATGTAATAACTGCTCTTGGGTGTAACACAGGCTTTCAGCCAGAAGGCCTGCAATTTGGAGACCCCAACACTTGGCTGGAAAAACTAGAAGCCATTTCCTGATTCCCTCCTGCTTTCAAACAACCTAGCCTCTTCTAAACCCACACCTGCATCTGGAAGGAAAGGAGAAGACCCCCCCCCCATCTGTTCTGCTTCTCACCTTTTAAATAACTCTTTCTATATGCTTTTTCTTTGGATATGCACCCCAATAGCAGTCAGTCCCTCGGTTGTCACTCATGACCCTCCTGATTAGGCAGCAGAAAACATAAGACATTCCCGCCTACTTTTTCCCAGGTGCTCATAAAAATGTGCCTGACATCCAATATCTGAATGGTATCTGAAGAAGTGTGCATGCACACAAAAGCTCATACCTATGACAAACTTAGTTGGTCTCTAAGGTGCTACTGGAAGGATTTTTTTTTTTACCCAATAACGTATTATAGGAGGAGAAATTGCTTGCAAAAAGGGGGGGGGTTATTAAGCAAAAGTCTTAGGAGACTCTTTTCCAAAAGCGGCACAAATGTTCATGCAGGGCTTTAAAAATAAATAATCATCACCAGCACAATCTGAAAACGAAATGGGGTGGATAGGATTTAAGATTAGAAAACCAGAATGGATTGATTTGTCTGTCGCTAGTGTTATAAGAATTTTAAGGTCTTATATATTGTCAGGTTTAGCGCTTCTCCCACACAAGACACTGAACGCTGGCAGTTTAAGTAGCTGAAGTTTATTTCACAATAGCAGGCTTACAGCAGTCTAGGCTTCCACAACTCATCCTTCGCCGTTGGAGTCAGTTGACTCGACTGGCTTCTGAGTGCTCCCAAGGCCAGATATACGCCACGTCCTCCCCCCTCCTCCTGCTGGCCCGCCTCTGCTCTAATCGCTTGCTCCACCTCCTACTTCTTGGCGACTCAGGTGCAGCCAATTCCTCCTCCTCTGGAGATTCCTCTCTGCTGGGCATGTCCCTGACACATATATAAAATAAATATTCATAAATGTATGAACCACATGTCTAAAACCCCACAGAAAAAACTCCTGAAACCATTTTGTCTATATAAGGGCTTGCACACCTCTGTCTTGGGTCCTCCTCCTCCTCTCTCCTGCGTGTGGGAGGAGCACCCTGTTGCAACAGCGTTAATAAAGATCAGGTTACTGGCTGCTTTGCTTCTCAATATCATCTGGTTGGCCTCTGTTATTTTCTCCTACCGATGGAGAACCTACAAAGGACTCTGGTTACAGGGAACCAGGCAGAGGGCCTTCTCGGTAGGGGCACCCGCCCCGTGGAACGCCCTCCCAGCAGATGTCAAGGCAATAAGCAATTATTTTACTTTTAAAAGACAACTGAAGGCAGCCCTGTTTAGGGAAGTTTTTAATGTTTGATGCTGTATGCTCTGGTTATCTCCCGCTTGGACTACTGCAATGCGCTCTACGTGGGGCTACCTTTGAAGGTGACCCGGAAACTACAACCAATCCAGAATGCGGCAGCTAGACTGGTGACTGGGAGCGGCCGCCGAGACCACATAACACTGGTCTTGAAAGATCTACATTGGCTCCCAGTACGTTTCCGAGCACAGTGTTGGTGCTGACCTTTAAAACCCTAAATGGCCTCGGTCCAGTGTACCTGAAGGAGTGTCTCCACCCCCATCATTCCGCCCAGACACTGAGGTCCAGTACCGAGGGCCTTCTGGCGGTTCCCTCGTTGCGAGAAGCCAAGTTACAGGGAACCAGGCAGAGGGCCTTCTCGGTGGTGGCGCCCGCCCTGTGGAACGCCCTCCCATCAGATGTCAAAGAGAAAAACAGCTACCAGATTTTTAGAAGACATCTGAAGGCAGCCCTGTTTAGGGAGGCTTTTAATGTTTAATAGATTATTTTAACCAGAGTGGCTGGGGAAACGTAGCCAGATGGGCAGGGTATAAATAATAAATTATTATTATTATTATTATTATTATTATTATTATTATTATTATTTTATGTATTGTTTTTAATATACGGTTGGAAGCCGCCCAGAGTGGCTGGGGAAATCCAGCCAGATGAGTGGGGTATAAATAATAATTTATTATTATTATTATTATTATTATTATTATTATTATTATTATTATGTAGTAAGGGCTCTTGTGGACCCCATAAGGGAAAGGGAGCAGTTTTTGTTTACAGCAGTAGCCATAAGTCATCTGCGGTCAGGTTTTCAGCTCATGTCTGTGCTTCAAATCTAAATGCATTTTGCCATTGGGCATGCATTCGGTGTCCCGACAAGTCATTCTCAGCATCCTTTTCGATTATAAAGCACACTGGTTTCCTTGAGGGAAGCCGTGCTAGTTAAACCAGTTCGCAACTGGTTTGTGTTTGTAGTTTAGATGCAGCCTTAGGAGACCCAGCAAAAGGTCACCGTAGAGTACAAAATGTGAGGCTAATCTTAATGCCTTTGTTTTCCCTGTTGTTTCAACATCACTTTACTCGCACATCTAGTTCCAACAGGTGATAAGTGAAGAACACTATTGATGATTTGTTTCCCCATTCTCCTCCCTCCCTCCCTCCCTCCCTCCTGGACCTGTTGTGCTCTAAAATATTCTCAGCTCTGTATCTAAGAGCACCAGAGACCCCGGGTGAAAAAATACTATTCTTTTGGGTTGCATTAAGCAAAACAATATAATTTGTGCTGTAAACTGTGGAACGGGCTTTCCTGGTAGAGAGCAGACACTCTGAGAGATGAGAACAAGCACCTTCCTACTTCCTGAAGTTCGCTATTACAGTATTACCACCCTAGATGGCACAGCTCTGGACTGAGACAGGGGGTGGGAAGCACAGAATTCCAACGTGGAAGAAGAGAACTAGGTGGGTTGAGTGACCCCATACCCTCCATCATTTCTTCAATGAAAATAGGGGTGTCCTATTCCATAATAATAATTTATACCCTCCCCATCTGACTGGGTTGCCCCAGCCACTCTGGGTGGCTTCCAATATATATAAAAACGAAATAAAACAGTAAATAGTTTTTTTTAAAAAAACACTTCCGTATACAGGGCTGCCTTCAGATGTCTTCTAAAGGTTGTTTAGTTATCTTCTTGGCTCGGGGGGTTGCATAACTCTATACCCTCCAACGTTTATCTGATGAAAATAGGGATGACCCAGGTGGCGCTGTGGGTTAAACCACAGAGTCTAGGGCTTGCTGATCAGAAGGTCGGCGGTTCAAAACCCTGCAACGGGGTGAGCTCCCGTTGCTCGGTCCCAGCTCCTGCCCCCCTAGCAGTTCGAAAGCACATCAAAGTGCAAGTAGATAAATAGGGACCGCTCCGGCTGGAAGTTAAACAGCGTTTCCGTGCGCTGCTCTGGTTCGCCAGAAGCAGCTTTGTCATGCTGGCCACATGACCCGGAAGCTGTCTGTGGACAAACGCCGGCTCCCTCGGCCTATAGAGCGAGATGAGCGCCGCAACCCCTGAGTCGGACATGACTGGACCTGATGGTCAGGGGCCCCTTTACCTTTAAGGAAAAGCGGGACATTCCGGGATCAAAACAGAAACCAGAAGGGCTTTTTGTAAATCTGGGTCAGTCCCTGGAAAATAGGGACACTTGGAGAGTCTGGACCCATGACAAAGAAAGGATTCTCAGGGTATCACAATAGCTGTGTGGAAGTGATTTCCATCCCAGTGCTGCACGATCCGATCGATATATGAATAACGCAGCAAGGCTTACACTTCTGAGTACAACTGATTAGAACAGAGTTACATATCCATTTGAAGACAAATGAACTACAGCTTTGACTAACTGCTGCTTATTTGTGCCTGTGACATGGGCTAAAAATGCTGAGGTTTGCTTATACCGTCATCTGATATTGCAACCTTTAAAACTTCCTGCAGCACAAATCTCACTGGATGCAGAGCCTGGCTCAAAGATGCTTCAGCCATAAGAAATATGCCCGTCTTTAAGGTGCCACACAAAAAGTCTATGGTGCCCTTTGAAGCTTCTAGCAGTGAGTGTGATTTGGCTTGGGGAAAGTGGGGAAGAGTTAGAGCCATCTCCTTGTACACTGTCGTCCTAATTTGAATTGTCCCTCCCCAATATATATCAGGGTGCTAAAAACTGAGCTCCACATCACATCTAGATCGACGTATATTCCAGAAGGGTAGCCACATTAATTCGTCATAGCAAACGCAGCAAAGGTTCTCACGGCCCCTTAAAAGGCGTCACAAATTGATTTTGGCCCAAGTTGGAATGTGGCGGACTTAAGGCTGGCGACAGAAAACAGGAGCAAAGGGATCTCTCAAAACGCCTCAGACTCTCTAAACTAAACAAACTAGAGCCTGCCGAGCTGATTTCAGTGGGACTAAATGCTTAACCTCTGCTGGTTTCTGCTTCCTGTGTTTCAGACATCCTCGCCAGGACACGACAATGCTTCGACTTCCTCATTTGCAGCAGAAGCAGAACACTGTCTTCACCTCAGAGCATTTTGTGCGTGATTGAGCTGTACCAAGTCCGAGAACAAATGTGCCCCTGTTATTTCATCATTTTTAACGTGGATAAGAGTTGGATGCCAATCAGAGGAAGGAAATGCACTGCGTCGGCAATGGTTTTCTTAGCGGCAAATAATTAACATCGCGTTGGCATTCTTGGCTGTGGCTTCATAATTGTTCCCTTCCCCTGTTAAAAGAGAGGGAGGCAAAGGACTGCAAGGATCCCTTTATTCCTGCACCTACTTTCCTGTGGCAAATAAGGCGCCAGAACTGGTTTGTCATGACTACTGAATAATAATAATAATAATAATAATAATAATAATAATAATAATAATTTATTATTTATACGCCACCCATCTGGCTGAGTTTCCCCAGCCACTCTGGGCGGCTTCCAACAGAACAGAACATTAAAATGCAATAATCTATTAAACATTAAAAGCTTCCCTAAACAGGGCTGCCTTCAGATGTCTTCTAAAAGTCTGGGAGTTGTTTTTCTCTTCGACATCTGGTGGGAGGGCGTTCCACAGGGCGGGTGCCACGACCGAGAAAGCCCTCTGCCTGGTTCCCTGTAACTTGGCTTCTCGTAGTGAGGGAACCGCCAGAAGGCCCTCGGCACTGCACCTCAGAACAATGGGGGTGGAGACACTCCTTCAGGTATACTGGACCAAGGCTGTTTAGGCAGTGGTGTAGCTAGCTGCCTGGCTGCCCGGGGCGGCAAACCCAGGGGGCGGGGTGTCCGTCTGCTGCCCCCCCCCGTTACTATGCCACTGCGTTTAGGGTTTTAAAGCACAGCAACAACACTTTGAATTGTGCTTGGAAACGTACTGGGAGCCAATGTAGGTCTTTCAAGACCGGTGTTATGTGGTCTCGGCGGCCGCTCCCAGTCACCAGTCTAGCTGCCGCATTCGGCATTAGTTGTAGTTTACAGGTCACCCTCATAGGTAGATAGAGCGCATTGCACTAATCCAAGCGAGAGATACCTAGAGCATGCACCACTCTGGTAGACAGTCCGCAGGCAGGTAAGGTCTCAGCCTGCGTACCAGATGGAGCTGATAGACAGCTGCCCTGGGCACAGAATTAACCTGCGCCTCCATGGACAGCTGTGATGCCAAAATGACTCCCAGGCTGCGCACCTGGTCCTTCCAGGGCACAATTACCCCATTCAGGACCAGGGAGTCCCCCACACCTGCCCGCCTCCTGTCCCCCCAAAGACAGTACTTCTGTCTTGTCAGGATTCAACCTCAATCTGTTCACTGCCATCCATCTGAAGGATTATTTATATGCTGTTGCCATTTCAGATGACCTGGTCCCAAGTCAATTGGGGTTTTAAAGGTCAAATCAGCGCTTTGAACAACAAATGAATAGGCAGCCAATTAAGTTCATAAAATTTGGAGGGTGGTAATGATGGGGCAGGTGGCGCAGTGGTTAAACCACTGAGCCTAGGGCTTGCTGATCAGAAGGTCGGCGGTTCGAATCCCTGTGACGGGGTCAGGGTGAGCTCCCGTTGCTTGGTCCCAGCTCCTGCCAACCTAGCAGTTCAAAAGCACGTCAAAATGCAAGTAGATAAATAGGAACCGCTATAGCGGGAAGGCGTTTCCATGTGCTGCTCTGGTTTGCCAGAAGCGGCTTCGTCATGCTGGCCACATGACCTGGAAGCTATACGCCGGCTCCCTCGGCCAATAATGCGAGATGAGCGCGCAACCCCAGAGTCGGTCACGACTGGACCTAATGGTCAGGGGTCCCTTTACCTTTTTAATGATGGGGCATATAACATCCCTGCTTTTGCCCTTCTTTAATTCAAGGAAATGGTTTCGTGTGATCCAGGCTCTTTTGGTGCAAAGCAGCAAATTGATACTCAGGAAGAGCAATTTGATGTGCTTTGCCACGCTGCAATGTCTACACATGTCTCTTTGTGCCTATTCTTGCATCAGGAAGCTAATGATCTAATTTTAGAACCAATCTTTGTTTTTGTTTTTTAAAAAAATGAAGATGAAGGGGACAATCTGCCGATTGTATCCACCATGGCGATACATGGTTTTGCAATCTGATTAATGGGGGGAAGCTGTAAATTGGTGGAATGTTTCTTTACCCACAGAGAAAGCTGGAAGGGAAATCCTCATTCCCCAGAAACTCTTGAACGATCAAACATTTTCTCAGTGGAAACAGAACTGTTGTTGCTTTTGTAGCTTTAACTTTCCAGAACCATGTGTGGGATGTAGAGGAGAGAGGCCTGCTTAAAATGTGGTTTTAAAAAATTGCAAAGCATCTCATAAAACTTGTAGATCTTGCTGGAATTTTCTTGGAATGCATAGGAAGGATTACGAATGGAAAAGAAACGTAGGCGTCACCTGTGCTCTGGGAGTTATAATCCACTCATAATACAGCTGGGAAGCAAAACCCCAGGGCTTTCTTTAGGGCAAGCATCCGAGGAGAATGCAGGCACAGCTGTTGAACTAGTATGGGGAGCAGAGCCGTCTTTCCCATAGGGCTTAGTGGTTCATTGCGCCAGGGCGCCGGCCTCTCAGGGGCACCCTAGCAAGTGGGGGAGCTGCGCAGCTTTGCCGGCAGCCTCCCCTTTCCCTGCATGCCCACCAGCTGCGCCCCGCCAACTATATGGCTGGCGGGTGTGCAGCTTCCTTCCTAAGCCTCCGCAGGAGGAGAGCGATCCCTGCAGAAGCTTAGGATGGAAGCTGTGCGCAGCTTTCCTCCCAAGCCTCTGCATCTGCTAAAGATGGGGTCATTGTCCTCCTCCTGCTTCTTGGCGAAAGGTGGCATGCAGCCTTCTCGGGCGCCCCGATGCCTGAGAGCATGTCCGCCAGCACATTTCCCTGCATCTTTGCACCACGGCGCCGGATATGCTTAAGACATATGCATATGCCCCTTTAGGGCACAGTTCATTCAATTGAGGGCCAAACTACACATTACACTTAGGCCACATGTAACGTTAAGCCAACAGATTTCTACTCAGTCGCCAAACACCCTCTGGAGAAAGTGTTGAGAAGAGCTGGGAGGAAAGGGGTGCTGAAGTATTTCTCGGTCACACAGGATTTTAAATTATATGGAGACACTTTGTATGCGGAACAAGCTGCCAGTTTAAAGTGGTCACACGTCCTACCTTGCCGACGGCAGCTCAATATTTCGGAAATGGGGAACCTGTGACCCCCCCCTTCCAGATATTGTTGAACTATGGCTCAATCCACACCAGACATTAAAAATGCATGGCTTACCCCAAAGAATCCTGGGAACTCTTGCATGCTATGGGTGCTGGGAGTTGTCAGAGCTGTGAGGGGTAAACTACAGTTCCCAAATCTAGATTTGCAAATTCCGGGAGAACCTGGTCTTAATTTCCAGGGTGCTTTAAGAGGAAGAATGTGGTTTGGTTTTTCGCTCTAATTTTGAAGTATCAAATTAAAGTGGTTGCTTCTAACATACAGGAAGGAAACAACATTTTCCATTAGTAGATACTCTGACACATCAACAATGTAGGGTAATGAGCTTATTTTAGATTTGCTCCCAGTGCATCCAATTAACACCTGTTCTTGTCGAAAGCAGCCTTGAGTCTGAACTAGCTGAGAGAGATACAAAGCTCTGAACAGAGATGAATGAATACATAGAGAAATGGCAAGAACTCCACATGATAACAGTGTTCTTAGAGCCTCCCAGGCCACAGCTTCAATAGCCCATTCATAAATGTGACTGAACTGGAAGCTGTGAATTAAAGAACAAGTTCTGTGACATTTCCAAACCATCTTGAAGAAGAAATGCCTAAGTATATTTCCTTTTGATGCTTGCTAAAAGGGGCCAGAAAGATCAAGGAATAAAATAACATCTGGTTTCAGTGTCGTGGGAAGAAACACCATGGGGCATCTGCAGCAGCACAACTGGACGCCTTCATCTGCCCCAGCTGCAACAAAACATGTCTCTCCCCTATCGGTCTCTACAGCCACAGCAGGTGCTGCAACCTTCCATCAGTTGGACTTCACTCCCAAAGGTGCACTCCTTCATTGTCTCCTGAGACAGATGGATGCCAATTTTAGCTTTCAGGGTCAATGGCATTTCAGTTCACCTCTTGGTGGCAAAGAGGAGATGGGATTTTGTGTATCTTCCAGTAGTTTTTATCTCTCCTGGGTGTATGCGTGTTGTGTTGCCGTGCAAACCACACCTCCTGAAACCCCCTCTTCTATGCAGTTATTAAAGTGGGTGGGAACCCTTTCCCCTTCTTCACTTGGCCACCCTAATGTTCAGAAAATCAAACTAGACTTCTTGATTGTGCGAGGAGTTCTATTCATGTTCCTGCAAATGCGAATCAAGGCTTCCTGTATAGCAGACCTTCTCTGGTCAACAGAGTGAAGATCAGGGACTGAGCTTGTGGGATAACATGCTTGTGAACATTGTGGGCAAGGGCTCTGCGCACACTCCTGACTCCCATCCACAGAGAACCACATTCAGTGCCTGACCACACCTATTACCGTTTTGATTATTTAGAGGTGCCATTTTTCTGTTTTCTCTTGTTGGGAAATAGTAGCTGAGCTGGGGCTTAAATTGAGAAAACAACATGGCAGGAAAGAGTTAATCGCCTTCACCCTGTGCTGCAGCTCCGAACCAAACCATGCCCCCTTGGCTGTTTTTTTTTAAAAAAATAAATAAAAATAAAATAAAGTTGGGACGTGATGTTCACAGTTCTCCTGTTTTTAGTTTGGTTTTGCCCTTAGGCTAACTCATACACCTTGAGTTCATAGTTCTGAAGATTATCTGTTTGGTAAAGACAAGTGGGATTTTCCATGCGCACCAGACAGCTGTATATTCCGTGACATAAAGTATGCTGCAGACTGCACCTTGATTCCATTACATCTTTCACTCTATTTATGGTAAGTGGCACCATGCATTCCTTACATTTTGCGGCATAAATATTTCTTGGATATTAATTGTGGCTTTCTGCATTCGACCAGCTAAAAATAACACTTCAGAGCAGGTGAGATTCCTACTCATATTCTCTGCATGGACCTCTCTGTTCCTCTTCTTATGAAGAAAATAATTCTTGAAAGCATTTTTTTTAAAAAAACAACAACATTGCAATAAAATACATATCATGCAGATAAATGTCCCATTTTAATTTAACTTTTAAGGGGGGAGGAATGAGAAGGGTTATAGCTGAAGAGAATTCCCCCTCGTTCCCCCTCTTTCTTCTCAGTGTCTCAACAAATGGAACTGATTTGCAAAAATGATATAGTGGTGCCTCGCTAGGCGAATTTAATTCGTCCCGCAAGTGTAGCGAAAAATTCGTTTTGCGAAGCGGCTCCCATAGGAACGCATTGAAGTGCGGTTTCCCATAGGGTGCCTCGCAAGACGGGGGGGGATTCGTCTTGTGAGGCACCCTATGGGACTAAAAAAATTCATCTTGCGAAGCGTGCCATAGGAAACTGTCTTGCGAGTCTCCATTGAAATCGCAAAATGCTTTCGTTTTGCGAGTTTTTCGTCTTGTGAGGCATTCGTCTAGCGAGGTACCACTGTACATGTAAAAGCATGAGAGACACTGCACATACCTTTGTAAATCAAGAAATCTTTAATAAAAAGACTTTTTAAAAAAACTGAAGAGAATTTGCTATTCTCTTGTTCTCCAGCTTCAGCTGCGACTACATACGGTAGTTCACTGTTCACTCATTATTTATTGTCTTATACATTTTGGCAAGTTCAGCTGCTGTTAAATGTGACCCCTTTTTCTTTCCGAATGTGTATAGAACCTGACCATTTTGCTTTTCCCTCTTCTCTCTTTCTCCCTCACATTTCCCTGCCCACATTTCCAAAAACAATTGCCTGTTTTTGTCTTGGAGGAGCTCCTATCTCCTGACGGTCTTCTTTCTTTCAAGTAGTCCAACAGTGAACACGTAGACTGTGGCAGATGTCTTGAGTGCTAAACCCTGAACTTCCAGCATCTCTAGAGCGTTGTGTTGTGGAGGTCCATTCCCATCACTTTGGGGGGTGCCTGTGTCCCCCACGTTGCCAGATATTGTCTAAAAGCTGACAACTGCTTTTTGTCTCTCTCTGCCAATTCTGTACTTAGCAGTTCCGTTGCATTGTCTCTATGATTTCCTCTCTTGGCTTGATACTTTTAGATTTTTGTTTAGTTTCCTGAGACCATTTTACAAATTGCAGTTTTTAGCCTTGTATTGTTAAGATTTTTATTTTTAACTGGTGAGGAGGTGCCAGAATTACTGGGTGGTTTTTCATTCTTGTGGGAAAATGAAAAGAGAAATGTATTTAATGTCATGTCTTGGTTTGGCCTTGTACACAGTACATTCAACATGTGTGCAGTACTGTACACCCAATCTCTGCTCCACATTTCTGAGGAGTTTCGTCCACATGTTAACCATAGTCTTACTTGGTGTAGACCAGCTGAAGTCAATGGACTTCCGTCTATTTATTTCAGTGGGTCTACTCAAACTGTTACTTACACTATGTACTCATCACTGGCTTAAAACTCAGTAAGGTTACAAAAGGACTTGTGAGCAATACTGATTTTAAAAAAGGGAGAAATGTCCGTATGCGATCCTCCTTGACCCCTTACGTGGAAATCCCTTGTTAACCTGAGACTGGATCCATTTCCTTCCGATTGGGATTTCATCTCTATGGCAGTGCAGCAGCAGTCAACAGTGGAAACGTGAGACATGGAAAATCAATATTGTAAATTAATACTGTCAATGTGCCTGGTGGGGTTAGAGACTCAAATCAATCATTCAGTGTTTATTACGGCAAAACAGCTAGCATACTAAAACCAGAATTTCTGCATAGTTCTTTACACAGATAATAAAAAACGATCAGTATGGGATATTGATTGTTAGAGACTTCTACTTCTTGAAATCTATGAAAAAAATTCATTATCTAAAGTTAAATGAAATGTCAGCTTTGAAACTTGAGAAAGGCATCTACTTTAATAGTTTGTCCTTTGCTTCTGCTCACACCTGCTATTTCCACAGTCACTAGGAGGCAAGGCTGCTAAGTAATATTATAGGTTAAGTCAGCTGGCAATCCAAGAGATCAGGTGCAAATTGTGATTGTCAGTATGTGACACGTCTATTCAGGGATTATAACATCTGTCAAAGCATCCAGAAAAAACTAAGTGATCACAGGCTCCCTCTAAGTTAAATTAGTCTTCAAATTTTAGCTTGTGTGGTTATTTTAAACATACCTGTTTCCCCTATTTTAAGACGTAGTCATAAAATAAGCCACAGCAGGATTTTTAAGCATTCAAGGAATATAAGCCATACCCCGAAAATAAGACATAGTGATAGGCGCAGCAGCAATGCCGGTCGCGGCAGGAGGAGGAGGGGGGGAGACATCCCCTGAAAATAAGCCATTGTGTGTTTTTTTGAGGAAAAATAAATATAAGACGGTGTCTTATTTTCGGAGAAACACGGTATCAGTTTAAGTGCTGTGTGGGACATGTGTAATCAGATAAGATGAGCAAAGAGCTTCATTCCAGGCTTTTAATCTGTGGCTGCTGTTTATCTCTGGAAATAGCCGGTGTGGCCCTGTGGCCCCTAAAACATGCTGCCCGAGGGTACAGGGAGGACCGTTCTCCATCACCAGGGCTGAAGTAACGTTCAGCTACCACCCTCCTCAGACTTTGTGCACAGAATGGTGAATGCACCATCTTGGTCCTTCGCCTCTGGCAGCAAAATGGCTTGGGCTGCTTCTGCCAAGGAAGACATGTGCCTTAAATATGGTATATGATGTGGTTGTGACCTCAAAGTAGAAAGTGGTGGTGAAGAAGAAGAAGAAGAAGAAGAAGAAGAAGAAGAAGAAGAAGAAGAAGAAGAAGAAGAAGAAGAAGAAGAAAGCAACATCTGGAATTCTTGGTCCATTGACCGAGTGAATAGGATGAGAGTACCCCGTGTTATAGCATTATTGAAGGAAAGCAGGTGGGCATCTGAACCAGCAGGTTTGCCAAACATCTGCACCAAATGCAGCTAAGTGGTCAATATGCATATGCTTTACTGCAGGTACGTCCAACAGGTAGATCGTGATCTACCGGTAGATCATTGGACGTCTCTGATAGATCACTGGTAGATCACTGGCTCCCCCCAAAGCAGCTGAACAACATTGGATTTTTCCCTGCACCCCAAAGAAACAGGGCTTTCCTCCTCCCCCCAAAAAGCTCAACAACTTTGACCTGAACCCCCCCAAAGGGGGTAGATCACCGCCAGTTTTTAACTCTGTGAGTGGATCGCAGTCTCTTGGGAGTTGGCCACCCCTGCTTTACTGAAACTGACCAACAGCCTGTAGGATACTTGAGAGCATCATTAGCTCTGTTGTTAGGGTGCAACGGGGAGGAGGAATTTGCTCTTTGAATATTAGGTGATTCATAACTGAATATGTTTCCTTAATGAGCCCTGATGGCTAGAAAATGGGCGTGTGAAATGTACACTAATGGTTTCTGATGTGTGGGGGATAACAAGCTATACAGCACTCCATCTGCTCAGGTAGAGGCTGGAGACAGAAACAATTTGGCAGGCGAACTGAAGCCAGAAAAGGAGGAATACTTGTCTGAATTTTTGTAGTTAGTGGGCAAGAGGGAATTTTGGAGGCCTCCAATAGAATCCTGTTTGCTTTTCAGGGAGCTAAGACTCTTGGCTGGGTTCCTGGGTATTCCCTAATGCTCCGTTTTGTACAGTTGTAAATAAAGAGATATTCAAGAAATGCCATGTCTCTTTTTACTCTCTCTGCATAAGGGGAATAGCAACTTCTTATTGCTAGGGGAAGAGGGGCCCCAAAACAAATACAACACAGACAGATGGGAGTTGTGCTGGTTTTTAATTTGTTTGAAGTAGGCTTGTTTAGCTTGAGTTCGCCCTAGTGTATGCTCATACCCATGAATCAATATCATACGTCGGTAGCAAATCAAGGAAGATAAGAGGCAGATAAGTAAATAGAACTAATCTTATAATTCAGGATGCCAATTCATGTTCAAATGTCAGGGGTTATTTTTCCATTGTGTGTTCTGATGGAAAGATAGCACAGTCCAGATCTTGGTTATTTAGGTTTATGCTTGCAGATCCGCCCTTTTTGTAATTAATTATGCCTAGTGTTAACTCTGGAGAGATAAAGAGATGACTAATGCTTGAGATCAATAGCTGGATCCACATGCCACTGTTCTAACTGAAATTGAGGGAGGGAGACGAAGAGAGGAAGTGAACTTTGCATGTGTGCAGTTTGTTACGCCATCTCACAGGAGCTGCCATGCACTTTACCACGGCTGGAGAGAGTAAGAAGTTTAAAAGCCTTGTGCTGCCTCCCGGAAGCATATTTCACTGGGGAGGTGCAAGGAAGAGATGGCACACCCCCCAAACAATGGTTCCCACATGGCGCACCTACCGTTCCCAAGGTTTGGTCATCTCAACCTCTCACATCCTGCTTATCCTCTGGAAAACTGGCAATTACCCCCTTCCCATTTTTGTTGTTGTTTAGCCGTGTCCGACTCTTCGTGACCCCATGGACCAGAGCACGCCAGGCACTCCTGTCTTCCACTGCCTCCCGCAGAGGTGCCCATAAAGTGGAGTTGCAGAACCTGTGGCTCAGCAGATGAGCTCCAGTCTGTGATCAGGAATTATGGGAGTCTGGAGAGCTGCAGGTTCCCCATCCTTCTCATAAAGCAGACCCTCCAAGTGTCCCTATTTTCCAGGGACAGTCGTGGATTTACAGAAGCTGTCCCGGGTTTCTGATCTGATCCCAGAATGTCCTGCTTTTCCTTAGGATGCCCCTATTTTCATCAGAGAAATGTTGGAGGGTATGGAGTTATCCGACTCCCCACCCCCACCCCGAGCCATCTGTATAGGGAGGGTATTTTTTTAAAAAAAAATGTTTAATGTTTCATTATATTTTAGGGTTGCCCTATGTCCTCTTTCTCCAGGACATGTCATCTATTTCATGGATAGAGTCGTCATAAAGGTAAAGGTAAAGAGGCCCCTGACCATCAGGTCCAGTCATGTCCGACTCAGGGGTTGCGGCGCTCATCTCGCTCTATAGGCCGAGGGAGCCCGCGTTTGTCTGCAGACAGCTTCCGGGTCATGTGGCCAGCATAACAAAGGTGCTTCTGGCAAACCAGAGCAGCGCATGGAAATGCCGTTTACCTTCCCGCCGGAGCGGTCCCTATTTATCTACTTGCACTTTGATGTGCTTTCGAACTGCTAGGTTGGCAGGCGCTGGGACCGAGCAATGGGAGCTCACCCCGTTGCAGGGATTCGAACCGCCAACCTTCTGATCAGCAAGCCCTAGACTCTGTGGTTTAACCCACAGCGCCACCTGGGTCCCACTAGTGATCCGAAGAGTCATCATAGTGATCCGTAGTTAAAAGTAGAAGTCGGCAAATGTGTCTTCTTTTTTGCTCTTCAAAATATGGCAACCCTAAATACCGGTATATGTCGGAAGCCATCCAGAGTGGCTGGGGGCATAAATAGTAAAATAATAATAATTATTGAATAATTATTATTGAATTATTGAGTTGAATTATTGAATAGCACATCCCTATTTTCTTTGGAGAAATGTTGGAAGGTATGCATAAAGGATCCTCTCTCTGGCGCCATTAACAGCAGTTTGGTCTTCAGACCTTATAGGCGGTGATGCTTATCTCTATGCTGTTGTTTTTTTTAAAAAAAGCAACAGCAGCTGCTGATCTTTAGAGCTTAGGCTGCTGTTAGAAATACAAGAGAGTGCTAGGCCTTTTCTCCTTGACCAGATGGTAGACTTGCCCTCTGGTGCCACTGCCTAACCTCATGCCTGCTGGAACAAACAAGAGTCTCATGTTGCAGCTGAGTAGGTGATGAGACATTGACAACAGCTAAACAGGACCCATGGAAAAGTGGGGAGAAAGAAATTGTGGCTTCACCCCCCCCCCACCTCTTTGCAGCTAAATGATGCATTAAAGAGACCAGGTAGTTGTTACCTGTAGACTTCAAACTTGGAGAACCTTTGCTGTGCTGTTTTTACTGAGACCCCCATCCCAAGATTGGCTGCAAAGGGACGGTGATATCCAGCAATGCTTGCTCAACACCCGCCAAGCTGAAATGAAGCCTCGAAGGGATGCGTCTCATGCGCCGCCCAAACCTGAGCTTGGATATCCATGCTTGGATAGCCATGCTGTGAGCACCATGCCTTTTATAGCAGCTTTGTGACAAAGATAATGGACCATAGAGAAAACACTGGAAACCTGGTTATATTTAGTGCTGCAACATTTAAGCCATTATATATCCACACACACGACTAAATTGGCTAATAGCAGGTGGATTTCTTAATACTGCTTGACGGATGATTTGCAGATGTGGAAGCCTCTCACACACTCCCTGCCTTTCTTCCTCCTTACACACACACACACACACACACACACACACAGAGAGAGAGAGAGAGAGAGAGAGAGAGAGAGAGAGAGAGAGAGAGAGAGAGAGAGAGAGAGAGAACGCAGCTTGGCATTGGTTTTTCCATCTGGGCTGGCTTCAAGCCAACTCTGTGGGCTCCTAATAAAGCAAGTTAAGAATAGATTAGAACATTTCCCTAGTGATGGGTAATGTTTCACTGTTGACTGTACTGTTTTTCTGGGTCTCTCCCCTCCCCATTTTTAATTCCCACAGGAGGAAATTCCTTAACCCTGTGGAAAACCGGGTTGTTTTCTTTTGTTCTTCAATGCATAGCCATAAGCTCTCAAAATGGCTTTGTCAGCCAGGTGGAGGCTGTGGGGGAACACCCTGATTGCTGTGAGCGTATCTGCATTTCAGATTTAAACCAGATTTTAGCAGTTAATCCCTCATCCTGGAAAGATGTTTCTCTTTTAGGGAGCAGGCAAGATAACAACACAGAATATATGGCACCTTCACAAAACCAAGTTCCCGGGTTTATTTGCAGGAATCCATGAGAGTAAAAGTGGTATGAATTAAACAGATAGAGGGTAGGTAAGCCTCTGGGAAGAATATATTTTGACCTTTCCAGTTATTACTACAGATTGGTTTAATTATAATTTCTTCATTTCTTGTTTTATTTCTATTATGCATTAGGACCCAGAGATTCTTGACAAGTTCAATAAAACAGCAGAGACCCTCCTTTTTCAGGTTCTGAGTGCAGAGTGAGATTTTAAAATTAGTGGGATTTGAAAAGCTGCACCCACCTTCATTTCAACCACAGATCACGCTAACCAGTTTCTCAGGTGGCACCTAGGGATTGTTATCGCTCATTATTAAGATGGATGATTCCCTCCCTCTCCTTATTTTTTCAGGTCTGTGTTTGGTTCAGCTGTAAATCCATCACACAATCAATGGGGGTTTGTAATCAGGTTAGAATTCGATGGAAGGGTTTGCTGCTTTGTTTGGTGAATAAATGTTTCCATCTTTATAGTTGTAGGGTTGTCTCCCTTTGCCCAAAAGAGGTTCTGTGCTTTTGCCAGCTGCCAAATAGGTGTAAAGTCAGCTTCTTCTTCCAACTGTAGCATCACCACATAAACTTCCTACATGCTTAGTTTCCATAGCTGCCAAGTTATCCCTTTTTTTAAGGGATTTTCCATTATGCTGAATAGGCTTCCTCGCGAGAAAAGGGAAAACTTGGCAGCTATGTTAGTTTCTGCTTTCTTGCTTTTGACAGAGAGAACGGAGGTCGGAGGTCGGGAGGAGTGATAACAACCTTCTTTTCAGATGTTAGCTTACAACATCTTTCAGAAATGCAATCCTTTGGTAGACATTCAAGACTAGTGGGTGGGTGCATTCAACTTGATGGTCTTATCTCCAGTGGCAGCAATTCCAGAATTCATGGTGAGTGGGAGATACTCCATTTAAACTTTTCACCCCGCTTCACTTTTAGATATCTGTCTTTTCTTCTTCAGACAATGAAGAACTGGACCAGGAAAGGTTTTACCATTAACACAGTGTCTGGACCTTCTGGCTAAATGTTCTGGTCCTTGTGAGAAATTCACCTTGGCAATGCTTGATGGGGTTAGCTTCCACTTGCTGTCCCATAATAATTAGTTTGCACCTAGATTGCTGGCATCCGTCTATCTCAGGCTTCCCCAAACTCAGCCCTCCAGATGTTTTGAGACTACAATTCCCATCATCCCTGACCACTGGTCCTGCTAGCTAGGGATCATGGGAATTGTAGGCCAAAAACATCTGGAGGGCCAAGTTTGAGGATGCCTGGTCTATCTCGAGAGACAATAGTCTTGTGTAAGCAGGACCAAAGTGACTTCCCTGGGACACAAGTCTAGACAGTGTGTATGGAAGTCCTGGACTGACCAGACAACAAGGCTCCCCTCTAAACCTTGCTGATGTGGTCCAAAGGAAAACAGAGCAATACATTTGGCACCAGCTTAGTTGAAGGCGTTGCTGGAAGGAGGCACCATCCAACCATCTTACGGACTCCATTCTCTGTGTAGTAGGGTTTACTCCTTAGCTACTGTTTCTCCTCTCAATGATATCCTACAAGGCAACAGAGGTTTAGGATCAGAGTTTTCCTTCTCCTAGATGAGCTACCTTCTCAGATTGGCGGGCCCCATCTGCCCTCACTTCCGTCTACAGCATGTGCAGAAACCACCTTCTTGACCATTAGACCCACTATTGGTCTTGTCCACTCAACCTGCCAGAACTTGTCTTCCCATGCAGGGAGAGTCCCTAACCTACCAGTGGTTTGAAACCCATTGGCTACTCTCAGCTGGTATAGCTGGCCAGTCTAATCCTGTTAAGACTTGCAAATGAAGTGGCTGTTAAAGGCGGTAGATCAGGCATCCCCAAATGTTTTGGACTACAATTCCCATCTTCCCCGACCACTTGTCCTGTTAGCTAGGGATCATGGGAGTTGTAGGCCAAAACATCTGGAGGGCCGCTGTTTGGGGATGCCTGCAGTAGATACAGAGAACATTTGGGAAAGTTGACACCAGTGCTAACGTCACTATGGAGGGAGGCTGTTGGAGATGGCAAACAGGGTCTGTGCCTTACACCTCAGACCCATTTCCTTCCCTTAATAAAATAAATGTATTTTACTTGGTATAAGTGCCGAGAGGCACTTATACATACAAATACACACATGCAAATTTCTGCCATGGGCCTGTACCCCAAATTCTATAAGTACCTTACAACATCCATGTTATGATAAGCATATTGAGAGACAGGTATATAATATGAGCTGCATGAAGGTGTTATATACCAGGCTAAGTCAAAGGATATACCACATCTTAACAAATCACAGCTAATGGTTTTTCTTACATTACGGACGCCTAGCCAGCATCTGTTCTTCCATCAGCACTTTTGGCAGTCCCACTTAAATTTTAAACAAGTAGATGGAAAATGCTACTTAAAAAAATGTTTTTCCATAAAGGAGAAATGCACATGTGTATGTAAAACCATATCTCTCTTTCCAAAGCAGCCCTCTATTTATGCTTCAGAATCATTGGAGTTGACATTAAAAGAGCAATAATAACATTTTCAACATGGTCATTCGTCTTGCACACAGGGTAGAGATTATATGGCAATGGAAGTAAGGGCTTACCAGGAGAGCTCATACAGCTCATATGGCTACTCAAAACACAGTGTGCCACGGAAAAAAGAGTACTGCCCAAAATGGTGCATTGTGAAAACAAAAGATGGAAACAGAAATGAGGGAACAAAAAACAAAGAGTGACCTTTAATGGCTGTGTACACTATTGAATTTCGGCAACTGCGGCTAGTCATACAGCAGAAAAGAGCCTTTGTAGCCGGCATCTGTCTATCTTGAGAGACAATGGAGTACATTTCCGGGGCTGAATTCAAACTGTTGTGTTAGCAGAACTGAACTGCAGGGTGCAAGCCTGGGCAGTGTGTATGGAAGTCCTGGGCTGCCCAGATGACAAGACTTCCCTCTCAGCCTCACTGATGTGATCCAAAGGAAAGCCGAGCAATACATTTGGCACCAGCTTGGCTGCAGGAATGCCAGAATGAGACATACTGTACATGATGCTATCCAATCATCTCAGGGTTTGCGTAGGGTTTACTCCTGAACTCTTCCTTCTCGCCAATATTGGAGGAGATGGGAAGGTCTCTCAGATTAAAGTTCTGCCAACTCTGATGAAAGGTAACTAATTATCTATGGCAATAAAAGTTGGCATGGCATTTTAAAAATAGAATGGAACCCCGCCTTGCCAAGTGTGTGCACAGAGTTACCTAGAACTGACTGTGACTTTGTGGCACCGATTTCATACGTTGATCCAAATGATGCTAAAGGTTGCTTCTGTCATTTTATGACAGAGTGTTTCATTTCCCTTTCTACCGACCTTTTGCTTCTTTCCTACATTTTAGAGTCCGGAACATCTCTTTCTTCAAGACAGAGCTGTGATCACAGGATGAAGAACAGAGGAAGTTGCCTTTTATACAGAGTCATTGTCCACACAGCTCACTATTGTCTGATTTGACTGAAAGCAGCTCTCAGGCTTCTCAGACAGACATCTTTCTGCTAGGACCCCTTTAGTAGAAGCTGAAACTGGCTTCTGAGGGCAAAACATATTCTCTGCTACTGAGCCATGACCCTGGGCATAGCCAGTGACTCTGTGGGGATGCATGACACCAGTTTCATTGGTTTCAATGGGACTTAGATCACAATCCTGTGCACGTTTATTGAGAAGTAAATCACATTGCATTCAGTGGGTCTCATTCCCCACCACATGTGCTTAGGATTGCAGCTTTGGTCATTACAGTCTTTTGTTGGATCGGGGGCCATAAAGCACAATTTGTTTGCAGAATAAATTTCCTCGGGCAATTTCAGCTTTCTTTTTAAAAAGCAAATTTTTCGATCATATGGCTGAAAATATAATAATACTTAACCTTTGCTTGGTGTTTTCAAATTCATATTATGTATTATCTAGTTGCAGGTTCACCAGTAGTGATGTATGGAAGTGAGAGCTGGACCATAAAGAAGGCTGATCGCCGAAGAATTGATGCTTTTGAATTATGGTGCTGGAGGAGACTCTTGAGAGTCCCATGGACTGCTAGAAGATCAAACCTATCCATTCTGAAGGAAATCAGCCCTGAGTGCTCCCTGGAAGGACAGATCGTGAAGCTGAGGCTCCAATACTTTGGCCACCTCATGAGAAGAGAAGAATCCTTGGAAAAGACCCTGATGTTGGGAAAGATTGAGGGCACTAGGAGAAGGGGACGACAGAGGACAAGATGGTTGGACAGTGTTCTCGAAGCTACGAACATGAGTTTGACCAAACTGCGGGAGGCAGTGCAAGACAGGAGTGCCTGGCGTGCTATGGTCCATGGGGTCACGAAGAGTCGGACACGACTAAACGACTAAACAACAACAGTTGCAGGTTAGTATTCTTCTCCCCCATGGGGGCACTGAGAGTGGCAGGCCTAAGGCAGAGGTGAGATGTGAAGCGAGGACTTCCTGATTTGTAGCTTAGTGGACTAAGTGGACTTAGCTATACTGCACCAACATGCATGTTTGAAAATGCTTGGCCAATGTGGACTGTAAACCAGAAGTCAAGGGGATCTGCTTCTACATCAGTAAACTATCATTTACTTACTTACTTACTTACTTACTTACTTACTTACTTACTTACTTACTTACTTAAATTTCCATACTGCCCTTCACCCAAAGATCACAGGGCGGGTCACAATGTACAAACACGAATGAGAACACAGAATACATAATAAAAACAGCAACAGCAAGAAAAGCAAACCAATAACCCAGAGCTTTACAAACATTTCATGTTGGTTCCCACAAACACATTTAAAAGGGCACAGGTATTTTATGGCAGTGCTCCCTCTCTCTCTCTCCTCTCTCTCTCTCTCTCTCTCTCTCTCTCTCTCTCTCTCTCTCTCTCTCTCTCTCTGTGTGTGTGTGTTAATATAAATACTGGTAATAAAATCAATCAATTCCCAAACTAATTTGTGTCCCACAGCCACCCAGCCCACCATGTTTGTTTCTTCTCTAATGCAACACTCCACATTTAATATGTTATTCGCCACTCCTTTTATATGTTTTTCAAAACCAGTAAATGCCCCTTTTTACTTTGTCTTTTGCATCTGCTTTGTTGTTGTTGTTTAGTCGTTTAGTCGTGTCCGACTCGTTGTGACCCCATGGACCAGAGCACGCCAGGCACTCCTGTCTTCCACTGCCTCCTGCAGCTTGGTAAAACTCATGTTTGTAGCTTCGAGAACACAGTCCAACCATCTCGTCCTCTGTCGTCCCCTTCTCCGTGTGCCCTCAATCTTTCCCAACATCAGGGTCTTTTCCAGGGAGTCTTCTCTTCTCATGAGGTGGCCCAAGTATTGGAGCCTCAGCTTCAGGATCTGTCCTTCCAGTGAGCGCTCAGGGCTGATTTCCTTCAGAATGGATAGGTTTGATCTTCTTGCAGTCCATGGGACTCTCCAGAGTCTCCTCCAGCACCATAATTCAAAAGCATCAATTCTTTGGCGATCAGCCTTCTTTATGGTCCAGCTCTCCAGGTTAGCTTCCAGGTTAGTGGAGTTTAAAAATCATTTGCTGTTTATACCTACCGTAATAGTGATTACAGCAGTGTTATCAACATGGGTCTAAAAGCCTCTGTCTCACAGAGAGAGACGAAACACACTTCAGCCAACCATGCCTTGGGCACTCGCACTGCCAGCAAAAATAAAGTACCTGTTTATGTGATGCTGACCCATCAGCTTGGCTCACACACAGTACTATGGAAAAGAATGACATCTTACTCTCTTCTACTTTGCTCCTTTGTCTCCTCCCACCTCTTCCCCCTCCCTCAATCCCATATTGCCTAAAACTGTACAGTTTCACTCTGGATGATGGACTTCGAAGGATATGATGACTTGAAAACAGAGACTGTGTACTACTGTGTGTTACCCAAGAAAATCGTTAGACACACCCACACACCTCCCCTGCTCTGCCTCTGCCCCAGCAAGCAGAGGGTCTTTTCCAGGGAGTCTTCTCTTCTCATGAGGTGGCAAAAGTATTGGAGCCTCAGCTTCAGGACCTGTCTTTCCAGTGAGCACTCAGGGCTGATTTCCTTAAGAATGGATAGGTTTGATCTTCTTGCAGTCCATGGGACTCTCAAGAGTCTCCTCCAGCACCATAATTCAAAAGCATCAATCCTTCGACCATCAGCCATCTTTATGGTCCAGCTCTTACTTCCATACATCATTATGCTTAGAATAATTAAAACTATAATGTCAAATAATAGTATAAAGATTCAGCAGAAGGGACAGGCACAGCAGGTAAAGCATGGTTAATAAAATCTATCCAGCAAGCTAAAAGACTGCCTGGATTTCCCCCCCCCCTTCTGCTTTGAAGTCTTTCTCAATCCGTGCAGTATTATAGGATTGCAGCCCGAGTGAAAGAAAGGGAAAGACATCTGCACAAATCCTACAAGCGTTGTGCTAGAAGGGTTGCGCGTGAGCTGTTACCTCAACTGACATTTGTTTCCCATTATTTTTTGTTTTGTTTTGTGATTAAGTCAGGCTAAAAGAACCATTTGATCTCATCGCTGCACTTTATCTGCCTCTCCCTGAGCAAAAAGCCAAGTCAGCTACGCAAAGTTCTTTCCAACTGTGACATTTGGCTGGGCAGGTCACAGGTTGTTGCAGGCTTATTTTAAAGGTAATTGGAATATTTGCAAGCTTGGCTCAAATTTTCCATGGGAGAATATGTATTTCATAACAAGGGCGAAACACACAAAAGGAGGAAAGCCTAATCGCCGAGATGCCTCTCTGTACCATTTCCTACAAACGTGGGCAAAATTCATGCGCAGTTTAAGGGCAGGGAAGAAGGCATGCACATTTCCTGCCAAAAATGGGAAGGTGGAAAGTTGCATGTATTTAAATGAGATCTATTGCGGCCTTTGTTATTTTGCAACATTTTAATGAGATTCCGGTCTGGAAATGGCAGGGCAAAAAAATGAATCTGTCTTGCTCAACAGCAGCAAATCTTTTTCCTGCATGCATAGTTGGAAAAGTATCCGCTCTGCACTACAAATGGCACATTTTAATTAAACGCCATCTTTAGAAAAAATATATAACTTGCGTACTCAGTTCTCAGCACCCTGCAGCACAGACAGGAACCAACAAGGTGTTTTCTATCAGATATTCAGCGAATATTTGACAAACACTTTTGCAACACCCCTCCCAGTATTTCGGGGAGAATTTGACATTGAGATTCACAAGCGATAATTGAGGGAGGGATGCTGAGGAGGCAGCGGTTTGGGCCACAAACTCATTTCATTTGTGCCATAAGGTAAGTGGAAATGCGCGAAATGACTTCAACAGGAATGATAAATATAGGAGCAGAACATTGTGTTCAGATCTTAACAAACTAGCCAAGACTAGTTGTGACACATGAAATATTCCCCTGTTCAAATAACGTTATCAGATTGGAAAAACTGGCCGATAATAAATTCAGAGTCCGTCCCCCCATTTTTTGTGAAGTGACATGACCTTTGTCCACAAAGGAATTTTAAATTTCATTTTGATATAACTGTTAGAATGTCGCATGGGGAGAGAACAGCCAGCGACATTTCCCGGCACTGTGAAGAAATGCTATGAAAGTTGAGAAAAGAAAAGGAGGGAGGGAGGGAGGGAGGGAGAGAGGGAGGGAAGGGGGGAAAGAAAAACCTGGCAAAGCCTCTTGCATTTCTAAAATGTGTATAGACTGGAGTTATCTTCTAAGTGTCCGGAACAACTGCAGACGCCAGAGAAATATTTACAAAATATACCAGAAGGAACAAAAAGACCAGGTGCATTGCTCAGCCGACAGAGAGAGATCAGGACAAGACGTCACTCAATGCAGGTTTTGTATCCAGCATTAGATTACTGTACTCTTAGAAAAATAAATGATGGCAATCTTCTTGGAACAGAAAAACATAGCAATTGCCTTGCTGGGTAAGAGCAAGGTCCATTTACTCCAGCACGCTGCTTTCAACAACTGCATGAAGGCAGCACCAAACTGGTGGATATACTGCCAATGGATAAGGAGGCTCCATTTAGCTATTAGGGGCAATATACCTACCTCCCATAGGGACCCAGGTGGCGCGGTGGGTTAAACCACTGAGCCTAGGGCTTGCTGATCAGAAGGTCGGCGGTTCGAATCCCTGTGATGGGGTGAGCTCCCGTTGCTTGGTCCCAGCTCCTGCCAACCTAGCAGTTCGAAAGCACGACAGAATGCAAGTAGATAAATAGGAACCGCTACAGCGGGAAGGTAAACGGCGTTTCCATGTGCTGCTCTGGTTTGCCAGAAGCGGCTTTGTCATGCTGGCCACATGACCTGGAAGCTATACGCCGGCTCCCTCGGCCAATAATGCGAGATGAGCGCGCAACCCCAGAGTCGGTCACGACTGGACCTAATGGTCAGGGGTCCCTTTACCTTTACCTACCTCCCATTAATTTGTCTTATCTTGCCTTTTTCGGTAGTCATGCCCACCCCGTGGAATGCCCTCCCATGAGATGTCAAGGAAATAAACAACTACAGTATCTGACTTTTAGAAGACATCTGAAGGCAGCCCTGTATCAGAAAGTTTTTTATGTTTGGCATCTTATTATGTTTTTATATATGCTGGAAGCCACACAGAGTGGCTGGGAAAACACAGCCAGATGGACAGGGTATAAATAATAAAATTCTTCTTCTTCTTCTTCTTCTTCTTCTTCTTCTTCTTCTTCTTCTTCTTCTTCTTCTTCTTCTTCTTCTTCTTCTTCTTCTTCTTCTTCTCTAAAGTGAAGCGAGTGGCCATCACCACATTCAGGTCGCCTTCGGCTGCCACTATTTTTCAGGAGGGATCCAAACTTTAGGTTTGCATAGTTAAAGTGGATTGAAGTGCCCTAGCACCCTAGTGCAACACGTCCGCTTAAAAAAAAAACCCACAATCATTTTTTGCAGTTTGGAAAGTGATGGGGAAACGCATTGGAAAACTGAGGCAGGAACGAATGATTTAACATGTCTATTTGTAAGCGAATTAGGATGGATGCGTTTCATTGCATAACCATGATGCAAACAAATCACAACGAGTGCTTCAGACTGAATCTAACCTCTGGGCAAGCTTTCTGCAAGCAAATCTGGGCGAATGTACAATACACAGGTCATCAAAGGGCCCTCATTACAGCTGCATGTCAAAAGTAACTTCGCAATTGAGCAATACTTTTACTGGTAATCAAAATGTCAGGAAAGTGTGTCAAGTTTCTTCAGAACTCTTAATCAGACAAGATATTACACAAAGCAAAGGGGGGGGGAGAGGGGAAGTTTTTGCTACAAAAATTAGGCTGGGTGCACAACTTCCCCTACTCAGCATAGCTGCCAAGTTATCCCTTTTTTTAAGGGAAATTCCCTTATGCTGAATAGGCTTCCTCATGAGAAAAGGGAAAACTTGGCAGCTATGCCTACTCAGCAGAGGGGCAAAGGGGAGAAAATGTTGGAGTTCTCTAACTGGTTTTTCCCACAATTGGTTTTCCTTTTCAATTAGCAACTGCAGATGTGACAGCCCAGAACTTGGTGTATGTGAGTGGACAGAGTTTAACACTTTCTCCCATACATTTTTCACACTGAAAAATCGTGTCCTCCCTCAAAGAGGGAGGTGAGACCTGGAGACCGATCTCCTGTGTTGTAGGTGGGTAAGATTGGTCAGCCACAACACCCGAATGGTAGGTTCCTCGATGTTGGGTTAAATCTGGCCAATGGGGTGCAGTCCAAACGGATCGAAGGACCTACTGCATATATACACCCATGCACGTGACCCAGAGCTTTCTTTCGGCGCGTGCATTCGTTTGTTGAGCTTGACCTTGCTATGCCGTCGTCTGTCATCTGTCGTTGGGACAGGGGAACGGCAGGGATTTTCCCCACTTGGCTGATGCCATTTGGGTTTCACCTGCTGTGTAGCAAATCATCACAACTTGTAAGGTTGTGGATAGGCACTGGTTCAGGTGATAGGGATGGGGGAACGCTCTCTCCATCCCTATGTGACATGGGCGTACCCAGGATCAAAGCTAGGGGGGCACACCAGCCACGCCCCCCAGCCACCCGATTGGCTAGCTGGCAATGATGTGGCCAGGATCCCCCCCCAGGAGGCATGGTCAACATCCACACCCCCCAGAGGAAAGGGGGCTGTTTGCAAGGCAGCACACGGAGCCACCCACGCTTGCACTCCTGCCTTGCCCACTCCTTTAATGGCAGTGGTGACTAAAACAAGGCAGCAGCAGCGAAGCTGCCTCCATTGAAGGAAACCTGGACCTGGACCTGGGCTAACTTCAGCTCACACTCTTTCAAGTCACAGCGAGCATACATGCAAATGAAGTGCCATGGAGCATTGTGGGGCAGCACTTTCTGTGCTGTGCTCGCTGTGACTTGAAAGAGTGTGGGCTGAATTTAGCCCAGGTCCAGGTCCAGGTTTTTTTCAAGGGAAGCAGCTTCGCTGCCGCTGCTGCCGTTTCGCTTCAGCCAAGCAGGCTGAGGCGTAGCACAGCAGGCAGCGTCCCTGCCTGTCCTCTCCAGCTGCCCTGCTTGGGGGGGGCAGCTGCCCCCCGCCCCATGCTGGGTACGCCCATGCTATGTGAAGGGTATTCCGTTAAAGGAATCCAGGGACTCAAGTGGTTTGGTCAACCCCTGAGAGGGGGTTGTACCTGTGCCTGAGTCCAAGGGGACATCTGGGTGGCGGACACAGTCTGTTCCTGGCTTTTCACCTATCCAGGTGTTCACCCTTGGCTGACCTATGACAGAGCCCTGGGTCAGCGCTACCTGCAAGGGTGCAGGGAGCTAGTCGAACCAGAGCCTATGCAACCACTCTCTTTCTGTAATCAATAAAGTTGTGGCCTAAATTCTGCAAAAAACAAACTAAAAATTGAGTCAAGTGAGAATTTATTTAGGAGGGAGGTCTCTGGGTCTGAACACGCAACTGCCTCCCTCCCCAAAGCTGCTATTTTTCCAGCTGGAAAAAAACATGCCATGACATAAGATATATCTGTATGCATTGCTTCCCACACGCCCCTTTCTTTTCAGTGGAGACAAATAGCAGCTTTGTAGATGGGCATGTCACTTTCAGTAGAAAAACAGCTTGGGGTGCAGGAAGGGGTGATTACGGGTGCAGGAAGGATGATTTTTTTTAAAAAAAAACATTTCTTCCCTCACGCTGCAGCACTAACCTGAATCAGACCCAGCTGCTTTCTACACTCCTAAAAACTAGTCCCATTAACTACGATCTCCCAAATTTGGGGTGCTCTGCAAACCTGTACAGTATTTTGCAGAAAAAGAAGTCTGTGTTTTGCAGTGTCCACAAACTGAGTACTGTAACTGATACATCAAACATTGGGTCCATGCTTAACATTTACTATGAACCCCCAAATTTGGGATGCCCTCCAGATTGGTGCCAAACTGATTCATAGTTAATGTTAAGTACAAACCCTTTATTTGATGCATCAATAGCTCAGTTTGTGGGGTGCTGCAAAACAGCAAAAAGCTGTAAAACAACTGCAAAACTGGCACAGGTTTAGAGGAGGAGATTCCAAATTATGGGCTTCATAGTTAATTTGCCTCTAAAAACTCCCACCCTTAATCTAGTCTTTCCAGTCTACTTTGAATGAGTGTGTGAGGGGTGGGTCGGTGGGAATTGACAGCTAAATAATGCTGAAATGTGGACAAGCCCTAAGTCTCTCCTTGTTGCTTCAAGGTGCTTCCTTGGTTCGCAACTCGCAGGAACCAAATTTAGTGCATCCTGCAGCTGGGAGGAGGGATGCCTTGTTCCCAAAAGTCTCCCTTCTTCCAGGAGAGTCCACCTTGAGAGCAATCTCCACAGCAATGAAAGAAACTTGATCACTCTGCCAGAGCCACTGAGATAATCTCTGGCAGTCCTACCGGTTTAACCAGTTTGACAAACTCCAGGGTTACAATCTGGAACTGCAGGGCTGGAAGAGTGCTACGGTAGGAGGCATTCACCCCAATCCCACATATACTGTATACCAGGGGTGGCCAACTCCCAATAGACTGCGATCTACTCACAGAATTAAAAGCTGGCAGTGATCTACCCCCTTTTGGGGGGTTCAGGTCAAAGTTATTAAGCTTTTTCTAGGGAGAGTGAAAGCCATGCTTTTTGGGGTGCAAGGAAAAAATGTTGGGCTTTTTCTAGGGGAGCCAAACTTGTTGAGCTTCTTTGGGGGAGCCAGTGATCTACCACAGATGTCCAGTGATCTACCGGTAGATCACGATCTACCTGTTGGACGTGCCTGCTGTATACCATAGTACAAAGGATCATTCAAATGTGTAACTCTGCCCCTTCATGGATCAATGCCTTGTCGTGGCGAAGGGGCTTGAATAACTCAGAGAAGCTATGAGCTATGCCATGCAGGGCCACCCAAGATGGACAGGTCATAGTGGAGAGTTTTGACTAAACGTGATCCACCTGGAGAAGGAACTGGCAAGCCACTCCAGTATCCCTGCCAAGAAAACTCCATGGACAAAGACAACAGGCATATAAAAGTTATGACGCTGGAAGATGAGCCCCTCAGGTCGGAAGGCGTCCAGCATGAGGAAGAGCGGAGGACAAGTACAAGTAGATTCAGAGCTGATGAAGCGGCTGGGCCAAAGCCGAAAGGACGCTCAGTTGCGGATATGCCTGGAAGCGAAAGGAAAGTCCGATGCTGTAAAGAAAAATATTGCATAGGAACCTGGAATGTAAGAACCATGAATGGCGGTAAGCTGGATGTGGTCAAAAATGAGATGACAAGAACAAATATCGACATCCTGGGCATCAGTGAACTAAAATGGAAGGGAATGGGTGAATTCAGTTCGGATGACTATCATATCTACTACTGTGGGCAAGAATCCTGTAGCAGAAATGGAGTGGCCCTCATAGTCAACAAAAGAGTGGCAAAAGCTGTAATGGGATGCAATCTCAAAAATGACAGAATGATCTCGATACGAATCCAAGGCAGACCCTTTAACATCACAGTAATCCAAGTTTATGCACCAACTACCGGTGCTGAAGAAAGTGAAATTGACCAATTCTATGAAGACTTGCAACACCTTCTAGAAATGACACCAAAGAAGGATGTTCTTCTCATTACAGGGGACTGGAATGCTAAAGTAGGGAATCAAGAGATAAAAGGAACAACTGGCAAGTTTGGCCTTGGAGTTCAAAATGAAGCAGGGCAAAGTCTAATAGAGTTCTGTCAAGAGAACAAGCTGGTCATCACAAACACTCTCTTCCAACAACACAAGAGACGACTCTACACATGGATATCACCAAATGGACAGCATCGAAATCAGATTGATTATATTCTCTGCAGCCAAAGATGGAGAAGCTCTATACAGTCAGCAAAAACAAGACCTGGAGCTGACTGTAACTCAGATCATCAGCTTCTTATAGCAAAATTCCAGCTTAAACTGAAGAAAGTAGGAAAAACCACTGGGCCAGTAAGATACAATCTGAATCAAATCCCTTATGAATACACAGTGGAAGCGAGGAACAGGTTTAAGGATTTAGATTTGGTGGACAGAGTGCCCGAAGAACTATGGATGGAGGCTCGTAACATTATACAGGAGGCAGCAACGAAAACCATCCCAAGGAAAAGGAAATGCAAGAAAGCAAAATGGCTGTCCAACGAGGCCTTACAAATAGCGGAGGAGAGGAGGCAAGCAAAATGCAAGGGAGATAGGGAAAGATACAGGAAACTGAATGCAGATTTCAAAAAAAACAGCAAGGAGAGACAAGAGGGTCTTCTTAAATGAGCAATGCAAAGAAATAGAGGAAAACAATAGAATGGCGAAAACCAGAGATCTGTTCAAGAAAATTGGAGATATGAAAGGAACATTTCGTACAAAGATTACCATAATCAAGGACAAAAGTGGTAAGGACCTAACAGAAGCAGAAGACATCAAGAAGAGGTGGCAAGAATACACAGAGGAATTATACCAGAAAGATATGGAGGTCTCGTACACCTCAGGTAGTGTGGTTGCTGACCTTGAGCCAGACATCTTGGAGAGTGAAGTCAAATGGGCCTTAGAAAGCATTGCTAATAACAAGGCCAGTGGAAGTGATGATATTCCAGCTGAACTGTTTAAAATTTTAAAAGATGATGCTGTTAAGGTGCTACACCCAATATGCCAGCAAGTTTGGAAAACTCAGCAATGGCCAGAGGATTGGAGAAGATCAGTCTACATCCCAATTCCAAAGAAGGGCAGTGCCAAAGAATGCTGCAACTACCGCACAATTGCGCTCATTTCACACGCTAGCAAGGTTATGCTTAAAATTCTACAAGGCAGGCTTAGGCAGTATGTGGACCGAGAACTCCCAGAAGTGCAAGCTGGATTTCGAAAGGGCAGAGGAACCAGAGACCAAATAGCAAACATGCGCTGGATTATGGAGAAAGCTAGAGAGTTCCAGAAAAACGTCTACTTCTGCTTCATTGACTATGCAAAAGCCTTTGACTGTGTCGACCACAGCAAACTATGGCAAGTTCTTAAAGAAATGGGAGTGCCTGATCACCTCATCTGTCTCCTGAGAAATCTCTATGTGGGACAAGAAGTTACAGTTAGAACTGGATATGGAACAACTGATTGGTTCAAAATTGGGAAAGGAGTACGACAAGGTTGTATATTGTCTCCCTGCTTATTTAACTTATATGCAGAATTCATCATGCGAAAGTCTGGACTAGATGAATCCCAAGCCGGAATTAAGATTGCTGGAAGAAATATCAACAACCTCAGATATGCAGATGACACAACCTTGATGGCAGAAAGCGAGGAGGAATTAAAGAACCATTTAATGAGGGTGAAAGAGGAGAGCGCAAAATATGGTCTGAAGCTCAACATCAAAAAAACCAAGATCATGGCCACTGGTCCCGTCACCTCCTGGCAAATAGAAGGGGAAGAAATGGAGGCAGTGAGAGATTTTACTTTCTTGGGCTCCTTGATCACTGCAGATGGTGACAGCAGTCACGAAATTAAAAGACGCCTGCTTCTTGGGAGAAAAGCAATGACGAACCTAGACAGCATCTTAAAAAGCAGAGACATCACCTTGCCGACAAAGGTCCGTATAGTTAAAGCTATGGTTTTCCCAGTAGTGATGTATGGAAGTGAGAGCTGGACCATAAAGAAGGCTGATCACCGAAGAATTGATGCTTTTGAATTATGGTGCTGGAGGAGACTCTTGAGAGTCCCATGGACTGCAAGAAGATCAAACCTATCCATTCTGAAGGAAATCAGCCCTGAGTGCTCCCTGGAAGGACAGATCGTGAAGCTGAGGCTCCAATACTTTGGCCACCTCATGAGAAGAGAAGAATCCTTGGAAAAGACCCTGATGTTGGGAAAGATTGAGGGCACTAGGAGAAGGGGACGACAGAGGACAAGATGGTTGGACAGTGTTCTCGAAGCTACGAACATGAGTTTGACCAAACTGCGGGAGGCAGTGCAAGACAGGAGTGCCTGGCGTGCTATGGTCCATGGGGTCACGAAGAGTCGGACACGACTAAACGACTAAACAACAACAACTCTGCCTTTGCAGAACGAACAAATTTCATACAGAGGTTTGATCAATGCAAATAGTCTTGGTAAAATGCGTTTCTTAGCATGAGATGCTCACTCCAGATTGTAAACAGGGGTGAATTTAGGAGATAAGGAAACCTGGCCCAATTTTTTTAAAAAAAAATCAGTGAAGAAAAGTGACAATAGTACTGTATTATAGACTCTGGTGGGGTTCACAAACCCTCCAACGTTTCTCCGATGAAAATAAGGACGTCCCATTCCATAATGATGATTTTAATATTTATACCCCACACATCTTACTGGGTTGCCCAAGCACTCTGGGCAGCTTCCAACATATACAAAAACACAATAAAACATTAAACACTAACAAAAAAAAATCCCTATACAGGATTGCCTTCAGACAGCTCAGGGGTTGAATAACTCCGTACCCTCCAATGTTTCTCCAGTGAAAACAGGGACATCCTAAGGAAAAGTGGGACATTCTGGGATCAAATCAGAAACCAGGACGGCATCTCTAAATCAGGGATGCTTCTGGAAAATAGGGACACTTGGACTGTCTGGGTTCGGACAACCACCTACCTCAGATGCACCACATTCAAGGAGTGTGCGAGGTGAAATGTCTGCATGGGTCAGCACTGCTATTCACACTGCTAGCACTCAGTGAGCACATTGTTGGCACCTGTGCAAATCGAGTGTTATGTGCATGTTAACTGTGCAAGTTTCATGAAGCACTTTGAGATCACTCATATCTACTCCAAACTGGATGCCACATTGCCACTGTTTGGGCGTTAACTTAAAACTTCTGGTAGTCAGTTGCTCATTTAAACAGAGAAGGTTCGTTGTTCGATGCATTGTGTTTTAAAGGTGATTATTTGAGCTTGATCTGTTGATCATTTTAACTACTGTGTTACAATATTTGTATTGTGTTTTAAGATTGTTGTGATGTGCCCTGGACTTTGGCAGGAGGAAGAGAGGCGATGTAACAACAACAAATTAATGCTCCGATTCACCTTGTTACACATGCTCCTCTGTCTTAATGAATGGCATATCTATGTATTTTGTTCCAACAATATGCTACTGCGCATTTTACTTGTCATCACATTTGCCATCTCTGACTGTGTCCAGTTCTGGGCACCACAGTTCAAGAAGGATACTGACCAGCTGGAACGTGTCCAGAAGAGGGCAACCAAAATGGTCAAAGGCCTGGAAACGATGCCTTATGAGGAACGGCTTAGGGAGCTGGGCATGTTTAGCCTGGAGAAGAGAAGGTTAAGGGGTGATATGATAGCCATGTTCAAATATATAAAAGGATGTCATACAGAGGAGGGAGAAAGGTTGTTTTCTGCTGCTCCAGAGAAGCGGACACGGAGCAATGGATTCAAACTACAAGAAAGAAGATTCCACCTAAACATTAGGAAGAACTTCCTGACAGTAAGAGCTGTTCGGCAGTGGAATTTGCTGCCAAGGAGTGTGGCGGAGTCTCCTTCTTTGGAGGTATTTAAGCAGAGGCTTGACAGCCATATGTCAAGAATGCTTTGATGGTGTTTCCTGCTTGGCAGGGGGTTGGACTGGATGGCCCTTGTGGTCTCTTCCAGCTCTATGATTCTATGACTTGAAATAACAACAACAAAAAAGAAATATGAATTGCAAAATTCTTTCATTAGTCTTCCTGCACATTGCAGTTTTTGAATGAGGCATCATGCATTCAATGCCAAAAGGTTTGGTTTGATCGGATCACAAATTCTAACATTTTGCAGCAAAAGTGATGCAACTTGGGATTAGATCCTCGCTGGTTGTGGTTGGCCATCATGATGGAAATGGCCTTTGCTGGCATTAATTACCGTAGCTCATTTTTCCTTAATACCTTTAAAGCCCCTCATAGTGGTTTATTCAGGTTTTTTGTATGCGAATCACAAATAGGCGATGCTGGAAATCTCCCTTTAGCAGGTATGATGTGGTTCTTTTCTGTGCAGCACAGTTTCTGTATGACTTTCTTCTTGTATTATAGAACTGTAAACATGACCTGCAGACACCTTTTGTACCCTTTCATTTCTTTCTAAACAAACATTCTGATCTTTAGAATTTCAAAGTAGCCTGAGATAGACAACTCCACCTATCTAAGGTCACCTCCAGATGAAGCATATATCAAACAATCTTCCTGATTCCCTCAACAGAATTTGCGATACCTTCATACTCGAGTGGCTTGGCTCTCGAACAAATTGGTTCCCAAACGCTGCAAACCCGGAAGCAAGTGTGAACATTTTTCGGAATCCAAATGTCTGACGCAGCTCCTGCAGTTTCCGATTGAGTGCAGGAAGCTCCTGCAGCCAATCAGAAGCTGTGCCTTGGTTTTTGAACCGTTTCAGGAGTCAAACGGACTCCCAGAATGGATTAAGTTCAAGAACCAAGGTTCCACTGTAGTTGTTATCCTGAAGCTGGACTTAGAGAATTGGGCGAGAGCGAGAAAGAAAAAGTGCAATTAAAATGTGTGCAAGAATAAAGTAAAACTTTAATCTCGCAACGGATTTAATATAACACAGAGCGTTTCCATAGTCAATGCACAACAGAGATTAGCTTCCATGGTTTCCTCTTCTGTCCTTAAAATATCACCTAAAAGGCTTAGGTTGCTGTTGCTGTTTTTCACTACTGTTCCTGAAGTCACTAGTCACAAGCTTACTTATAGCCCATTAATCACATTAGCATGTATTCCAAAAGAGTAATTGCAAGTCCTCCAAATGTTTAAGGAAAATATGACGACAGTTTAAGTGATGCCTATGGTTAATAGCTCTCCTGGTGGATGTTGCTTATAAATAATGCTGCCTCTTGCTGGTGCTTTTTGTTAAGTGTTGGCTTGGCATGCAGTTTTCCTCTGGCCCCTGCGAAGGCTTAAATCATCTCCTGTGGAAAAAAACATCTCTCCTCAAGATGCATGCCCAGATATCGAGGTGAACTGCAAAGCTCAAATATATCAAGCTGAACCACAAAACTCAAAAAAGTGCATATAAGTGTCACATGCAGATTGAATAGTACATTTGGCCTTCAAATTCTGCTGATAGGTTCACTTTTACTCTTAGGAGGACTTGAACTATCCTGTAAGTATTACAGAAATGTCAGGAGCACGCAGCTTGGACACGAACTTTCCTCCCCGGGAGGACAAAATGGCTCCCCTTGACTTCTTTGAGAGGGGATTATGGAGCTGCAGTCAGGATGTGGTGTCGAGGGTCAGAGATAGCTCTATAGCAGGGGTCCCCAGACTTACGGAGCGGCGGGCCGGTGCCCGCCGCGCCGACCGCGCGGTGGGCCGGACTGCAGGGGAGTGCGCGCGCAGCGGGCCGGAGGGCGGGGGAGTGCTCGCCCGTGCGCATGCGCACACGCACACGGGCGGAAAAAAAATCGGCGAAAATCGCTTGTGCGCATGCGTATGGGCCTCCCCCGACCCGGAAGTGCACCAGAAATGACCTCTTCCGGGTCGGGAGAGGCCCGTACGCATGCGCACAAAGGATTTTCGGCGATTTTTTGCTGATTTTTCAGATCGCCGCTCCGCCGCGCGCCGTGAGAGCGGGCGGCGGCAGCGGGCGGCGGGGGTCGTCGCGGGCCGGATTGGAAGGCCGATTGGGCCGCATCCGGCCCGGGGGCCGTAGTTTGGGGACCCCTGCTCTATAGGGATGGTGGGTAGTTAGGTTAGGTTGTGGGGGCATCTCTGGGTATATTAAGTTCAATAAATAATAATCTCGAGAGTGCCGCTGAGGGAAGGCCTATTACTGTACCCTGTGCTTCTTCTTTTTTCTAGAAAAAGAGGTGCCGGATCTCACCACAAACACCTCCCTTGTTCTCTTATAGTGGCAATGGCACCCACTTCAGAGATGTAGGAACTAAGTTCCTTTGAGTTCCAGCTGCAAAAAAGCCCTGACTATATCCTCGCAGAAGCAAAGTAAATACAGTGGTACCTTGGTTTAAGAACAGCTTCGTTTATGAACAACTTGGATTAAGAACGCCGCAAACTCCGAAGTAGGTGTTTTGGTTTGTGAACTTTGCCTTGGAATAAGAACATGTTCCGCTTCCTGTTGAGTGTGTTCCATTTGTAAATTGAGTCCCCTGCTGCTATGGGAAAGCACGCATTGGTTTAAGAATGCTTTGGTTTAAGAACGGACTACCGGAATGGATTAAGTTTGTAAACCAAGGTACCACTGTACATAAACCTGACCCTAAGGTTGCATCAGATTTCACTACAAAATTGAACCGAAGGCAGGAATATAAGGCTGGGCATTCAGGGTCTTCCTTTGAGTTATAAGGAACAGGTAAATGGGCTGCCAGCGGTTTCACCGCAGTTGAGAGAAGAAAATTCCTTACCCTGGTAAGTGGGGTTATTAGAGGTAAAGGGGTTCGTAACTGGACTCAATTCTCCCCACATCTCATGTTAATTTGCGTGCACAAAATGCAGCCCTATACACTTGGGGCGCCAGCTGTTTGTTGGACGACAACTCCCATCATCCGTAGCTAGCAGGAGCAGTGGTCAAGGGTGATGGGAATTGTAGTCCAAAAACAGCTGGAAACCCTGGCAGTGACTCTCTAGAGTTTCAGACTCTCTAGGACAGTGATGCTCTTCAAATTCTGTTTGACTCCAACTCCCCTAGGAGCCAACTCCTAGGGGCTGTGGGGGCTTCGGCCCCCACAATAAGATATTTGAGGGGGCTGGGCCCCCACAAAATTGATGGGCATTCCCATTCAAAAGAGCTGTGTGTGTGATCCTGTCACGGTCCGGTCAGCGGGCGGTTGAAGCCCTGGCTGAGGACGTCAGGACCAGAGGCAAGATGGTGGTGTAGAAGCAGGAACAGGTGCAGGGTTGAGCGTCCAGCAGCAGGTAGTCGCAGGGTCAAGGAGCAAGGCAGAGGCGAAGGTCTGGGAGTCAAGGAGCAAGGCGTCGGCAAGGCAAAGGTCCAAGGGTCGAGGATCAAGGCATCAGCAAGGCAGAGGTCCAAGGGTCGAGGATCAAGGCGTTGGCAAAGGCGAGGGTCCAAGGAGCAAGGCGTTGGCAAAGGCGAGGGTCCAAGGAGCAAGAGGCCAGATGCAACCAGGCAGGGATAGCGTTGCTGTGGCAAAGAGCTGAAGGGAAAGGGAAAAGCTGAGCTTTTATCCCTTCCAGCTCCTGCCACCAGGTGCAGTGAGATATCAAGTGGCCCCACCTGGGTGACTACTCCTTGCCTCTCCAGCACAAGCTGAGGCCTCACCTGAGTGGCCACTCCCTGCTTCTCCAGCACAAGCTGAGGCAGGCCCCAGTCCTGACTCCTGCCCATACTCCTGACAGATCCATTATGTGGGGCTTACCTTGGCACCCCTGCCAACTCCCATCAGCTCCAGTCAGCACACCCAATGGCTAGGGGTGCTGGAAGTTGCAGTTGAGCAACATCTGGCTACCACCACATGGACTGCCTCTGTTCTAGGAACAGGGCCGTTTTAAGCATATCTGGTGCCCTGGCGCTGTGGTGCAAAGATCCCTCCAGCGCCCCCCCCCCCGCCCCATTTCCCAGCGCGGCTGTCTGGTGGGCGCAGTGCAGCTACCACAGGCTCAGCAGCGCGGCGCCCCCCCCACCCTGGCGGCCCAGCGCCCTGCGCCACCCAGCCTTGCCGTAGGGCCGGCCCTGTCTAGGAAGACTATGGAGGTTCTTCCCAATCCTACCTGGCCAAGTATGAAAGTATATGCTCTCCCTTTTCCCTCCTCGTCTTGTTTTTTCCTGCTTCTGGATACCAGGTCACAGTGACCATACGACAGAAGCAGCTTGCCTCCTCCTCCTCCTGATCAATACATGTCCTGTTTTCTCAAGGTGGTTTTTATGACATCGCATTGACATTGACAGCATCATCGGATGGTGACGTTGCTGAATGAATCACTTGAAAAGGGCAGGTCCAAGGGGGAAAGGTATCAGACATAGTTGTACAAGTAAATGATGACTGTGATGTGATTATTGTTTGAAGAGGGAGAGGTGATATGGGACGCAAAGGAGCCAAAGTTGGTTGCAACAAGGAAGGGCTATGGATGCATACAAACCTAGGCTTCTGAGGTAAAACTGGAGAGAGTTTTCTGCCATTGAACAGTCTTCCTGACTGCATCCGTATAAACATCTGACTGTATGGCCTGGCACACACCACTGAGCCTCTTGGGCTTGCTGATCAGAAGGTTGACGGTTCAAATCCCTGCAACAGGGTGAGCTCCCATTGCTCTGTCCCAGTTCCTGCCAACCTAGCAGTTCAAAAGCATGCCAGTGCAAGTAGATAAATAGGTACCACTGTGGCGGGAAGGTAAACAGCGTTTCTGTGCGCTCTGGTTTCCATCACGGTGTCCCGTTGTGCCAGAAGCGGTTTAGTCCTGCTGGCCACATGACCTAGAAAGCTGTCTGTGGACAAACGGCGGCTCCCTCGGCCTGAAAGCGAAATGAGCGCCGCAACCCCATAGTCGCCTTTGACTGGACTTAACCGTCCAGGGGTCCTTTGCCTTTTACCTTACACACTGCTGGGGAAACCTGTATTTGTGGGCATGATTTCTTTCAAGGAATTGCGCTAAGTGGAAGTTTGAGGGCTAAGACTGTGAACACTTTCCCAATTAAAACGTATACTGAGGTCGGCACCTAGGCATCACCTGAAAAGAGGACCCAAGAGAACTCTGATTTACAAAAACAAACAAACAAAAGTGCATGTGCTAATCTAATTCAAATAGAAAAATCTAATTTAATATAAGTACAGTGCTTCTTACCATAGTGGGGAAGACGGATCTGTGGGTGGATTTCTATGAAGCATTAGGGGGTGGTTTATGCACGAGCAGAATAAAGTTCTGTACTCTCCGATATGACCAAGAGGCATTTGGTTAGCCACTGTGGCAAACAGCATGTTGGCCTAGATCAGTGGTGTCCAATTTTTTCCCAGTGAGGGCCAGATTTGATGAAGTGAAGGGCCGTGAGGGCCAACCAAAGGGTCAACCAAAGTTGTTCACCTTTTTCTTGGATTAAAGTTTTTGAGGTTTTTTTTAGGATTTTACCCCAGGAAATAAACTGCCACAGGGGCTGGATTAAACCAACCGGCGGGCCGGATGAGGCCCCCAAAACGGACTTTGGACATGCCTGGCCTAGATCGATCCTTGGCTTGGCTGATCCTCTGACATTCCCATTTGTGTGTTGTAACAAGAAACAGAGCACTGAACTAGACTTAATTTAGCAATGGCAAGATTAACCCATTCCGATAAGACCTTGATACTCAATGTGAAAGATCTCAGTGTTCATTCTGAACGGTCTGAGGAGGGAGAACTAACCCGATTCCTTGGCATTTTTCACAGCACTTTCTCTTGGGTTTGTGTTTTGGCTGAAGGTTCAGCTCTGGCTAATTGCATCAGTTTGCGTACTCTGGGTTAGTAGACTTTACTACGTGCCTGATAAGATAACACTCTAAATTTAGCAGCAATGACCTGTTTTGGTTCTTAGCTGTGTCTTACTGCTGCCTGTTGTGCGAAGGGCCATGGCTCAAGGAGTAGCGTGTGCCAAGGGTTCAGCGTTCAATCCTTTTCATCTCCCTGATGGGTTGGGGAAACTTCCTTCTTGAACCCCTGGAGAACTTCTGCCAGTCAGCAAAAGTGGGCCAATGGCAAACCCTCTAAGTGTCCCTATTTTCCAGGATTTACAGAAGACACCCTGGTTTCTGATTTGATCCCGGAATGTCCCCTTTTTCCTTAGGACGTCCCTATTTTCATTGGAGAAATGTTGGAGGGTATGGTATTTTTATCAAAGAAATGTTGGAGTGTGTATGTGGAGGGTGTATGCAACCCCAGAGCCAAGGAGACACAGCCTTTAGAAGACATCTGAAGGCAGCCCTGTATAGGCATTTTTTTAAAAAAAATGTTTAATGTTTTATTATGCTTTCAGGCATGTTGGAAGCTTTCCAGAGTGGCTAGGGAAACTCAGCCAGATGGGCAGGATATAAATAAAACCATTATCATCCTTATGGAATAGGGTGTCCCTATTTTCAGCAGATAAATGTTGGAGGGTATGCAATGGTCTGTCTGAGTGTATGAACAAGTACTGTACAGCAAACCTGCATACCTGTGCTAAAATAAAATAATTAAGCATCATCTCATGCTCCTGCTCGCTTTCTAATCAAATTCACAGCCTTACATTGGTGTTTTTTGTTTTCAGAAAGCACCATGGGATTACTATTATAAATATAGAATAAGAGACTGACTCGATTATTCTTTGTTATTTAGTCGTTTAGTCGTGTCCGACACTTCGTGACCCCATGGACCATATACGCCAGGCATTCCTGTCTTCCACTGCCTCCCGCTGTTTGGTAAAACTCATGTTCGTAGCTTCGAGAACACTGTCCAACCATCTCGTCCTCTGTCGTCCCCTTCTCCTAGTGCCCTCCATCTTTCCCAGCATCAGGGTCTTTTCCAGGGAGTCTTCTCTTCTCATGAGGTGGCCATAGTATTGGAGCCTCAGCTTCAGGATCTGTCCTTCCAGTGAGCACTCAGGGCTGATTTCCTTCAGGGTGGATAGGTTTGATCTTCTTGCACTCCATGGGAAAACTCCATGGACAAAAAACAACAGATTATGCTTTACTGCTCTTTAAAAGGCCGCAGGTATGGAGCAGCTATGGAGCAGTTGTCTAGCCAACACAGAACGAATGTCTCTTTTTTCACTTTTTTTTCATTAGATGCTAACCGAGAAGTCGGTATGAGCCACACTGTGGCTCTGAAGGTACCTTTGATAACCATTTGAAATTCTGAACAAGCACATTCAGCACAGCGATCAAATGCGACACACAAATGAAAGTCTGAGGCATAGAAAATGTTCTCCTCCACCACGATCTCAGTATGGTGGTCTTCCAGCTGCTTTCTCTCTCTCCCCTTACAGGTGATTGCTCCATGGACCAGACTGCAAGCACCAAGTGCAGATGGGCTCAGATTCAAACCTTTTACCATATGTGGTGGTCATGTAATAAAAGGCTTCTGGGAAATGATATACAATGAATTGGGGAAAAAATGTTTAAAATAACTTCTGTTAAAAAAGCCAGAAGCTTTTTTTATTAGGAATTGTAGGTATTGACACCCCAAAGGAGCAGAAAAGACTTTTTATGTATGCAACGACAGCTGCACAGATGTTGTTAACTCAGAGATGGAAAGAAGGAAGAATCTCTACCAGAGAGGAATGGCAAATCAAGTTGATGGACTATGACGAAATGGCAAAACTGACCAGAAAGTTCAGGAACCAAGAAGACAAAAACTTCAAGAAAGAATGGGGGGGGGGGGTTATAATTTATTTAAGAGACCACTGTTAAGCAGATGAAAACATTAGCAGGATTTTAATATCACTTGTAATGTAACAAATACTTTGGACAATATGGACAGATATAAAATGTTGTTGTTGTTGTTTGTTGTTGTTGTTTAGTCGTGTCCGACTCTTTGTGACCCCATGGACCAGAGCACGACAGGCCCTCCTGTCCTGGCCAAGAAAATTCCATGGACAAAGACAACAGGCATAAAACATAGATTATGAAATAATATGCAGTTGAAAACGTTGACAATAAGACCCATGGAAGGCATGGTAGGAAGTCTCAAGATTCAGAGAAATCTCTACACAGGGATGTGCATTTGGTATTGTTATAAATTTATATTTATAAAACCAAATAAAAATGATTGCACAAAAAACCCCAAAACCTGGTATCCCCAGAAAAACTGATCACAGCACTGAGAAAGACCTCTGCCCCTAAACCTAAGTGACCTGTTTCTGATTAAAAAGGATGCAATACAGGGTTCAGGGGGTCAGTGAACTGTCAGTAGAAGGTAGCTTCCAACCACAGTATTGGGCAGATTGTAATAATATTGACCTATGCCTTAAAGCATAAGGCTTAAATGGTGGATACAAGGATCACTTTGACAAACTGCTCTGAAGGTTCTTTTAAATTGCTAGATAAATCCTAAGTGGTTGTGGTGTTATTCCATAGAATGGCTCTTGTGACACTGATTCACATAAAGAAGATAAGGTTTCCCAGGGGGTAGAGGTGTAACCCTAGATAAATACGTGCAGGTATGCAACTCCTATTGTCCTAGCTGAAGGGATTGCAACAATAGATGCTCCAGGCCAGCTGTAACATGAAACCAGCAACCAAGGATTAAGGTGGTACTCCTATTGCCTCCTAGGTAAGGTAAAGGCAAAGGGACCCCTGACCATTAGGTCCAGTCGTGACCGACTCTGGGGTTGCGCGCTCATCTCACATTATTGGCCGAGGGAGCCAGCGTATAGCTTCCAGGTCATGTGGCCAGCATGACAGCCGCTTCTGGAAAACCAGAGCAGCACATGGAAACGCCGTTTACCTTCCCGCTATAGCGGTTCCTATTTATCTACTTGCACTTTGATGTGCTTTCGAACTGCTAGGTTGGCAGGAGCTGGGACCAAGCAACGGGAGCTCACCCCGTCACAGGGTTTCGAACCGCCAACCTTCTGATCAGCAAGCCCTAGGCTCAGTGGTTTAACCACAGCGCCACCTGGGTCCCTCGCCTCCTAGGTATTCACTAGGTATTCATCTCCTACCCATCAAGTCTCCTCTGTTTATTCACTTTAATGGATGCATTTTCAATGGGTATATTTGAAAGTGATATAAGAACAAAAGCCAAATGTTGCTCTCGCAACCCAAATGGCCAAGCAAAGAAAATCACTTACTTGCCCATCATTAAACCTCACAAGATCTCTCCTCCTCCACGAGGGGAGACTTTGCGGGTGGGACATGCTCCTCGCGGCAAGCGGGGGGGGGGGCGTGTATCGGCCCCCTGCTGCAGCCAATTCCTGCTGCCGCGCCAAGCCTCTGGCTGGCCAATAGGGCCGGCCTGGGGGCGGGCTTTACGGACATTTAAATCTGCACGGCAGCAGGGGAATCCTCCTCCTTCTCCTGCTGCATCCAGACGGATCTGGGACAACCTTGTTTTGGTCCACACTGCTCAAGATGAGAGTGTGGCATGATAGCCATAACCCTCTGGCTTTGGAGAAATCCAGGAAACTCTTGAATCGTGTGGTGGCACGCAAACTGCGTAACATGGACGGCCATGTTGTTGAGCACCCTGAAATTCGGTTCAGTGAGGTGGCTCTCTTCCATGATGATGGCGCGCATCTTTCCAATCAAGGAAATGACATCTGGCTAGCTGATATCACACGAAGCATTAGGGCTTGGTTACAGCGGTGAGGGTATTGGTGGTGAGCCTCTTGGCTCGGGTGGCGGTTAGGCATTGGAATATGGAGTTGTTTGGTGTGTTTGAGGACTGGTTGTGGCCATCACCCAACCCTCCTCTTATAGGGGTATCCCCTTAAGGGATCCGGCGGTCGTGGATCCTGTCCGATGCCCTGCTGAGGCTAGGGCCATGGCACGACCCCCGGTGACACCAGGGGGAGCTTTCAGTTGTATTTGCATCAACAGGCTCCTCCCTCGGGGTGTTAACCTGATATGACCCCCCGCAGAGCGGAGTGGGGTCATGCTTGCTAGGGTGTCCAATGCCTAAGCCAATACCTCTCACTTGCTCTAACCAATAAAGTTGTGGCCTTATTTTACCCATTAACTCAAATCCCTGTGTCACTGTGTCTTCATTTATCGCGGGGGGCGGGTCCTCGAACCGCAATAGGGTTTTTTTCTTCTTCCTTGTTTATAGCAGCAGCAACCCCAAAGCAAGTTGTTAGGAGTGAAGATGGGATAGAAAACTTCATTGACCTGCACCTCAACTTTTGTTTCTGCTTTACTGGCATAGCTGTCAAGTTCTCCCTTTTTTAAAAGGGAAATTCCCTTATGCTGAATAGGCTTCCTTGCGAGAAAAGGGAAAACTTGACAGCTATGTTTACTGGTGGGGCTGGGGACGAGACACTGTTTTTATTTTTGAACCCACCATGGTTTTTTGAAACACCACAGTATTTCTCCAGTGTGGCTCTTAATGTGGGGAAGCTGGCTCCTTGTTCCAATGGCACGACACCATCGCAAGGATGAAAGTGTTTAGTGACACGGCAGAGAATTGGTGGCGGGGAGATAGAGTCTTTATACAAGCAGGCGGCTTGTAAAATAATCAAGGGGTCCCTGATGTTAGTGGTGGCTTACCATCACAGAGATAATAAGGAGTGTGCCGTTTACGTCACAAGCTAAGTTTGCCAAGTGATATGGAGAAGTCATGTGAGCAGTTAGGATTTTGTTGGCCAGGTCTTGTGATAGTAGAGAAAAATAAGGTTGGAAGAGCGGGCCTAAGAGTGGCAACAAGTGCTGTGTTCAAGCAAGTGTGGATGGAGTCTGTGAACGGAGTCTTATTATATCAGCATCCAATTTAGCCAACCCCATGGCCACACCCAGCCAGATGGGTGGGGTATAAATATTATTACCGGTATTATTATTATTATTATTATCATTATCATTATCATTATTATCATTATATTTAGCAATAGTAGTATTACACCACTCCTTCCGACTGCTTTCTCCTGTGATCCCACAACACTTCTCCTGAGGGCTAAGTGTCAGGGACTGCGCTGAGGAGGAAAGGTGGAGACCCCCCCTCAGAGAAGAGGGAGACAGTATAGATTTAGAACAGTGGTTTGCAGAAGGTCATAGTTCAGAGGCTGCAGAGGGGAGAAGCACCAGGGGAAAGACAGCTGACAGACTCAGTGTCTTGGGAAAGCATGCCGGACCCCCACTTCTCCCAGAACCCAGCTGGCATGGAAAGTAGGAGAACAGAAAGCTCAGAGGCAGAAAGTACAGGTCAGCCAGTGCAGGGATAGAAGAGATGGAGGGGGTGGGACTTTACTTGGATCAATGCCATTGTCCTAGAGGTGGCATGATATGTCTATCTCTGTGAATTTTGAAATAAAAACCTTGGTAAGAACTTCTTGTTTTCCCATTTCTGGCTGCCAGCGGTGAGGGAGGGGGGTCAGATTCCGTGAAGCCTGACACTAAGAGAGGTTATGGGATGATTTAGGAAAGAGGGGAACTACAGCAGGAAAATGGAATCAGAGAAAAAATGCACCGAGAAAGCTTATGTAACCCTCAGGACAGGTTGACCAGTGGTGCAGGAGGTGATGGTGATAGTGAAGTTCTCCCACACCAGCAATGCTTGGGCTGCAACCCTATGAAATTTTATGTGTACCCCGGTCTCTGAGCATTGACGTATTTCCGGGATACTGGCACATACATACACTGGGCTTGGTTTCCTTGGATTGAAAGTCACTGGAGACTGTGGTGTCTTTGTGCTATGCAGTTTCTTTTGCAGATATGTACAGGCTGAGCATAGGGGCGGCAGTGGCGCTGTGGGTTAAACCACAGAGCCTAGGGCTTGCCGATCAGCAGGTCAGCGGTTCGAAACCCTGCGACGGGGTGAGCTCCCGTTGCTCGGTCCATGCTCCTGCCCATCTAGCAGTTTGAAAGCACGTCAAAGTGCAAGTAGATAAATAGGTACCGCTACAGGGGGAAGGTAAACGACATTTCCGTGTGCTGCTCTGGTCCTCCAGAAGCAGCTTAGTCATGCTGGCCACATGACCTGGAAGCTGTACACCGGCTCCCTCAGCCAATAAAGTCAGATGAGAGCCGCAACCCCAGAGTCGGTCACGACTGGACCTAATGGTCAGGGGTCCCTTTACCTTTACCTTTACAGGCTGAGCATAAGGGGGAAGGGGTCACAGCATTAGCACCCCAAAAGATCTTGTTCCCCACCCCCATTAGGCTTCTAGCAAGGCTCCCAAAGTACATCCACACCATACTTTGAAACCACTGTTGTACCGCTAAGAGATATTGAGGTACTAGGAGACCCATAACAATCTACAGTTCCCAGGATTCTTGGGGGGAGCTAAGACTCTTAAAATGGTAACAGAGCACTTTAAACATACAGTATGGATGTAACCATAGTTTGAGACTCATTACAGACAGCAATTCAAGCCTCCCTGTTACTTCCAGTTCCAGGTGAGACTAGACAAGACTGGCCAGGGACCTATTGTTCTCCTACCTACACTCAAGATGATATCACCTCCAGCCAGGTGATAGAGCAATGCCTGACCTCTTCTTCAAAGTTCTAGTAACAGGTAGGTAGCCGTGTTGGTCTGAGTCGAAGCAAAATAAAAAAATTCCTTCAGTAGCACCTTAAAGACCAACTAAGTTTATATTTTGGTATGAGCTTTCGTGTGCATGCACACTTCTTCAGATACGAAGTGTGCATGCACACGAAAGCTCATACCAAAATATAAACTTAGTTGGTCTTTAAGGTGCTACTGAAGGAATTTTTTTATTCTCTTCTTCAAAAAGCATCACAAGCTATTTGTTTCTATGGCAACCTACAATCGTTGAGCAACTCTTTTTAGTCTTGCAAAAAAATGCATAACAGGCTTGCTGAAGTCCATTAGCATAATAAGGAGGCTGGTGTGACCACCTTAGCAGTTGCTTCTACCTGAGGAAGGCAGAAGCAACAACAGAGGTTTAAAGAAGCTCTCAAGGCAAATCTAAAAAAATGTAGTAGAGGCACTGATAACTGAGAAACGCTGGCCTGCAAGCTCTCCAGTTGGAAAACAGCCTTTACCAAAGGTTTCATGGGCTTTGAAGAAGCTCAAACTCAGGACGAATGGGAGAAATGTGCTAAGAAGAAGGCACGCTTGGCAAACCCTCACGGTGATGAACTCCCATCCGGAAACCTATGTCCCCACTGTGGAAGGACGTGTGGATCCAGAATTGGCCTCCATAGTCACTTAAAGACTCAATGTTAAAACTGTTTTCACGGAAGACAATCTTACTCACCTACGAGTGATTGCCAAAGAAGACTACAGGATCCCATTCTGGAGATATAAAACCACAGGCTTGGAAGGGACCCAAATATCTATCATTGCCCCCCCCCCCAAAATCTTACAACAGTAGGTAATAGATTGAATATTAGAAATATTAATCCAAGGTAGTGAGACAGGTGGGTGGATAGATAGATGATGATAGATAGATGATAGATAGATGAGAGGGGGGAGGGAGGGAGGTTTTAATTTTGTATTTTTATTTTGGAATTATGCAATCATGCCAAGATGAATCAGGTGTGTTTGCAATAAAACACTTCCTCATTTTGGTATCCCCGAGGCACATTTCTCTTGTTCTGCATTTTTTAGATGCTAGTACTGTCTTTAGCTCCCCGGTGATCTCCCCACTGCTTGGAAAAAGTGACGGTGTGACTGTAAAAGGCTGCTTCCAAAATTTCCTACAGCCTGGGAAAGAGGGGAGAAACACCATAACTGTCCGTATGTGTAGAAACACTGTGGTCAGTGGGGGTTACGTTCCAGGGATCACACCTAAAGTCAAAATCACCTAGGGTCAAAACCCACTGGGTTCAATGGCGGGTGCAATTGCCAAAGTCGTTTTTCCCAGAACCCCAACCCCTCTTCCATTTTTAAAATAGTCTTTTGCCACACACATAAAGCTGAACTTGCACAACTTCTACTGCCCTGTGATCTTTGGATGAAGGGTAGAAATTTAATAATAAATAAATAACAACAACAAATGTGCATAGGGGGCCCGTCCCTAAGAATATATTCGCAGAGTCACGCCAATAGCGCGGGTAATCCTGTATCCCATTCTTACTCACAGTGGCCTCTGCAGTAAGGTTACCAGATGTCCCCATTTCCCGGGGACAGTCCCTGTGTTTACAATTCAGCCCCCATACAAAATCCATTGAAGTTGAAAAGTGTCCCCAGATTCACTGAAAAAAATCTGGTAACCTTACTCTATAGGAAGCCTGCAAAATAAGTAAAATAAACAGGAACTGAGTGGCACGCCCTCCCAGCAGATGTCAAGGCAATAAGTAATTATTTTACTTTTAGAGGACAACTGAAGGTGACCCTGTTTAGGGAAGTTTTTAATGTTTGATGCTGTACTGTTTTTAATATTTGGTTGGAAGCCGCCCAGAGTGGCTGGGGAAACCCAGCCAGATGGGCGGGGTATAAATAATAAATTTATTATTATTATCATTACTACTACTACTACAATAAACCTCCCCACTGCTTGGGATTCCCAGAGGCCTTCAGCCAGATTCCTAAATCCATACTTCTCTTCAGTGCTTCAGTGCCCTAAACATTTTGTGAATCTTTGTCCTTTTGTCCTTTTACTGCATCCCCCCCCAATTTGAACTTTAAAATGGACAGTGATTTTCTTGAGTCAAATGAGTACCCCTAAACATTTTTTTTGGGGGGGGGGGAAGCACTGCTTCTCTTTTAGAGTAATGCAGCAAAGCTTCGTTCCTCTTTCCACGTCCCTGACCAGTGATTCAGTTTAGCATTTGCTTCCTCGTGCTGATTCCTTCCAGGCTCCCTCTTCTACACCTTTGAGAGACTGACTCAGGTCTGCTCATATTTTGAAGGTAAATCTATAAGCCTCTCATCACCTCCACTACAACTTCTGTACTAGCCGACAGTTGCAGGCTTCCTAAGAAGAGCAAGCCGTTCCCTTGGTGTTGCTTATTGGCTAATGACTTGACAGGTCAGCCTGACTCATTTCCGCTTTGCCAATGGAAACAAAAGAAGAAGAAGATTAGTTCATAGTTAATTGTCTGTCCAAGATTTATCAGTGCCAGGGCTCCAGTCATTCAGCCCTCTGACTTGCCACGTGAAGCCGTAAAATGAAAGACATTCAGTATAAAAATAGCTTTTTGAGGACATAGTTCATGTAGAGTTCTTCCCCCCCCTCCCACTGCCTGGCAAGTAAAGGATAAACTTTCCCCATTGCTGCAGGCCAACAGTTACATAATACTTCTGGAGTGTTCAAAGCACTCCACGTCTTACAACAACCCTATAAGGTAGGCTTGTGTTATTATCAACACGTGGCAGACAAGGGACTGAGGTTAAGGCTATGCATAAATCATAAATATACACACACAGAGACCCCATTGAAATACTGAGAACTTTAGTTTATCCACCACAGGGCTATAATTTCAAGCACCCTTAATAAACTACAGTTCCCAGGATTCTTGGGAGGTGGGGCTTAAAAGGTGTGGTGTGTATACTTGTGAAAACCACTTGTGAATTCCTGACAAAGGTTTGATTTGAACTGCAGCTCATTCTCATGACCACTACTCTGGTGCTTCTAATAGTATTATTAATTGACTAGTATCATGAAGCCCGTTAAAATAACAGGTGCTAGAGCAGACCCACCTCAGAGTAATTGAGTACGGAACAACATCTGTGATGGAAAACTCACGGACTTTAAATGCTGGAGAAACAATGGCACACTACAATGCACAGCCTCTTGCAACAGTTTCATCTGCATTAAGTGTGGTACTTATCTCTTTGCAGAAAAATTTTGCTGTGGCGGCGGGCGGTGTGTGTGTGTGTGTGAGAGAGAGAGAGTGAGAGTGAGAGAGAGAGAGAGAGAGAGAGAGAGAGAGAGAGAGAGAGAGAAGCGAGCGGGGCTTCTCCGGGATGCGCTGCTTCCGTGAGCGAAGGGAAAAAGAAGCAGCTGTGAGAGAGTAAAGTTGCGGCTGCGCTTCCCTCCAGTCGAGCAGGGAGTGGCGGCCAGACGGCAACATGGACGACTCCGGGGAGCTTGAAGGGCGGGAGGGTGAGGTAGGGAAGGAGGCAGGCAGGAGGTCCGACATGGGGCAACTTCCCCTTCCCCTCAGAGTCGGACTCTCCCCCCCCTCCCCAAACCGTCGCCAATTTCCCTCACAATTTTTTCTCCTTTCCTCTTCGGACACTACCCCTCCCTTCTCATAACTCCACCTTTCTTTACTTTTTCTTGAGGGGGAAATCCCCAATTATGTCCTCTCAACACCGTTCAGGGTTATTTCTTTTTAGAGGCTCGTGGGGGAGGGAGGGAGGGAGGGAGGAGAAGCTCGCGGTGCATGCTGGGAGACATAGTCCTGCAGGGGCAGGAGAGGCGAGCGGGCGGGCGGCAGGGTCCGGACTGAGGCAAGTTCCTGAGTGGGCAGCCCGGGGTGGTGGTGGCGCGGACAGAGTGAGAGCTGCTCCGAACCCAGAGAGGCTGAGCTCCCTTACGCGCCGGCCAACGCACTCCGTCTCTGCATTCCAAGTCCCAACGGCTGTCCGTGGGGCACATGCGCAGTAGCGCAAACCCAGGGACACAGGGACTGGACGCAGAGACACTTGGACTTTATTATTAATTGATATGTTGTATCCATCAATCTGGTGCTGCCAATAGTAGCATTAATTGATACGTTGTAGTAGTACTGGACTCATTAATGGATCACTGCCTTGTCTTACAATACAGTGGTACCTCAGTTTACAAACATAATTGGTTCCGGAAGTCTGTACTTAACCTGAAGCGTACTTAAACTGAAGCGAACTTTCCCATTGAAAGTAATGGAAAGTGGATTAATCCGTTCCAGATGGGTTAAAGGATTGGACTACAACCTGGGAGATCAGTGACTCAGTGGGACATGGGTGGCGCTGGGGTCTAAACCACTGAGCCTCTTGGGCTTGCTGATCAGAAGTTCAGCGGTTTGAATCCACACAACGGGGTGAGCTCCTGTTGCTCTGTCGCAGCTCCTGCCAACCTAGCAGTTCGAAAGCATGCCAGTGCAAGTAGATAAATAGGTACCACTGCGACGGGAAGGTAAACGGCATTTCCGTGAAATCTGGTTTCTGTCACACTGTCCTGTTGTGCCAGAAGCAGGTTAGTCCTGCTGGTCACATGACCCGGAAAGCTGCCTGGGGACAAATGCTGGCTCCCTTGGCCTGAAAGCGAGATGAGCGCAGCAACCACATAGTCGCCTTTGACTGGGCTTAACTGTCCAGGGGTCCTTTGCCTTTACCTCTACAGCTGCAAGCAAAACATTTTAAGTGTGTTTTAAGTGCAATACACAGTGTGACAGTAGATGGCGATGGTGAGCCTTATGGAAAATTCAATGTATTTTTTTAAAAACGCTTAAAAAAGAAAAAGCATTTTCAGAACGGTTTTTATATGTGTGGATTCCACCCCGGGTTCAAATTTCCACACAGCCATGAATCTTGCTGTGTGATCTGGGGCTAGTCGCTTTCTCTCAGCCTCACCTGCCTTGGAGGGTTGTTTTGGAGAAGGGGAGAACTGCCTGCCACCACCTTGAGCTCCTTGGAGGTTTCCTAAAAATGTGGCACGCATCCCTTGGCGCTGTTGAAGAGGCTTGAATGCTGCAAAGGTAATGCCAGCATTCCGCCTCCCCAGCTGCTGATAATATTTCAATTAAAAAGGAGAGAGACTCAGCATGCCACAACTAGTTTCACTCTCTTAAGTGTATGAGTCAATATTCAGGAAGTCCCCAGTTTAACCCAACAGCAACTACAAACGCATGACGTGGTTTTCTGCATGCAGCCACTCTTTTTCCTAGCCTCAATTCCTCGTAGGCTTAATAGGGCTGGCCTATTTTAGAGGGTTGTTCTGAGGAGTACTGACATAATGTATGTGAAGTGGTTTGAAAGCTGTAAACCTGCCAGATACGATTATTATTCTTAATGAGAGCTTGCCATTCAAAGCGACTGATTTGGTACCTCGATAGCATCCATTCACTTCCTCTTCCATTGTTCTTTTCCTTGTGTCTGTTTACAGATTGTAAGGCCTTTGGGGCAGGGACCTGTCCCATCATTCACACATTTTTGTGACGTGCTTTATATGTACATAGAATCTCTGTGGGCAGGTATTGCAGCACTGCAGTATCGTGTAGCTTGTTCTCTCTGTGTGACTCCCCATCCCTCCTCTCTCTCTCTCTCTCTCTCTCTCTCTCACTCTCTCTCTCTCTCTCTCTCTCTCTCTCTCTCTCTCTCTCTCTCTCTCTCTCTCTCTCATTCCCCCTCTCTCTCTCCTCTGTCTCTCCCACACACACACACCCCTGGTTTACACATAATGATGAGTTTGTTTAAACTGCTGTTAACTAACCTGCAGATCCCCAGGAGGATTTTGTCTCCCTCAAAAACCACGAAAATTTGTCATTTCAAAATAAACAAATAACTTTTGACTGCTCCATTTGTAAGCATGAACCTTTATTCAGAGAAAAGAATGGGTGCATGCTCAGTACTGGGTCAAAAGGAGCAGTGTTTTGTGCACACGTAATAGTTTTTGGATAGGGACGCGGGTGGCCCTGTGATCTAAACCACTGAGCCTAGGGCTTGCCGATCGGAAAGTCAGCAGTTCGAATACCCGCGACAGGGACAGGGTGAGCTTCCATTACTCGGTCCCAGCTCCTGCCAACCTAGCAGTTTGAAAGCACATCAAAGTCCAAGCAGATAAATAGGTACCGCTCCAGCAGGAAGGTAAACAGCATTTCCGTGCGCTGCTCTGGTTTTGCCAGAAGCGGCTTAGTCATGCTGGCCACATGACCCGGAAAAACTGTCTGTGGACAAAAGTCGGCTCCCTCAGCCAGTAAAGCGAGATGAGCGCTGCAACCCCACAGTCTTTTGCGACTGGACTTAACTGTCACGGGTCATTCACCTTCACCTTAAATAGTTTTTGGCTAATTAAACTATCTATGGCCTTTTATGGTGCTGGAGGAGACTCTTGAGAGTCCCATGGACTGCAAGAAGATCAAACCTATCCATTCTGAAGGAAATCAGCCCTGAGTGCTCCCTGGAAGGACAGATCCTGAAGCCGACGCTCCAATACTTTGGCCACCTCATGAGAAGAGAAGACTCCCTGGAAAAGACCCTGATGTTGGGAAAGATGGAGAGCACAAGGAGAAGGGGACGACAGAGGACAAGATGGTTGGACAGTGTTCTCGAAGCTACCAACATGAGTTTGACCAAACTGCGGGAGGCAGTGGAAGATAGAAGTGCCTGGCGTGCTCTAGTCCATGGGGTCACGAAGAGTCGGACACGACTAAACGACTAAACAACAACATGGTCTTTTAAACTGTGTTTTTGTGGTTTTTTATATACTGTAAACTTCCCTGTGATCCTAAACAGCTAAACCTATTCATGAGAAAGCCTTGAAAGCCATATTTGGGTGGAGAAAAGGCTAAGGAGTAAACCCTACACAAACCTGGAGTGGAGTCCCTAAGACTGTTGGATGGCGTCTTGTATGCCTCCTTCCAGCAACACCCGCAGCCGAGCTGGTGCCAAATGTATTTCTCCGCTTTGCTTTGGGTCACATCAGTGAGGGGTCTTGTCATCTGGGCAGCCCAGGACCTCTATACCCAAAGCCCAGGCTTGCACCTTGGAGAGACCACTTTGGTGCTTGCTAACACAGCAAAAACAATGCAGGAGGCAGAAGTTACGAGTTAGCAGTCTCTGCAGCCACAGCAGGCGCTGTGATTCTCACAGAGTTTGACTTCACCCCGGGGCTGTGCACTCCATTGTCTCTTCAGGCAGACAGATGCCAGCAGAATCCCCAGATAAAGGGTGGTGTAGAAATTCATTTAATTAATTATGCCAAAGGGTATATCGTTTTACTACGGTTATCACTCCCCCAGATCCCCTGCTGTGGCTCTGTGACCCCAGAAGGTTCACGGAGAAAAAGCCTTGTCCTTTTTTTAAAAAAGACCAGACCCACTTTGACACACACATGTCAGTACATCCCTTGTCCTAGAAAAAGCTTAGTCATGCCAGGTTTAAGCCATGGTTTGTTTAACAAACCATGTGTTAACCATGAGTTGTCCCACAGATGAGTGAACAGACCATGGCCTGTTTCCCCCCCCCCCCAAAAAAAAATTTGGCCTGTTTCCCAGCTGCTCTTGCCTCTCATGACTTTCTATCTGGGTGGGCTTCTGGGATGGATGGACAAACAAACCATGGTCATGAAAGAGTGCTGAGTTTGTGTGCAATGGCAAACCATGGTGTAGTGAACCATGGTTTAGCGCAGGCACCCCCAATCTTCGGCCCTCCAGATGTTTTGGACTACAATTCCCATCTTCCCCAACCACTGGTTCTGTTAGCTAGGGATCATGGGAGTTGTAGGCCAAAACATCTGGAGGGCCGAAGATTGGGGGTGCCTGGTTTAGCGTGTTGTGTGAACACCATAAGAGGATGCGATTCCCAGAGCAAGAGTATGCCTGCAGTGCAGAGAGAGAGAGAGAGAGAGAGAGAGAGAGAGAGAGAGAGAGAGAGAGAGAGAGAGAGATGAATCTGAGTGCTGCATGAAATTACATTGAACCCAGTTCCCCATCACGGGTCTAGATGGGAATATATAAATAAATTATCTCACATTGCAAAGAAATGAGCTAAATTTAAAACAGAACTCACCCACAATATTTAAAACAAATTTAAAACTCCTCACCCACAATAATACAACCACCAGACTTAACATGGACACTGGTACCAGAGCCTGCAATAAACCCAGATGCCAACTTTGCTGCCACATACACCCGGACAACACCATTACTGGCCCCAACAACATCCAACATACCATCTCAGGACTATTTAATTGCTCATCTTCTAACATTGTGTATGCCATCAAATGCCAACAGTGCCCTTCAGCTCTCTATATTGGACAAACAGGCCAAACCCTACGCCAAAGGATAAATGGACATAAATCTGACATCAGGAACCAGAAGACAGAAAAACCAGTAGGAGAACACTTCAATCTCCCAGGACATTCTATACAAGATCTCAAAGTAGCTGTCTTACTACAAAAGAATTTCAGAAATAGACTGGAAAGAGAAGTTGCTGAATTACAACTTATCACCAAGCTCAAAACCATGGAGGGACCCGGTTTGAACAGAGACACTGGATTCTTGGGCTTCCGATTCGTCGCGCTGGTGAAGTTGGACGCAGGGACTTCGTGCTCTGAAGTCCCTGGCTTCGTGGAGGGGGGGGAAGTCCGCAGAGCGAGCGGACTCCCCGAAAAAACACCGGGTAGAGAGTCCCGGTGACATAGTGCCCAGCTGTTTGCTCCGAACGCGAATCCTCTGCTGCCCGAGAGCTCAGTAGAGCAATCGAGAGCCAGCGGAGTGGAGTCGCGGGAGCCATTTTTGGGTTTCATCTTACCTCCTTGAAGTGAAGCTCCGAGTCCTCAGCCTGCAAGCGGCGGATTCTTCCAAGGCAATAAAAGGCAATAAAAGGTAATAAAAGAAGGCAATAAAAGACTTCTTCAAAGTAAGTCAAATCTCTATTCGGATCTTAAAAATTTTAAATTTGAAGATAGGAAGAGATTCTAAAGTAACGGAAGCCGATCTCTTCCAAATGGACAATCGGGAGGCGCATTAAATATTCCCAAGCCGAAAAGGGAAAACTTTTTTCAAGATTGCGGACCCGAGAGAAAGAAAGACTTTTCCAAACCTCCCCAGCCCCCCCGGTGTCGTTGCCCCTTGAGGTTCAGCAGCAACAAGGGGGAGGACGTTTTGACAAAATTGATTCAAAAGGTTTTAAAAGGATTTAAGCGGACTGTAAATTTGAAATCTGATGAGGTTAAAGACAAAGGATAAGAACAGCCAAGATGGAGCCGAAAACGTGGTAGAGAGGAATTTTCCAGTATCCTTCTGCCCTTATCTCTGGTCTGCCTGTGGTCAGGTGAACTATGAAAACAAAATTCTCTCGAGCTTTCCAGGAAGCTGTGCTGGGTTATCTACAAACATGGGAAGATATCTACAAGGAAAGGCAATGTTTCAATCCAACAGAAAAGGAGAATGTGGTGCAAGAGCAAGATTTAGAGGACAATTTTGATTATGAGATTGTGTGTGAGGAGCAACAATTTGAGGACAATTTGGAGACTGATTCAGACTATAAAAAATATGTGTTGGATGATGAAAAACAAAGATCAGAACAAAGAGATGAGGCCGACAAGGAGAAGCAAAGTGAAGAGAAGATTGATGGAAGTGAAAATCCTGGAGAGACTGAAATGTTGAATGGTGTTAGTGAAGGGAGGGAAAGGCAGAAAGAGGGAGGAGCAGAGGTCTGGAAGTGGATGTGGGAAAGAATTGGTGTGGGGTAAAATTTTTAGTTTAAGGTACTGTTTTTGGTATATGAACAACGGTGTCGGAATCTTGGCCTGTTAAAGGATATGCTGATCTAATTGGGAGGAGGGACATTGGGGGGGGGAGGAGGGTTTTTTATAGTTTAAGGTTAAGAGCTTTCTGGAGGGAGTAAAAAGAATGGCTGAGGAAATATGCTTAGAGTTTGTTTTTGAATAATTTTGGTGATCAGGTGTTTGGGTGGAAAACTGCCTGTCTCCCCCTTCTTACTCTTGGTACCCAGTGGCAGGGGGTGCCTTGAGGGGAGAGGGAAGGGTGGAGGGAAACCCAGACACAGAAATGGAACCTTTTGACTGCTGGACTCCTCGGGCTACCCCAGTGGCAGGGGGGGGGGGGCTCAGAGGGGGACAGCATGAAGAAGGAGGAGGATTGTGTTAATATTATAAGAATAAGATTCTGAATTGGATTAGAAAACCCGCCATAACTATGTAAAGAGGTTGGGAAATCCAGGAGGAGGAGAGTCGTGGAAGCCATTAATATTTTTCCTTTTTCCCTTTTTTTTCCTTCCCTTTTTTCCCCCTTTTTCATATTTTTGCTTTTTTTTTCTCTCTCCTTTTTTCTTTGTTTTTCTTTTTTCCAGTACAGTGAAGAAATAGCTGGGGGATAAGCCAATCCCCAGAGATCCTCCGCCTTTGTCCTCTCAGTGGCAGGGGGGGGGGATGAGGGGGGAGGAAGGAGGGGGGAGGTCAAACCTAGCTTAAAATGGACCCCTTTGTTCCCCAATACCCATGGGGCTCACTGGTGGCAGAGGTGGGCTTGTGGGTGGAGGGAAAATGAAGGGACAGAGTTTATGTTGTATACTTTGTATGTGTTTTCTTTTTCTAAAAATTAATAAAAATTATTCAAAAAAAATGAACAGAGACACTGGATTCTTATCTCATTATACATGATAAAGCGATCTTCAGCCATCTCATTGTCTCAACCCTTGCTTTTTCATGCAAAACCATTTGCAGTCGTTTTCAGTCATCAACAGCTATCAGTCAGTCAATCACCCACTTCCACCACCCTTCTGAGTGATACCCCCCTCCCCTCCCCACCCCCTCCCCACCCCTTCTCTACATAAGCGCCTGGGGACTCCTATTTCAGTGTATCTGAGGAAGTGTGCATGCACACGAAAGCTCATACCAAAATAAAAACTTAGTTGGTCTTTAAGGTGCTACTGAAGGAATTTTTTTATTTTAAAACAGAAAAAAGCTATGGAAATTCCCTTCATGAACTTCAAGGAAAAGCTTAATACAACATTTCCAGCAATTCTACTTAACACAGTGATGCAAAATCACATGCTTATGTTTAAGCTTATCAGAATATTGTACTCTGTAATGTTCAGTAGTTTCCCATATCTTCTTTCCACTGGTTTAAGGCCAGAAATGTCATTGGACTCCGCGTACTGTTTAAGCTTTGCAAAAAGTGCTTGGCGTTTACAGTACTTGAATTCAAATGCAAGACATGCCAATGAACTGTTGAACTGAACCGAACACGGTAAATCTAGAGGGCAAAGTGTTCGGGTGATGATGTGTTTTGGTGGGAAAGTGAAAGCGCTTATTCTGACGCGCCACCTTTTTAAGATTTATTTTTAATCTGTTTTGTTCCTTTTTAGAAGGCCTCTGAAGCATGGCCCCAGCCCAGCTGAACTTGTTGCTTGTCTACATGGTCTATTTTTACCACTTTTTAAATCCACAGCACATTTCTTCTGATAAACAGTTCAACGAAAGTCTTAAGAACACTCTGATCTGGGCCTCAGTGAAATCAATCACAAACTTTGCACTTGCGCTAAAGTGTGCCCTAAAAGAGGGCACATGTTGTGGTGAGACCTGGAGACTGACCCTCGTGTTGTGGGTGGGTATTATTGGACAGCCACAACACCCGATTGGTAGGTCACTCGCTGGGTTTCATCTGGCCAATGGGGTGCAATCTAAACGAATTGAGGGACCGATATATACCTATGCACATGACCCAGAGCTTCCTCTTTTGGCGCGTGCATCAGAACACCCGTCCACCTCTCCCTATATTTAGGGCATTTTGCGATTGACCTTGCTATGCCGTCGTGTGTCGTCTGTCGTTGTGACAGGGGCACGGCAGAAATTTTCCCCACTTGGCTGATTGGCTTGTGCCATTTGGGTTTTGCCTGCCGCATAGCAAATCGTCACAACTTGTAAGGTTGCGGATAGGCAGTGGTTCAGGTGATAGGGATGGGAGAATGCTCTCGCCATCCCTATGTGAAGGGTATTCCGTTAAAAGAATCCAGGGACTCAACTTGGTTTTGCCAACCCCCGAAGGGGGGTTATGCCCGTGCCTAAAGTCCAGGGGGACATCTGGGTGGTGGACACAGTCTGTTCCTGGCTTTTCACCTATCCAGGTGTTCACCCTAGAGGCTGACCTATGCTGGTGTCCTGGGTCAGCGCTACCTGCAAGGGTGCAGGGAGCAAGTCGAACCAGAGCCTATGCAACCACTCACTATCTGTAATCAGTAAAGTTGTGGCCTAAATTCTGCCAAAAAGCAAACTAAAGTTTGAGTCAAATGTGTTTTTATTTAGGGGGGAGGTCTCTGGGTCTGAACACGCAAACAAGTATTTCAATTGGGGCTTATATTTGCTTTTCTTTTGGAGGGGGTATCACTTGATGATATTCATTTCAACCCTAAATAATCCATCTAAAACTAAGTGCAATATAAGACTGTTGATTTTAATAGACAGAGATGAAGTGTTTATGCCATAATAAATGTGTTTAAGATAACACAAGACTCTTTGGCTGTGTGCACATAAGTGGCTTAAAACACAGCTGCTAGGTCTTTCTTCTCAATTTGATTCTTAGCTGGTTTGGGGGCAAAACACATCGAAATTAGGGTTGCCAAACTCAATAGAGGACAGGACTTCTGTGCCTTTAATTGCCCTGCTCTCTTTTGAGTCTGGAAACCTTGAAGAGAAACCAGCAGACCCTTTGTTTAATTTCCAAGCAAAGGGTCTGCTGGTTTCTCTTTAAGGTTCCCAGACTCAAAAGAGAGCAGGGCAATTAAAGGCACAGAAGTCCTGCCCACTATTGAGTCTGGCAACCCTAATCGAAATGCATCCTGATCTCCGATCATACACCATTCTTCCTGGGACTGATGGGATTTGGCATCCAGAAATACCCAGAGACCCATAGGTTCTCCAGCACTGAGCTATAGCACAGAGTGGGATCTGCACATTGTGAATTTACCAACTTTCGTTATATTCTTAAGCTTAGGGTTGCTGCTTAATGCAGAAAGAGAGGGGGGAGAGAGAGGGAGAGGGAGAGGGAGAGGGAGAGGGGAGAGAGAGAGAGATTCATAGAAATCTTGCAAATGCTAATTTATATACAGATGCACCTAGATTGATGGCAAGGCACATGTCTAGACTACACTGCTTTTATGAGAAATCCGAAACATCCCAGTGAGCTCCATGTCAGAGGGGGGCCAGCTTAGAATGTGCAAGAGAGCAAAGTGCTTTTAAGGTATTGCTCTTTCAGTGCCCTTCATGTGCACCACACAATTTTCTTTGCAAAAAAACCAACAACCCTCCTGCTACGTGCACAAAGTCAGGGCCTCCTTGTTAGCGAGGGATTTGCTAACATAAACCATTTTAGGCTCACTGAGAGTTCTGTAAACCTCTCCCAGTCACGACTACCTGAATCTGGAGTCAGAAAATTCACATCTGTTCTTTTTCTCAACTTTTAGCCTTTGCTCGCTTGAGCCCTATTATTTACCCGCCCACCTTCACTGCTGAGCTTCCAAATGGCTCAGGAACGTGGTAGTCATGTCGTACGCTGGCAATGGTGAGCGAACCAGCCACAGCTTCTGCAGGAATTGTTGCATCTCTTGGGAGGAACATGATGGGCTTAAAATGGTGGGTGCCAAGCCTCTCAGTTAGCCTAATCCTTGCCTGGAGAGTAGGCAGACCCGCAAGTGTCCCTATTTTCCAGGGACAGTCCCAGATTTACAAAAACCACCCCGGTTTCTGATTTGATCCCGGAATGTCCCGCTTTACCTCAGGACATCCCTATTTTTGTTGGAGAAATGTTGGAGGGTATGGAGTTATGTGACACCCCCCCCCTCAGCCAAGGAGATAAGTAACTATGCAACCTTTAGAAGACATCTGAAGGAGCCCTGTATAGTTTTATTATGGTTTTTATACAGTGGTACCTTTGGTTATGAACTTAATTCATTCCGGAGGTCCATTCTTAACCTGAAACTGTTCTTAACCTGAGGTACCTCTTTAGCTAATGGGGCCTCGAGCTGCCGCCGCACAATTTCTGTTCTCATCCTGAGGTAAAGTTCTTAACCCGAGGTACTACTTCCAGGTTGTTGTTGTTGTTGTTTAGTCGTTTAGTCGTGTCCGACTCTTCGTGACCCCATGGACCATAGCACGCCAGGCACTCCCGTCTTGCACTACCTCCTGCAGTTTGGTCAAACTCATGTTTGTAGCTTCGAGAACACTGTCCAACCATCTCGTCCTCTGTTGTCCCCTTCTCCTAGTGCCCTCCATCTTTCCCAACATCAGGGTCTTTTCCAGGGAGTCTTCTCTTCTCATGAGGTGGCCCAAGTATTGGAGCCTCAGCTTCAGGATCTGTCCTTCCAGTGAGCGCTCAGGGCTGATTTCCTTCAGAATGGATAGGTTTGATCTTCTTGCAGTCCATGGGACTCTCCAGAGTCTCCTCCAGCACCATAATTCAAAAGCATCAATTCTTTGGTGATCAGCCTTCTTTATGGTCCAGCTCTCCAGGTTAGCTTCCAGGTTAGTGGAGTTTAAAAATCATTTGCTGTTTATACCTACCGTAATAGTGATTACAGCAGTGTTATCAACATGGGTCTAAAAGCCTCTGTCTCACAGAGAGAGACGAAACACACTTCAGCCAACCATGCCTTGGGCACTCGCACTGCCAGCAAAAATAAAGTACCTGTTTATGTGATGCTGACCCAACAGCTTGGCTCACACACAGTACTATGGAAAAGAATGACATCTTACTCTCTTCTTCTTTGCTCCCCTGTCTCTTCCCACCTCTTCCCCCTCCCTCAATCCCATATTGCCTAAAACTGTACAGTTTCACTCTGGATGATGGACTTCGAAGGATATGATGACTTGAAAACAGAGACTGTGTACTACTGTCTGTTACCCAAGAAAATCGTTAGACACACCCACACACCTCCCCTGCTCTGCCTCTGCCCCAGCAAGCAGATTTGTGCCTTGAGAATGCATGGGTACTACTTGTGACCCTCTGATTCTTTGTAGTAAGAGTCATTCAGTTTGCAGAACAAGTGAGCTGGCTAGAAATAGAGTGTTCCTGAGGAGTTTGGTGGAAAAGTTGACAGGCAGAGAGTCAACTGGGAAAGAGGTTAAGCTCCACACACCCTCCTTGTCACCTCTCCACATTTGACATTTTACAGCTCTAAATAAGATCCTGGTAAGCCTACTTGATAGCTGCTTCAAGATCAAACCTAGCATTTCCCAAAAGCAAATAGTTTGGGTGTGTGGGTGTGCCTTTGGGGACATTTCCCAAGAAATCTGGGATGCAAGTCCAATTCATTGTCTTTCCCCATCTCTCCTGCCATATCCTTTAGCTTTCTGCACATCATCATCATCATCATTATGCCACCCATCTGACTGGGCTGCCCCAGCCACTATGGGTGGCTCCCAACAAAATACTGAAAGCACAATAAAACACCAACCATTAAAGACTGATTTTTGCAGAGGGGCTGCATGTGGTCACTTCAGGAAATGCTTGTTGCTGAAAATACTTGACATACTCTCTTAGTCAGGAAGTCTGCAAGGATGAAATGGGTTCTGTGATTTGACAACAGTTTGTGAAATCAGTTTTAGGCCCTTACACCAGCCAGCCTTAGCTGAAAGAACCGTGATAATTTTAGATCACTCTCCAACCAAAGTTCTAATTGAAAATGACAGTAAAATGCAACATTAAGATTAACAGTAACATAATAAAATTGTCCTGCTCATAGTCAAAATAAAAGCAAAACAGAAGTCATAGTGTACAGGAATATACCTAATAAACACAGAAGAGAGTTATTTCATTCTGACTGTGAAAATGTCTTGGTTTCACATGATCTGAGTAAAAACAAAATAATAGTAATAATAATAGTAGTAATAATAATAGTAAATTAAAATTCTGTACGAGGGCAAGCTGCTCTGATTTGCACAATTGATTTGGCTTTTGCTAGTAACATGTTAGGAGCAAGTGGTAGGAACAATTGTGGCCAATGCTGGATGTTTCACTAGTAAATAATGATATCCTATTTTACATGTTCTGGGGCTAAGCCCTTGAATGGAAACAAAATTCCATGGCTGCTACTTTGCGTAAATATGACCGGCACATTGCGACACTTCTTTTGATGTCTCTGTGTACAAAAGAGGATGTTTAGAAATGGTCATTGGTTCAACAGAGATTCAGCAATGGGAAGTTGCACTTAGCAAGGGGAGAAGTCATTTTCAGGAACTGGTCTTTGAGACACCTCTCGACTGCTAACTCACAGCCTGCTCGGCTGGTTTGATCGGAAGTCCTGACGTTCCTGACCCTAAGAAGGCTTGATGCTAATGACCCCAATCTGTAGATATGATGAGCACTTCAGAGCTTCATGGAAAACTTACTGAAACTGATGACCTCAAGCTCACTGTAGAACTTGTCATATGTCTCAAACCATGAGACAGACCACACTGTGATCTCATGCTCAGTTTTCCCACCACAGCTTGCAAACACAGGAGTTCCTTCTTGATGTCTCTCCCCAACTTTGCGTCTAAATTTGGGCAAAGACAGATACAACGTGAGAGTGGTGGAGGTGGCCCTTCCTTGCTCTCAAAAACAGATGCAGCCTTACTGATTTGTGATGATTCCAGGAGTGGGAATTGTTTTCTAGGTTTTTCATCCATTTGATCTGAGCTGGGGGAAACTGGTTGTGACCAGTGGCGTGTGGAGAGGTCTCAGGTGTGTGCAGTTCTGGGTCTTCTTTCAGCCCGAGCAGCAGGTAAACTGGTGAATGCTTTTTCCTCCCACAAGTGAATGAGGTGATGACAAGGTGTTCAAGCGTCACACTAGTTTGGGAGAGATAACCGCAGAGAAAGTCGGAGAATGAGGGTGAATTGAGACATGGCGGAGACTGTCATAGCTTTAAGAAATATGGTTTATTCACCTATTTACATACTCTGCATGGAGGGAGTCCAGATCTTATAGCATGGTCCTTTCAAGAGGGTCTTGTCCCCCACAACAGTGCAGCCCTGGAGTCCAAGTCATCTCTCCTAGTGAGCCTGCAGCCAACCTGCCCAAGATGGACCCCAGTCTCTCTCTATTTCTTTTTCTCTTCCCAGAACACCCTGCTAAAAACTCTGTTTTCCTGTCATCTTCCAAACCCCTAGCCTCTGTTCATACCTCAAGGCAAGGGGGAAGGACAGTTCTCTTGAGTTACCATGACCCTGTGTATTTCTTAATGGCCCTAGCTTGGGCCAGGTCCTTTTGCAAAGGCTAAGCCAGGAATTTCTCTGCAGCTTGTATTTCTCCCTTCACACCCTAAATAACTGAAATCCTACCATTTATTAATTTCCAGGGATTAGGTTTATTCCCCCAAATCTATAACACCATGTATGTGTTTCACGTGGCTTTTTGTTAACAAGCTATAGATCTAGCTGAATATGGGAGCTTCCTCTTCCTTCTGGCTGCATTCAGATGTAATGGAAATAGGGCTTCAGACTCACAGTGACATGGTGGGCAATAAGTTACTTTTTAAAATAAAATAAAGTTAGATCAATTGCTTTGACAGGTTTATTTGTTTCATTCTCTCTCTCTCTCTCTCTCTCTCTCTCTCTCTCTCTCTCTCTCTCTGTGTGTGTGTGTGTTAATACAGTCAAGCGGAATACAAATTTTATGAAATAAATAAACAAACTCCTGGAGAATAGGTTTATCCACAGCTAGAAGCCCCGAGAGCTATATGGAAAAAACCTGCATATAAAGTAGTAGTATAACCAGCAGTATAACCCAGGGTCCCTCCTAGACTGGTGTTTTATTGTGGGTGCATTCTGCACCATGTTATGTGCACAGTAAAGGTAAAGGTAAAGGGACCCCTGACCATTAGGTCCAGTCGTGACCAACTCTGGGGTTGCGGTGCTCATCTCGCATTATTGGCCCAGGGAGCCGGCATACAGCTTCCAGGTCATGTGGCGAACCAGAGCAGCACACGGAAACGCCGTTTACCTTCCCACTGTAGCGGTACCTATTTATCTACTTGCACTTTGATGTGCTTTCGAACTGCTAGGTTGGCAGTAGCTGGGACCAAGCAACGGGAGCTCACCCCATCACGGGGATTCGAACCGCCGACCTTCTGATCAGCAAGCCCTAGGCTCTGTGGTTTAACCCACAGCACCACCCGCGCCCTTTATGTGCACAGTAGTAGTGCATAAATATTTTGCTTTAATTTGTTCTGCAATGCTCCCCCGTGCTACAACGCTACTGGTGCCTGAAAGTTCTGTAGCACAGCAAAAGCGGGACAAAAAATAAACCGGAATATTTGTGGCATAAAAAGCTGTCGGTTTTCAGCAGGAAGTGACGGGAGATGCACACACTCAAATTCAGCAGCGTGACCAGACCAAAAATGTTTGCAGGTGCAAATGGTATTTGTGTACGACCTCTCCAATAGCTTCATCATGAGCACATAGATATGCAGTCAGTACCGGATTTAAGTATAAGCTAAACAAGCTATAGCTTAGGGCCCCACTCTCTTGGGGCCCCCAAAAGGAAAACAACAACTGGATGTACATTTACAAAATATAAGATAAAAAACAAATAAAATAAAACCTACATACAGCAACAGTGTTTTGCATTGTGTAGGCTCCTATGATGTAAGTAATGGGCCCCGCCTGCTAGCCTGCTCCCTAAAATATCACTGGTTTGCTCATTTCTATATATAGGGTGCCTACATTCTGCATGTGCAAATGGCTTTAGATACCTATTAGGTTCATAAATTACCATATAGCATATATTCAACACAAAAAACAGTGACAATTGGTTGTTGACAAAGGACAGCTGGACATATAAAGGGCCCCATTACCTTCAGTAGTTTAGGGCCTCATCAAACCTACCTACCTATCATCTATCTATCTACCTATCTACCTATCATATCAGAGATCCCCCAGAGGCTTCTGCCTGTGGTTGTTTAATCTTTCCTGGCTATATATTCAGCACTGATTTTTGTTCAGGGCTGGTGCAGCTGGGAGGGCTGATCTAATCCTGAATTAGAAATTCCTGGTAAAAGAATACTTCTTCCAATCCCTCCTTTACCCCCTTTTACTTTGGCATGGGGTGGGGTGTGGGGAGTTGGTCATTATTTTTCTTTCCCTTTGAGGTCAGTGGCCGACTTCTAAATACACCAGCTCAATAAACACACCACTCAGCTCCTAAGTGCGCTTTCCATATACTTGACTTTTCCAAACCCTCTCGGTTTCCCTTGAGGAGCCCGAGTTCTGAATCTGAGCCCAAAACCAGATCACACACCAGTCTGCTCTAAATTTGCAGTGTGACTTCTCCACTCCTCCACCGTCCAATTAAAGCTTCACAAAATATTCCATGAAAGCGCCATTCCGTTTACTCATGTTGTTATTATTATTAGCCGATCGTTGGCAGGGGCATTTAATTTGCATTAATGGAACAACGTTGTCATCATGACTCACATATATACTTTCTACTTTGCAACCCCTGGAAACTTTTATCCAAATTGGGTTTTTTCCCCCCTTTTCTTTTCATGGATTAAAGGTTTTTGTAGGCTATAAACTGCAAAAACAGCAGCAGCAGCAAAAGCCACAGCTTAAAATGGCAAATGGAATCTCTGGGTTAATGGGCTTGAGAGGGAGAGGAGTAGTTTGAGAGAAAGGTTGGGAAGTAATCTGATACCAGCTGCTTTCCTGGGGGCAGGAGGTGGAGTGGCACAGATTTTGTTCCTTTTGTGCATCAATTTTGTATTAAACTTCAATATCTACACAAATAAATTCCACATTTCTCTTTAAACTTCGGCTCCTTGCCTTTGCTTCCCTGCTGCACTCTAATAAACGTTTCACCTAAGACACATTCTTCTGTTTCAAATATTATCATCTTTCTTCTGCTGCTCCTGTCCTGTTTCGAATCCTGCTCACAATTTCATCTGATTATGATATATTGATATGTTTTCCAGATAACTCAAAAAGGACTTCTACCCTTCTATAAACGGCAAGTCATGTCAGTAGTGTAGATTTTGCAAAAAAGAAACAACAAACACAAAAACCTCAACAACTTTTGTCTGAATATGGCAACCCTAGTTAAAGATGGATGTTGATATTGTGTGAACTCTTTGTAAAATGTGAGTCAATGAGGCACAGGCTAGGGAGCAGGCCATTCAGGAATAGAAGCTATAGATTTAAAATAACAATAATAAGGAAACCAGAATAGCACTTTGTTTCCCCCGTCCTTGCACAGAATTACAGTACAGTGCGGTGAGAGAGAGGCAGAGGGAGAGGCATGGTTATGATCTCAAGTCTGGCAAAGAGATGCAAACAGCTGAAAGCTACGTGAGGTTCCTTTTTCTTGTTATTTCGGAAGAAATTGGTCACAGAGTATGCAACCAAACAAAGCAATCACTCCAAGACAGAGAGCTTGTGGGAATCACTATGGTAACATCTGGAGTGGATGTTTTGCCTCATCTTTGTATTTATGTGAGTGTGAAGCAGAAGGTTTGTGTACCGGTATATGTCTACACACAGGAGCTACGGAAAGGTTAAGTTGGCAAATATGCTTGCTGTGTCTCAGTCATCACAAGCAGAAGATATCAGAGATGAGAGACCCATTTCTGATGGAATCTGCTCCTGCTCTGGAGAATGCTGTTGGTGCTGATCCAAGGGCCTAATCGTCTCGCTCCTAAAAAACACTTCTGAAATTTTAAATTTGTATTTTAGAAGGCAGATGCCTAAAACCCATACCAACCTTGGTTTTTCAAATTTCAGTGGCGCCCTGTGCCAGCCCAAAATTTGGCACCCTCCACCTCTCACTTTCCATTCTGCACATGCAGTATGTCATAGCTGCAATGCCTTGTGGCGCCCCTGTTGGCTTGGCACCTACTGTAGGGGAACCAGTTGCACTGTCCTATATTCATCTCTGCTCTGTGTACACTGGTGGGGTGGGGTGCAATAAGTGCCACAGGCTACCACCCTTTGGCCACACAGTTGCACACCACTCCAGGACGCGGGTGGTGCTGTGGTCTAAGCCTCTTGGGCTTGCTGATCACAAGGTTGGCGGTTTGAATCCCCAGAACGGAGTGAACTCCTGTTGCTCTGTCCCAGTTCCTGCCAGCCTAGCAGTTCGAAAGCACGCCAGTGCAAGTGGATAAATAGGAAACGCTGTGGTGGGAAGGTAAACGGCATTTCCGTGCGCTGTGGCTTCCGTCACGGTGTCCCGTTGTGCCAGAAGTGGTTTAGTCATGCTGGCCACATGACCCGGAAAGCTGTCTATGGACAAACGCCGGCTCCCTCGGCCTGAAAGCGAGATGAGCACCACAACCCCATAGTCACCTTCGACTGGACTTAACCGCACAGGGGTCCTTTACCTTTACCTTTGTCACCCCAATCTCTGAGCAGTGCAAGACTCTGAGAGTTCCAGGCACTTACCTCGTGTTCAGTTTCCTCAGAATGCGGGGCACATCCTTGAGACTGTGTCATCTTTGGGATATATGGTTTATTTACACATATATGCAACCGGAGCCTATGATGGAGGGCCTAATGGCATCAACATGCCAGAAGGTATTGCTTCTCCCATAGCCACAGCCTTGGATTCAAGCAGAAACCAAGCATTGTTCTTTCTCTGGCTTCCTCCTGCTTCTAGCCTAGCTCTCTTACACACCTCTGGCTATTGTCCTTCCCACTACCAGCCAGGTATGGAAGAGAGCCCACCCATCTGTCTTCTGGCAGAAAGCCACTTCCTTTGTTACACAAAGGACCTATATTTAACTCACCAAGAAACTTGCCTGGCTTCTTCAACAATGAAATCTGACAACAATACCATTTTTGCCAAGCTACCTGATACGTAGCCTCTCCACTTGCTGCTAGCAAGACAGGAAGTCACCTCTAGGCCTTAGTCTCCACTTTTTTGACAAGGCAGATGCATATTACCACCTGGGCTCTCTGCTCAGTATTTCCCTCCACTATCAGGAGAGGAAGCTGCGGTCTGCAAGTAGCCCTTCAGAAGCTGCAGATGGAACAAGCAATTCATAACTTTTGTTTCTGGAGACTAGCGGCAAAGAGCCAAATGCAATGATTGTCAGGATGCCCAGAACACTGGACTGGGCTATTATTACATGTCTCCCTGATTTATTAGGGCTTTTCGGATGATTTTAGCTGCTCGCAACAAAAACTTTTAGGACAGCCTTCAAGTACAGTTTGAATTTTCCGCCTTGTATTGTCTTTCAGAATTAAGGATGCTGCTGCCAAGGTAGCCCATAAAATGCCTTTCAAGCTGCCTCTGTCTAGTTTGTCCACGATGGAGTCAGGCAACACGGACGCCAGACATGCTGTTGACATAGCAGTCCATGGGTATTTGATACTCTCTCTGCTATTCCTCAGGGCTGCCTGACATAAGAGAGACTATCAGCAAAATGTGCCCCCCTCCTGGAGGAAAACCTTTTGTAAAGTCTGGAACTTGCAATGTGATGTTGCTGTACTTATGAATGGTGCAGCTTGTCTGATACTGATATTAATTAACAGGGGGTGGGCAATGTGATTTTAGGTTTGTTGACACAAGTATCTTTTTAAAGGTTGCAGTGCTTTGAATATTTAGACTGAAGTTCAACCAGAATCTATTGAAGTTGCTTCTCAGGAGGTTAAGCTACCTCTGTCATTTACAGTGGCTTTTTTCTCATTGAGAGCAGTGTGTTCTGTTTGGGGTTTCATCATGCAAGGAGGATAGTCACAAGCTGCCATTTTTCAATTAGTTTCTTTTCCAAAAAGAAAAATAAGAATGGGTGAGGGGAGAAGATGGAGCAAGCAGGACAAAGCAGGGGTGGGGTGGGGAGAAAGGAAGAAAACTGTATGAAAATAAACATGACCATTGCTTCTGCTTTAGAGAAAACAGTCCTCTATTTGAAATGTATTTTTCTAAGCCGGCACACAAGCCGCCAGGACTTTTCCACTGTAGTGCAGTATACTGCATTGTTTTTATATTTATTACTTCATGGAAAAAGTTGCTATGGTTCAGTTTTGAAAGAATTTGTATTTCTCATATTGCTTCCTTTTTGTTTGGATTTCTAAACCTCTTAGACGTATATAAATTGGCGGCATACTAACAGTAAAGGTAAAGGTAAAAGGACCCCTGTTAGGTCCAATCGTGGATGACTCTAGGGTTGCGGCGCTCATCTCGCTTTATTGGCCGAGGGAGCCGCTGTACAGCTTCCGGGTCATGTGGCCAGCATGACTAACCTGCTTCTGGCAAACCAGAGCAGTGCACAGAAACGCCATTTACCTTCCCGCCGGAGTGGTACCTATTTATCTACTTGTACTTTGGCGTGCTTTTGAACTGCTAGGTTGGCAGGAGCAGGGACCGAGCAACGGGAGCTCACCCCGCGCCACCTGTGTATTTCTGCTTAAATCATCAAAAGAAGGCTCTTCCTGCGGGAAGCTTGAGACAAGAGAGCTTGCTAATCTTGCAACATTACTGCATTGCAGGTTTAATCACCTTGGTTTTAAGGGGCTTATCCTTTGAAATGTTTTAATGTCAATAGCCTACCTTTCCTTCCCTCCCCCAACCCCCAGGAGTAGAAGAAAAGAGTGCAATAAATGTTCTAGGAAAATAAAAATAATTTATTAAAACATATCTGCTCTTAAAAAGGACAACTTCACTGAAGTTTGTCCTCAAGTCAGTATACTTTGAGCATGGGTAGGAGTGTTCAACACAACCAGAGTCTACCTACATGCGCACACACATATCTACAGCTGTTATTTTATGTTTGGGCTAAGTTTTGCTCCACCTTCATGCAGGCAAACTTTGACCCCAGTTAACCAGCCAGTCAGCATGCTCTGTTTTAAGTCAGTCATCTCTGCATGAAATGATAACAGTTAACGTCAGAATCTATGTTGAGCGGTCACACATCTGTGCAGAGATGCAAGCTCTGGAGGGAACCCACACGAGGAACCCTATAAATTATTACATACTGCCAGTTGTTTAGGAAAAGTAGAGACAGTGAATTATTCAAAGCATTTTCTATGTCCCATAAAAAGTTGGTCTGTGCAGAGCTACTCCAGAGCTTATTTATTTTAGCAAGGGAGGCTGATCTTATCTGGCTTAAGAGTGTCAACGCATCCATGTTGATAGATGGATCTGGATGACCCAAAATGCGCAAGTCCTCCTTGCCAACAGCATCTTTTTAATGGAAAATGAACTTTCCCTAGTAACTGGCCAGCAGTTTCACTTGGTTTTCCTTGCGGACTATATTATTGCAGTGTGCTGGAATCTGAGAACTGCAAGAGTCAATATATGCCCATCCTCCGTGGAAAAATATAAGTTGCATTTCGGCAGTTCTGTACAGTCAGTTCATTTCAGTCCATCCAGCCTGCAAAGACATGGGCTTCCTCCTTAACGGAAAAAAATGGCACTCTCTTCCGTTTTACTTCCTCTTCCCTCCTGGACTTGGAGTTCATGTCCCCTGAGGCTCCTTATTGATTGGCATTTTACACAACTCCTGGTAGAATTCAGACTCCAGGAACCGTGGATAGGAATTATTCTCCATCAAGCTGTAGACTCTCTTCTGGGCTGTGCTGAAGCAAGTATCTGTAGCCTCTTGGAGGTTCTGAGCAATGGTATTCTTGGTCTGAAAGTCTATGTTGATCTGAAAATTAAAGGAAAGAAAGAACATGAATTGCCCATTCCGGATCAGACCCAAGGAATCATTTAACTTAAACCCAACAGTGGCTAGCTAGCTGCCTTGAGACATTCACAAAGATGAGTGACCTTCACCTGCTGCTTACTCCCAGGATCTAATAATCTAAGGTAAACGGTCTCTAAATTTGGCGGCTGCTATGACAAATGGTAACTGACAGAGAAATTCAGGAATGCATATAGGCCTAACTGTTTTCAAGTCATCAAAGCCAAAGGTCATTGCACCCCTTCTTGCAACAAGGAACTATGTTCCAGCATGTCCACATATTTCTACATGAAGGCCAAGCAATTTGTGGATGGGCAGAATTCTCCTATCCCTCTGTACTGTGAACACCAGTAGAATGAATATAGCTTGTGAGTGGTGGCATTTCCCCCTTGGTACAGATTAAGGGCAGCTACCAACCCACCAGACTCATGGTAGCCAAGTTTAGGGCTGGTGGTTTTAATACCAGTGGGATTTTAAGTGGGAAAACGATGCTACTCTTTTTTCTACTAATAAAATACTTTGCACCCGTCGTGTAACATGATGCTTAGCTGTGTACAGACTCTGCAGGAAAGTCCCTTGTTGTGGTATGCTGCTACTTATATTAAGTGCTACCTAAAAATTGGGTGTATGGGAGATCCCCTTGATGTCCGTTAAGTTTCCCATAGCCTTCACCTTAATGAGACTGTGATGTCTACACCGTGCCTTTGGTAAGTTACAATCTCACAGCCTAAGAACATGTAGGGCCTATTTTAAGTTGCATTTTTCTTCTAATTGTAAACTCTGGACTGCAACCCTAGGAGAATTGTACATGGAAACCAATATATCACAACTGCCAGCTCTGTGTGGATTTAGACAAGAGTTCTGGAGCAGGCGTTTATAGAGTAACCTTCTCACAAACTGGTATTCTCTAGATATTTTGGTAGCTGCAGTCCAAAACATCTGGAAACGACCATATTGAAGAAGGATACTATAAAATCTGCTGACGGATTAGACTTTCTTGTGGGTTCTCAGTTATGAAACAGTTGTTTTTCAAGTGGATTCCTTCCCAGGGAGTAATTACAAATGCCAAATAGCTTGCAAAGTGAGCCTGGGAATGAGTATTCCTAATTCTAATGATGCCACAGAAAGGAATAGGAAGTGATGAGAGTGTGAAAAAAATAAATAACTTGGGAAGTTCTGCTTACCTCTTTGGGAGCTTCCTTTTCAATAAAGTCGCTGTAAATTTTCTTAGCCTTGGCGGTCATTTTCTGTGGGGACTTCGTTTTCTTGAAATCCTCACAAGCCAGCCAGAAGTCAATGTTCTCTTCACAAAACTCAGATTTCAAGAATGCTCTGAACGCTGCCAGACCATCTGCAAAGGAAGGTGAAAGAGATGGATTAGCTCAAAACATCCCAGGAATGCTGTGTGTATATATGCTGTGCCTTCCTACGTCTCGCTCTTGTTCAGTCTGCAACTTCGCTGGATCATTTAAATAAAAAGTACCAGAACTTTCCCCCACTTAAAAAAACCAAACCAAACAACAACGGGGAGTATGAGGAATCTAAAGTGACCAGCCAATTTTACATTCTGCATCATAGTTTTTAAATCAACTTGTGTTGATTTAAAAACCTTGAAAGTGAACGCCTTGAAACTGAAAGCAGGGAAAACATTCTACAATTTCTCTCCTGCCGTTTTGAAATTGTATATTAACCTTTAGATGTTTATGGAACAGCTATGAACTTCTGGAAGGTATCTGCGGTGGAAAGGCTGACTCGAGAGTCCACTCGGCAGCAAATGCCATATAACTAATGAAGTCTGCATTTTTTCATTAGTTTAGCAAGTAAAGGCCAGGGCTGCAGAGTGAACTGAGCTCCCATACAGGAGCTCACAGAGGAACAGATCAAAAAAGGATCTTGTTAGCATCGCAGTGCACTGTCTACAGGAGACCTTAGCCAAAGTTGACCGAAATCAATTAAAGGCTCCTAAATACTGCAGGAGCTTTGAAGTGAACTAATAATGGGCACCTTGCAGCCTAGAGACTCTTTTAAATGCAGTGCTCTAGTGGAAAAGACTACTTTTTAAGCCAGTGGTGCTACATCTGCAATTGGTAGCCCATAATAATCAGCTACTTGGCAGGCGCCTAGTGGAAAACCCTGGATTACCCATCAAGGCATTTCGCAATCAGCCAGAGAAGTACACGGGAGATTACAAGAAAGGATTTTTAACAGTACCCAGGTGTTCTGCACGGCACATGCAAGACTAAGGGTTAGTGGAGCCTGAATCTGTGCACAACTGAATATGCACACAACTGCTTTACTGTCCCATGGTGTGATTAATTGTGAGGCTTTTAAATGAGACTTTTCCTACAGCGTGCAAGCACCGCTCAGCACACTGCCTTGCCATGTGCAGGAAGAAACTGCTCTCTCTTTTCTTCACTGCAGATGTCTATTCTCCAGCTTACAGAGTTCCAAAGGAATGCAAGGTCAGCTAAAAATACAGGCTAGCTATGGAGCTGCAACACAGGAGAGCTATTGCCATGGGAAGCGCTGTGGAATTATGCCTGAACAGCTAACTCCTATCTTACGGAGCATCTTTTCCAGGAGAACCCTCACAAAAGGAGCCACTATTCTTGTGTGTTAATGTCTTGCTCATTAAATAAACTTACATTTGTTAGCAAGCAGCTCATCAAATGCTTCCGACCATAGCTGGGCTTCCTCGGGAGACGGCCTGGAAGAACAGGAGAAAAATAGGGTGATTATTATCACTGCTTTGGTGGCCTATTGAATAGATTTTTTAAAAATAAAAATAAAAAATCCACTGGTGAGAAAAAGTGAGATGCATACCTAATACATGCCTTTTGCCGCCCTTTCTTGTTGGCCTTTGCAGTGGTAGAACTGGAAGAGTTCTGCAGGAAGTAACTCAACCGTGATTTCCAATCTTTCATGCTAAAAAGGAAACAAAGAAAAATCAAGTTCAACTAACTGTACCCTTTGATTTTAGAAATGGAAAGAAGTCTGAATCTGTGGCTAATTAACATAAACTGAGTTCTGTTTGCTTAACAAAATTCCCAGATTTGATGAATGCATCTGCACCACAACAAGGACAAATTACTGAGAACAATTTCAGCAGGATCAGAGATAAATTCTGAGAATAGGGAGTTCAATGCAGTATTTTTTTTCAAAAAAAATACTTGCTCATGTCTCTTTCCCTTCACACAAAATGCTAGACTTGTGCGAATTAAGTTGCAGAATCCCTGTTAGTAGAATGGCAGGACGTGTGTGTGTGTGTGTGTGTGTGTGTGTGTTAAAGTGAATCTTATGTATGCATTCTTGGAAGTAAATTCCGCTAACCCTAACAAGAGGACACACAATGGATCAGGTTCTGAATCTCCCTTTCCTGGTACTGTATCTGGAAATATCACTCGGGCTTTCAATACAGCAGTATAAATTATACAGTATGCATGCTGCAGCCGATCTAATATTAGTACAATACTGCACAATCTTCAGATTGATTCTGCAGAAGATGGACAGCCAAGCCAACATTGGCAACTCTATCCTGTAGCCAGGAGATGCACAATGCATTTTAAACCGTGCCAAGCAGCAGATAGATTTACAGGTGTTTCGATTTTGCACAACAGGTATGCCCTGCAATATTCGAAACACAATACTGTTTTTTTAAAAAAGCACAACGCCTTTTGCTCTAATAGGGGGGTATTGTTTCACCAAGGGTTGGAGTACGACTGAATTGCATACTTCCTCCTCACGTTAAAACAAATGAAAAGACCCCTTTGAAAGGATCGATCGTCTCTCATACGTGCCAATTCTTAGTTCTTCATTCAGAATGTTTGCGGATCAGACTTCACAAAGAGATTATTTTCCCATCCGGAATACAAAACTCCCAAGGCAATGGGATGCTAGTGTGCTTTAGGTGCATACAAAAACACGCTTTGTTAAGACTGAAACGCAACACTGCTTGGAATGAAAGACGATCCAGCCACAGGGAAGCAGTTTTAAGCCCCAGTCATTCCCATAGGAAGAGTATTAGCCGAGCTTGTGGGGCGCTGCAAATTCCTGCCATCCTACACACGTTTTCTATTAAGTCTCCCTGCAAACAGTGAGGCTGACTTCAGTAAGGAAACTTAAGGCTGAACAGTAAGAGAGCACTCTAGGACATTCCCAACGGTCCTTTGCTGCAAAACTGTTTCATGCCTGTCCCCCAAATCAATCACACCTGCAAGCCTTAGACTACGCAACGCCGGTGCCGGACAGAGCAAGCCTCTGAGTTGAACAGAACCCTTCGCCCCAAACCGCTCTGCATAACTCCCTAAACTTGCGACCAAAAAATCCTAAGAAAATAAAACGAAACCAGAAGAAAGGAATGCACAGCATCCACAGTGGGGGAAAATCCCCTTTACCACCTCCAGCATAACTTTCCTCCAGCACGAAACATTTCGATCCAAAAAAAGAGAAACGTGGCTTACAAGTAGCCCCTTCTCCCTCAAAGACAATTGGATTTTTGCCTTTTAACTTACATGGTTCTCTTCATCTTCCCTTTTTTCTCTTCTTTGCTCTGGCAGTTGCTGGCGCTCCTCTCCATTGGGCTGCGGTTGTGCTGGAGAGCCAGAAACATTGCACTCTGCATAATCTCTTCGCTTCGAGGTGCTTCCTCGAGCTAGGCTGCGAGATACTGTAACTGAGCGTCAGCCGGGGCTCGCCTTTTATACAGAGGAAGGCTGGCGAGGGCGGGGCTTCGGCCTCACGCCTTCCGCCAGCTGATTCGCTCAGCACAAGGGACACAGCCAAGGACGCCTCCCAACCCAGGCGCTCGCCAGCCAGGTTCTGACGCAGGCAGTGCGCTCCCGTCTTGCACAAAAGCAGTCGGGCTGGTGCAAGCGCTTCCCTCCCCTCTTGCAATTCTTAATCTTTTGTCCCCCCCCCCCCGCTTAACAGGGGAAAAAAGACTTTTGAGAGACTTGCTTTTTTGGCAGCTGGAAACGGGCGAAAAATAGACCTCACGAGGCGCTTGCAAATTGGGGATACGGTTGCAGGAGATAAAAATATTCCGGTGACTTTTCTGCTTTTGCAGTTAGGTTGATGGAGAGAGCCTTATATGGTGTTGATTTCATTTTATTAGGCGAGAACTTGCAAGAGACGTGAGCGGGGCTGGGGTGGACCCGCACATTTGAAATATCGGTAAATTCCCACCCACCTTTCACCATCAGCCTCAGATACTTGAACACACCAGGGAATAACACCCTGTGATACTTGTAGGTAACAGTTCCTAGGGTCGTGCACGTTTAGGTTGCAATCCGTTATACGCATTTACCTGGCATTAAGTCCCACAAAAACCAGCCAGCGGGGTTTACTTCTGAGTAGACATGCATAGAATTGCATTAGCTACTACACGTTTCTGCCCCTTTTCAAAGAACCTGCGATAAACCATGCCAAAAACGATCTTTGTAGCACAAGCATCTCTTAAAGCCTTAGCTCCTGGAAATGCAGTGTTTTCAACCTAGGCTGGAAGGGATTTTGCTCCCTTCTTTTTTGGTGGGATGTTTTGCACAACCTGCCTGTGCTTGTCCTAATCCCATGTTTGGTGTGTCTACGGAAAAAGACTCCAATGGCTAAGAAAGCTTCTTATACTTAACGTGTTCCCTGGATGGAACTAAGGTTGCAGTGAGCCACACAATGCAATGCACATTTAGTTAAGAAACCAGGTCAGTTTGGGACTAAGATCTTAAGCAGGGTACAGATTCCACTGCACCCCAAAGACTGATTACCGGCTTGATTTCAGACTGTGTATTCTCAGTGTTAAGTTCACATGTTCACAAGAGAAATGACAACTGAGACCTGCAAAAAAGGAGAAGGAAAGAAGGGAGGAAGGCTGAATTGTCCTTTTCAGACAACTCTACCAGGACACTCCATGGCCATTTCAGCTACATAAGGATTGGCACTCTGAGAATCATAATGAATTTGGTATTAGTAGGCTATATCAAGACAGATTTCCCCTTCTCTCTTTGATCTCCACAAATCAGTTAATAGAATCCTGAATATTATTTTTGTTAAAGGAGGGGGGCGCTCTTTAATCTCCCTTGTCTTTATGCTTGCACTTTGCTCAGAAATTTGCATCTATTCCTTGCTATGAAGATCTTTGGCCAGCAGAGTCTGATCTGATACTTTCGGTCTAACATCATTTAGGCATGTAGCATTTCACATTTCCCTCCCCTGCTTTACTACATGTTTGACCTGAAACTTTTCTCTAAGAGGATACATCATCATCATCATCATCATCATCATTAAAAAGACAGGAAAAAGAGGAAATGCATGGGGACATTTACTGTCGGAGTATTATATAATGCAAACTGGTTGCATGCTGAAAGGCAAAACCTCAGCCTCGTCTCACTATCACTTCCACTACTGCTTTCTCCAGACACTGACTGCAAAACGTTGCATCAGAATCAGCCCGCAGTGAGAAAGCTTGTCTCAGTTTTTGAGCAGTTGGGAAAATACTAGCTACCGTGGGAAAGAGCGGCAATGTCACATTGCAGGGGAGTGGGCACAATAATCCCCTGGGTGAACTTTTCACCCAACTTGGATGGCTTCAAAGGAGGATCAGACAAATTCATAGAGGATCAGGCTATCAGTGGCTACCAGCCAAGCTGGCTATATTCTACTGCCACTGTTGGAGGCAGCATGCCTTTGAATGCCAACTGCTGGGACTCCCAAGTTGGGAGAATGCCTCTAGAATCTAAGAATTATAGAGTGGAAGGGACCCTGAGGATCATCTAGTCCAACCCCCTGCAGGAATATGCAGCTGTCCCATACAAGGATCAAACCTGCAACCTTGGCGTTATCAGCACCATGCTCTAACCCTGTTGTACTCAGGTCCTGCGTTCAGGCTTCTCAAAGGCAGCTGGTTGTTGTTGTTGTTGTTGTTGTTATTATTATTATTATTATTATCATTTTATTATTTATATCTATTAGTCACTTTAAGGTAAAGGGACCCCTGACCATTAGGTCCAGTCGTGACCGACTCTGGGGTTGCGGCGCTCATCTCGCATTATTGGCCGAGGGAGCCGGCGTATAGCTTCCAGGTCATGTGGCCAGCATGACAAAGCCGCTTCTGGCGAACCAGAGCAGCACATGGAAACGCCGTTTACCTTCCCGCTGTAGCGGTTCCTATTTATCTACTTGCATTTTTACGTGCTTTTGAACTGCTAGGTGGGCAGGAGCTGGGACCAAGCAACGGGAGCTCACCCCGTCACAGGGATTCGAACCACCGACCTTCTGATCAGCAAGCCCTAGGCTCAGTGGTTTAACCACAGGGCCACCCGGGTCCCTATTAGTCACTTTACTAATAAACAAAATGACAGGAAGCAATATTAAAACCAATATTGCTTTATTAAAACCAATGAAGAAACACAATGTATAGAAACAACAACAACAAAACAATTAAACACATTGACACAAGACAAATCTAGCAGATCCTGCCCCACTATAAGAAGCTACAAATTCTGAAAAACCCTTCAAACTAAAGGCTAAAGGTAAAGGACCCCTAGACGGTTAGGTGACTATGGGGTTGCAGCACTCATCTCGCTTTCAGGCCGAGGGAGCCAGCGTTTGTCCACAGACAGCTTTCCAGGTCATGTGGCCAACATGACTAAACTGTTTCTGGTGCAACAGGACACTGACGGAAACCAGAGCGCACGGAAATGCTGTTTCCCTTCCTGCGGTACCTATTTATCTTCCTGTGGTACCTATTTATCTACTTGCACTGGCGTTCTTTCGAACTGCTAAGTTGGCAGGAGCTGGGACAGAGCAACGGGAGCTCACCCCGTTGCGGGGTTTCAAACCGCTGACCTTCTGATCGGTAAGCCCAAGGTTTAGACCACAGCGCCACCTGTGTCAAAAGCCTGAGTTAAAAGAAAAGATTTTCCCTGAGTGTCAAACTTGACAGACAAGGCTCCAGGTGAACCTCCTGGATGAGAATATTCCACAAGTGGGGAGCCACCACTGAAAAGGCCCTTTTTCATATTGCCACCCCGTGGACCCGCTGTAGAAGGGACATATGGAGTAGGGGCTCAGATAAGTATTGCAGGTCTGGGGATATTGGAATCCTGAGTAACGTAAGGTTTCATAGGTCAAAAACCACCACTTTGATTTGAGCCTAGAAATGGCTTGGTAGCCAGTACATCGGGTCGGAATGGGTGTTATATACTCAGAGCAGCTTGAATTGTGCACCAACTGCAGTTTCCATACTGTCTTCAAAGGCAATGCCTTGTATCCCACGTGATAAGAGCATAGAGAGCATGTTAGGCTATCCCTGCCCAGATAGGGGTGTAGCTGGGCCATCAGTCAAAGCTGATGGAAGGCACTTTGTGCTACTTAAGACCACGTGAGCCTCAAGCAACAGCAATAGATCCAGAAGTGCCATCTACAGGTGAAACTCGGAAAATCAGAATATTGTCGAAAAGTGCATTTATTTCAGTAATGCAACTTATTATTTTTTCTTTTTCTTTTAATTTTTTACAAATGCTTTCTTTTGGAAATTCCACAGTAATAAAACAAATAGTTACAATAATACAAAAATAAACAAAAATAAACATCGCTATTACATTTCATTAATTACATTCCATTTATAATTGACCCGCCTAATGACAAATAATTACAATTACAACAAATAAAGGCTTGACATACTGTATCTTGCTTTGCATGTTATGCATCTATCTCATATATTGGTTTCACCTTTTAAGTTTCATTACTGAAATAAATGCACTTTTCAACGATATTCTAATTTTCCAAGTTTCACCTGTACTCCAGGGGTTTGCAACCACAAGTGGCCCATGGGAGGGTCATTTAACCAGCTCATGGATGCCCACCGCCTGCTTGGGGACCCCTGCCACCCGCTCGGTTGGCTCCCGTGCACTGCACTAAACTGGCGTGGAGCAGAGTGGGCGGCGCCTTCTGTGATGCTGGCTGGCTTCCCATTGGTTGCAGGAAGCTCCTGCAGCCAATGGGAAGCTGTGCATGGCTCCTCCGTGCTGGAAGGAGTGCCGGAAATAGCGTTTGCCCATATGTGTGTGTGGCCCACTGTGGCATCTGCGGTTCCGTGAACCGGCCCAAGCCACAAAAACTTTTTTTATTTTCAAGCGCAGGCTACCTCCCATCCATCCAGCCTACGGAACCAGTCTTTTTTCCTTTTCCGGAAATATTTTTTTGGATTTTTACAGTATTTCTGTAAAAATACAACATAGAAGGGGGAACCAGTCTTTTCTTGATTAAGCTTCTGTTGGCCATTGCTGTTATAGGCCTGATCCAGCAGGCACTTCTTAAATTCTTAACTCGATTGCCTTGGAACAACCCAACAACTCCTCACAGACCCAGTGGGGCTATGAATGGATTTTATATATTTTATGGGGGGCGGGGTACACTCAGCCAGTGCCCCGGACCCCAAACAATTGCATACTAAGGATTAAAACAGGCATCCCCAAACTCGGCCTTCCAGATGTTTTGGGACTACAATTCCCATCATCCCTGACCACTGGTCCTGTTGGCTAGGGATGATGGGAGTTGTAGTCCCAAAACATCTGGAGGGCCGAGTTTGGGGGTGCCTGGATTAAAGGTAAAAAGGGTTAATAGTAAAGCCTGCAAGTGGCTTAGATGGTTGAGCAATCTCTCTCAGACTTGGCTAATTGACATGTGACAAAACGTGGAAGTGAGAACAACCACCCATTTATTAAGAGCAGACAAACCAGTTGGGCTTAAAATAGGAACAACCTGAAACCTAGCTCTAAGCCTTACCCAGAATAGAACAAATGGAAAGGTTGGGAGTCATGCAGTAACTAAACACAACTCTTGATCATCCCAACTTCCTGTTATCCTAACACAGGCCTCCCTTCTGCTGTTATTTTCAGTGGTTTTTAGCCCTCCTTGACTTTCTGCACTTTTCAAGAGCCATTTGACTTGATTTTCAAGTTCCTTTCTGTTTCTCTTAGTTTGGAACTACCTTGTCATCTGCTGCTATTATTATTAGTAGCAGCAGCAATGGGTATCATTATAAAAAAATAACATTTTTTTCCAGATATGGAAAGATGATAAAGTCCTGACCAGAGAAGAATGGCAGATTACGTTGATGGATTATGCCAAAATGGCAAAAATGACCGGTAGGATCAGAAATCAGGAAGACCAAAATTTGAATAAGGAATGGGGAAAATTAATAATTTATCTTAAAAACAGTTAAAATTGTTAGTAGGATTGGAAAAAAACACACACTTGCAGTTTAATGGTGAGTTTTGGATATAATGGAGGTGTAAAAGATGTTGGATTATTATTATAGATGCAGAAGGAAATGATCCAGCAGGAGGAATTCTTTAGAATCTTGCTTTTATGATGCATGTTGGATATGTGATTGTAAAACTTTAATTTGAAAAACCAAATAAATAAATTTTAAAAAGTAACAATTTTATTTAATTAATGAAATTAGAAATGACACTTCACTGATTAACTGACAAAAGAGCAAAGTAGAAATAATGGTGACATAATCTCCCTCCATTCCTGTGCATTCAAGTTATATCCCCTGTGGGTTAAACCACAGAGTCTAGGGCTTGCTGATCAGAAGGTCAGCGGTTCGAATCCCTGCAACGGGGTGAACTCCCATTGCTCGGTCCCAGCTCCTGCCCACCTAGCAGTTCGAAAGCACATCAAAGTGCAAGTAGATAAATAGGGACCGCTCCGGCGGGAAGGTAAACTGCGTTTCCGTGCGCTGCTCTGGTTCGCCAGAAGCAGCTTTGTCATGCTGGCCACATGACCCGGAAGCTGTCTGTGGACAAACGCCGGCTCCCTCAGCCTATAGAGCGAGATGAGTGCCGCAACCCCAGAGTCGGACACAACTGGACCTGATGGTCAGGGGCCCCTTTACCTTTTAGGGTAATGGCTTGTTCCATACAGCTTTTCTAGAAACACCAGAAGATACTCTGGAATTGCATGTGGCTCAACTCTACCTGCTACAGTTTGTAATGAGTGAATGCAGGGAAATGGCTAATAAATAGTTTGTTGCAACACATTCACAAGCCATTCATTATTCCTCTTCCCCATTCCTTAACTAACTAACTAACTAACTAACTAACTAACTAACTAACTAACTAACTAACTTAAAACAAACAAACACCTGTATCACAGAAAGAGACTCACTGCTACTTGCTTGCTTTCCCTATCAAGGTAACAAAGTATAAACCAGGCATCCCCAAACTGCGGCCCTCCAGATGTTTTGGCCTACAACTCCCATGATCCCTAGCTAACAGGACCAGTGGTTAGGGATGATGGGAATTGTAGTCCAAAACATCTGGAGGGCCGAAGTTTGGAGATGCCTGGTATAAACTAAACAAGCTTTTCAAAGTAGGAAACGCTCCCTGTTGCTTCTCTGGCCTTCAGGGATACAGCTCTGAGTATTCTCAGAGCCAATGCACGATTCTGATCATCTAATTCAGGGTTTCCTAGCTGTTTTTGGACTACAATTCCCATCATCCCTGACCTGCTAGCTAGGGATGATGGGAGTTGTAGTCCAAAAACAGCTGGAGCCCCAGGTTTGGGAAACCCTGGTCTAATGCTACCCATAGCTGCCAAGTTATCCCTTTTTTAAGGGATTTTCCCTTATACTGAATAGGCTTCCTCGTGAGAAAAGGGAAAACTTGGCAGCTATGATGCTACCACACAGGTTTCGTCGTAGTCCTGATCACTTCCATATCTGCCACATTGGCTGTGCTGGGTTTTCATACCAGAGCCAACTTTCTGGCGGCCCAATCAGCCACATGCTTTTTCTGCTTAGAGACATGTGACCGGGAGAGAACTTTAGGGTTGGCTGAGTGGTGCAGAAAGCTGATTGGCCACTGAACAGGCGACGGACAGAAATGCCTCTGTAAATTCAAGGAGAATAACATAGATGGGGGACGGGAAGGTGTGTGTGGCTTTGAGATTTTTGAGGAGGAATTTTTTAAAAAAATTGTATGACATTTTCAGTGAGAGGGCTGTGCCCCAGCCTCCACTGATGGTTAAGTGTGCATGGCATGTTTTATCTTGTACAGTCATACCTCAGGTTAAGTACGCTTCAGGTTGAGCACTTTCAGGTTAAGTACTCCGCGGACCCGGAAGTGTTTACTTCCGGGTTCCGCCACGCATGCATGTGCAGAAGTGTTCTGCGTGCTTTGCGCATGAGCAGAAGCTTTCTATTGGCGCTTCATGCATGCGCACTATCGCTGCTTGGGTTAAGTACTTTTCAGGGTGCGAATGGCACCCTGGAACCAATTAAATACTTAACCCAAGGTACCACTGTATTTTACTTTGGGAACTGCCCTGAGATTTTGATGAAGATATATAAAATTGATTGATTGATTGATAGATAGATATTCCAGAGCAGGGAGTTTGGCACCTATAACCCACCAGATATTGCTGGATTGCAACTCCCATAATCTCTGGGCATTGGCCATGCTGACTGGGGCAGATGAGAATTGTTGCCCAACCTCATCTAAGAACCACAGATCCAGGGGCGCAGCCAGGATCAAAACTAGGGGGGGGCAAGCCATGGTCGTTCAGGGGCGGGGCCAAGGCACGGAAGGGGCGGGGCCACGAAGTGGGCGGGGCTAAAGGGCCAGCGGGCCTGATGACATCGTGGCGGCGGCAGCAGCGGCCACCTTGTGCTTCTGGGGCTGGTAGCGTTGGCGGCTACCCTGCTTGGCTGGAGATGACGGGAGGGTCGGGCAGGCGAGAGGGGGTGGCAGGGCGGGCGAGGGCGAGGCAAGACACGGCCGCAGCAACGACGGCTCCGAGGCATTGCTGCATATCAGCATAATATTTCAACCATGGTTCAAGCCCCACCTTAGGAAAAAAATCCTGCATTGCAGCGGGTTGGACTAGATGACCCTTGTGGTCATTTCTATGATTCTATTGATAGCATAGCATATGCATCATTCTGCTTTCTTGAATTGTCCTACTCCTAGGCATAGCATCCAACTCCTAGAGGCCTAGGTGCCCCCCCCATGTTGATGGGCTTTCTATGTGGGGCTTATCTGCCCCCCCCGTATTTTATTAAGGATGGAAGAGGGAGGGAAGGAAGGAAGGAAGAAATAGAGAGAGGGATAACTCATATTTGTGGGTGCCTCTGGGTGACGCTGTGATGCTGGAACTCTGCATGTACAGGAGCCTTGTAAGCAGCTTTCTCTCTGCTTGATTTACAGCAGGCACGTCCAACAGGTAGATTGTGATCTACCAGTAGATCACTGGATGTCTGTGGTAGATCACTGGTAGGTCACTGGCACCCCTAAAAAAAGCTCACCCAAAATTTTCCTCCTCCCTCAAAAAAGTTGAACTATGACCTGAAGCCCTAAACAAAAATGGGCCTCCCTCCCTCCTAAAAGAAGCTCAACAAGTTTGACCTAAACCCCCAAAAACAGGGCTTCCCTTCCTTTTAAAAAAACTCAACAGCTTTGACCTGAACCCCCCAAAAGGGGGTAGATCACCCCCAGTTTTAAACTCTGAGTAGATCAGAGTCTCTTGGGAGGTGGCCACCCCTGATTTACAGTATACAGATGCAGGAGGAGGGGCAGACTGGAACACCAATGCTTTTTATAAACATCACTGTGTCTGTCAAAGCTACAGCCTCCCCCCTTTCTTATTCACTTCTTTTTAGCCTTGCAGAACCACCTTAGTCAGATTGAATCCTCTGAGTCTGCACCCTCATTAAATCGCCAATAGAATTCTTAATGCGCCTGAATGCTCATTAACAACTCCCACTTAAGAACAATAGGGTGAAATGGTCAGCTATCGAATCTTGCCTGGGGATATATGCTCCATTGTCTTAACTGCTTAACTACTGGTAGCCACTTTGCTTTATTTATTTGATGTGTTTTTGTTACTGCTGTGTCCCCCCCCCCAGCAAGCGGAAACTTAGCTGCTCTTGCTAAAGCAAAGCCCTTTCCACTTCAGTTTTTGGAGGGGAAAAGTGCTGGTTATGGTCTGTAAAATACATTAATTTTTTTGCTTCTAGGGGGGGCAGCTGCCCCCTCCTGCCCCCCCTGCCTACGCCCATGCACAGATCTCCCCCTCTCTGGGTCTAGAGTAATATGCAGGAAACAGGTTTTCAACACATAAAAACCACTACAATTTAAACCGGGGGAGGCGGGGAACTTCGTGATGTCACCGGACTACAATTCCTTGCTCATTGGCTGGCGGGGATTGGAGAGCAGAAACATCTGGAGGATAATAGAGATGGAGAGACACAAGATGAATGCATAAAGATAGAGGCTTCAAGTTCTTGTTTGGCCATGAAAAAGTTGCTTTCTTTCACTTAATTTGCAGAGTTGCAAGGTTATTGTGAGTTGCCCTGATGATCTGGCACCAGCAACCGCAAACATTTCTTTAGAAAAGAAAAGTAAACAGCCAACCTCTGCTATGCATAAAAAGCACTCATATTTTCATTGTGTCCCAACGGTGTTTAGTTCTGAGGATGGCCATCTTCATAAGAAAAGGACACCAGAAGATAATAAATAAAGACACATTTGGAATTCGCAAATTCTCTGGAAACTTTTCTGCCTTTGGAAAGCAAGCAATGCTTGACATCACCTAGTGGAAAATTTGGATATCCTCATACATATTTGGCATCCTTTGGTGAACGGAGTCTTATATGTTTGCTTTACCATTTAAATGTGTGCCATTTTATTGCTCTTTTTCAATTAACCATAAAAATGAAAGTGCCCGTGAAAAAAGATTTTAACCATCTTTTTACAGATGAGAACAGCAAACACATCTGTGGGAGTGGAGTCTGCTGAAAACAGGATTATGAAGATTTTTAAAAAGATAAACCTACTTGACCCCGCTGACTCTGTTGATTAAAACAGAATTATATGGGCTTTCCTGTAGCACAGTTTTTAAATTAAAATGATATGGCAATAATGTGGCTAGTTATAAATAGGTTATTGCTTTTTAATTCTGAACTGTGGGCAATGTATGTTTTCTCCAGTTTAGAGTGGTTTGCTGCAGTTAAACATTTATTCAAGGTTGCAATTCCATGCACACTTGCCGGAGAGTCAGTCCTCTTGAATACAGTGGATTGCAGCGTTTGTTGGGATGGGAACCCTTTGGAAAAATAAGACATGCACATCTACAAATAGAAGTGTGTGTGTGTGTGTGTTGACAAACTGTTTGTCAGTTTCAACAATACCGGGCCAGAAGGACCAATGGTCTCATGCAATATATAACATATGTTCCTGTGCTAGGAATGAAATGAGAGAAGACCTCGAAGATGCGATAAAGTGTCATTCTTCTGAGTTAACATTTCAGTTAAAATCTTCATTGGAAGCATTGTGCTCGACTTAAAAGGGGTTTAATGGTATCAGAGATGCTAATGGAATTGCACTGGGCTGAACAAATTATAATTTAGCTTTCCCCCCTGCTTTCCTTCCTGCCTTGATGCTCTTTTTTCTCCACAGAAAGGTCAGATGCCCACAGCCAGAAGTTTGTAGGGTTTTGCTTTGAATAACCCTCAGAGCATGAATTCCAGGCTTGCCCCACCACACCCTCTACTGGTTAAGGTTTTGCTAGCAAGAGTTAACATGTTTGGAAACAGCAAGATGAGCACAGGCTGGGTGACTGGGGCACTGCCTCACCAACCTCAGTCAAGGTCCAGCTATCTTGGGATGTGGGTGGTGCTGTGGTCTAAACCATGGAGCCTCTTGGGCTTGCTGATCAGAAGGTCAGCGGTTTGAATCCCTGTGATGGAGTGAGCTCCCATTGCTCTGTCCCAGTTCCTGCCAACCTAGCAATTTGAAAGCATGCCAGTGCAAGTAGATAAATAGGTACTGCTGTGGTGGGAAGGTAAACAGTGTTTCTGTGCACTCTGGTTTCCGTCACGGTGTTCTGTTGTGCCAGAAGCGGTTTAGACATGCTGGCCACATGACCTGGAAAGCTGTCTGTGGACAAACGCCGGCTCCCTCGGCCTGAAAGCGAGATGAGCGCTGCAACCCCATAGTTGCCTTTGACTGGACTTAACCATCCAAGGGTCCTTTACCTACCTATCCTGGACCTGGACCCACTTGCCTTCTTACTTACATCTGCCTAGACAGGGGGTGGTGCTGGCTCTCAGCATCCTTCTCCTCTAGTCTCAGCATTGCTCTTGTATGACCCGGCAGGGAGGAGGGTGGGGACACATCTGGAATTAGTTGGATCTGCTTTCAATCCTTGCCTTTGGCTCCATCAACTCCTGGTCTCCTTGCCTTCCACCCCACCAGTTCCAATGCACACCAGCCACAAAGAGCAGTTCTTCACTAGAGATTTGGTGGTAACAATAAGATAGTGGCTTATCGTGGTGATGGTAGTGGTTAGGAATTTTGAACAGAGACTTTTCAGTACATCACCAAATGACCATTCCTAGGATACTTTGAGGGAACCTATGACTGTTCACATCAGTATATAGTCTACGTTGGGTGTACTTTGGTACACCTCAGAGTACCTCAGGAGTAACAACATTGCTATGTATTGAACCGTTTGCCCATCTGATTCTGTATTCTATACAATACACTAAGGCTGGGAGAATCTGCCAATTTCAGTTTATTTCAGCTTTTCATGTTTCCATTCCTAAGTTCAGTTCTCCACATTTCTACCCCGGTTTGTGGTGTTTTTGTTTTTGTTTTTTGTTTTTAAAGGCCTCTTGAACATTTGTCAGCATTCGTGAATTTCTCCTACTGTGCACATTTTTTCATATCCAATTTTTGCCAATTTTATATGCATATTTTTGCAAAGCAATTTCCCCTCATACGACACACTTTTGTCTTTCATTTTCACTTACATGCATTCATGTGCGCATTTTACCACAGTGTGTGCATTTCTGCACACATTTCCTGGCTGGAGAACTGCATTGCAAAATTTGGAGAAGTGTTTCGGCCTGCATATTGTTTCAGAAATTGTGTATTTGGTACGTTTGCCTTTAAATACAAACTGAATCGAATTTCTACCCCGTCCTGATTCTACACTGACTGGGACCAGATTTCATAGACTTAACTGAAGGTGGTAGGGATGAAATCTGGGCACTATTAGATTCAAAGCTCTAGTACTGTGCTGTGGGGCATCCCCAGGAATATTCCTGGCACCAGAGTTAGCTCTAGAACAAACACAAAGTGACTTCTGTGGGCGTAGGATGGAGCCTTTAATAAACCTTCCTCTCACTGTTAACACTCTATTTGTGGAATTCTGCTGAAGATTATTTTCTGCCTTTATTTTTCCCACCAGTGGAAGTGTAACTGACGTCAAGCGCCTCCCGATTCACTGATGGATTCCGCAAAAGAGATCCAGGCTGGAGATTAGAAAATGATCCTCTTGGTTAGGTAAGCCCAGGAAATTTCCAGGATCTTATCCCAGTCCTTATAGGATAGATGTTTCTCTTTTCTTCTCGACTCCCTCACTGCCTGATAGCTTATGTTCCGGCTAATCCCTGGAGTTAGTAGTGGAGGCTGGAGGCAGAGAGGGTGGGGATCATACACATTGTGGGTGACGCTGCGGCTGCCGCTCACGTGGGACTCTGCTTCTGCTTCTTCGTTTCAAGCAATAGATGGGCACTGAATCATTTGAGTGGAATCAGAGGGTGCTCATATGAAAGTGAGAGTCACAGGGGGAGCGAGAGGAGGTTAAAGATAAACATCAGAACAAAGTTTCAGTGGTGGCTCCCCACTTATGGAAAGCTCTTGCCAGTAGAGTATGTCTGATGCAATCACTGGCTATGTAGGCACCATACATTTAAACCCCCCCTTTTTTTGCTTTGGTTTTAAATTGCTGTTGTCTTTTTTAAAAAAAATATATTTTATTGATTTTATAACCGAAACAAAACAGAATACAGAAAAAATACAAAAAGAAATTGTAAGAAAAAGGACAAAAATTAAAAAGCAAAACAAAGAAGAAAAAACACACAATTCTTTAACATTTTATCTAATATATCTCTTACACTGTAGACTTCCTCCTTTCCTCGTTTCTATTCAGATCTATTTCAGCACTCTCTACCTCTTAATCCATTTCTTCTTCTAATATACTTATAATCAATGTTATCAACAATTATTTTACATTTTAAATTGCTGTTGTCTTTTATAGTGGGGAGCAATTTACACATCGAACAAATGTACCCTACTTTTCTGTGTATAAGACTAGGATTTTTTTCTTAAAACGTTATGTTAAAAATGGGGGGTCGTCTTATACACGGATAGTGTACCCCCCCTTTTCTAAATTTGGAGTCCCCCCCAAAGGGGGGGTTATACATGGAAGGACAGTCCACAGGGCATCAACGGTGTCTCTGAAATTTTTTACACATCACTTGGGAAGACAAGCAAACTAATACCAGTGTACTGGAAAAAGCAAAGATCACCAGTGTTGAAGCAATGATTCTTCAACATCCACTTTGTTGGACTGGTCATGTTGTGCGGATGCCTGATTATCGACTTCCAAAGCAACTACTCTATTCCGAACTTTAAAATGGAAAGCTTTATGCTGGTGGTCAACAAAAGAGGTTTAAAGACTGTCTCAAGGCAAATCTAAAAAAATGTAGTGCAGTGGTGCCTCTACTTACGAATTAAATCCATTCCGAAGGCACCTTCGTAAGTCAAAAAACGCCATTGGAAACACAATTTCCCATAGGAATGCATTGGAAATGGAAAAATTCATAAGTCGAAGCAGCCCCATCTAAAAATTCGTAAGTCGAAAAAACCCTATCTAAAACCGCCGCGGTTTCCGTTCGGATGTCAAATAATTTGTAAGCGTGCGGCCATTTGCCCCATTCGTAAGTCGAAAAATTCGGTTGTCGAGTCGTTCGTAAGTCAAGATACCACTGTATAAACACTGATAACCAATGTCTCCACTGTGGAAGGACGTGGGGATCCAGAATTGGCTCCACAGTCACTTACGGACTCATTGTTAAAACTGTGTTTATGGAAGACAATCTTACTTGGCTACGAGTGATTGCCAAAGAAGAAGAAGAATACACGGAAAAATACGGTAACTTAAACCTAACTTATGTGATGATCCAGCCATAAGCCCAGCATGTTAAACTCTTTTTTATTTGCATGGGGGTGATTCTGGGACATGCTCAACCCCTGAGCTGCATCCAGTGGGATAATGGTGCTTCGTGTTGGTTTAGCCTGTTTTATTATGGGAATACAAGGGGGAGGGGAAGTACAAGCAATATTTCAACCCACATCCTCAGTAAGAATATAGGAGGACCTGCTCTCAGCTTCCACAGTGTTGCCAAATAAGTGTTAGAGGCCTGGGATGATTACACCTGGTGTGTAGAAAGTAAAATGACATTATTTAACTACCTTCATTTAAGGCATTTTTCAGTTTCTGGCCTGTTAGACTCTTAGTGTATTATCTCAAAATATATCACAGTATCTCCCTTTCCTTCCCACTTCCCTGCACTGCAAAATTTAGAGTCTGTTTTCTGAACACTGTGATCTAACGACAGCTTGCCCTTGGGAGAACTATTAAACAATGCAAGACTTCTCTCCAAATTTATTTCAGAAAACAGTTGCTGTGCTCAAATTTAGCAGAGCTATGAAGTATTTAAATGGGTGGTCCCTGTTTCGCAGTGGGAGGTCAAGAGGAACTAAACAAGCGAACCCTTTCCTGATACAAGGGAAGAGCTCATTGTTAAAAATCAACTTCTTTGCCCCGTGTTGTTCCTACAACAAATGGTGCTATTCACATCCTGCCTTTTATCATCCTCTCTTGCTGTACATAACCATCTGTGTTGGTTTATAATGTTCCCCCAGAATAGCACTCAAATACCTCCAAAACGCTGATAGGATGCGTACTATATGTACATAACAAAACAATATGACAGCGTACCCATTTCCCTGTTTGTTCTAATGGAAGTATAAAAATAATATGCATTTATGCAACCAGTTTGTCCCCCACCCCCCCTTGACTCTCCTGCCTTCTGACATTTCAGCTGCTTTGTTTTAATTTTTACAGACAAAAACTTTCAAAAAATATGGGTGCAAACGAGAACAGGCTGTTTCCTAAGCATTCTGGGTACTGTTCCGGATTGTTATGTAATGTCTGGCCTCCTTCCCTTCTCCACCTTAGAAAGAGGAATTGAAACAAAGTCCATAGAAGCATTTTTGCATTTTAAAGAACAGGACATTCTCTTCTGATTCGCACCTTTAGTCAATACAGGAAACAAAAACAGCTCTGTGTGTATTTTTAACCGCTGAATTTTCTTGCCAAATGTTCAAGCATGTAAATATCACCTGGATGCATCCAAGATTGAACTTCCCTTGTTTAAAGGCTAAATTAGGATATGAGAAAAAGGACAACAGTCTCTCCGTCATTCAAGTTCAGCCTATTTTATAGTTGTGAATTTGCCACGGGCTGGAAATAACGGCATCAAACGGTAAAGAGAACAGCTTCCTCTTGAGGTGGAATAACCCATTTCTTCCACCTACCAGTGCCCCAGCACAGTGAGGACCATGCCATATGACCAGATGATGTGATGGGAATGAAGATTTAGCATATGCGTTCTGAACTGTATTTGTGCAGTTGTTTCATCCTGACCATCCTGCTCACGTGAATCAAAAATGCACCAACAAAAGTTTCCTTTCTCTATGGCCAGATGTATCAGCCGCCCCTGTGGGTGGGTTTTGGATACCATTAAGAACATTGAGTTGAATCCAGACTGAAAGAGCAACCCTATATTTTAACAACTTAGAAGTAAGTCCCATTGAGTTCAATTGGGCTTACTCCCAGGCAGTAGAAGCTGGTCCATTGGGACAAATTGGGTACTGCCCTGCCAACCCCAGTCTGTCCTCATCTGCTTCCCTGCAATAATTCAAATCACTTGTGTGCAGTTTCACAGTGCAAACCAGATGCTTATGGGAAGCGCACAAGCACTGTTGTATTCTGGCAATATTAAATCAGGTTGAACTGTATCTTTGATCTGACTGAATCCAAGTTTACTAATGTAAAAGATGCTCCATGTTATTACCGTACACATTGACATTTTCCCACCACAAGTGTTGCCTGACAGATATTCTTAAGTAGCCTTTACACACACAGGAAGAGAGCAGATGTCTTCGTTGATCATTCTTGGATAATATAGGAATGCTCCTTTCATTTAAAAGATCTTGTATTTGTGGGGAAAACAACTGTGGGGCCATTTATTACCTTGCCTATTGTTATCACCTATCTACAAAGACATAAGTGATGTAAGGATCTGGAATAACTGGATCCAATCCAATCTCCAAGCGGTGTGAGACTCCAGGCACTTACATGTTTCCTTTTGGGAGTGGGGAACAGTGGAGACTGTGATGTCCTTATGATATATGGTTTATTTACACCTATATACAACCTGATGGAGGGGTCTTGTTTCTCCCATAGCTGCAGCACTGGATTCAAACAGAAATTAAATATTCCTCTCAAATGCTGCTCTGACTCTCTTTCCAGCTTGCTGCTTTCCTTTTAGGTGACATCATTGAAACTCAAATGTCACCAAAGGTAGGTAGTCTGACGCAGTCAAAATAAAAATAAAAAATCCTTCCAGTAGCTACTGGAAGGATTTTTTATTTTTATTTCAAAAAAATCTGGTAATTGTTAATTTAAATAGTTTACTTTCCATATGTGAAGTCCACAGCAGGGTTTAAAAAGAAAATAGCAGAGTATATTAAAGGTAAAGGTAAAGGACCCCCTGACCATCAGGTCCAGTCGTGTCCGACTCTGGGGTTGTGGCGCTCATCTCGCTCTATAGGCCGAGGGAGCCGGCGTTTGTCCGCAGACAGCTTCCGGGTCATGTGGCCAGCATGACAAAGCTGCTTCTGGCAAACCAGAGCAGTACACAGAAATGCCGTTTACCTTTCCGCCGGAGCGGTCCCTATTTATCTACTTGCACTTTCGTGCTTTCGAACTGCTAGGTGGGCAGGAGCTGGGACCGAGGAACGGGAGCTCACCCCGTCACAGGGTTTCGAACCACCGACCTTCTGATCAGCAAGCCCTAGATTCTGTGGTTTAACCCACAGCGCCACCTGGGTCCCCATTAAAGACCCATTAAAGAGGATGAAAATAGATTTGGTGGAATTGTAAAATGCAATTGTCTAAAATTTTGATTATAAACATCGATGAAGGGGGAGCAGGAAGTCATTAGTATTGTAGAATTGGATTTAACTGTTGAGTGATGAAATGTAACTTTTAAGCTCAACATAAAATAAAACACCAGTACAAGAAAAGGATGTTGTCAGACGACAACTTCCACCATCCCTGATCAATACTGAAGCCTCAGGGCTCGTCTACACATTTCATAGAATCATAGAATCGTAGAGTTGGAAGAGACAACAAGGGCCATCCAGTCCAACCCCCTGCCGAGCAGGAAACACCATCAAAGCATTCTTGACATATGCCTGTCAAGCCTCTGCTTAAAGACCTCCAAAGAAGGAAACTCCACCACACTCCTTGGTAGCAAATTCCACTGCCAAACAGCTCTTACTGTCAGGAAGTTCTTCCTAATGTTTAGGTGGAATCTTCTTTCTTGTAGTTTGAATCCATTGCTCCATGTCCGCTTCTCTGGAGCAGCAGAAAACAATCTTTCTCCCTCCTCCATATGACATCCTCTATATGACATCCAGCCTAGGAAGCATGGGCCCAAGAGTTTTTCTGCTTGGCCTATGTTTTCTAGGCAGAGGTCTGAGTGGTTTTTCATTTGTTCTGCTGCTTTCTCTGGGGAAACCTAATGTTTACTGCTGAATTTACCACAGAAATACCAACTGACATTTGTTCCGATTCAGCAGAAGTGTGGATGAGTCCTTGCTCTCTGTAATTGATGAGGATTGCCGAGTTTAGACTGTTCTTTGGTTTTGCCCCCATGTTTGCATTTTGGACAACTAATGTGTGCCTCCAATGGTTGTCCATGAAGCCTTGGAGCCATCTTAGCTTCCACCCGGAGCTGCTGACATCAACCGATGGTTCACAGGTGCCGCCGTTTCGAACAGAAGAATGGCATAACATCACAACAGAAAAGAACAGAAAAGGAGTCTCCTTGAATAATAGGGGTTGAACAGTAAGTACCCTGTCTATCTCATCATCTCCCTACATGCTAGTCAGCAATCCCTTTCATGGTAGTTAATTTCAGGATAATCAGATGTTGCCTGATAATTCTAGGAAGTGTTAGTCACATTTTGAGAACCGTGGATAATTATAGGACCTATATATGTGTCTTGTGTTAAGTTCTTGGTATCCTATTCGCTGAAGCTGCTTTATAGCAACAGACTGCTACCTTGCAGCTCAGGATAGAATGGTATTTGCTGTTCAGCACAGAATCTTACTAATGTAATAAATAATGGAAGGAATACATGGCACCTATATTATGAGCACAGTACTGCCTATTACTAAAAGGGCCATCATTCTGATGGTTGGTAGGGTGTGTGTGTATTACACTGTTGCCCTGCTGAAATATGCTCATCGCATTGAATTGGCCACAGGGGTCTCAAATTTCAGAGATGCCTTGTGCGATGCCAAAATTCGGTACCCCCGCCTTTCACACTCCATTCTAAATCATAGTTGTGGCATCCCCTATGGTGCCCAGTGTAACTGAATCAGTTGTACTCCCCTAAATCCACATTTGGTAGGTGGATCGTGGGGTCCTGGTAAAAAAGGGTTAAAGGACCCCTGGACGGTGGCGTCCAGTCAAAGGTGACAATGTGGTTGTGGCACTCATCCAGCTTTCAGGCTGAGGGAGCTGGCGTTTGTCCACAGACAGCTTTCCAGGTCATGTGGCCAGCAGGCCTAACCCGCTTCTGGCACAATGGAATGCCCTGACGGAAGCCAGAGTGCACTGAAACGCTGTTTACCTTCCTGCTGCAGCAGTACCTATTTATCTACTTGCACTGGCGTGGTTTCAAACTGCTAGGTTGGCAGGAACTGGGACAGAGCAACGGGAGCTCACTCTGTTGCGGGGATTCGAACCACTTACCACCTGATCGGCAAGCCCAAAAGGCTCAGTGGTTTAGACCACAGTGCCACCCACATCCCTGGTAAAAAAGAATAATAATGAAGTAGATCCCACAAGGCTGAAGTTTGCATGCTCTTGATTGGAAAGAATACAAATATATTTGGATCATTTGGGGGCACCATACTTCATGAATCCATGGGAGCAGGTAAGAATAGACAAAACTGCCTTGTACCACGCTTGGACACTGGCACATCCACCTCACTGTTATTTACACTGACTGATAGCGGTTCTACCAGCCATGCCTGGAGATGTCCGAGTTTGAACCTAGGACCGTCTGCATGCAGACCAAGTGTCCTCCCCCAGCCCGTGCCTTCCCCCAAATCTTAGCAAACAATTTTTGGGTGACCTTTCAATTTGGATGGCTTTCCAAGCCAATCTGTGTTCTCGTCAGAAAAAAAAAGAGAACTAACATTTCTGCCAAAAAAGAAAAAAAAGAACTTTCAGAAGTTGCTGAGGGTAAATAAGGACTTTGCTTGAGGAGGGTAGCAATCACATGCAAACTATTAAAACAGGAACAAAATTTCTCTTGAGAATATTACTCCCTGTCCCCATCTGCTACGATCCATCGATGCTTGAATAGATTAGCATGTGTGTTCAAATACATTCAGTTCATGAACAACAATGTCAGTGCCTCTCTATCTAATGATCATAACCATGTGTTGCCCAAGATCCGAAGGGCGATATCACCCTCCCGTGAACCCTTCTCTGAGTTGCTGTACCTATTGTTCCTTATTTTGGACAAGTGTTCCTATTTGAGGCTGAACAACATTAGGTAGTACTAAGCCGTTTTAGTGAATAATTTTTTTTGTAATCTGTTCACAAGTCTTCTAAGAATTCTCAATGTACTGCATAGATTGATTGCATAAACGTAGCCGTTCTTCTAGGAATCTAGGGTACTTCCTTATGCTTTTTGGAGTTTGGTATATATTACAGTGCAGAGAAGGGGGAAAATAGCCTGGTTAGATTGCTGATGGGAAGAATAGAGAAACTTAAGGCTTATTACTCATGGCAAACAAAGCCATTTTGAGGACAAGGTTACACATGGCCAAGGAGGATTAAGAGGCTAACACAAACAAATACTATAAACTGACTAAATTTGGAGATGAAGGAGGAAGGGAGTGTTGTTGCTTTACTCCTAGAAATACTGGATCAGTCCATTGATCCATTTCTTTCTGTATTGTCTACACCATGGGTAGGCAAACTAAGGCCTGGGGGCCGGATCTGGCCCAATCGCTTTCTAAATCCAGCCCATGGATGGTCCGGGAATCAGCGTGTTTTTACACGAGTAGAATGTGTGCTTTTATTTAAAATGCATTTGGGTTATTTGTGGGGCATAAGAATTCGTTTGTTTTTCTTTCCAAAATATAGTCCGGCCCCCCACAAGGTCTGAGGGACAGTGGACCGGCCCCCTGCTGAAAAGGTTTGCTGACCCCTAGTCTACACTGATGTCAGTGGCTTTCCAGGATTTCAGGCAGGAATCTCCCCAAGCCCTACTTGGAGATTCCAGGGATATTCTGCATTCAAACTGGATGCTCTCCATCCCTTTCCTTTATATCACATGTACAAAATTGTATGGTGTGTTAGGAGAGGGGTGGTACCTCTGGTGGGGGATATTATGTTCTCCTTCTGGGGTAGTTTGTCCACCTTTGGTTCCCACCCTGCACTCAGCTCTCACCTGTGTCTCCTAGAAGCTGTTCGCATGTAACGCCAGCCACACTCCAGGAATGACTTTGACTGGCTGGCTAAACCAGATGAGGGGAGCTGATGGGTCTCAAAAGTCCCTCGGAGAGTTAGGGACTTCCCAGCATGTGAAGACAGGCTTCAGTGGATCGAACACATTTTTCTTTGAGACTGTCCTGCCACGTGATGCCCAAAATCTTCCTGATGTAGTTCATATGGAAGGCATAGAGGCATCGCTCCTGGCAGGTGTAAGTTCCCCAAGACTCAATTCCATAAAGCAGCACGCTCAAGGGCAGAGATAGCAGCCGGCTGACCTGTTCCGCCCTTGTTTTCTTTGCCAAACCCCAGTTATACATACATGAACTACAGAACCCAGAATTCTGAGAGGGGGAAAATGAGCTTCAGATGTGCTTTAAAGGAAAAATGTGCTTGGTAAGGTTGAAGGTGAAGGAGCCCTGGACGGTTAAGTCCAGTCAAAGGTGACCATGGGGTTGTGGCACTCATCTCGCTTCAGGCTGAGGGAGCCGCCACTTGTCCACAGACAGCATTCCAGGCCATGTGGCCAGCAGGACTAAACCGCTTCTAGCAAGTGAAAACCATGATGGAAACCAGAGCGCATGGAAATGCCATTTGCCTTCCCACCGCAGCGGTACCTATTTATCTACTTGCACTGGTGTGCTTTCGAACTGCTAGGTTGGCAGGAGCTGGGACAGAGCATTGGGAGCTCACCCCATCATGGGGATTTGAACCACCAACCTTCCAATTAGCAAGCCCAAGAGCCACCCGCGTCTCTGTAAACCTATCCTAGGCTGCTTACAAACAGGCTTCTGGTCTCAGTGCGTGTAGGTGTTCAGGTGAGGAATGTTGAGGGACTTTGTGTTTTTTTTAAATTAGCTTTATTGAAATTCAAATTAAAATGGACACACACATAAACACATACACACATTTTAAATGATAATAATAACATACAAAGTCATATATAATAGAAAGAAAGAAAATAATAATAAAACAATTACCATATTACTTTAAAAATTAAATTCATATATTCACTTCAAATCCAACTTAAATTGTAATACTCGTGGCTCTTAAAAAAGAGTTACGAGTAAAAAACACAACATTAAAGGAAGAAAAGAAAAGAAAAGAAAGAAAAAGGAAAGAAAGGAAAGAAAAAGAATCATGGTTTCCATCTATTTACTTATATCTCTTTATCTCTTCCTCCCCTGTTTGACTTCCACTTATCTCTCTCTCGGGTTCGTCAGATGCTATATTACAGGAATGTTGAGGGACTTTGAGGGACCAAGGAATCTTTGGCGACAGTAGTCTTTTAATGAGCTTCTGTTCTCTTAGAACGCAAGGGCTCATGGGCATGCAATGAAGCTCAATGTTGGAAGATTCAGGACAGATAAAATAAAGCATAGTTAAACTGAAACTCACACCCACAAGTGGCAGCGATGGCTACCAGCCTAGATGGCTTCAAAAGAGGAAAAGACAAACTCATGGAGGAGAGGGCTACTGATGGCTACTAGCCATTATGGCTGTGCTCTGCCTCCACAATTGCTACTTGTGGGTTTCCCACAGATATCCAGTTGGCTGCAGTGAGAACAGGATGCATTGGCTTGATCCAGGAGGCTCTTAACTTGTGTTGTTAAGACCCAGGTTGGTCTTGACTGATAAGTAGTTGTATCCAGCCAGCCAGCCAAGTCTGGGAGGGAGACGGTTTGACACCCTTTGGAAGTTGGGAGATGGGCTATTGCAATGTCAACCCCTGATAGATTTCTTCACCTCCTGATCTGTACTTGTATCCAAGGGGAGATGTAACCTTGCCACTAAGGCAGAACGAGGAAGAGATTCTGGACCTCGGTTTCCTCATCCAAAAGGAAATGATCTGCCCTGTGGAAATTATAACACCTTAGATATGGGAAGCACATGTTAGCGTGTTGTTGAGATAGAGCTGGCTTTTAAGTGGCTGAAATAAGTCACTGGGGCAACAGATGCTTTTAATCCATGCAAGCACATTTCAACATTTCAGAAGGGTTAAGTGAATGGACCCATGAATTCCCAACAGACGTGGACTTGCTTGCTAACAGCTGCATGGAATCATAGCTGGGTAGGCAATCAAGGGAAATATGTCTACTGCCTATGCATGACTGTGCCAAACCAATATCGGAGATCATTCATATATATATATATATATATATATATATATATATATATATATGGTCTAATTCAGAAAGGTATTGCAATTATACTGTTTCTTGTTGATCACTACGTGTTAACACAGCCAAAGAATGAGTCAAAGGACAAATTTAATCTGCCTGGGATAAAATCCTTCCCGTTTGTGATTTCATGGTTTTACCTTCGAAATCCACATGTAAACATTTGCCAGATCCAGGGATAAACTATTCCAGTGTGAATGTCTTGCAGAACGTGGAATTTATTGTTAATGCATCACAACCCAGAATGATTACTCCCCACCCCAAAGTGATGCAAACAGCAGGGCTGAGCTGAGCCCAACTGGATTTTCCAGTGGTTCCATAGAAAAAGATCAGCATCTCAGCTTTCTCTCCTTGGGAGTGGAAGGTCTTGCTCAGGGGGTCAGCAAACTTTTTCAGCAGGGGGCCGGTCCACTGTCCCTCAGACCTTGTGGGGGGGGCAGACTATATTTTGAAAAAAAATATGAACAAATTCCTATGCCCCACAAATAACCTAGAGATGCATTTTAAATAAAAGGACACATTCTACTCATGTAAAAACACCAGGCACGCCCCACAAATAACCCAGAGGTGCATTTTAAATAAAAGGACACATTCTACTCATGTAAAAACATGCTGATTCCCGAACCTTCCGCGGGCCGGATTTAGAAGGTGATTGAGCTGCATCCGGCCCCCGGGCCTTAGTTTGGGAAGCCCTGGTCTTGCTCAAGCAGTAAGTTTTCTTGTAAATGGGCTGCCATACAATTAATGATATACTGTAATTGGACATAGTTTGATGAAAGTTAAGTGTGCTTGATAAACCCCTTTGGAACCAAATGCCAGTTTTTGTACAATCAACGGAATCAAGTGAAGTTTATCATGGAGTGTACTGCTTCATCCTGAAGATATATGTGTGAGAGACATATATCTGGTCCCTTGAAGGAGGAGTGAGAATTAACCACCCCACTGCTAGGGTTTCAACCTAGCCTTCTCCTGACATGCAATTTTTGTATTTCCTGGGTGTTTTCCTTTGCGCGCGTGCGCGCACACACACACACACACACACACACACTCTTTTATTAAAGATTTTTTGGTTTACAAAAGTATGTGCAATGTCTCTTTTTTCAAGTTACATTTTCTACAGATCAGTTTCATTTGTTGAGACATTAGTGTTGCATTAGAAAGAAAAGGGGGGGAAGAGGTGGAGGGGCGAATGGTGGGGTTGGGTGGCAATGACTGCTCCCCACATCAAATGAGGGGAGCGTACTTTGCGTGGTCGCTTGCAGCCCCCCTGATCCTACACGGCCATAGCTGCCAAGTTTTCCCTTTTCTTGCGAGGAAGCCTATTCAGCATAAGGGAAAATCCCTTTTAAAAAGGGATAACTTGGCAGCTATGTAAACGGCTCCTAGCAGTATTGCCTGGCATCTCCCTCCCCTCCCCCCCCCCGGGCTGGATACCTGGAGGTTCCCGCCCAACCTCAGACAGTCAACCAATCCCGGTGGGGGAGGCGTTGCCAGGGGAGTTGGCCAAGGTAGGGGGCGGAACTTACCTGGGAGATCAATGCTTCTATTCTACTTAGTGCATGTGTGGGGCTTTGTGTCAGCATCACTTGTGTATGTTCTCTTTACTATTCGTTTGTATTTAGTGGTGAGAGAGGTTGGGGGTGGTGGCCTAGGATGTGGTTGTTTGTCTTTGATTGGCTGTAATGAAATTTGTTTTTGTGTGTGAGGGGTGTGTGTGTGTTTGGATCAGGTAAGCCAGATTGTACGCTGTCGGCGGATTCTCGTTGTTGTCTTGTTGGGCTGTTTATGTGATAAAAGGTAACCATACGGGGCTGAAGGCGTCTTCTTCTATTTGTCCCCGTGTCAGTTTCAGTTTGTTGGTTAGTTTTTCTAATAAGGCTGTTTCCCATACTCTTTGATACCACGGGTGTTTTCCTTTTCAGGGAGAATTCAGCCATGTAACACCTCCCTGAAGTGTATCGTTCCAGAAAAACTTTATTACTAGATCCTGCAGGTTTTATAAACTGTTCGTCACAGCTGATTTAAATGCAGCAGAATCACACAATGTAATCTTACCTTGATTGTAGCATTTAGACTACAGGTGGGGGTTGCATGTTTAAGGCCTTTGGGGCACCTCCGTTGCCTGTAGAAGGTCTCCCAGCTCAATTCTACGTATCTCCAGCCTGAAACCCTGGAGTACCACTCTGACTGAACCAAACAGAGATAGATGGACCAATGTTCTGACCCACTATAAGACATGTTCCTATGCTCCCTCCTCTGAAAAATATAACCTCTTTTCTCAGGGAAAATGGCCTCGGCCCTGTATACCTGAAGGAGCATCTCCACCCTCATCGTTCAGCCTGGACACTGAGCTCTAGCTCAGATGACCTTCTGGCTGCCTCAACCTGCACCAGGGCCAATGGATACACAGATCAGTTACACAGTATATGTAAAGTGCATGGCATTCCCCAAAGAATCATGGGAACTGTCCTAGCTCCTGCCCAATACATGCAGACAGAAGACAGCACTGGCTAGGAGTTTCTCTCCTGCTTGCGTTTTCACACGAAATATTCAGAGTGACTGGTTGCCCCTTTGTAGTTCTATTTTCTCTTACTCAGGTAAAGGTAAAGGTAAAGGTAAAGGGACCCCTGACCATTAGGTCCAGTCGTGACCGACTCTGGGGTTGCGGTGCTCATCTCGCAGTATTGGCCGAGGGAGCCGACGTATAGCTTCCAGGTCATGTGGCCAGCATGACAAAGCCGCTTCTGGCAAACCAGAGCAGCACATGGAAATGCCGTTTACCTTCCCGCTGTAGCGCTTCCTATTTATCTACTTGCATTTTGACGTGCTTTCGAACTGCTAGGTTGGCAGGACTCTTACTCAGGTACCGATTGCTTATTCTTTATTGCACTCACGTCCTGGTTTTTCCATTCACAGGCAGAAAGCAGGCTTCTGTGAAAACACACAATACACACAGTGATAAAATACCATAAAAGGCAATCTCTGTTCAGATAGCACAGAGAGCCACCTTGAGACAACAAGGTCTAGATCAGAGGTTTTCAGCCCTTTTGAGTCCCTGGCTCCCTTGACCAACTACATTCTTTCTGTAGCACTCCTGTGGGGCTCAGGAATCCATTTATGGCACCCCTTGCCTGCAGAAGTGGCAGCCTCTCACCCTTTTTCAAACACCCTCCCTTGTGGAGTGTTCCCTCAGCCTCCTCTCCTCTCCCCTCTCCTTGGGAGTCCTCCAGGCAGCCGCTGCTGCATCCACCCCTAATCTCTGCCCCAAAGAGAGGTGCCTCCTAACACTGCTCCACAGGGGCTTGGGAAGCACCCCCTGGCCAGCCCCAGAGGTGCCATTCACCTGGGGAGCTTGTAGCCAGGGCTGCTGCAACAAAGAGCTGTGCAAGCCTTGTGGAGGCAGAGACACAAGATGGCATCAAAGGGAGGGAGGGAAGGAAAGAGGGACAGAGGCCAGTGTTGCCCACAACACCCCTGCCCATCATTGAAGGGACCCCAGGGTGCCAAAGCACACTGGTTGAAAAACATTGGTCTAGACCAGGGGTGGCCAACTCCCAAGAGACTGTGATCTACTCACAGAGTTAAAAACTGGCAGTGATCTACCCCCTTTTTTGGGTTCAGGTCAAAGTTGTTTAGCTTTTTTTTAGGAAGGAGGAAGGTCCATTTTTGGGGGGGGGGTTCAGGTCAATGTTGTTGAGTTTTTTCAGGGAGGAGGGAAAATGTTGAGCTTTTTTTAGGGGAGCCACAGTTGTTCAGCTTCTTTGAGGGGAGCCAATGATCTACCAGCGATCTACCACAGACGTCCAGTGATCTACCGGTAGATCACGATCTACCTGTTGGACATGCCTGGTCTAGACAGTGAGGTGTTCCACCTTCCATGATTTTCTCAAATGACGTCTCTTCCCTCAGCTCATTAACTTGTGGAATGGGAGTAGGTTGCTGCAGCTATGAAAACCAGATGGGAAGAAGCATAAACCCAGACCCTCCAAGTGTCCCTATTTTCCAGGGACCGTCCTGGATTTACAGAAGCTGTCCTGGTTTGATTTGATCCTGGGTTGTCCCACTTTTCCTTACAATGTCCCTATTTTTATCAGAAAAATGTTGGAGGGTATGTAAGCCCCACCCCTCCTGGATGCCATGAGGCATGGGGTGGAAGCTACAAAGTTAATTCCACCCTATGAGATGAATACAACTTTAACCAGCCCTGCCTTTATGTCTTCCATTTCTTCCCAAACATTGTTGGGTTTCGACGCTTGCTAATAAAGGACAAGAAATATGTTTGGTTTTCCTCTTGCTCAACAACTTTCTGGTCCAGACACTTCAGGAGCCCATTCATTCAGTACGACTTGCGCTCGTTTCCTGTAACAAACTGTCTGGGGGTTGATGATATTAGGTGAAAGCGGTTATCATAAAAATCACTTAAGAATTTCCCCCCTTGCTGCCCGATATCACCTTTTTACAGTCCTGCTAGCACATGGAAGGACAGACAGGATACAGATCAGTTTGTGTGCTAAATTTAACCCCAACATGTTTATGATGGAAAAAAATGCTTAAAAGCAGCAACAAAGGCAAGCCACTTGAGAATGTAATTTGTTGGCAAGTTCCTCCTGACTTGACATGGAAACTGTGCTTTAATGCAGTGATAACTGTAAAGCCCTTAAGAAAATAATACAAAAAACTGAATCAAGGCCTCTACAGTCTTACCTCGGTTTGCGACCACCTCTGTTTGCGACCGCTTTGGTTTCCGACCACCGTGGACCCGGAAGTGTTTACATCTGGGTTCCATGGCACTCGGATGTGCAGAAGCGATCTGCACAGCATGCGCATGCGCAGAAGCGTGCATCGGGGAGCGACTGATTTGGGGAGCGACCGGCTCTGCGGAACGGATTGCGGTCGCAAACTGAGGCATGACTGTATTAGGCCTAGCAAAAATGCTATAAAATAGTGTGGAAACTTTCAAATTCTTCTGAATTCTCAGGAGAATTATTGACTCTGCTGTAGCTGCTTCTACTCCAGGAACCCATGACTACAAATCAGCTATGGACCCTTTAAATGTTGCATAGAGTTCTCCCGAGGGTGCAGAGCCACTATAAGGGGAAGACCCGCCAGCCTTCTTAAGCCTTCAGATGACTCTGGTCCTTGGGTGAGGCAACATTTTCTATGCCTCAGCCAACAGGGCCCACTGGGAGCTGCCGTGAACTTGACTTGCCTGGCCTAGAATATGCTCTAGTAGTAATCAGGGCTGGCCCACCCATGAGGCAAGGTAAGGTGACTGCCTCGGGCAGCAGAATCCACAGGGGCAACAGATTTGGCCTCCAAGAAATGCATCACCCGTTGCTGCCACAGTAGTAGCCGCAACAGCTGCAGATCACTCCTTGAAGGCTGGATCTGCCGCCTTTTCCAGTGCCCTGACTCCTCTTGTCTTCACATTATATCCTTGCAGCAGTCCTGTGATAATCTTGGAAATGTGCCTTGAGGTTGCTGACTGGCTTTTTAGAATCTTGAATGTTAGATTTGTATTTTTTACTGCTTTACTCCTACTTTACTACTTTTGCGGCTGAATGCCAGTTGCTGGAGATCACATGTGAGGATAAGTGCTGTGGTGCTCAAATCCTGCTTGCAGGCTTGGAGGTTGATCTTTTAGGGCTACTAGGGCACTGCCTCCCACAAATCTGTTTGTCCTCATCCAGCTTTGACTGCCGCCTTTTTCTCTTACAACTCTGTGGTGAATGATGTTCATGTTGGCTGTACTGTTTATTTCAAAAGGAAACATAAGCCAGTTTGTTTGAATGGTGTGGAGAATGCAGATCCACAAAGTTTCCCTATTTTCCAGGAATAGCCCTGGATTTCTGGTTTCTGTCCTGGTTTCTGATTTGATCCCAGAATGTCCTGCTTTTCCTTAGGACATCTCTTTTCATCAGAGAAATGTTGGAGGGTATGCAATTATGTGACCCCCTAAGCCAAGGAGATAAGTAACTTTGCAACTTTTAGAAGGAAGGGTTTTTTTTTTAAAAAAATGTTTTTTAAAGGGGGAAAGACATGATATGAATATATACAAAAAATACCCCAACCCATACATTCATTTAAAAATCTGATATTATCCTAATATAAATATTAAGTCACTTGCATTTTGTAAAAATTCATTCCAAATATTGTCGTATTTATCCAAGCAGAGTCTACGTCTGTCCATTCAGTCCATTCATAGGTTGCAAGTGTTATCATATTATCAATCCACTCATTAAAGAGGATCATGTCTTTACTCTTCCAGTTCATCAATATCTGCCTCTTGGCTACCATGAGAGCATGTACCTGTACAATCCATTCTTGTTGTCCAGTTGTTAACTTCCATATAGCCGGCATATAGTTAAAAAAAGTTTCATGTTTTATTGTATATTTTTTTATCCTGCAAGCTGCTGAGGGTGGCTGGCACAACCCAGTCAGATGGGTGGGGTATAATAATAATAATAATAATAATAATAATAATAATAATATGAATAGGACAGCCCTTTTTTCATCAGAGAAATGTTGGAGGGTTTGAGAATGAGCACAAAACAATTCTTTTTATGGCCCAACTTCAGCAGCTGAGCTTCTTAGCTAAATGGGGAATTTGAAGCTGGGTCCCCCAATTCCTAGTCTGGGTGGGGAATTTCTGGCCTTCCCATCCAGCCTATGAGAAATCCCTCTCCTTCTCCGATGTGTGTGTGTGTGTGTGTGTGTGTGTGTGTGTGTGTGTGTGTGTGTGTGAACTGCTGGCACTATTGTAATTCATTTAATATTTTTATAGCCTACTCTTCATCTTTATATAGAAACCAGGGTGGGGTGCATAATCTTAAACAAACCATGCAGTAAAATAGGAAAACAATAAAAACCTCCACAAGAGATGCAGCAGAGGCGCCGAAAAACCAAAACAACAGCAGGAGGGCGAGTTGAACAGGCTGCTTCCTCCTGTTGTCTTTCCCCCCAAGTTGGGTTGGGTGAGAGCGGAGACTCCTTGCTCACCGAACACACGGCTCTGTTCCTGCCCTGGCGCCTTGCTTTCTGTCCATGCTAGATGGGGTTGGAAAGAGAGAGAAGCTCCCCCCCCCACCCCTTGCACCAGCATGAAAAGAAAGCTGAATGAAAAAGAAATGTGTGAATTGTGTGTGGGCAGTGGGGGGGGCAGGTGTGTGAATGACGTGGAGGGGAGGGAAGTGTGCAAAGTGGGGAGAAGGAGCATAACTGAATGGAGGGATGGGAATGGAAGGAATGGAAGGTGGGTGGGGGTGCATACATATGTGTGTGTGTAAAAAAGGACATGGGTGGCGTTGTAGTCTAAACCACTGAGCCTCATGGGCTGGCCAATTGGAATCCCCGCAATGGGGTGAGCTCCCGTTGCTCTGTCCCATCTCCTGCCAACCTAGCAGTTCGAAAGCACACCAGTGCAAGCAGATGAATAGGTACTTCTGTGGCGGGAAGGTAAACAGCCCACGGTAAACAGCCCAAAGCACCAGAAGCGGTTTAGTCATGCTGGCCACATGACGCGAAAAGCTTCCTGTGGACAAACGGCGGCTCCCTCGGCCTGAAAACGAGATGAGCACCGCAACCCCAGTCGCCTTTGACTGGAATTAACCATATGGGGTCCTTTTCCTTTACCTTTACCTGTGTGTATGGATGTGGGGGAGAGAGGAGGTGGGAGAGGGAAAGGGAAAGAGTGCAGCAGAGAGGGGGTGTCCCTACTGACACTCAACCCTCCACGTGTTCCTATTTTCCAGGGACATTTCCAGGTATACAGTAGCTGTCCTGGTTTCTGAGTTGATCCTGGAATAAATATCCTGCTTTTCTTTAGGACAGCCCTATTTTCATAGTAGAAATGTTAGAGGGTATGGTGGGACGTCCCTTTTTTAATCAGAGAAATGTTGGAGGGTCCCTGAGCCAAGGAGATAAGTTCAAGCAGTTAGGCTAGGTGACTTCTAAGATGTATTCCACCTCTAAAATCCCATGATTCAATGAAAAGGGATTACAAAGCACAACTACTCTTTGAACCCCTATACATCTGATGGCAGCCCTGTATAGGGAAGTTTTTAAAAAATGTTTAATGGGTTTTTTTTAATATGTTGCAATCCACCCAGAGTGGTTGGGGCAATCCAGTCAGATGGGTGGGGGTATAATGGAATAGGATGTCACTATTTTCATCAGAAAAACTTTGGAGGGTATACACAATTGACTTTGCCTTCACTCATTCCGAGTCTAACTGGACCTGATCCATTCAAAAAGTAGTCCAGGTAAAGGCAACAATCCAGGGCTTTAGATGCAGAAGCAAAACTCCATCTGTACAAGACTCTCTCCATTCTACCCTATAAGCAGCCTGAGCTTTTGAGTTTCCTGTTTGAAGCTGAACCACACACCCCTCCCTTTTCATTATCTGGTTTTTCTCAGGCTTTTCCAGATGACAGTTTTCTAGTGCAGTAGATGCATCGCTATTAACTAATTTGTTGTGGGAAATCCAGGCATCCTTCCTCGAGGCAGAGATTCATCTGGTGGGCATATGGTGTTTTTCTAGCACTCAAACGGCGATATTTTCTTCTTGGAAAAATCCAGTTCTCCCTCCCTCCCTCCCTCCCTCCCTTCCCGTCCCCCGTTTATCTATGACTTTACGAGGTGTGATTGCATATTGCTGCAGGCTACTTCTGTTCTGGGCCTGGTTGTCGTGAGTGCTGAGAAACACAAACCCACCTGTTTCTCTCATTTTATAATCACTCTATGAACCACATCTTTATGGGTTTTGCCGCTGCTAAACCGGAAGCCCTATTTCAGGGGTGGAGAACATTTTTCAGATTGAGGTCCATATCCCTCATGCTGGTGATGACGACCAGAAGCAAAAGTGGGCACAGTAATGGATGTGATTTCTCTGCAAAGCTGGGTATTAGGGTGATGACTTTTTCAAAAAAAAATCTCAATTTCCCCCCCTGTAGCACAAATGGATGAACTTTTGCCTATTAATGACCAAAATGAGGTCTATTCCATTGAAATATTAAAGGTTATGCACAAACTGTTTTTAATTTTTTTGTATGCCATTTTACCATTTCATAAAATTGCATTAACAATTCTATATATATTTCGTATCAAATTTGGACACAACACCACATTCCACAATGGGGAGTGTTCTTAGCAACATAGGGTATACAAATGTCACACCTGTGCAAGGTAAGGTAAAGGGTAAAGGGACCCCTGGCCATTAGGTCCAGTCGTGACCAACTCTGGGGTTGCGCGCTCATCTCGCATTATTGGCCGAGGGAGCCGGCGTATAGCTTCCAGGTCATGTGGCCAGCATGACTAAGCCGCTTCTGGCAAACCAGAGCAGCACATGGAAACACCGTTTACCTTCCCGCTGTAGCGGTCCCTATTTATCTACTTGCATTTTGACGTGCTTTTGAACTGCTAGGTTGGCAGGAGCTGGGACCAAGCAACGGGAGCTCACCCCGTCACAGGGATTCGAACCGCCGACCTTCTGATCAGCAAGCTCAGTGGTTTAACCACAGCGCCACCTGGGTCCCAAAAAAGCCCCTTTTTGGGACCTCAAAACTCAGCCAGCAGACCCTGCCGGGCATGCTGGGAAAAGAACCTACAGGAGAGGTAGCAAAACATTGTCCTCTAGCGGCGTCTATACTGTTACCGCAGCTAAAAAAAGCTTCCTTGTGTGTTTGATGACCCTATATAATGTTGTATATATGTGACTCTAAAGCTTGGGTTCAATTTTATATCTGCTTACAGTGACTTCAAAAATGGTCAAAAAACTGATAAATAAAATTTTTTAAATCATTTTGTGTGTGAGGTTTTTTTTAAATCAAATCTCTTTGAAAGTAAGATTTTATCTAATCTTTAATGGAAGCTCATCAAATTATGATACAGGGAAATGAGGTTGTAAAAAAGTCATCAGCCTACTGGGTATATTCCATGCACACAAAAACCAGAGGTTTCAGCAAGTCATCTCTCACCGCTTTCCTGAGCTACTAAAAGCAGCAACAAAAACCCATAGGCATGCAGAACTTTCAAGTTCTCCAGCCTGGATGATAAGAAAAATAAATGGGGAGGGGCCACAAGCAGCTGTTTCATGTCGAAGCCACAAAATCTGCAATCCTATTCACACTTATATAGAAATAAACCCCACGTAATTCAGTCAGATCTCTGAGTAGACATGGTTAGTACTGCAGTCAGAGCAATCCTAAACAGAGGAAGCTAGTGGGAATTATTATTATTATTATTATTATTATTATTATTATTATTATTATTATTATTAAATTATAAAAATATAATGTATTCAGTAGTCTGTGTTTGCCTGAGCTTGAGTCTGGATTAAGGATTCTCAGCTCCTGTGTTCTGATTCGATACATGATATCCAATCACAGAACATTTTAGGATTTGGGCCTCTGCCATTGGTCCTTAAACTCTGATCTGCAGCTTGGAAGTTTAGGCAGCCAATCACGTTGGCAGTGGGAGTGGCCCAGGCCTTCAGAAATGTATACAGTGGTACCTCTACTTATGAATAACTCTACTTACGAATATTTCTACTTATGACGGAGCTCCGTCTGCCATCTTGGATGCGGTTTAGATAGGATTTTTTTCTACTTACGAATTTTTAGATAGGGTTGATTCGACTTACGAATTTTTTCTCCCAATGCTTTCCTATGGGATTCAACTTACAATTTTTTCGACTTACGAATGTGCGTTCAAAACACATTAAATTCGTAAGTAGAGGTACCACTCTATAAGCAGCTGCTTTGCCCCTGTTCTTGCTGTTATCACTGTGTCTTGCCTCGTGGGAACCCACCACTACTACAACAACACCCCACCCCCTGTCTGGGTTGCCCTAGCCACTCTGGGTGGTTTCAAACACTTATGAAAACATAACAAAACATCAAACATTTTAAAAACTTTGGGAAAATGTGGTGCTTAAAGGACGATAAAGTAGGTTTCACTGCAACACATTTTAAAAATGCAGAATACTAAAGGCATGAGGACATTTGCAGATTGCTCTCAAAGCCACCTCTGTCCATTCCAATGGTCTCCTATCCCTTATTCACACTTATGTAACTCACACATAACACATGCAGCTCATTCTGGCACTCGCACAGCCCACTCTATGCACACCCAGTCTAACAGCGTGACTAACATAATCTACCACTACCTCCTCCTCCTCCCCATCAAGAATCTCTTCCAACCCACAACACCATCTGTCCCTAGGCCAAGTCTGCTGACTAGGTTTAATAAAATAAAATAAATCTGAGCATTTGGAATGTTCATAAACACCCCAGCAGTTGAGCCAATAGTTGGGGTCGGCTCATGGCAACATATTGAGTGTGGCTCTCTTACAACCGATAGTTCGATTCAACTGGACTTAACTGTCTGGGGGTCCTTTACCTTTACCAATAGCTAGAGAGGTTTCAAAAACTGCAACCCACAATTCTCCTTTTCTATCCTGAGCACACTTAGCCCCAAGAGGACCAACAACCGGTAGTTTAATTCTTTAGTGATTATGGTAGCACCTAGGTGCACAGAACTCTCTCTCGCTCCCCCCTGAAGGAGCATCTCCACCCTCATCATTCAGCCTGGATGCTGAGGTCCAGCTCCGAGGGCCTTCTGGTGGTTCCCTCACTGTGAGAAGTTAGGTTACAGGGAACCAGGCAGAGGGCCTTCTCGGTGGTGGTGCCTGCCCTGTGAAAGACTCTCCCATCAGATGTCAAGGAAATAAGCAAGTATCTGACTTTTAGAAGACATCTGAAGGCAACCCTGTTTAGGGAAGTTTTTAATGTTTGATTTTTTATCGTGTTTTTAATATTCTGTTGGGAGCTGCCCAGAGTGGCTGGGGAAACCCAGCCAGATGGGCAAGGTATAAATTTAAAAAAAATATTTATTTATTTACTCTTGCAACTAAATAGCAGACATCCCTTCCCCAGGTTTCTGCTCTGAGCTGGACTGTTTGAGCTACAGCAGGACCACAACTCTACCCAAACTTAAGTAGTCTTGTCTGATGGGACACTCGCAAGCAGCCTGTGACTTGCTCCGGAGAAGCGGACACGGAACAATGGATTCAAACAACAAGAAAGAAGATTCCACCTAAACATTAGGAAGAACTTCCTGACAGTAAGAGCTGTTCGACAGTGGAATTTGCTACCAAGGAGTGTGGTGGAGTCTCCTTCTTTGGAGGTCTTTAAGCAGAGGCTTGACAGGCATATGTCAAGAATGCTTTGATGGTGTTTCCTGCTTGGCAGGGGGTTGGACTGGATGGCCCTTGTGGTCTCTTCCAACTCTATGATTCTATGATTCTATGATTCTCCTACACAGAAGTTGCCACAGTGCCTGTCTCTTCAAGCCCCTCCTGGTCCTTGGGGACAGTGAGGAAGGGTTACAGAGAAGAAGAAGAAGAGTTTGGATTTGATATCCCACTTTATCACTACCCGAAGGAGTCTCAAAGTGGCTAACATTCTCCCTTTCCCTCCCTTCCCCACAACAAACACTCTGTGAGGTGAGTGAGGCTGAGAGACTTCAGAGAAGTGTGACTAGCCCAAGGTCACCCAGCAGCTGCATATGGAGAAGCAGGGAAGCGAACCCAGTTCACCAGATTACAAGTCCACCGCTCTTAACCACTACACCACGCTGGCTCTCAGAGGAGAGTCTACTGCCCCCCCCCATCTCAAGAACTGTCTCTTCCTCTGCTCCTGGCACATCCTGCCCTCCTTCCAGCCCCAGATCCCGCCCCACATGCCACACTGAGACTGCTCAGCCCCCTTCCTCCAGCCCAGGCTCCTGCCTTGCAGGAGGCACCATACCTATAAATCGCTGCTCCCTTACCCTGGATCAGCCTCTCCTTGGATCCCTGCCAATCCCTGACATTTTGTCATACTTCTCTTGTGTTTCTTCAAAAATGTGCATGCTACTCTAAAGTGATTGCAAAAAAATGTGTCTATCGGGAGGAATCTGCACTAAAATGTTGATAAATTTTCATGAGGATTATTTATTTATTTGAAAAAAACTGAATTGCTGCAAAATGTGGAGAGCTGAATTCAAGATTGGAAAACAGAGAAACAGAGAAAATCAGAATTGATAGATCCTCCATCCTTAGCTGGCACAGCAAAACAAACAAAAAGCCCTATTGCCTGAAATTTTGCCCACCTTCCACCCTGGCCAACATGAGTGAGTGCTCTCCAGTGTCAAAATAAAATAAAATTCTGGAATGTCCTCAATTTGCAGAAAAATAAGAGCTGGAACAAAAGCGTGAAACATCTCATTGGCTTTTCCTAGTAAGGATCCCAAACACTGCACGAGCTTTGGGTGGGGTCCAACGTTAGGCAAGGCTGGGATCAGAACATTACAGAATTCCGCCTTTATCTGCCCTGTGGAAGGGCTCTGAATGTTCTCTACAGGATCCTCCAAATTAAAGCCTCAATTTGTTTTTGGAGGGTTTATGTAACAGCGAGGAGATCCTACTTTAGCCAGCCCGAGGCAGGACCACAGGAGAGAATTGGAGAGAAATCAGGCCCAAATATATAAACCAGCAACGATTCTGAAGTCATTTGATTACATGTAATGATAAACATGCGCATTGCCAGAAGAATGAAGAAGCTTCCTGGACAATTTGGATAACATCTGCCACAACAGCTTTGGACCAGAATGTATCCCTTCTCTTGCAGTCAATACACTCATTTATGCCATCTATTTTTCTCCAGGCAACCCTTCTTTGGCACTTAAATGTCTGAAATATGGGAAGGAAACATAGTGCGACACATTTGCACATGGTTGTCTCAATGTCCAAGGCATGGGAGTCCTTCCTAGTTAATCAGCTCACTTTCAAGTGGGGGGGGGAGAAGAAAATGGACTCTGTCTAGGATAATTTGCTAGTGTTAAAAAGAAGATAGCACTTAGCCTCATTTCCCTTGGCAAAGTTCAGCATTATGATCAGGTATGCATGCATGCACACACCACTATGTGAGAAAAGGTGGTGGGGTTCTAGGTTGCCCTCAGAGGGAGCTGACAGATCTTGGTGACTGCAAGCCCTGGATCAGAGAAATTATATTTTAATTCTGCATAAGGCTCTGTTTGGTTTGGTTTTTAACGTAAAGGGACCCCTGACCATTAGGTTCAGTCGCGGATGACTCTCGGGTTGCGGTGCTCATCTCGCTTTGCTGGCCGAGGGAGCTGGCGTACAGCTTCCGGGTCATGTGGCCAGCAGGACTAAGCCACTTCTGGCGAACCAGAGCAGCGCACGGAAAAGCTGTTTACCTTCCCGCCATAGCGGTACTTATTTATCTACTTGCACTTTGATGTGCTTTCAAACTGCTAGGTTGGCAGGAGCAGGGACCGAGCAACGGGAGCTCACCCCGTCGTGGGGATTCGAACCATCAACCTTCTGATCGGCAAGCCCTAGGCTCTGTGGTTTAACCCACAGCTGCCTAATTAGCACTTCTTGAAACACTGTGTGAAGCAAAGCACAGCTATCCTTTGGCACTTTCAGGTCTCCAAATTTTTCTGCAGTGCAGTTCCATACCTTCCAACATTTCTCTGATGAAAATAGGGGTGTCCTATTCAATAATAATAATAATAATAATAATAATAATAATAATAATAATATTCATACCCTGCCCATCTGACTGGGTTGCCCCAGCCACTCTGGCAGCTTCTAACATATAAAAAAGCATAATAAAACATTAAATAATAATAATAATAATAATATATTTATTTGTACCCTGCTCATCTGGCCGGGCTTCCCCAGCCACTCTGGGCGGCTTCCAACAGAAAAATAAAACACAATAATCTATTAAACATTAAAAGCCTCCCTGAACAGGGCTGCCTTCAGATGTCTTCTAGAAGTCTGGTAGTTGTTTTCCTCTTTGACATCTGTTGGGAGGGCGTTCCACAGGGCAGGCGCCACCACCGAGAAGGCCCTCTGCCTAGTTCCCTGCAACTTGGCTTCTTGCAATGAGGGACCCGCCAGAAGGCCCTCGGTGCTGGACCTCAGTGTCCGGGCAGAATGATGGAGGTGGAGACGCTCCTTCAGGTATACTGGACTGAGGCCATAAACAATTAAAAACTTCCCTATACAGGGCAGCCTTCAGATGTCTTCTAAAGGTTGCATACTTACTTATCTCCTTGGCTCGGGGGTCGCTTAATTCCATACCCTCCAGAATTTTTCCAATGAAAATAGGGGCATCCTAAGGAAATGGAAAAGCAGGACAATCCGGGATCAAATCCAGGACTGTCCCTGGAAAATAGGGACACTTTTAGGGTCTGCAGTTCCACAGCCAAATTATGTGTGCAGAAATGCATATACAGTACTAAGGGAACGCATATATGACTGTTGGCACCCACTTGTCTCAAGAGACAATGGAGTGCGCCTCAGGGGGTGAAGCCAAATCACTGTATTAGCAGCACCAAAGTGACCTCCCCGGGGTGCAAGCCTGGTCAGTGTGTATGGAGGTTTTGGAGTGCCCAGAGAAAAAGACCCCCTCTTGGCCTCGCTGATGTAGTCCAAAGGAAAGCAGAGCAATATGTTTGACATTAGGTTGGCTGCAGGAGTTGCTGGAGGGAGGGGTATAAGGGGCCACCCAACCACCCGAGGGACTCCACTCTGGTTTTGTGTAGGGTTTACCCCTTAGCCTTTTCTTCTCCTGAAGATATCCTGCAAGGTGTATCAGTGGAAATAACATACACTAGTGCATTCTGTTAGGGAAGTGTGTTTTCCAAATAGGGCATACTTGGAGACTTGCACACCAAAATGCTGACAAAGTTTTGCAAGGGCTTTTTTAAAAATTGGAAACTGATGTGGAGATGTGGCAGATGGTCCTTAAGATTGGATTAATGAGAAACTAAGAGGAATTGATGGCCCACGGGGTCATGAAGAGTTGGACACGACTAAATGACTAAACAACAAAACAACAACAACAAGAGGAATTGAGCTTGATAGCCCTGTCATCATATGATCCCATGAAGAATTTTGGAAGGCAGAACTGGTTTGTAGTGTGTCCTTAAAAAGAACAGAAAAGAAGAGATGCAATTTTGGAAGGTTTCTAGTTCGGATACTGATAGATGTTAACAAAGGAATAATAGGAATAATATGGAGATTCTCAGTAAAAGACTACAGTATTTCAAAGGAATGATGTGCTGCAAAGGCTTTTGTATATGAGGTAGTATTCTGAATCTAAGTTTAGTTTCATAGTGGAGAGCACCAGATGCTACTGGAATGAAAGTAAAATAAATACTGAAAACTATCCAGCAAAATCTGGAGGTTCGCATACATTCAGTCAAACTTTATTTACTGTTTGCTGAAAAGGAAACCATATTTAAAATTACAGCACATGCCTGCACTTCCTCTGAGGTCATGTAGGTCTTTATGCAGCCCCTGGAAGATGAGCGGTTGTGCTCATCTCCTGCTTGTGGGCTTTGTAACGGATTAGCCCCAGGATGGAAGATTCATTACACCCTGGTTTAGAAAGAGTTAATCCACCTCCAGCTTAACTGACAGCGCATCTTTAGGAGGCGGGAGGGTGCCCGGTTTAAAAAGGAGGGAATAACCATTTTGGCAGTTGGAAGAGGGGGAGTGTGGTGACGAAGAGGGAAGAAGAAGGTTGTGGGGTCAGGATAGTGGTGGTTTAGGTTAGGCTTAGTTAGGATAACTTGAAGTTAAAGTCGGACAGAGTTAAGGCGTAACTGTAACTAAGCTTGTAAACTTATGCATCGTTAAGAAAAGAAAAACCTATGTTCTCAAGTAAATAAAATTCATCTTCTTTTACTGAGAAGCCCAGAATTGAGGGGTTTATTTTAAGGCGTAAGGAATTGAGTGGGGATTGCTTTACCCCTGTACCCTTTCGTCTCATAATCTATTGGCAACGTCGGCGAGGGGGTTCGTCGCAGGCTTCCACAGGCATCTAGTTGTCTACAGTGACAACAGAATCCTGGACTGCCTTTGCTTGATCCAGCAGGGCTCCCCATGTTGTTATGAATTGGGATGAGATGATGAGAGCTGCCTCTCTGAAGGCCTTTGGTGGTCTCTTCGGGAACTGATGGTATGAAGTTGCTGGCCTAGGTGTGAGGAAATCTCAATTTAAAAACAGATTCCCTACAGCATATTGGCATATCTTACCACTTGCAAGGATGTGTCTTTTTTAAGGAGAGTTTGCCACCTTAAGTGGTTGTGCTGTCACTGTGCAACCCAACAGGTGAACTTCAGGATCCCTTGAAACACACTGGAGAACGTTTTAATTCAACATCCATGCATGATCCAAGATTTATTCCGTGCTACCCACCGGAATATAGCAATGGATTCTGGGATATGTGTGGCTGATTGCTCCCTACTTCAGAGACACCACTAGAACTATTGCCTTGGTTGCTTGTGCTGTCAGGCACATCTCATTTATGGAAAAGCAGCCAGCATGTTAAAACAAAACAAGAGGATTCTTGGGCTGGTTTCAGAAACAGATGAGATCACGCAGAAGCTACATTTCTATAAAGTATATGTTTATAGCAGTGTTTCCAGGGGATAACCCAGTTTAAGAACACAAGAGCTCTCCTGGATCAGTCCAAAGGCCCATCTAATCCAGCGTCCTGTTCTCACAGTGGCCCATGGAAAGCCCACAAGGAGAACCTGAGCTCAACAGCACTCTTCCCACATGTGATTTCCAGCAACAGGTATTTTGAGGCATACTGCCTCTGACAGAGGTAGAAGATAGCCAACATGTCTAGTAGCCTCCATGCCAGTCAGATGAGCTAGATAGACCAATGGTCTGATTGAGTATGAGGCAGTATCCTATATTTCTTGTCCAGAAATATGGCTCTTGTATTTAAAGGAAAAGGTCACAGCTCAGTGGTGGAGCATAGCATGCAAATGTCCCAGGTTCATTCCCTGGTTCTCCTGATAGGTCTTCTGCCTGAAATTCTAGAGATCTGCTACCCATCAGTGTCTGAGCTAGATAGATGAATAGTCTGACTTACGGCAGCTTCCTGGCTTCCAAATATTCCAATATTCTCCCATTATGAGAAACATGACCCTGGAACTTCCTATTTCTGTGGTGTAGGGGTGTTAAAATAGGAATCCTGCTTGCTTTATTAGTTGGAAACAAGTTGGGTCGGTGGGATGTGGCAACTTGGTGGCGTCAATTTCTGCCCAGATTCAACCAACGTTCTTAAAATACCAATGTGACTGCAAGAAGCCACCATTAGGGGCTGTTGCTTTTGGCATCTTTTCAGTTGCAAGATGTACAAGTCAGTTAATCACGATGCTGTTGGCTGCTGGCCAGCTATTCCGCTTTTAAGCAGAGGGCTGGATATTAACTCAAAATGGTTCACAAAAGCTGAAGGCTAGGAAATAATTGAGAGTTGCAGGAGATGCCCATCCATGCTGTGGGTATCTCCTCCAACATAAGGGAAAGGAAGGTGTGTGAAGTTTGGACTAGAGACAAAGGCAGAAAATAAGAAAGAGGGAAAGTTGTGAGCTGGCTGAAGGTGTCTTAGTGATGCAGAGATTATCACTAGGAATCCAACATGTGGTGGGACATCTGCCACTAAGGTTGCCTCAAGTCTGTCAAGTTGGAATTCAACATTGTGCTGAGGCAATCATTCCATTTTGGCTTTCCAGACAGAACTATCCCCCATCTCCTCCCTTGGAAAGCCCCATTGAGCAAATAGAAGTCCTTGTGCAGAGTTTCCACTGACAGGACTCAGTAGTTGAGTACTCCTTCCTGTCACAAGTCCAAGAGTTAAACAGTTACTGTATATGACTTTTCATAGACATCTGAAGGCAGTCCTGTTTTGGGAAGCTTTTGGTGTTTGATGTTTTGTTTTGCCTCTTTATACTTTGCTGGAAGCTGCTCAGAGTAGCTGGGGCAACCCAGTCAGGTGGGCATTGGAAGAAGAAGAAGAAGAAGAAGAAGAAGAAGAAGAAGAAGAAGAAGAAGAAGAAGAAGAAGAAGAAGAAGAAGAAGAAGAAGAAATAATGCAGGTTTGTACAGTTCAAATGAATTCAAGTGTTCTGACACCCTGGTGCAACAAATCAATAACAACATCCTTCTTTTGGTGATGGGGAGATGCACTGAAAAGTGTGCACTGCATTAGCAGGGAAATGTATAATCGCCCTCCAGGCAAATCAGAATTAATGCTAATTGTTGCATAACTTCCCTGCAAACAGATCAGAACCAATGCACATAGTCTAACCTTTGCTTCCACTTTCTGCAAGCGAAGGATGAGGATGAATGATCAATAGACAGGTCATTTGTAGGTTCCCTAAGTCTTGTAAGGGTCTGCTGTTCGCCTCCTCTTATCTTTTGCCTGTGTATTTGTAAAAAGAAGCAAAAATGTTGCAAATCTCCAGTGCTGTCTTATGAAGAGGAAGCTAAACCCAATCCCACTTCTCAGGGGAGTGTGGAACATGCCACCATATGCATATTTCAATTGCTTCAGGCTTCACACTCCTATGGACCACTCCTTTGAAACATCTATATGTTGTGCAAGATCTAACATTGAATGTTTGGGAATGCCTTGATCAGCTCTAAATAACTAGCACCAAGCCCCGACCTGCATGGTTGAATGAGCCATTCCAGGTCAAGCCCTACATAAAGAGCTTCCATACGACCTGGAAGAGGGCATTTCCCAGTGGAATCAGTTCACATATCCAACTATTCGCAGGCAAGGAATGCCCAACCATGAGTGACCAGGACTTTAATTTCCCATGCAAAAACTGATCCTCAAAAACAAAATAAATAGGACAGTGGAGTTTGGCTCTGTACTTTCAAATGTCAATGTTTTGCTCACGTCAATGTTTGGTTCCAGTCTGTTTCTGATTTAGTATCCGGCTATATCCACTGGCAGCACACCCTTGTTTTCTTAACGAGCAGAACATGGATCAGCCTTTGGGTCACGTGGCCGCCCTTTAAGAAAAACCTGGAAAAAAATTGCTCTGCTTGTCAGGGAGCTATAGCATTGCCTGCAAATGACTATTTTGTTTAACAAAGTCCCAACAAAGCTCTTGGTGTTTGTGATTTGCATGGCTATCTAGCCTTGTTTGAAATAAACATTCAGCTGAACCAGGACCAGCTATGCAAAGGACAAAGGACAAAGAGAAACCACATGCAAATAAGGAGGAGAGGCTTGGTTTCTGTCGACACCATGGAACGGAATAGACTGTTTAATGAGATGCAGCATCTGGGATATATACTGTGTTCTTAATATTGTTATGCAGACCTGTTACTCATTGTGCCCATTGCAGGCCACCAACCATGTATGGTGACTCGCTAGGGACATATTAAAGTACCTTCCAGTGTGGAAGCTACCAGAAGCTACCAACCTGCAGTGTGGGGTCCGAAAGGAACTGCTTGTGCAGTTTGGCTTAGCATGGCATCCAAACTGCGGGTCCCCTTTAAACAAGAACAAACCTTGGCTACAGTCCGTGTTTAGGAAGAGGGGAGGTGTCCTCTGTTGCTGCAACTGCTCCATAGGGCTCAGACCTGTGGACCTAGAGCAGGGCTCAGCAAACTTTTTCAGCAGGGGGCCGGTCCACTGTCCCTCAGATCTTGTGGGGGGGGCGGACTATATTTTGAAAAAAATAATAATAAACAAATTCCTATGCCCCACATGGCGCTGTGGGTTAAACCACAGAGCCTAGGGCTTGCTGATCAGAAGGTTGGCAGTTCGAATCCCTGTGACGGGGTGAGCTCCCATTGCTTGGTCCCAGCTCCTGCCAACCTAGCAGTTCGAAAGCACGTCAAAATGCAAGTAGATAAATAGGAACCGCTACAGCGGGAAGGTAAACGGCGTTTCCATGTGCTGCTCTGGTTTGCCTGAAGCGGCTTTGTCATGCTGGCCACATGACCTGGAAGCTATACGCCGGCTCCCTCGGCCAATAATGCGAGATGAGCGCGCAACCCCAGACTCGGTCACGACTGGATCTAATGGTCAGGGGTCCCTTTACCTTTACCTTTATGCCCCACAAATAACCCAGAGATGCACTTTAAATAAAAGGACACATTCTACTCATGTAAAAACAGGCTGATTCCCGGACCATCCGTGGGCTGGATTGAGATTTCCTGGGCCTTAGTTTGCCTACCCCTGACCTAGAGGCTAGAAGCATTTGTGTCTATCCAGAACACTGTGAAAGATGCTGTTTCTTGAAACCACGACTCTGAGATTAAGAGTCTCGTGCTCTTCTGACTGAGCTATCCATTCAGACCATTCCCTGGCCTAACAATTAATTTGTAAAAAAAACACCACCATTCTAAGTCTGTATCTGGTCAAGGAGAACACAGGAAAAAAAAACTCCTGCTAGTTCTTATATTGATTTGCAAGTGATACAGGGGCATTGGTGTCTTTCTTGTAATCCACATGCCGTGAAGCAGTTCTGGTCTGAACATGACCTTTCTAGAGATATGCAGTCAGCAAGGGCTGCTGGAAAACCCTGCATTTTCTGGATGCTTTCATCAACTACCTGTATACAGTTATATTTGGCTGATCTTGACCTCAGAATTTGATTGCTTCAATTCTCCCTTGTTATTAGCTTCATTTCTTTCCCACAGCTTGTTGAGAAGATGGCAGAGTGGCTGTTTACTCCTGCCTAAGCCATGGATTCTCCAAGGTGACTGTGGTGGGCGTAAATTGGAAGGACAGAGGAAGAGCTGAGAAGCTGTCACCAAAAGAAACTGGACAGGCAGGTTTGGACCTGATCTTTTGCTCCGAGTGTTCGTACAGCCACAAATCACTGTGGTGGCTGAAGGTGTTATGGCTTCATATTCATGATGGTTGCTGCTTTTCTGATAACCACTAGCCCAGGCAATCATTATCACACTATGGGGAAAGGTGGTTGTTGGTGAACAGTAGAGCATCCTCTTTATATTCAGAAGGTCCAAGGTTCAACCCCTGGAATCTTCAAGTAGGTCTGGGAGAGACATCCCTGTTATGTATTCAGTGGTCTGTGTTTGCCTGAGCTTGCGTCTAGACTAGGCATCCCCAAACTTCGGCCCTCCAGATGTTTTGGACTACAATTCCCATCTTCCCCGACCACTGGTCCTGCTAGCTAGGGATCATGGGAGTTGTAGGCCAAAACATCTGAAGGGCCACAGTTTGTGGATGCCTGGTCTGGACTAAAGATTCTCAGCTCCTGTTTTCTGATTTGATACATGATATCCAATCACAGGTGGGGGACGCAGGTGTCGCTGTGGGTTAGACCACTGAGCCTAGGGCTTGCTGATCAGAAGGTCGGCGGTTTGAATCCCTGCAACGGGGTGAGCTCCCGTTGCTCAGTCCCAGCTCTTGCCAACCTAGCAGTTCGAAAGCACATCAAAGTGCAAGTAGATAAATAGGTACCACTCCAAGCAGGAAGGTAAACAGGATTTTCGTGCGCTGCTCTGGTTTGCCAGAAGCGGCTTAGTCCTGCTGGCCACATGACCCGGAAGCTGTACACTGGCTCCCTCGGCCAATAACGCGAGATGAGCGCTGCAACCTGAGAGTTGGTTACGACTGGACCTAATGGTCAGGGTCCCTTTACCTTTACCTTTACCCAATCAGAGAAAATTTCAGGATTTGGGCCTCTGCTATTGGCCCTTAAACTCTGAGTCATGATTTGCAGCTTGGAAGTTTAGGCAGCCAATCATGTTGGGAGTGGGATTGGCCCAGGCCTTCAGAAATGTATATAAGCAGTTGCTTTGCCCCTATTGTTCAGTCCTGTTAGTTCAATAAAGGTTCTTGCTGTTATCACTGTGTCTTGCCTCATGGGAACCCACCTACACTTCAACCCGGCCCATCTGAAACCCTGGAAATCCTGTGCAAGTCAGTGAGACAGCACTGAGCTAAATGGACAAGTGATCGGACTCAGTTTAAGGCAGCTTCTACAATCCTTTACTTATAATTGGGTTCTTCGGTTTTAGTGATCACATTTGTACTATGCCTTTCTTCCAGTGAACGCAAGGCAGTGTGCATGGTTCTTTCCCCACCCCAATCTTCTCCTCAAAACAACACTGTGAGCTTGGCTAGGGCAGGAGCAGGAGACCTTCGTCCTCCCCTAAGGGCTGCATGTCCTTGGGGAAAGTGGCAAGAGATGCCTTGTGGTGGTGAGTGAGGCTAAACCCCAAAGTGGGCTCAATCATTAGGCTGGAAAATAATGACTTCCTAAGATCACCCTGCCCTGCATAATTGATTACAAGATGCAGCAAACCCCCGCCCCCCATTAGAATGACAATGCCCATCAACTTTTTGGGGGGCGGTCCCCTCAAATATTTTATTGGGGGGCCCGAAGGGACCTTTGGAGTTGGCTCCAAAGCACCATTCTGGCTCTCTACTTTGCCTGCCTGGAGAGGAGTGGCTGCAATTGACGATAAAGCTTCTTCTTCTTAATGCCCTAACCAGTAGCATGTTTCTTAGCAATCCATGTGGTTAAGATGGGAAATCTGGAATGCAGTGAGTCTTTAGGGCCAAAGTACATAAGTGCATAAATGGTAATTTAATGGCACTCAAAGTAGTAATGAAATCAAGCCTCCATACTCTGCTTGTGAGCTTCCCAAAGGCATCTGGATGGCTGCTGTTACTGGAAACAGAATGTGGGACCAGATGGACCTTTGGTTGATCCAGCGAGGCAGCATATGTTCTTTAGAAAAAAGGTTTCACTGCATGAAACATATGGTATTTTCACACAAATAAAGGATATGATACATGCGTTAAATAATTACTGAAATTGCAATAAAGAAACATTCAGTTAAATTAAAAAGGGAAGGGATGGAAGCACTGGATAAACATATCAATGCAAATACCAGCTTCTGGTTAGTAACATTCCATGAAACTGTCCCTAAACACTGTCACACTGTAGCGTGACCAAGAAAAAGAATCCGAGATGGGGCTATGGAAAGGAAGCGGTATGGCCCAGTAGCTATGAACAGACCTGGTGGTGTTTTTCTACAATCAGGAGTGTACACATTTTATGAAAAAAAATATTAAAGCACTATTATGCCCCTTTAACAGTCATGCTGCCCCCTTAAAAGAATCCTGGGTACAGTAGTTGCTTAATCACCAGGGGGTCTCCTAGCAACTCTCAGCACCCTTAGAAATGATACTTACTGTACCAGGATCCTTTGGGAGGAAAACATTATTGTTTAAAGTTGTATAACATACCCTTCTGATGAAAATAGGGATGTCCTATTCCATAATAATCATAATCATAATTTGCCCCAGCCACTCTGGGCAGCTTCCAACATATATAAAAACATAATAAAATGTTAAACATTTAAAAAAAACCTTCCCCAAACAGGGCTTTCCTTCAGATGTCTTCTAAAGGTTGTGTCGTATATCCTTGGCTCAGTGGTCACCTTGGTGCATACCCTTCTGATGAAAATAGGAATGTCCTATCGTACCTTCTAACACTTCTCTGATGAAAATCAGGACATCCTAAGGAAAATCGGGACATTCTGGGATCAAATCAGAAACAGGGACGGCTTCCATAAAACTGGGACGGTCCCTTGAAAATAGGGACACTTGGAGGATCTGATACAATAGTGCTTTCGGTGTATGCTGTAGATGTGGCCTTGCTGAAGGTTTAAAGGTCTTCCTGATTTTTTAAAAAGTCATTTCCATGTGATCAAATAAATATACTGCAATGGGGACAGATGTCTCTTCTGGGGTATCAGGTTCCCCTAGGGTCTGCCAAAACTCAAGCAACCCCTTGCCTTGCACCTTTGCAGATCTTAGCTCAGGAAATGAAACATGCTAAAATATCCAGCATTAGTTTGAATGCCTTGCTTCAGTCCTGTTGACCCCCAAACCGGATAGCCAATGCCTGAGGTCCACATTTTTTCCTTGCCAGTGTTTTCTCTCTCTTTCTTTTCACATTATTCATTTGGATGTGATGGTTGCAATCTTTTCCATTCTTCCATTTCACCAGGGAGAGGAGAACAAGTATGAGATGTTATAAGGACAGAATGTCCCGGTTGCTCGGTAATTATTTTAAAAGTGATTAAGTTCCGTGGGGCCTGTGAAGCTGAACTCTTAGAAGGCGATAGGCAGCTTTTCCCCCAATGGCATGCAACTTGCTTCCCATCCAGTGTCTTTTTTTTTGAACTTGTAAGATCTTACTGTGCATGGAGAGGGGGTGGAACTGGGGATAAAGCCCTCTCGTATAGATTTAAGCCTAAGCTGTCTGACAGGAGGACACCCCACCTCCACAAGCTTGATGGCAAAGCTATCTAGGCTCCTGGAAGCTCTCAGTATTTGCTAGAAATTGTTTTTCCACAGTTTTGCTCAAAGAAAGAATCAAAGGGAGAGAAATATTTCCAATCTTAAGAAATAAGAAAACTTTCTTTGGACTTTGCAGATGATGGACTTGTCCAGATGTCCTGTTTACTGAACGTACATCCAGATTTGTTTACACAGGGGTTAGACAATGTCTTGGTCTTCTTCCTTTGTTGTAAAGGAACATCTTCTTCTTAATCATAATCAATATTGCCCGCAGTTTAGAGGTATGCTATGGTTGGCATATTTTGTAACCTAGGAAATATTAAGAACCAAGTTGTTTGGATTCTGTTTATTTTATTTTAATTTATTAAAGATTTTCTTGGTTTACAAAAGTGCATGCCTTGTCTCTTTTTTCAAGTTGTAGAGTCTTTTCTACAGATCAGTTACATTTGTTATGAGACATTACAGTTGAGTGTACAGTTGAGTACAGTATAAGGTCAGGAAGAAGAAATACAGTGGTACCTCGACTTACGAAGGTGATCCATTCCGCGGCACATGCATGATTTTGCGCTTATGCGCATGCACAGACCCCGTGCGCCGCTTCTGTGCGGCAAAAATACTTCTGGGTTTGCCGACTTTGTAAGTCAAAACCTTCGGAAGGCCAGGCCTTCGGATGTCAAGGTACCACTGTATATATATTTTGCAGTGTATGTAATAATAATAATAATAATAATAATAATAATAATAATAATAATTTATTTATTACCCCACCCATCTGGCTGGGTTTCCCCAGCCACTCTGGGCAGCTTCCAACAGAAAAATAAAACACAGTGATCTATTAAACATTAAAAGCCTCTCTAAACAGGGCTGCCTTCAGATGTCTTCTATGTGTGGGATTTTGTGCCGGCTACAACTAGATAGGTTCTCTTTTTATTTGCTCATTACGTTTCCTTAGTAGTGAGAGAGGTCAGGGGCCCAGGGTATGGTTGGTTGTCTGTGGTTGGCTGCAGTGAGGTTTGCTTGCCTTTGTGGGGTGGGGAGGGCATGTTGGGTCAAGTAAGCCAGATTGATTCGTATGCTGTTGGTGGGTTGTTGTTGTTGTCTTGTTGGGCTGTGTATGTGATAAAGGGGAGCCATACTGGGGTGAAGGCATCCATTTCTATTTGTCCCAGTGTCAGTTTTAGTTTATTGGTTAGCTTTTCTAGTAAGGCTGTTTCCCAAACGATATGATACCACTGGCCAATGTTCACCCCTGACAGGTCTCTCCAGTGTCTGGCTATGAGGCTTCTGGCTGCTGAGTGTAGGTGGGTTATAAGCTCTGTATAATGTGAGTGGTCATTATGATCTTGGAAGATGTTCAGTAGGGCCACTTCTGGGGTGAGTTCTATTATCTGTTTAGTTATTTTGCATATTTCTTGTAGGACTGCTGTCCAGAAGGGTTGGATTTTGGGGCATTCCCGCCACATGTGAAGGCATGTGCTTGTGGACGTGCTGCCTCTCCAGTATTTTGTGGAGGTTTCTGGGCGCATCAGCGCCAGTTTCCATGGTGTTAAGTACCACCTGTAGGTGAGTTTCAGAGTGAGTTCCCTTCTCTGGGCTGAGATGGAATAAAAGGGAGGTTTAGATCACATTCTAGTCCATTGGGTAGGGTTAATTTCATTGCCTATGTCATGCTCTCATTGTTTTTTGATTGCATCAAGGGGGTTTGTGGGATTTTTGGAGCAGTATTTTTATATTGTGGATACCATCCCTTTTCCATGTCCCCCTGTTGTCAGGAGAAGGTTTTCAAAGGTGGTCACAGGCCTAGTGGCTGCTGATTTTACTGCTGTATTGTTTAAAAAGGTGTGTAATTGGTGGTGTGTTAGCCAGGGTATTTGGATGTCCCCTACTTCGTCTTGTATTTCTTGTTTTGGTATGGGTTTGTTGTTTTGTAGAAGTCTTTTAGACAGTGTAAGCCTTTGGCTTGTCAGGTTTTTATCTGGAGGTTTTGTTGAAACTCGAGCATTTCAACATAATCAATTGAATATTGATATTTTATTTCAGTCCTTGCCTTATTTGAAAGCTGCAGGAATAACCTTTTGGAAACAGTAGCACACATGGGTTATTTATGGTGCCGAAGCCACAGCTATTTCCGTGTTGTGAATAATAATACATTACCGTTTTCTTCTTGATTCCTCGGAACGTCCCTAAAAGTATGCCAGATCTGTAATTTTTTTGCAAGGCAGGAATGATTAGTTCATTCAGCACCATTAGCAACAGCTTTTAAAAGATTTTCCAGAAGGGAATACCAGTGACTCATTATATTGCCTCTTCACGACAAGCAGGAGGTGAGCTGTCTAGCTGGTGGGTGGGTGAGTTACACGAGTTGTTTTTAGCACTGTGGAGGTTGAAACATGCTATCATGTCCTGTGGACGTGCTTTAGTAGACACACTTTCTTCTTATTATTCTCTCTCTCTCTCTATATATATATACACACACACCAAAAAAAAATTCATACATATATAAGATTTTTTGACACATTTATTGTTAACTCTGAAAAGAAAAAATAGTAGCTTTAAAAACCTCACTTTTTGTTCCTCAATTCAGTTTTAACACACACACACTCTCTCTCTCTCTCTCTCTCTGTCTCTCTGTGTGTGTGTTTGTGTATGTCTGTTTTTAAAGGTTCTTCTAGCCTTCCTCTATTTTGGAGTAGTCAAAAACTGGCAAATCCAGGTTGCACATGAAAGTGGATTTGGTGTCCTTTCACAACAAACCTGCTACCCCTCCAAAACTGGACTTTTTTGTCGTAAGGAAAAGTGATTGGGAACTTGCATTGAAAGGTGTGGGTGGTTCTATAAACAGCCAATGTTGCCTAACCTCCCTGTAAATTTTGTGCACACAAAAGTCAGGATGAATGCTTAATAAACAGGTCATCAGGAAATGACCAAAGTGTTGTATTTTAAACATAGCATATATATTTTTCACTTTTATCATCTTTACCTTGTTGTATATGGGACCCAGGTGGCGCTGTGGTTAAACCACTGAGCCTAGGGCTTGCTGATCAGAAGGTCGGCGGTTCGAATCCCTGTGACGGGGTGAGCTCCCGTTGCTTGGTCCCAGCTCCTGCCAACCTAGCAGTTCGAAAGCACGTCAAAGTGCAAGTAGATAAATAGGAACCGCTACAGCGGGAAGGTAAATGGCGTTTCCATGTGCTGCGCTGGTTCCAGAAGCGGCTTTGTCATGCTGGCCACATGACCTGGAAGCTATATGCCGGCTCCCTCGGCCAATAATGCGAGATGAGCGCGCAACCCCAGAGTCGGTCACGACTGGACCTAATGGTCAGGGGTCCCTTTACCTTTACCTTTATATAGGGAATAGCTGGATGGTACAGCGGGTTCTATCCAACTAAGTTCTACTCAGAGTAGAACCATTGAAATTAATGGACTTAGGTTAGTCATGTCCATTAATTTCAATTGGGCTGTTTTTAGAATCACTAACATTGGATACAGCCCGTTGTATCCAATTACTAGACTGGAACATCAGAGACTCATTCTGATGTTTATTCATGACAATGAGAAGATGAATTATTGAATACAGTACATGGGTGTTTCCATCAAGGAGGTGACCCACCAGGCTAGTAATCCACCTAGGAGGGTTACGCTGCTTTTAAGCACCCAGCTTTCTACATGTGAAATGCACCCTTTACAACCGGGGTGAGCAAACTTTTTCAACAGGGGGCCGGTCCACTGTCCCTCAGACCTTCTGGGGGGCCGGACTATATTTTGGAAAAAAATAATGAACAAATTCCTATGCACCACAAATAACCCAGAGATGCATTTTAAATAAAAGGATACATTCCACTCATGTAAAAACACGCTGATTCCCAGACTGTCCGTGGGCCGGATTTAGAAGGTGATTGGGCCGGAGCTGGGCCCCGGGTCTTAGTTTGCCTACCCATGATTTACAATGTTCCCAGACCCCACCCATGGTAGACCCTAGAGTGTAATGGACAAAGCAATGAGCCTTGACAACAGGGGGGAGGATTCAGTTCCCCACTCAGTTATGAAGCTCATTGAATATGATGCTGAGCCAGTCACAATATCTCAGTCTTACAGACCTCCCAGGATTGTTGTAAGGATAAATGATACACCTCCTTAATCTGCTTAGAAGAAGAATAGTATACAAATATTATGCAATAAATTAAGAGACTAATCAAGCATTTAGCCACAGGCCTTCTCTCAATGCACCTGCTTCAGTGCTTATTATCCACGGAACTCGCTGCAACTCTGTATGAATTCTACATTTTGGACATTTTCCGGCCAAGCATGCCTCACTCAATCTACCGTGCAACATGTAAAACATTTGGAGAACCCCCTACAAAAACTTTTCTTCATATAATGGGAGAGGAAGAGAAGGCTCGTGCATTTCTGAGATCAGATTTGTGTGAGTCTCAACATTTTTTAGCAGCCTGATAAGCAGAAAGTGGGAAAATCTATCATGTTTTTAATTTGTGATGGTTTGCAGGCTGGTGCTGCTTAGCTGTAGAGCGCCTAGAAAAAACCCCCACTGCTTAGGGTCTGTAAAGATGGTACCCCTGGACAGATGTGCATTGCAGATACCTCGAATAGCATTCCAGCATGATAAACATCTAATGCAAACAGGTCCTTGAGCTGAGAAGATCTGCCTTCATGATATTGAGTCACCTGATCTTAAGAGCACAATGGAAGTGCTATTAGTAACCAAGTTGCCTTATGGAAACCAGAACAAACAAGAACCAACAGCATCACTAATGTGCACATTTATCCTACCTTAGGGGAAAAAATAGCTAACTCCAGTAAAGTACCATTTCGTTATAGCCACCTGATGTACTACTAGCTCGCAATCAGTCAAAGCAAGCAGACAAGCCAGTAGTACGATATTAGTGTGTTATACTAATCTGATCTGGTCTGTTCCTGCTGTCAGGGCAGTTAATCTGCTTGGGTTCCCCTCTCCCCAATCTTCACTGTTTTGTTAGGCAAGTTTCTACCATCCTCCAAAGCCAACTAACCTTGTGTGCTTCAAACTAAAGTTAAACACACCTGATCTAAATGTTACACTTTCAAAATGTGTCCCAAGCAGCCATTTATACAATCATGGTTCAAACCGCTTCACATGTCTTATTGTCTTGGTAATCAACCTGTAAGATTGGCTGGTATTCTTATCCTTATGCACTAGAGTTTTGGTGTGAAGGCTGAAGCCAAGGGAATATTGCAGGCATCCCCAAACTTCGGCCCTCCAGATGTTTTGGAGTTGGACTTCAATTCCCATCTTCCCCGACCACTGGTCCTGTTAGCTGGGGATCATGGGAGTTGTAGGCCAAAACATCTGGAGGGCCGCAGTTTGGGGATGCCTGGAATATTGCTTTGTCAAAGGTGTGGCACTACAAGAGGTTAGATACAAGGGAAACAAAGGATTCCTCAGAGCAGGTGTTTTCATCATACCATTGACATGGGGAGGGGGGGCCACTTCTAGGGGAGAATCAGTCTGTTGGAACAGTGCTTAATTCATTTGCAGCCAGGTGTCCACCGTTCCACCAACCCCCCATGGCTGTTAGTTTAAATTGTTCCCTCACTTGCTCTTAGAAAAATGCTTCAGTGAGCTGGCTGTAGTTGGCCATTGTAATGACAGCCATGATGCTTGTTGCATCACAGCATCTCATGAAGGGATGAAAAATCTTTGGCCCTTCAGCTATTGTTGGATGACAATTTCAATTCACCCTGCAAATATCTCCTGCAAATATCCTCCTATGCTCCTACTTCCTTGGCAAACACTAGTAAGATCCAGTTCAACTCTATTGGGTCCTGACTTCATGGCAGAGATTAATGCAGAATCAAGAAGGGGGCTCCTTAGCCCACACTTTAGATCTAGTACTCACCGGGGCATCAATAGTTCATCCTCTGAGGCCCTTCTTCACCAGCCGCCTTCAGAAGAGGTCTGGAGGCTGGCAACACAAGAACAGGCCTTTTCTGCAGTGGCTCACTATTTGTGGAATGCTCTCCCTGGGGAGGTCTGGCTGCTGTCTTCATTATACACATTTAAGCTTTGGTTGATTAACATCCAATACCCTTTTAAATGTGTTGTGGGAAAGGGGGTTATTGGTTTGGTTTTGCTCTTATTTTTATTGTGTGTTTTGTGTTTTTTATATTGTATTTTTTTATGTTGTGAACTGCCCAGAGATCTACAGATGAAGGGCGGTATACTAAATTAAATAATGATAAAAATAAAAATAAAACTGTGGCCAAGCTTCCTGACTTCAAACAGCAGGTTGTGTCCACGTTGATTGAATGCTCCTCCAGATACAAAAGTTCCCTGCACCTAGAGATATATTGAGGGAAGGGTTGGCCTGGATGGAGGACCTATGACTTGCCAGATGTTGTTGGACTGCCAGTGGTTGGCCTGGTTGGGACTGATTAGAGTTGGAAACCAACAACATCTGGAAGGCCACAGGATCCTCACTTCTGAAGTAAAGGGTTGTTGTTGTTTGGTATGGAGGAACATTCAATTATGTTGCCCACATTCTGAGCTGTAGTATGAGATAAGATGTCCTACTTAATTAAAAACTGGGCCTACCATAGGGCTTCTCCACACTTCCTCTTGTTTTGTTGCTTTCCCCCAGGGAAAACCACTCTTTAGTGCTCAATTGGAGCAAAAAGCAATTTTGCTCCGATTTAGCACTAAAGAGCGGGTTTTCCTTGGGACCTATACTTTCTAGGCATGAGACAAGCAGAAGGGTGGACAAACCCAAACTCTATGCTAAGATCATGAAATGGCTTTTATGATACGTGTGTATGTATGCACGCCTGTACTGTACAGACAAATACATATGTAGGTATTGCATTAAGTGAAAAATAACAATTCTCACTCTTTCTCTCTTTCTTTCTACATCTATATCTATGTGATTACAAATAGAACACAAGATCCTTGAATGAGATATTAGCCAACTGTGGCTGTGAAATTGTCCCTTGTGTCCTGGAACAAACTTATTTGTTGCAAATATTGACACTTGTCTTGGTTTGGTTGCATAACGTATATGATATTGGATGACTCACACACTTAGCCAACAATAAGCCTCAGTGTGAATAGCACATTGTTATATTAAGTTATTTGCTGCTTAATCCGCAGGTGAAATGAAGCGAAATCATTGGAGTTAAGCTTGGGAACAGAAAACACTTTCAGCGAGCTGTTAATTGGGAGTTACCTGACAAGTTATATTTAGAGCTCTAGAACTAAATGGGGAAACAATGGGCTAAACCTACTTAAACTCAACTATTCCATCTTAACTTGGAAAGTGGCGGCCTGTGCAACTTTGCTTGTCCAAAACCGCAAGCTCTTCTTCTATGCACATTTTCCAACATTGGATAGAAATGTATTTAATATACATGTTTATGTAGTATAATGGGTCACGAAAGAAACTGAGGCCAATTTCCTGGGGTGATGCAGGATTTTCAGTGTATTGGCTAAGGATGCTTGAGGAAGTCACTGTTTGCAAATCCTAATACAAACTGACATGATCCACACCTCCTGAACTAATATGTGGATTGGAACATAGTTATATTTAAGAGTTTGCACTTTCCCAAAAGTTGCAATGCAGTGGTTGGCTCTGCAGATCAACGCTGCCGCCGATACAATATGTCTTTTTAGCTGTGGACAATAGTCCAAGCGATGGAGGTTATTATGTATCATTTTGTGTTTGTTAGGGTTGTGGTGATTTTAGCATATAAACTCTGACAAAGCTCCGCGGAATATTTGGAGATGGTTCTCTGACTATATGTAGTTGTTTTAGCTTTGTTTTTAAATAAAATTAAAAATTATTTTAAAAATGTAGTTGTTGGCTCAAAAACATTAAAAAATGTTTTGAGGTATGGTGTGTGTGTGTGTGTGTGTTTTTAAAATATGGATATAATACCTTTAGATAGGTGTATGGAGAGAAATGCATAATTTGAAAGGAAATAGTTCCAAAAATGCTATTTCAATTCAAGTTTTCATGAAGTTTTCTTACATATGCAGGACAGATTTACAAACGTATGCTCCTGATAGCTGATTGGTTTAGAGAATTCCAACCATAGCTGCCAAGTTTTCCCTTTTCTCGCGAGGAAGCCTATTCAGCATAAGGGAAAATCCCTTAAAAAAGGGGATAACTTGGCAGCTATGATTCCAACACATCTCAACATCAACTGTGATATGCTTATTCCAGGCATCCCCAAACTGCGGCCCTCCAGATGTTTTGGCCTACAACTCCCATGATCCCTAGCTAACAGGACCAGTGGTCAGGGAAGATGGGAATTGTAGTCCAAAACATCTGGAGGGCCGAAGTTTGGGGATGCCAGGCTTATTCGATCACTCCCAGTACAGGGATACAATGGAATTACTGTACCTCCTCTCAGAGGAGGTTGACCATTGCCCCTCTTCATGCAACACTGCTGTGGACAGTGACTCATACAGAGAAACAGGACCTGAGCTTCTCTGAGGGCAATCATTACTTTTCCATATGCTAAAAGTGCAAGGGTGAAATTCACTACCTCTTTTAACTGGAGGAAAATATGTCTCCAGCTGCTAAGCACAGGGTTAAGCAAGCATGGTGCCTTAGTTATGCTTTTATGGGTGTACAGTACATTGCTGAGTCCATTCAGTGATAGCCATAAGAATAACAAAGAGCACTGGTCTGTGTTAACCTCAAGAGCTGTTGGATCTCAGTAGCTATTAAACTGTTCACTTAATAAGAGAACTTATTTGAGAGGAAGGAGGGTGCAAATGGAAAATGCAATTGAACCTGGTGTTCAAGTACTCTTCCTGACAATGTTTGGATAAAAGAGGGCAACAGGCTTGGTTACTGCATCTGCATTTGCTATTAGTGTCAGTTAATATGAACTGTATGACCCGATAAAAGGTATTCATGGGCACTCGCTAATAAGCAAAGGATTTCCAGTAAGAGGCAAAACATCATATTTCCATTGCAAATGACAGAACTGTATAAAGGACAAATAAACAGCAACTGTCTGAACTCCTTGGCCATTTCCAGAGAGCAGAATCCTGTAAGATTCAGAGATACCTATGATACTCTAATAACTCAGCTTGTGGTGAATGGATTGCTAAATAGGTGTCACATCCTGTATTTCAAAACACACTTGCAAGGAAGTAAATCCCATTGAACTCAGTGGGGTTTACTTCCAAGTAGCCATGTTTAGGATTGGGCTGTCTAAAGACAGGTAAACATAAGGGAGACATTATGATTCATGTCCATACTTATTGCCAGCTGTTTCCTGTAAATTTTAGAAATCCTTAACTCCTTCCTTTACACCCACTCTCTATAGTCTAAGCAAACTGTAAATGGACTTAACTGGCACTGACGTGTTTGCAGAGTAAGTTGAGAAAGGGTATGGAAGTAAAGAGGAGACTGAGAGGAGATATGAGAGCCATCCTCAAATATCGGAAGGGCTGTCACATGGAGGATGGAGCAAGCTTGGCTTCTCCAGCTCTGGATGCTAGAACTCAAACCAATGGATTCAAGTTACAAGAAAGGAGATTCCAACCAAATATCAGGAAGGACTTTTTGACAGTAAGAGCTGTTCAACAGTGGAATGGACTCCCTTGGGAAGTTGTGGACTCTCCTTCAATTGAAGTTTTCAAGCAGAGGTTGGATGGCCACCTGTCATGGATGCGTTGGTGGAGATTTCTGCATTGCAGGGAGCTCGATTAAATGACCCTCGGGGTCCTTTCCACCTCTAGAGTACCTGTGATACTCTAGAACAGGCATAGGCAAACTCAGCCCTCCAGATGTTTTGGGACTACAACTCCCATCATCCCTAGCTAACAGGACCAGAGGTCAGGGATGATGGGAGTTGTAGTCGCAAAACACCTGGAGGGCTGAGTTTGCCTATGCCTGCTCTAGAACAGGCACCCCCAAACTGCGGCCCTCCAGATGTTTTGGCCTACAACTCCCATGATCCCTAGCTAACAGGACCAGTGGTCGGGGAAGATGGGAGTTGTAGTCCCAAAACACCTTGAGGGCCGAGTTTGCCTATGCCTGCTCTAGAAGTTGGGGTAAAAACTCCTAACCTCACAAATGCTGGTGGTAACTGATGAGGAAGGAGATATTTAGGTTATGGTGCAGAAAATATTGACCCAATGTGCAGCAGCTGTGAGAAGAGTTGGAGTCCAATGACACCTGAAGTGCCACAGGTTTTCCATCTCTGTAATACAGATTGCTCTGCCTGTGTAGTGATTCTTAACATAATACCATTAAAATAACTCGCTTTTAAAAGTCTTAGTGGCCCTTTCTACCGTACATTCAGGTTTGCACAAGTAGCCAGTGAGTAATATTTTAGACAGCTTTTACTCAAATGAGCAGTGTTGTTCCATCCCTTCTGTTTGGGAGTTCATTTCCTTCCTTCCTCATATTCTTTCTCTTTCCAATTACATAATGTCATTGCCACCAGATATATAGACAGGAGCTACCCCCCCCCCCAGTACACACAAGTCACAGTTTCAAAGCTATAAAACATGTTTCTCATAAACAGAAGGCAGATCCTACAAAATAAAATTTTATTGGCAAGAGGAAAATCCTTGTTCTAGTACAGCAATTAGCAATGTGGGTGAGCAACCCTGGATGGCAAGTGTGGGTGGGATGCCAGGATATCCACAATACTAACCAGCAACAGCAGAGTGCAAATAGATCTCTTATTCCAAATTAATTTAGATACATGTTCCTCCTCCTGGTGTCTGGCTAATCAGCTATGTGAAGTGACGGCTACTATGACTCATTGCACAAACTCGCTCCCCTCCTCTGGCTAAGGTTTAATGCACTGCTTTCATTTTTCATCTGCCTTATTAAGTCAAAAGTGAAATTGGATACAAATGTTGTGGTGGCTCGAATTAAGAGTAATAAAGCCCATCTGACTGAAAACTTTCAGATGGATTCCCTGCTTGTTTTCATTTGGGCCATTTCTTTGACCACTTTCAGTGAACTGACTCCAAAAATGCAGATTGTCTTAAGGTGAAACTAGTACTCACTACATTTAGAGCAGAATGGCGTGTGCGTGCGTACACACACACACACCCCAACCAACCCCCTACCCTTAGTTCAAGTGCATATTTTCGATTCTTGGAGTGTGCTTTGAAGTGCTAATTCTGCATGTTCAAATAAAAAATAAAATAAAATAATTGCCCAGTAGCACCTTAGAGACCAACTAAGTTTGCTCTTGGTATGCACACTTTTTCAAATACACTGAAACAGAAGTCACCAGACCCTTATATATAGTGGGAGGGTGGGGTGGGGTTTTTCTCAGGAGGGTAGTAGGAGATGGGTGATTGACTCAATGGGTATGGTAAACCTGTTGACGACTGTTAATGACTGCAATTAGTCCTACAGGAAAAAGCAATGGATAGTATGCAGATGATTAGCATATGTAATCAGAAAGGGATCCAATATCTCTATTAAGACCAGGTCTCTCCATAGTTTTCAGTTTAGTGATAAGTTGTAATTCAGCAACTTCTCTTATTTTGTAATAAGACAGCTGCTTTGAGATCCTGTATTGAATGTCCTGGGAGATTGAATTGTTCTCCTACTGGCTTCTCTGCCTTGTGATTCCTGGTGCCAGATTTATGTCCATTTATCCTACCTGAATTCTGCATGTTGGTAGCATGATTCCGTTAGGATTAGGCATGGGGAAGCTGGCAATGAGAGAGACTAACTGCCATAACCAAAAGATAGACTCATTAGGCTTGTAAAGGTAAAGGGACCCCTGACCGTTAGGTCTAGTCACGGACGACTCTGGGGTTGCGGCACTCATCTCGCTTTACTGGCTGAGGGAGTCGGCCAGCATGACTAAGCCGCTTCTGGCGAACCAGAGCAGCGCATGGAAACGTCTTTTACCTTCCCACCAGAGTGGTACCTATTTATCTACTTGCACTTTGACGTGCTTTCAAACTGCTAGGTTGGCAGGAACAGGGACTGAGCAACGGGAGCTCACCCCGTCATGGGGATTCGAACTGCCAACCTTCTGATCAGCAAGCCCTAGGCTCAGTGGTTTATACTGCCACCCGCTGTAATACATTAGGCTTGTATTAAGGCATCATATCTCACAAGATATGAGGGGGACAGTGTTACTGCCCCCAATCCTTGCAGCCACGCCCCCTGAAAGCCTCCATCCATGCATTCCATGAAGAGGGGAGCTTGTTCAATCTGTGTAAGCTACTTGTGTGATTTAGAACCCTGTTTGTGTTCTAGAACCCTGCAGGGTTCTAAATCACATGTGGAACCTACGGCTGTAGAGCACACTTTCCTCTTCAGACCACCCCCCACCAATGCATGGACAATATGTGGGGGCAGCAGTGGACACCACATTAGGGCATTATTTGGACATTTCCCCCTAGTTGTAGACTAGGGAACTCTTATTTATTCTGTAGGCCAAGGGTGGAGAACTTTTGGCCCTCTAGATCAGACATAGGCACCAGCGCTGACCACTGGCCCTGTTAGCTAGGGATGATGGGAGTTGTAGGCCAAAAACATCTGGAGGGCCGAGTTTGCCTATGCCTGCTCTAGATATTGTTGGAATTCAACTCACATCAGTCCCAGCCAGCATGGCTAATAGGATAGGAATGAAGGGAGCTGAAGTCCTTTAACATCTAGAGCAGGCACCCCCAAACTGCAGCCCTCCAGATGTTTTGGCCTACAACTCCCATCATTCCTAGCTAACAGGACCAGTGGTCAGGGATGGTGGGAATTGTAGCCCAAAACATCTGGAGGCCCAAGGTTTGGGGATGCTGATCTAGAGGATTGCGGGTTCTTCATTCATGCTTCAGAATGGTGTTTCACTAGAAAGAAACTCTTGAGGTTTTCTTCACTGTAAAAAGGGGAAGTGGATATGGATTGGCGATTCCCGTGGCAGCAATTGTGGCATTATTTTGCCAGATACTATTGAAAACTAGCTTGCTTAAGACCTCTAGTAACCCTAAGAATCTTGACGTACTGTATATGATTGTCCAACCGTAACTAAGTGAAATGAGTTTTCTTTTTTCTAAAAAAAAGGTTTATAGAGAAAAATGCAAAACTTAATATCTTTCCCCCTTTTTTACCCAATTAAGACTTTTATCTAGATACAATAAACAAATAAAAAGGTGTGTGTGGGGGGGGAAGGGATAGAGAAAGAAAAAAGAAATAATGAAAAAAGAGTTTACAAGAGAAAAGACGTTAAAGGAGAAAGATAGAAAAATAAGATTCAGAAAGTAAAGAACTTCCCATTCTTCTTCTGTGTGCTATATAAAACCAATATTCACCCAACAAAACCACTTTCTATAAGCAAACATTATCTTCAATTCTCAAATCCAAATATCATTATTTCTTTTTCTTTTTCATGGAACAATCCTATGATAGGTTTCCAATCGTTAACAAATGTTAACAATGACTTTTCTCTGATCAGACATGTCCATTTTGCCATCTCAGCTAAGTCCATTTTAATCGCCATTCTTTCTTTGTTATCAGCATGGGTTTTTGATGTTCACTCCTTTATATACCTACACATATTTGTGGTGTTGCTGTTCCGTTCCATTCCATTCTCCTTGAGGAAATATTTCCCTTGGTTCAGTATTAATCACTATTTACCCCAGGCACATTCAGAAACTCTTTCGTGGCACTTTGCCTCAATACACCTTTCACCTATGATACTCCTGAGAAGGCAGTGCCATTAAATAAGGAAGAAATACCTTTGTGGCACTTCCAGGTATTTCTCCCCTGTCAATTGTCAGACATCTCTGCTTGTCTCAATATAAACATATGGCAGTGAGTGAATTAGTGCTTGAAATATGGCAGAAAGGTAGAGGGGAAACCTTATTTGCTTATGTTTTATTTATAAAAGCATTTATATACCAACCTCTCATAAAATATCAGGGCAGTGTACAGCAATATAAAAACATAAAAGACCCTTCAAAGCAGTACAGAACAATAATAAAAATGACTGGGTACACAATAAAAAAATTAAGCACCTGCAGAACCTGTTGTCATAGAGATGAAAGTCAACAGTGAGGATACTCTGCTGGAAGAGCTTTCCACAGAATGGGACCAATCATCACTTCTGGTTGAGTCACCTGGGACTCTGTAACATGGGGGAGAAATAACAGCCCTCCAGATCAGGCATCCCCAAACTTCGGCGCTCCAGATGTTTTGGACTACAATCCCTATCATCCCTGACCACTGGTCTTGTTAGCTAGGGATCATGGGAGTTGTAGGCCAAAACATCTGGAGTGCCACAGTTTGGGAATGCCTGCTCCAGATTATCTTAGTATTTGGGCTAGAATGTAAGGGCTCAGAAGGTCCTTAAGGTATCCTGGACCCAAGTTGATCAGGGCTATGCATCTCAATGCAAGAGCCTTGGACCTGGACTAGTAGCATATGGGCAGTCAGTGTAGATCAGGCATCGCCAAACTGCGGCCCTCCAGATATTTTGGCCTACAACCCACATGATCCCTAGCTAGCAGGACCAGAGGTCAGGGATGATGGGAATTGTAGTCCCAAAACATCTGGAGGGCCGAGTTTGAGGAAGCCTGGTGTAGATGTTTAACAGAGGTGTCACATGCTGCTGGCCCTCTACCCTCATGAAATCCACATCCATCTCCTGACTCTCCCAAAGTTTAGTCCCCCACAAGAGTCCTCTCAAACTCTAGCTAGGTGAGTGGCCATTGCAAAATATAGTAGAAATTGGAGTTCTTGGTGCAATCAGGAAATCAAATGAAAAGGTTCCAAGAACTCGGGCCAGGAAGGAGGTTAATTATGAATTCTTTAAACTGTTTTTAGCTTAAGGTAAAGAGACAAATTCCAGTTGAAATGATTTTTCAAATCCAGGACAAGGCCCTGTTTTGTTTATTCTTCATCAGCTATAGTTTCATGGTCAAAGTGTACCAATTGTGTTTGCCTAATTTGCTCCCTATAACTATAGCTGACGAAGAATAAACGAAACAAGGCCTTGTCCTGGATTTGAAAATCATTTCAGCTGGAATTTGTCTCATTGCAAAATATAAGCAAACTTGGGCAGACACATTCCAGGCCCAAAATTGAAGCATTGGGGCAGCAGCTACTGTGTATTAAGCAGGGGAAGCAACTCACAGGGGCGGAGCCCTTTTGCCCACCCCTCATATTTTGGGGAGGGGGTTGCCCCCCAATGTCCCAAAAAATCAGGGGGAGGAGAGGGCCGAGCGAGCTTGGAGCCAAGCACAGCATGGCTTCAGTGACGAGTTCCTTCTCCTCCTCCTGCCACTTAGGGGAAGGGGGGGGGTCAAAGCAGCCCCCTGGTGGTGGCAGTGGCAAGAGGAAGAGGAAGAGGAGCTGCCAGCTACTGAAGCCACACTGCCACTGTGTTTGACTCTGGCTCTGGCTTCTACCAACATACTGACATCATGCGTGCAACGTCCGCCCCCTCCCATGGCCCTCGCATGCTGGTGCCTCTGATACTAAGTGCTAATGTGAAATTTGGTTGGTTTGTTCAGAGAGACTATGATTATTCCAAAGTTGCTGCCCCGCCCCTGAAATATAAACAAATCATGCTGCTACTGACATTATTTTTTTTACATTTGATTTGTATGGTTCAGTTCAATATTACCTGTGCTAAGTTAAAACATGACAAGATTTATCAGGGGCGTAGCCAGGATCAAAACTAGGGGGGGGGGCAAGCCATGGTCATTCGGGGGGGGGCAAGGCATGGGAGGCGAGGGGCCACCAAGTGGGAATGTGGTCGGGGCTAAAGCAAAGCCCTTTCCACTACAGTTTTTGGAGGGGAAAAGTGCTGGTTATGGTCTGTAAAATACATTATTTTTTTGCTTGGGGGGGGGCAGCTGCCCCCTCCTGCCCCCCTGCCTACGCCCATGAGATTTATCTGTGTTGCATGTATGTTCCGTTAGTGTCTTGTTTTTCTCTTGTTTATGATAAGGCTCAAAAACAGATGACGAAAATGGCCCCCTCCGAGTTCTCATTCTCCCTCTTTCATAGACACCAGTGGTTTCTGTCTGCTTGAAAGTGTAAGGAAAAGATTTCGATAGATTTCTGAACCTAGAAACCTTGGGTAGGAATCCCTTTCCATGTGCATGTAAACAATTTTCTGGGCTTCGTTGAAACAGGACTGTGTTGCTTCTTGAATGTTTGTGATAACAGCTTCTCTTGCTTGACTATCCATGTTAATCTGAAAAGGAGAGTAGTTTTCAACAAAATTAATAGGTTTTCCAAAAGAGTTTTGATAAGGCAAGAGGTAGGACAAAGTGAGATGGTCAGAGGAGGAACAGATGCCTGTGAAGTGAAGATGGAAGCACTCAAAGTGCTGTACCGTGAAAGTACACGCAGAGACCATGTGGAGTAGTGGTTAGAGTGTTGGACTAGGGCCTGGGAGACCAGAATTCAAATCTTTACATAGGTGCAAAGTTCACTGGGTGACCTTGGGCCAGTAACTGCCTCTGAGGGTTTTTGTCAGGATAAAACAGTGAGGAGAACTATGTATAGCACCTTCAGCTTTTTTGGAGGAAAGGTGTGGGATATTAATGCAAAAACAAACAAACAAACAGATGATAGATAGATAGATGATAGATAGATAGATAGATAGATAGATAGAATGCCTTCTTCAACACCTTTATTGGCATATAGATAGATAGTAAATATAGTATTGACACCCAGTTGGAATTGAAATGGATTTTTCATGTTTGGGTCAGCTTTGCATAATATGCTTATTATGAAAGCAGTCTGTCCTTCCCCAACTTTCTTTCTTTCTTGTAACAATGACATGAGGCTTTCCTTCCAAGAAACCAATCCTAATGGAAAACGGGACCTTTCCCATGAACATGAAGCCACAGGTGGCATATTCACCACTGAAGGATTTCATCAATATGTTCCCCTACTGTTACTTTTGCCACTGCAGTGACCTATATTTCAAGCCCATGTTTGAGCTCTTTAAAACAGTACATGATTAATTAATTCATGAATTGCCTTCTACACAAACATCTCAAGATGATCTACAATAAAAATACCAAAAAAGCTAAACACGCAAACAAAAGAACAGGTTTAGTGGGGGATACACTATCCTATCACCAGTGATGTAGTAAGAGTCTCTCACATTGGTCTCTACAGCCACTGTTATGTACTGAGGTTTGGATCCTAGAATAGGGTCCCCAAACTAAGGCCCGGGGGCCAGATGTGGCCCAATCACCTTCGAAATCCGGCCCGCGGATGGTCTGGGAATCAGCATGTTTTTACATGAGTAGAATGTGTCCTTTTATTTAAAATGCATCTCTAGGTTATTTGTGGGGCATGGGAATTCGTTCATATTTTTTCCCCAAAATATAGTCCGGCCCCCCACAAGGTCTGAGGGACAGTGGACCGGCCCCCTACTGAAAAAGTTTGCTGACCCCTGAAATAGGCAAGTAGGATCCTAGAAGGCAGCAACCTGATTGGTTTGCAGGAGCAGCCCAATCAGGCTCCAGGAAGAAGTGAATCAGCAACCTGATTGGCCTGCAGCAGCAGCCCAATCAGGCTCCAGGAGGGGAGTTGAATCAGCCAGTCACGTGAGACCCATTGTGTAAATAATGTATATATAGTCAGAGGTTTTTGGGAAGACTCACTCCCTGTTTGCCATGAGCTGAAATAAAGAGCATGAAATCAACACTCGACTCTGAGTATATTTCACTGCCACAGAAGGCGGTACAACCTGCCAACAAAGTGCCCCCATAGGCATATTCCTCCATTGTCTCCTGAGGCAGACAGATGCCAACCAACCATTCACTAGCCCAGTTGGGTTTTATACATGGAATTGGGGGGGCACTATTGTCACTGCAGGCTGCAAAATGTTTTTGGCTGGCTGTTTCTAAGATCTGTGCACATGTGGATGCACATCCAAAGCAGCAGTGGAACACTCATGAACAAGGATCTCAGTGTGTTCTGCTTGTTTCTTGAGCATCTGGAATGCTCTTCATTGGCAATGTGATATTGCCAATCTGCCAGTTAGGCAGGTCTCATTTCAAGTGAAAGGCTGGAACTAGTTGATGTGGCTGTTTCCACTATTCCATTGTTTATACTAGGCTTCCTCAACCTCGGCCCTCCAGATGTTTTGAGACCACAATTCCTGCCATCCCTGACCACTGGTCCTGCTAGCTAGGGATCATGGGAGTTGTAGGCCAAAAACACCTGGAGGGCCGAGGTTGAGGAAGCCTGGTTTATACCTTGTAAGCTCCTCTTCTCCTGCCCCAAGCTCAGAAAAAGAGCACCAAACAATGATCCTCCCTTGGATTTCATGGAAGATGGACATTCTCAAGAGATATCCTGGGAAACGGGCTGGTATGAGCACACCTTTAGTGTGAAGTTCTGTTACGTGGGTTTCTGTGCCTGAAATTTAGAGAATGGCATGGAAGATTTAAGAGCGGGAGGAGTCTCTGAGAAGTTAATGTTTCCCCATTATAACAAGACTACTGAGTATGCAAAGGAGGCATAAATTTATTGCCTGTGCTACTACAATTCCAGGTTATGGTGTGAAGGCTCAAGAGATCACCATCCCCTGGATGTGTTGACTATCTGGGAATCACTTTGGGTTCTGTGATAGAAGAAAAGTAGGATATAGATATAAGAAAAATAAAACAAAACAAGCTCCCCATCTTTAGCTTTCAATTGTCTGAAGAGATACCTGAGATTATTACACAATAATTTTTGGAGACTTCACTGTTTAATTTACATAGATAACAAGCGCCGAACCCAAAACAGACTTTCTGTATTCCTGCCCAGATCATTAACTTACCTCCCTCGGAGCCTGAGGCTGTATATATTCCTTGAAAAGTTTCTGTGCCACCGACATTCTTTTCCTCTGCGATACAATCTTCTTATACTTTTCACAAGCAAACCAGAATTCAATGTTCTCATCGCTGTATTCAGTCTTCAGGTAGGTTTTGTAGACAATAGGCCCATCTGAAAATCAGGTGGGGTCACTCTGAGTGGTAACAATGCGTACCCTCCAATGTGTTGCGTGCCAAAACTGGGACGCACATCTTCTCAGCCATGCTCTCATGGAGTCATTTGACATGTGCAAGATCACGGAGCCCCAAAATTCTCTTTTTGGGGGCCATGCTGTTGCGGACTATCAGTACCATGTTACACTGCTGAAAGGACTGCACTGGTGGTCAGTTAATTACCAGGCTAAGTTCAAGATGTAGTACTGATGTACAAAGTCCTATACAGTATAGCTTGGGACCCAAATATCTACATGATCATGTCAGCCCTTATATAGCCAAATGATCACTGCACTTTGCAGGAAAGGCGTTCATGCTTTTAAAATTGTTTTTACATGTGCAATTTTTTAAATGCAGGTTTTTAAATATATATATATATTCTGAAATGGCTTCTCAATGCTTCCTCGGAAATGATTAATAAAATATGCATTTTTAATGCAGACATACATTATCCCATATGCTTTCCTTTAAAATGGACATTTTGTGTGCATTTTTATGTAAGCATGGGAGGTGGGGTGTTGTGCACAGTTTGTGAACCAAAATTGCATTGCAAAATCCAGAGAAGTGCTGAAATCTACAAGGAAGCCCAAGAACATCAGCTAGGTTAGTCCAATTTGAAAAGCAGACCAACCTCTAGTCTGCACCCACCTCACAGAATATTTGAGTTTTTGTCAGTTATATGCACTAGCCTTCAGGGTACATAATTTACACACCGAGACACAAACAGATCCCCACACTTACTTAGAGTTCTGGTTAAAAATCACATGATAACTCACATTTAGTAGCCATTAGTTTTTCAAAAGACTGAGACCACTGCAGCACTTCCTCCAGACTTACTCTGTGAGAAATAAGGGAAATGAAAACCATGTGTTTAGAATAGCAAATAATTACAGCAGCCAGCTAGGAAAAAAAAAGGGCCTTGTGCACCTTTAATCGTTCTGTAGAAGAGGTAATTCTCTTGCCATGCAAGTTGTGGAACCCCTACCTGAAAAATGAGGGTCTTAAGGATCTATTTTGTTTTGAACTGGTTAGTTCAAAATGTGAAGTGTTGTGCCATCTAAAAGGAAACTGGACTTCAACCATGCTATTCTTTTCCCCATTATTCCTCGGCTTGAGTTCCCAGAGTTCTGATGCTTAATCCCAGATAAATGCGTGTAGGATTGCAGCTACAGATGGACAAATTTGTCATTTTTGTGAATTTTTCCTAATAAACTTTTTTCTCCTATACATTTTTTTGTATGAAATTTCCCTACTATAAGTTTGCAAAGCAATTTCCCCCTACAGTGCATTTTTGTATGTTTATGTTACTTTTAAGTAAATATGCATTTTTGCAAGCAAATTCTCCCCATTTGATGCATGTTTGCATGTTATTTTTTCAAATTAATGTATGCATTTTTCTGCATGTTACTGGGCTGGAGCACTGCATAATTCTGAGAAGCGTGAATTTTGAAGGTAGACTATGCTGAGGCTTGCATTTTGTTTCAGAAAGTATACATTAGGTAGGTTCACCATTAAATGTGAACTGAAATGAATTTCTCCTGCATCCCCAATTTGGAAGATCTTGTATTAAATAAACAAAATGGATTAGCCATCCTGGACCACCTAAAAGTTAGACTACAACTTTCTTCATCCCCATTTGGCCTGACATCAGTTCCACATGCTTACCAAAGCCACTTAATTATTACAAAGTTCATTCCTAATCCATTCTTGATTAAAAGCAAAATTGGCCTTTGTAGACTCAACCCAAACAAAAGATTCATAAACCTGCCTTGCACAACAGCTGTTTGCAGGATTTTACAGCATTGGTGATTTATAACCATCACTGTTATTTGCCTTAGGGCATTTTTAGCTTACCCTAGCAAAGTGTCTGGGTCGTTTCTGTGTGTGTTAGCAATAAGAAGATTCCCCCTCTGATAAAAATACATTCTATTCTTTGGTTGGTTGGTGCCTTGAACCACCACACTCCTCCTACTGTTTTTGCAACCTGGGATAGCTCAATCGGTAGAGCGTGAGACTCTTAATCCCAGGGTTGTGGGTTTGAGCCCCACGTTGAACAAAAGATTCCTGCATTTCATGGTGCTTTCCAATTCTACAATTCTATGATATATAAAACAGCAGCAAAGATCCATGTCATGTGACTTTGCTCCAGTCCTTCACCTGCTATTTTGCACCACCCTAGGCACAGTATTATATTTACTAGTGGACTTGTAGTGGCGGGGAACTTCCTTTGTCAGGCAGAATGTGGGTAAATTGGCTAGCAAGGCTGGTAAAAGCAGCGGTGCTCTTGGGTGTTTCAAATTTCAGTGGTGCCTGGTATGGCATCCCTCCCCACCTCTTGCCTTCCATTCGGCTCATATGTCATGGTTACGACAACCTGTGGTGCCCCCTCAGCTTGGTGCCCAGTGCAGTTGAACCAGTCACGCTGCCCTAAATCCACCTCTGACCTAAAAGTTATGAAATTAGATGAAAATCTCCCTTGAGAGTTTGGAATAGGAGATGTGCTTGCATGGGCGTAGCCAGGGGGCAGGGAGGGGCAGCTGCCCCCCCTAAATCAACAAAAAACAATAACAATCAATAACAATACATAGCAAACTGAGGTTCTGCCTCCCTAACAAAGGGCCTGCCCCTCTAACCAAAATCCTGATTACGCCCATGTGTGCTTGCCCATGTGTGCTTGCAGCTGCTGAGGACACACTTTTATATAGATTAGTTTCTGCTATAAATTTCTGATGACATTTTACTTTTCTTTTATATTTTGAATGCAGTTTCTCCAAGCTCAAACTTACAAACGCTCACACATGCTCAACAATGTTGCAAAACACTTGAAACTTCTAAATTAATTTTAACTTGCAAGAATAAGTAATGCAACAATCTCTGATTGCCTTTCTCAAATATAAAAGGAACAGTTTTGGCGCACACATCGCTTTGAATAACCTTGTGAACGGTGATGTTAACACTTAAATCTCTTTAAAGTTTCAATAGAGGATTGGAGTGATCATTCTGTGAATTTGCTGATGCTCGACCAGAAGGAACCGGGGACAAAATTTGCAAAGGAAAAGGTGCAGCAATTGAGATTTTGATGTGTCTGAAAAGGAAACTTAACCTCCCCCCCAAAATAAACCCCCCATTTATTCAAAAGTTACCATACAGCTTTGTCCACTGCCATAATATCACAGAATAATCACTCCAATCCACTCCAATACAACCAGAGATTGCTGCATTACTTATTCTTGCAGGTTGAAATTAATATAGAAGTTTCAAGTGTTGCAACACTAGGGGCAGTGGTGGCAGCTCACCAAGTGTTCACCTTGGTTTCTCCTGCTGCCAATTATTATTCTCTGCCGCAGGATAGTGCTGTGTTCCCATGCAGCAGTAGCAGCCCATGTGGTGGGGCGCCATGGCTTTCCTCCGTGGGCAGGGTGGCAGCAAGGTTAAAGCTGTGCAGGCAAAGCAGCAGGTCTCATGAGTCCTGCAGAGACATCCTGGCAGGTCTGGTCTGAGACTTTCACCGCCTCTGCAAGCTGTTTCCAGACATCAATTTCCTGTTGGCCTTGGAAACTGTATCTTGTTTTGATAGCATGTATTACTGCAATAATCGCTCCTGTATTTCTATTGATAAGTTACTTTGTAATATAGTATTTAACACCAGTAAAATTCGCTAAGATGTATAGAATGAGTAGTAAAGTATGCTGGAAATGTAAGGATAAAGAGGGTGAATTTTATCGTATGTGGTGGACATGCGAAAAAGTCAAAAGATTTTGGGAAATGATATATAATGAATTGAAAAAGATTTTTAGATACACCTTTCCCAAAAAACCGGAGGCTTTTCTATTAGGACTCATAGGAGATGAGATTGTAAAAGGATATCAAAAATTATTTATGTATGCTACAACCGCGGGTAGGACTTTATTAGCCCAAAAATGGAAAACACAGGAGATACCGACGATTGAGGAGTGGCAGACGAAAATGATTGACTATGTGGAATCAGCGAAGTTGACCTGCGGGATCCGAAACCAGGGAGAGGCAAAGTTCGAAAAGGAATGGAGTAAATTTGTGGACTATATGGAGAAAAACTGTAGAAGTTTAAAGACACTTGCAGGACTGAAATAAATCCTACGAATTGACTTTAAGTAGGTGGGTTAAAAGGAACTGCAAGATAAGAATGGATAAGAAAACCAAGTGAGGGGAGGGAGGGAAGTTAAAGCTCGGCAGAGCAAAAAGAAGTAAAATAGCTGAATAGAATGTAAAATGAGAAATTTTGTTTTTGTTGTTTGTTGATGTGTTTGTTGTTGGTGTGTTTGTTCATTGTTTTGTTCTTGTTGAATGTGGTTTATTTGAAAATGTAATAAAATTCTTTTTTAAAAAAAGATAAATTACTTTGTAATAGCTGTGACAAGTCAATTGTGAATGTAACAATGTGACTTATATTAGGTTTGACTGTTTTCCCCCCATTGGTTTCAAAGTCACAGCTAATTTTAGGAAGATTTATAGGGCAGCAATCGTTTAGCCGCTTACTGCCAAGCAGACATGTCTAAGTTTACATTGTTGGCCCTTTTTTTTCATTTAATAAATAAATGAAATAATAATGAGCAGAGTATTTTTCTTAAAAAATCACACACACATACTCCCCCCAAAGTAGTTTTTTTTAGCATAGGATCACAAAGATGCTACTTCCCAAAATCTTGATCATTTCAATGGGATGCTTACAACTCTCTTTGAAATCAATGGAATTTAAAAGTAGAAGAGACTAACAAAAATCAGAACAGCTATTGTTCTCTATGTTCTATCAATGTGCTCCCCCCCAGATTGCACTTACTTTGAAGCGATTCCATTTGTGCCATCTCTGAAGATGTTGCAAAGCCAACAGATGCCAGGACTCATTATCCTAGTTGAATAAAATAGGTATACGTAAGCACTTGATCCATTCTGTGTTATTACATCCAACATACCATCTCAGGACTATTTAATTGCTAATCCTCTAACATTGTGTATGCCATCAAATGCCAACAGTGCCCTTCAGCTCTCTATATTGGGCAAACAGCCCAAACCCTACGCCAAAGGATAAATGGACATAAATCTGACATCAAGAATTACAAGACAGAGAAACCAGTAGGAGAACACTTCACTCTCCCAGGACATTCTATACAAGATCTCAAAGTAGCTGTCTTACTACAAAAGAATTTCAGAAATAGACTAGAAAGAGAAGTTGCTGAATTGCAACTTATCACCAAGCTTAAAACCATGGAGAGACCTGGTTTGAACAGAGACGTTGGATTCTTATCTCATTATACATGATAAAGCGATCTTCCGCCATCTCACCCTTTGCTTTTTCATGCAAGACCATTTGCAGCCGTTTACAGTCATCAACAGCTATCAGTCATTCAATCACCCATACCCCTCCCCACCCTTTCTCTACATATAAGCGTCTGGGGACTTCTATTTCAGTGTATCTGAAGAAGTGTGCATGCACATGAAAGCTCATACCAAAATAAAAAAAAACTTGGTCTTTAAGGTGCTGCTGGAAGGAATTTTTTTTATTTTGTTTCGACTATGTCAGACCAACACGGCTACCTACCTGTAACTTGTGTTATTACATTTACCATTCCCCCCATTCCAGTTTTAGGGAAGGGATTCCCACACAATGGCGTTGACATTGCCAGTCTTCATGTTATGTTTGCAGACATCTTTGTTGGCAGAGTTTGTCTACTAATGGGCCTGGTGCCTGAAGCCAGCTCCCTGTATCCTTGGGGATACTGTCATCTTCCATTCTGTAGACGTGACTAGTACTCTGAGGTACAATACTCTGAAAAGCACCATGCACATTGACAACTGTAGTGCTAATGCATAAAACTCAGCCAGGTACATTTTTAGGGCATGAGTATGGCTTATTCTTCATGTTGAAAGTCTTTATTCAATGCTTAAGAATATGAAAACATACAAAATCAATTAAAAATTACTTTCAGATGGAGACATCTTAACGCATCTTCATTTTTATCCAACAATATATTAGTGGAATCTTGCAATATAAAGTTTCCAAGAAATCTTTATTTCTCTTAGGAACATTAAAGGTTCAAAGAAACCCTTTTTCTCTTTGAGCATAATTTCCCCCCCACTGTTATTTGACATACTGTTATCTACAAGTTCTTCATAAAACGCCCATATTAAGAATCTGTTCAGTTATGGATTTTCTTGCACCTTGTTAAAATGGAGCATTTCTCAATAAATCCGTTTTCCTTGTCTAGATGTGGTAATACTTGCTCATTTTTTATATATAAGCCATAGCTGAAACACCCAACATAAAGTGGGCAAACTCACAATAAAATCTTGTCATTGGTGTATAAACTGCTAGATGACATTCTCCACACAACACATTTATATTTTGTGTTGCAAATTTATTTCTAATCTTTGGCACTGCCAGTGTCAACAGAACTACTTTGTAAAGGCAATTTCCCAATCAAAACGATAACATGTTTTCACAGCGGCTCCTCTTCTACAACCTGCGCCAAAAATAATTGCCCAGGCAAGGCATATTACAGACAGATAATGGGATAAATCCTCTATCTTCTGAAAGCAAAAGATACAAATACTGTATGGCAATACCCAGAGGTCGGTGGATGCCTTCCTTCCTGATAGCACTAACTAAAAGCAGAGAGTTGCATCTCCCTCTCAAACGAAAGCTGCTTAGTTGGTGCAGATCTATTGCCGCATTATAATCAGGTTTTAGAAGAAAATGCTATTGAGACAGTCTCATATTATTGATGCAGTCAGTGATCTATCCATCCATCCAGGTCTTTGTCCAGGATATTCCATCCTGCTTCCTCCCACTTTTCCCTTCCTCGCTCTTCAGGTATTGCTGTTTGACTACATGAAGATCAACTCTCAGAGAACAAATTTGTTTGTTAGTATATAGACTACCACCCCCAGTACAGTTAAAGTTAGTTGTACCTGAGTCCCATTGAACCCAGTGGAATGAGTCACCTGCAAAGTATTTATGTCTGAAAGTTTTCAGGGGAACTTATTTGTGATTATCCGTAGCTTGATTATGACCCACAATATCTAAAGGCATGCCTAAAAATGTTGCTCCCCTCTTTGTTTTGTTTTACATTAGACCTGTGAATGCGGGGAGGCATCCTTCCTTCTGCAGAAGCAATAGGAGGAACCAACAATTCCACTGCCCCCTCGTGGACTATACCTACAATGCTCTCACCCTGTCCCTGCTGCAGATAATTTTATCAGAGGATCAGACTAAAAGTGGGAGAATGATGGGTCAATGGGTCAGTCAGCTATCCTTGGATAAAATGCTCCTTGAGATGCCTACTAAGCATGCAAACATGGTTTTAGATTCTGACAACAACAACAACAACAATGTGCAAATTAGGTAGGTCCAGTTTTAAATGTGAACTGAATTGAATCACCACCACCACCACATCCCTTGTGCCAACTCCCTCGTGCCACAAAATGTATTGGGCTGGCCCTCCTTTAAAAATTTGGGTTTGTTGTTGTTTAGTCGTTTAGTTGTTTAGTCGTGTCCGACTCTTCATGACCCCATGGACCAGAGCACGCCAGGCACTCCTGTCTTGCACTGCCTCCCGCAGTTTGGTCAAACTCATGTTCGTAGCTTCGAGAACACTGTCCAACCATCTCGTCCTCTGTCGTCCCCTTCTCCTAGTGCTGGAGTACTGTACTCTAAACTCTTCCAGGCAGGCCTGCCAGACTCCAGAGAAGCAGTTAATTGCCACTGTGCATTCTTTCTTTGCTTCACTGTGAGGAGATATCTTTGCTCCTTTTTCAAGAGAGCACGAATGAAGGCACCAATGGCAGGGATAAAATGAGACCTGTCACGTCCAAGGTGCCTGAGAATAATGCTTCACAGAAGGAGGGGAGCACTTAGATGCCCAATCCTATGCTCTCAACTGTGCTTGGTAGCCATTTTGTTTTTGTTTTCACCTGGCGCTCTGGAGGATTCAGGTGAAATCAGACTTCATGCTGAAGTGAGTGGAACATATTTCTTTCTCGCACAGTGTATGAAGAACTCTCCACCTTAAAGACAGACCACTTGGCTCCTGGAACATAAAGCTCCCGGAACAAACACAAAGGTGTTAAGCAAATATCTATGACTCTAGGTACCGGGAGAACAAAGGGCTCATTTGTGCACTGTGAAAGGTATGCCCTGCTTCCACCTTTCCTTTTTTCCAGGCAAGGCTTTTTGATGATAAAGGCCTGAAGGCAATCTGTTTGGTTTTGCATCACAGTTTAGAGTTCCCACAAGGGTTAGGTTGGGTCTTCCAGGAGAATTTAACCCCAGTTTATAGGAACTCCTGGGGGTCATGGGGGATTCAGCCCCCACAATAAAATATTTGAGATCCCATTCAAATGGAGTGTGCGCACACTGTATCATTTGATCAAATATGTGGGGCTTACCTTCCCCCCTATTTTACTCAGGTTGGCACCCCTGCCGCAGCATGAAGCAAATCCAAGGCAGCCATATTGATGGTGGAATTTAGTGGCAACTTAGACAGGAGTGAAATTCCACGATCCCAAGAGATTTTGCTACCTTCATCTGATTTTTCTTGACATTTTGTCTTCTGTCCTTTGGCCATTTCCATTAGTGAGAAGTAGGATGGTATATAAAGCATAGCAGGTTGGCCTTAGACTAGGGATGTATCAATTGGTTAATTTCTGGTTCTCTTAGTTGCTGATTTTTCCAATATTGAGTTCAGTTGGCCATATTTTCACACCATACAGATTTTTTCTTTGCAATTATATTCAACATGCACATTTTTTCAAACAATTTCCCTTAATATAATGGATTTTTGTATGTAATTTTCACTAATTCAGCTGAATGAGCCTTGTGACATTCACATGCATTTGAACGGCCTCGGTCCAGTATACCTGAAGGAGCGTCTCCTCCCCCATTGTTCTGCCCGGACACTGAGGTCCAGCGCCGAGGGCCTTCTGGCGGTTCCCTCGCTACGAGAAGCCAAGTTACAGGGAAGCAGGCAGAGGGCCTTCTCGGTAGTGGCACCCACCCTGTGGAATGCCCTCCCACTAGAGGTCAAAGAGAACAACAACTACCAGAGCTTTAGAAGGCATCTCAAGGCAGCCCTGTTTAGGGAAGCTTTTAATGTTTGATGGATTTCTGTATTTTAATATTTAGTTGGAAGCTGCCCAGATTACATCTTTGAGATTTCAAACCTTATCTTCTCCATTGACCCACACACCTGAGAAGAAATCTATTTTGTGTGCCTTCCCACAACTAGAAAAGAAAGAAGAGAAAAAGAACTAACCTTTTCTACAGTATATCTTTATTAGATGCAGGTGAGCCTATAATATATTTGTTAGCTGAGGACAAGGAGAAAGAACTCCACAACTTTTTAAAAAGGGCATGGATGTTTCATTCCCATTATACAGAATTGACACTTAAAGTTTTAGGCTGACCTCCATTAAGTAATGATTACTACCTGGAGATAGATATTTGCATGGATATTTTTATGGAACGGATGTTTGCAGGTATCAATTAACTGGTTTGTGAAGGAAGTAGGTTTAGAAATCTTGAACACTTGCTCCTTTTTTAAACAAAACAAAACAAAAACCCATAAAACCAAACCTCCCTCTGCCTAAGAAAGATAGGCAGGTTTTTATTTAATGTTATTTATTCATAGGATTTATTTTCCACCCCCCATCATGGGAGATCCCAGGGCGTATACCAACATAAAATACAGCCTAACAATAAAACACAATTGAAGCATATCATTAACACATCCTTCAATTCCTTCCAAAATTCTCGAAACCCTATTCAGACCGAATGAGATGATTGGTCCTCAACTGGTGTCAGAAAATAGCCAAGATAGGCACCGGCTAGACTGCCAAATGGCAGGTGCTCAACAAATGGGGTGCCAGTGCTGAGAGATTGTGTACTCACCACAATATCCTCCAGGGTTTGGGGGTTTTATTGGTTGTGGTTGCGGAGGAAATGATTTGCTTCTATTTGAAATTTGACGGGTGCAAACTTCTTGCTGTTTTTAATGAGGTTTCTTCTGGTGGTGGCAAAAGCAGGACTCAGAATGGAGGGATGTTCCTGAAGACCCCTCTATTAAAGCGTTCCTCTTGCTTTTTCTTAAAGCACCCAGTTCTTTTCTTCTACTGCTGGAGTGTCACAGCAAATAATGCTGCATATGGCAGAAGTTCTCGTGAGTTTACATGCAAACTTTGCTTGTGGTTAAGTGTGCAGTTTGTGTGTGTGTGTGTTTTAAAAAAAGAATGTTCCGTTAGCCTTCAATTAACCTTTGATAAGAGGATGTTTGTCCTGTCTCTCTCAGGAGATCTTTACTGATCAACCAAAGTGACTGAAGATGATTTAACTTCTGCATGAACGTTTGCATCCATTGTTAGACAAGGCCAGGATTTTGTGACTAATATTTTCCAGCCCCTCTTAATCAAATGACACTTCCTTTTGTCATTCCTAGACCCTTGTTTGAAAAGTGAATGGTGGCCAGAGATAAGCCTTAACCCATATTTGCCGCGAGACAACCATAGCTGGTGAACAGGTCATATAGATCATGTGTTTTTCATGAGGTTCTGAGTTTTCAAATCTGAAAAGGATTCTTTGGGTTGTATTTGACAAACTTTTGCTCTGAGCAGAGCCATTGAAATTAATTGGCCTAAGCTAGCCATGGTCATTAACTTCAGTGTGTCAACTCTGAGTAAAAGTTAGTTGAAGACAACTCTCCATTTTTACACATCTGGGGTAGGCAGCTTGGGGACCTGGGCACTAGAAAGATTGCTTGCTCTAACATGAATCTGCCTATTAGTCATCTTTGTAGCGAGTTGGGGTAACCGGGGTGTTGCCCAACTTATGGAATGCTATCCCTAGAAAGGCTTGCCTAGTGCCTACATTGCTATCATGAGAACATAATACATGGCTCATCTGCTCCAACATCCTGTTCTCAAAGTGGTCAACCAGATGCCCATCAGAAACCCACAAGGAGGACATGTGTACAACACACTCTCCCTACCTGTGATTCTCAGGAACTGGTATTCAACTTTGCATGTCATTCTCACCAAGATCTCCATTTATATGCACAGTTTACACTCGTATGTGCATTTGTGGACCCATTGCTTGACTGGAGAATGGCACTGAGAAATCAGAAGTGTGAATTTTGAAGGCTGGCTATGTTTCAGTTTGCTTCTCATTTTGGGAAATACAAATTAGGTCAATTCATTTAAAAATGGGCACTGAGTTGGATCTCTCTGCAATAGATATGAAAGCCCTGCAAAATAATAATAATAGAGAGATGGTCTCCTACCTAAGTCTTCTCATCCAGCAGAGCTGGCCCAATATATTTTTTCTGTGTGAGGCAGAGAAGATGAGGACTCTATCAATGATGTTGCACATGTGGCCAAACATACCCTCAACCTGGTCTTTGCCACAGAGCACATTGGTTATGCTCTGTTGATTGGTGGTCTTGCTTTGTCTGTTGTCATGGATGGGCCATTCCCTGGTGAAATTTGGGCTGAATGTATGTAGCCGCTCCACTCTGCAATGGCAGGGGACCTATTGAGATGATCTGCATCCAGAGACTGGTGGTATTTGATGGATTCCTGAATGCTCAGGGCTGTGGGAGCCATACAGCATGCATGGCCCTGGCACCAAAATTTGTGGGTGCCCGGCCCCTTCATGGAGAATTTTGTGGGTGCTCAGCCCCCCAGGGCTCCTGGGGAATGCTATGGGACATGACTGACACTCCTGTTGAGGTTCTTGTCTCACTGTGCTATAGTGAGATGCGCAGAGCCATCGACACAATCTCTTCTGAGTGCCCTTGCTGTCACTGCATTGACCTGTGTGTAATGAAACAGAAATGCTGGCAGCTAGAGTGCAGGTGGTGGAAGTCTTGGTCTAAAGCTGACCAAACACAGATGAGGTTGCACCACCATGCCTACCATGTCTACCAAGTAGCTATCCAGCAGAGCATTTCTGGATGTTGAATGGGCTTTTGTCATTGGCCAAGAGAGCTTTACTCTGCTGTAACAACCTTGCAAGGAACTTTAGGCACAAAAGTGCATTGATTCAGACCAAGTTGGATGACAGAAAGAGGGTTTACAGAGCACTGTCTGTTCTGGTGTGTTTGGACTAGAGTGGTTGGACTTAGGGTGTTGGACCAGGGACCTGGGAGACAGGGGTTCAAATCCCCACACATTCACAAAGTTTCTTGGGTGATCTTGGGCAAGTCACTGTCCCTCAGCCTAACCTATCTCACAGGGTTGCTGTGTTTAAAATTATCTATGTCTAGAAAAAAAGTATTATCTGCGTGGGGGGTCTCTGTGTGCCTTTCTGGACAATTTTAAGACAGACAGTGTAGATGGCCACAGATAGGGGTGTTGGAGAATTCAGATGAAAATCAGAGTGGAATTTGCTGGTATTCTCATAATTGACCCATGTCCAGAACAGAAATCGGTACAGCACATGTGATCAGTATTCACTGTTGTTGCTTTTAGCTTGCAAATGATATGTAATTTATTGCCCCCCCACTCCACATTTGTATTATATGTCCTCTGTATTAGTTACAGGTAGGTAGCCATGTTGGTCTGACGCAGTCAAAACAAAATAAAAAAATCCTTCCAGTAGCACCTTAGAGACCAACTAAGTTTGCCATAGGTATGAGCTTTCATGTGCATGCACACTTCTTCAGATACACTCTTCAGATATATTTCAAGAAGTGTGCATGCACACGAAAGCTCGTACCTACGGTATGACAAACTTAGTTGGTCTCTACTGGAAGGATTTTTTTATTTCCTTTGTATTGAAAGGAATAGCTTTTGCATCGAAAGGAACGGTGTGAATAACATAATGAGGATATAATTACTTGCGTAAAATTCTACCACAGTGGACAGCTAGGCCAATAATTCAGTTTTTGTCAAAAGCCAAGCTGCACCAGAATGGAAAAACCACTGCTTGTAATGAGCGCAATATATATGCCTTCTTACATTCATAGCCGCAGATCAGAAATGTTCCTGCCCTTTCTATGTATGTTCTTCCAAAGATCAGCCAATGTTCACATACATACAACTTGTAGGCAAATATTTGAAAAAAAGCAACCTGAATTCCTTAGTTGTCAATAAATCACAACAATGTGTTTGTCCTCCTCCTCCTCCTTTGTAATCTGAAATAGTGTATATTTACATAGGATGCACATTCAAAACCATGAATTAAGCAAACTATGGCCTGGGATGGGACACTGTAGCATAGGCACAGTGAAGACCTCTCCCACCCCAAGAGAAAACAAGAAAACTACAATAAGTTAATATTATCTAGCGATGTGATCTGATAGTGTAGTACAGTAGAACACGTTGTTCTTTTTCTCCAGCCAAAAGCACTTAAAATTTTCCCTTAAATGTTCAGGCAGAAAATAAATCCCAAAATGCATCAAAGGCAGTTCCAATACTTTTAGGAAATTAACTCTGCAGGAGACTTCACTCAGTTGTGAAAAGCATCTAGTGAATACTTTTAAAGGCATCTGATCTGGCCATTACTATTTTTGTGGGAGAAAATTCCATAGTTTCTGTTATGCACTGTGTGAAAAACTACTTTCTTTTGTCTGTCCTCAGTTTTCCAATTGTTGTTTAGTTGTTTAGTCATGTCTGACTCTTCGTGACCCTATGGACCAGAGCACGCCAGGCACTCCTGTCTTCCACTGCCTCCCGCAGTTCAGCTTCAAAGGATGGTCCCAAGTTCTAGCATTATCAATCTTAATAACGGAGAACAAAAGGGGCCTTAAATTTGTCCATCATCAGCAGTTAGAACCTGGACAACAAACTGAGCAGGTTACCTGGTTATAATCTTCACCACTAGAGTGAATTGTAGAGTATACTAGAGTATATTGTATTGTTACAGCAATTATGTTAAAATTTGCTTTTGAGTGGTCGACAGAGTAGGACTGTCTACTTGCTGCACTTTTAATCTGGCCCAGCTCAAGCCGCTAAGCTTTGAGGCCATGAACTGCAATGTCTAGATTAAACCACATCCTTGACTGTCTACAACACTTCCGCCACTGTTTTCAATGTGCTGTGGCAAACAGAAACTGTCACACACAAGTATTAGGATGGCATGGGTTTCAGGTTGCTATTTTGCCAGTATTGTCTAGGTCAGGGTTCCCCAAACGCGGGTCTCCAGTTATTTTTGGACTACAATTCCCATCACCACTGACCACTTGTCCTGCTAGCTAGGGATGATGGGAGTTGTAGTCGAAAAACAGGTGGAGACCCAAGTTTGGGAAACCCTGGCCTAGGCCCAACCAACCAGAATTTCACCCTTTGGCCAGTTGTCATGATTTGAGGATGAGCAGCCTGAAAAACATTCCAGCTGGGAAACGTTTAAGGTCAATGTGCATGAGTGTGCCATCTCAGTGAACCTGTGCCTTAGGCACTAAATAGTGTTGCAAATGAAAATGCGGGTGGATAATTGTGTCACATGGGGTCCTCCCTTCATGACAGAGCTGTGAAAGCAACTTGCTTTACTGTGCAGTGCACACTTGCATATTTTTGGAGACACTCAGTCGTCCAAAGAGCATGCTTTTTATTTTATTTTTTATTTCTGTAAAATGGGCCTTTGTAGATATGCACAGGTTTTTATTCCAGCATAGTAGTTAACCGAATCAACTTCATGCATGACCAAAATACATGCTGATCAAATGTATACCCTTCAAAAAAGAAAGAAAAAAGTGGTATATTTGTCCTTGGTGTTATGTTATTTAGCATGAGCGTGCTGCACGCTGAGTGAAAAATAGCCATGCCCTGTAGATTGAAAACAGATTTTACTTGTAGGTGCCAAGTAATTTGTGCTGGGAAAGAAACTAATCCTGCTCCAATCCTGGGAACAAAGGCTGAACACACACCTAGAATGGAGGTCCAACTGAGCGTTAGACCTGAAAAGCAGCTATTTTGTACTACAGAGTTGCTTTTGAGTGTATTGCTGTCACAGATCATATGGAATTGTATCCAGCACTGCCCAAGTAGTCTTCCAGTTGTGTAATGGAATCTCCACCTCCGGGTTTCTGCCATCAGACTGCATTTAGAAGCCAAAGAACATGCCCCTTCCCTCAGACTTGGGCTCTCCCCCCATCAGTTGTGTGTAAACACACAACTCCTGATAGCTATACCAAGACACATGCTCAAGGTGCTCCCCAGATGTTGTTGGCAACAACCCCCTTCATCCCTGACCTGATGGGAGGTGTAGTCCAACAATGTGTTGGGAAGGCACCAGGCTGAAGACGGCTAATCCAAGCTATGTGTGTGTTGTGAATTTGTGTTAACTGAAAACTGGCTTAGTGAATGATGCCGAGACAGAGGAAGCCATTACTGTACAGTCTCTGGAACAATGGTAAATGCCAAGAATTGGTTGCTATGTAACATGGAGGCTAATGTCTTGAAGTATGTCTTTTTTTTACGGTTTTGGACAGAGAGCAGATGCTTGCATTGGTATTCTTCAGACAGATCCTTGGATGCTGGGATGAAAAGCTGTAAGGCTGGATGGGGTACATTACTATTTTTATAACCGTTTGGACTAAGCCAGACCTTCATCCAGAAAAGCACTAAATGTGCTCCTTTCTTTTTCAAGGGTGTGATTAAATTTACGAACTGGAAGGGGGGGGGTCTGCAAACCTTGTAAAGTTTATTCTATTTGGTTTAGTTAAGTGCTTTCCCTGTGTGTTTTCCCTTACAAGAAGGGTAAGTAAAAGGAAGATGTTTATAGTTCTCTTCAGGCATTCTACTCAAGTGTAAAAACTATACATGAGTGGGGGAAAGGGTGCTGAGCTCTCCCATTGCCTTCCATGAATTGGAGGGCAAACTTCTGAAGGAGGGAGCCTCCTGTCCTTGTTTAGTGCCAGGACTCTAAAAGTTGTGTGGAGAACCTCCATGTGAGACTCCCTGTTTCAGGTGTTCGCCCTATGACTCATGGTGGGGATGGGAGATGGGGCAAGGGGTAAAACGTGGCACACTCAGTCTTGCCCACATGTTGCTTTTATCACAAGTTAGTACAATGGTTGAGGAGGGCTTATATGGTGCAGGTGTTTCTAGACCTGTGTTGGCCAACCTTTGGACACATGTGCCAGTAGTCAAAACCTTAGCATGTTACAGTACATATTAAACCAGGCACCCCCGAACTTTGGCCCTCCAGGTGTTTTGGACTACAATTCCCATCTTCCCCGGCCTCTGGTCCTGTTAGCTAGGGATCATGGGAGTTGTAGACCAAAACATCTGGAGGGCCGCAGTTTGGGGATGCCTGTATTAAATGCTCATTGCCTTGGTGTGGATTTGCTTGTGGTTGTGTGTACTCCATGTAACATACCGTATTATATAATCCATACCCTCCAACATTTATCTGATGTAAACAGGGATGTCCTGTTCCACAATAATTTTATTATTTATACCCTGCCCATCTGGCTGGGTTGCTGCTCCAGCGACTCTGGGTGGCTTCCAACATACATAAAAACATAATAAAACAGTAAACATTTTTTTAAAAAACACAACTTCCCTATACAGAGCTGCCTTCAGATGACTGCTAAAAGTTGTATAGTTACTTATCTCATTGGCTTGTGGGGCTCGAAACTCCATACCCTCCAACATTTCTCCGATAAAAATGATCATGCTCCTCCATTCACCTTCATATAGGCATCTCAATTGTTTCTATGTTTCTAAAAACTGTAAAATGGAAATTTCTAATCTGGCCGGAAACTACTGCAGAGCATGTGTTCCTTCATTCTTTCTATCTCTTCTATCCACAATGATGATAAAACCTTTAATCTCTCTCCAGCTTCTGTTCAGTTGAAGCATTTCCAGACTTACCAGCTGATAAAATCTGCCTTTGATGGGGCACAAAAATAAAATGGGGGCTCATCCTGACTTCTGCTTGCTCCATCTCCTTTCCCTTTCAGATTAGCACTGAGAATCAGAACAAACAGCAATTGAGTTTTCTGTAGACAAAGGCAAAACCCCTCGGACAATCAGCACGGGACAATCAGAAAACTTTCTAGACATGAGACGGGGAGGGAGGGATGAGTCCTAAGTTGAGGAAACTGATTTTATTTGTCACGAGGCTCTTCCAGACAACCTTCTTACGCAGCATTCATCCTGATTTGCTTGTGCAAAGTGAATGTAACCTTGCACCTGGTCTTTCCTGAGCATCCATTCTGATTTGTTCAGTGATGAGCCTTCATCCTGCCTTCAACTCACACTTTTCAATGCATTTCCTCTTCGCTTTCCTAAATGCAAGTGGGTGGGGAGGGGGGGGGTTCCCTGGGATAACAGAGCCTTTTAATCCACTTCATCAGATGTGCTTTGCTTTCCACATGAGCATTTGAATCTCTCTCTCTCTCTCTCTCTCTCTCTCTCTCTCTCTCTCTCTCTCTCATAATAATAACAAAACATACAAAATCTAACATATCATGTTCAAACAACAAAAGCAAGAAAAATAAAAACACAAAAATACATCACTCAATTTTATAATCCATATCTTTGTCGACTTCCTCCTTTCCCTCCCTTCTACATTTCTATATATCACTAACTTAGCACTTTCTAAATCTTATTCACATTCTATTTCTTAATGATCAATTCTAGACATTACTCTTAATCCCCTTTCAATCAAAAATTTCCAAAACCTCATGATATAATTTTAATCTTAAGAGCTAAATAACATCTTATCATACATCTACATCTTAACACCTAATACATTAATCTAACTTACTTCTGCACCCTCCTTATACTTCCAAATCCTTTACTGAATATGACTAATCTTGCAATTCTTTTCTAAGTAAATTTTAAATTTCTTCCAATCTTCTTCCACCGATTCTTCCCCCCGGTCCCGGAGTCTCCCAGTCAGTTCAGACAGTTCCATGAATTCTATCAGCTTCATCTGCCAGCCGTCCACCGTAGGCATATCTTCAGATTTCCAATTCCTTGCTAATACAATTCTAGCTGCTGTTGTGGCATACAGAAAAAGGTAATATCTTTCTTAGGTAATTCCATTCTTGTAATACCAAGTAAAAAAGCTTCTGGATTCTTAATAAATGTGTTTTTAAACACTTTCTTCAACTCATTATAAATCTTATCCCAGAAGCTCTTTACTTGGGGACAAGTCCACCACATATGGTAAAAGGTTCCTTCCACTTTCTTACATTTCCAGCATTTATTATCTTGTTTGTGATAAATCTTAGCTCAACTTTACTGGTGTAAGATACCATCCATACATCATCTTCATCATATTCTCTTTTAACACATCACAAGCAGTAAACTCCATATTCTTCTTCCACAACCATTCCCAGCACTTGAATCTCTCCTACGAGAGGCAGTCTGTTGAGGCGTTACACAAATTGTGAAATAAAACATGTGGGCAAGGAGAGCAAATATGCCAGCCAGCTCCACCATCCCCTCCTTCATCCTCACCTGCCCTCTGAAAATTGGTGAGTGAAAATTGTGGAGGCTTCTTGCATGATACAGAGAACCCTAGAAAATGGGAGTTCTGCTTCACATGGGGACCCAACTTAAATAGAAACAAGCTCCCTGCTTCAGACAGTCACCCTATGGCTTGCAGAGGGTAACAGGGTTGTTATTAGTATTTCTTAACATAGCAACCCCGTTAGTTCAGTTGGTAGAGCACTCAGTTGGTAGAGCACTCTTAATCCCAGGGTTGTGGGTTCCAGCCCTGCCTTGGACAAAAGATTCCAGCATTGCAGGTGATTGGACCAGATGTGGTCCCTACCAGTTCTATAATTCTACTTATTTATCTATCTTTTTCCTTCCACACATGTCCCATGCTGATGTAGGCTGGGTGGTGAAGCTAGAGCACTCATCTCCTGCTGCCACTGTGTCCTGAACCACAGGCCCAGCAAGGGTCTGTGTGAGTGCTTTGATGCAGGGATATCAAAGAAGGATGTCAAAAACAGAAAAATGGCCAGTCCTAGTACTTAGGTGTAAGCATACAACACAGCCTACAGAGCCCCGCTGCCTGTATGAACTTGGGTTGGACTTCGAAACAGCAGGAAGTCTTCATGACTTGTCCGTAAAGTGGTACTATTACTTATGCACAAAGCAAGCTATGTAAACTGGCATCAATTGACTCACCCCTGGCTTAGAGCCGCCTTTTCCAAGTCTGATCCATCTCTCAGACAAGGGAGTACCTGACAAGTGGCCAGCGTGAGAATTGTCTCCTCTCCCAACTTGTTGCTGTTGTTTAGTCGTTTAGTCATGTTTGACTCTTCGTGACCCCATGGACCAGAGCACGCCAGGCACTCCTGTCTTCCACTGCCTCCTGCAGTTTGGTCAAACTCATGTTTGCAGCTTCAAGAACACTGTCCAACCATCTCATCCTCTGTCACCCCCTTCTCCTTGTGCCCTCAATCTTTCCCAGCATCAGGGTCTTTTCCAGGGAGTCTTCTTTTCTCATGGCTTCAAAGCAGATAAACCTATGTGAACTCACTCTTGCAGCAAACGACAATTAGTCCTGGGGTTATAGGCTTTCTGGAACATTTTCACTGTTTGGTTCTACACACCCTGCCCCTGTGTTTTATTTCCCAATTTGAATAACGTCTGAATAGGACTAGTGAGTGCCAAGGGTGTGTTTCGGAGGGTGGGGGGAACACATCTGGAAAGAGCAGAATTTAGAGGTACTGTAGATGCCCTAAAGGAGATAATCCTCATTTAGCCACAACACTGGAAATAGTACTCAGTTCATGATGTTTCACAGATGCTAGGTGCAATACAGATGTATTCTTTCACTTTTGAAATACTGGCAAATTCTCTTTTAAGTAGAAAACATGAAACGCCTGGTTTGCTATCTATTCTTAGACTCTCAAAATGGCACTTCGTAATTTCCATCCTTTCCTGATACAGCGTGTTTGGACCATCGTGAAACTAATGTGGAATCTGAACCTCTATCAAAACAGCACCCTGCTGGATAAAGCAAACTCGTGACATTATTACTGAAAGCATTATAGAAGGCCTTGCAACAATTTAGTACAAATTTTCAGATAATGCAGCCCAAAGCAATCTGTTTATTATGGAATGTCATTCCCTCTATCCTTACTTTTATGCGTTCCTTTGTTGCTCTTGAAATGAAGGCATGTGAACATGAGCCATGTTCGCGAGTGAAAATAGTGCAAAATTGGCAGGAATGACGTAATAAGGCAGAGTCCCCAGCTTCGCTCCTCTGTTGTTGTCGGGAATAGGGAAGAGTTAAACAGATTCAACCAGGTTCGGCTATCGTTTGCTGCAACAAAACCACTTGCCATTATGCACATTTGGCCACGTATTGTGGGAAATAGGGTGATGACTTTTTAATTTTTTTCTCAATAATTATTTCCTGTAGCACAAATGGATGAACTTTTGCCTATTAATGACTCACTAAAATGAGGTATATTCCATTGAAATATTAAAAAAGGTTACGCACAAACTGTTTATAATTTTTTTGTATGCCGTTTTACCATTTCAAAAAATTGTATTAACAATTCTATATATATTTCGTATCAAATTTGGACACAACACCACATTCCACAATGAGGAGTGTTCTTAGCAACATAGGGTATACAAATGTCACACCTGCGCAAGGTAAAAGCCCCTTTTTGGGACCACAAAACTCAGCCAGCAGACCCTGCCGGGCATGCTGGGAAATGAACCTACAGGAGAGGTAGCAAAACATCGCCCTCTAGTGGCGTCTATACTGTTACTGCAGCTTAAAAAACTTCCTTGTGTGTTTGATGACCCTATATAATGTTGTATATATGTGACTCTAAAGCTTGGGTTCAATTTTATATCTGCTTACAGTGACTTCAAAAAATGGTCAAAAAACTGATAAATAAATTTTTTAAAATCATTTTGTGCGTGAGGCTTTTTAATCAAATCTCTTTGAAAGTAAGATTTTGTCTAATCATTAATTAAAGCTCATCAAATTATGATACAGGGAAATGTAAAAATAATCGTCACCCTAGTGGGAAACTAATCCGGCACTTGAATAGGATTTCAGAAATAGTTACGAAGGGGAGAACAAACGAACAAAAAATCAAACAAACTTGGCAATGGTCAGGGATGATGAGGAACCTACAACTTCCATCATTGGTCATGCTGACTGGGGCTGATGGGAGTTGAATTTCAGCAGCACCTGAAATTCCCAATCCCTATTTTAGAGCTTGCTTATTATTGACTCAGGGACGGAGGAAGATTCTCCAGCACCCGAGGTGGGGCGGGGCGTGCACCACTGTGCATGCACAGCAGCCTGTATGGATGCCGTGCGCACGCCCTCAGCCACTCTACAGCTGGTGGTGGTGGGAGACAGCAGGCCATCTTTTCACCCCCCCCAGGGTGGCCCCTGGGGCGCGACGCCCCCTGCCCCCCCCTTTGTACGCCCCTGTATTGACTACCCCTGACCATTAGGTCCAGTCGTGACCGACTCTGGGGTTGCGCGCTCATCTCGCATTATTGGCCGAGGGAGCCGGCGTACAGCTTCCAGGTCATGTGGCCAGCATGACAAAGCCGCTTCTGGCAAACCAGAGCAGCACGTGGAAACGCCATTTACCTTCCCGCTATAGCGGTTCCTATTTATCTACTTGCATTTTGACGTGCTTTCGAACTGCTAGGTTGGCAGGAGCTGGGACCGAGCAACGGGAGCTCACCCCGTCGCAGGGATTCGAACCGCCGACCTTGTGATCAGCAAGCCCTAGACTCTGTGGTTTAACCACAGCGCCACCTGGGTCCCTTGTATCGACTACAGTTGGCTGCAATTTAGGCACTGAACTAAAGTGCCTCCAAAACCACTCTGGAGTTGCTCCAGTGTGGTGGGTTTGTATCCAAACATATTGCTGAGTATCTTCAGCCCCTTGCAGAGAAAATCGCCGCGCTACTTCTGCTTTGGGCAGCTGGCTCAGAGCTTCTCCTTTCACTTGTGGCCCATGTTTTCCGTGCTGTCGGTTGATATATTTTTTTTGTTTAAGAGTATGAGGCCATGTCATGAGTGTCACACACCTCCCCACTACTGAGGAACAACTTTGGCCGCGTCTGTCTGGGTATGTGGGAGGCAGATTAGTAATACATCACAAGATGTCTTGAAACTTTTACTGAATAAACCAAGACTGCTTCCACTCTCCTTCTCTCTCCTCTACTCCCTCCCCCCCAAAAAAAGTCAGGTTATGCTTTCCATCACTGCATGTCATTAAATGTGTTTATGTGCATATAACTTGAAATAATGGTGTTTGTAGACTTTGTAGCTTTGTATAGGCTCGCTGTATATGGCTTGCCACAGATATAGGACCCTGACCTGTGACAGCCTGATGGAGAACGCTGTTAAGTTTTGCCTCCGCTGTTTATTTTTTAGCAGAAGCACAACAATGTTGCTAAGGAAGCTGGAATAGCTATGGAGTGAGCTGGGCTTTCAGGGACGACTCTTCCCCTGCCTTTGCTATCATTGTAAAACATCTCAATTAAAGGATGAAGGGATGTCTGTGACAAATAAATTTGGAGAAATTTTTGAACGCATTTTATTTCCACTTGCTATCAGTGCAGCCAATCCAATTAAGTCATTTTTGTATGTGTCTTACTTTGACACTATAGAAATCTTTTAATCTTCTTTTACAAACTCCCCAAACAGGAGCAGCATTTACAGCCATCCTTTTCATAATTGAGTTTGTAGTAGAGCCCTCGTGGCTTCTACATTTCCTTTTGCATTCTTTTGGTTGGGCATTTATTTCACACAGTTTTAGCAGCAATTATCCAATTGCTCCCCCCTCCCCCCACTCCATTAACATCAAAATCCTAGAGCAGTGGTTCCCAACCATTTTTTGGCCATGCCCCAACTAAGCATCTCTAATATCCTGATGCCCCCCCTCCCCGTGACATATAATTCTTATTATTCAAAAAGTGAACTCCCATCCACGTGGAGGAAGCCTAAAAGGTCATTCACTGTTAATGAAATTGCCCCCCCCCCGAAATCAAATTGACCCCCTGTGGGGTGTATGCCCTACATTGGGAACCACGGTCCTAGAATTTCTCTTCCCATTGCATGCTTAGCCCCCTTTCATCTCCCCAACATATTTTCAATGCTGTTTCTCCCTTCCAGGGCCGGCTCTAGGCCCGCCCCTGGTTGCGTGGGGTGCCACTGTTCAGTGCCTTCATGCCGCTCTCCGGAGGCGCGTGGGCCTGGGGCCGCCTCCGCAGCGCGCAGGGGCATCGCAACAGGGGACGGGCAGCGCCCCCTGACCCAGGGCCGGCCCTACAATAGGCTGCACTGCGCCACCCACCCGCCCGCCGCGCTGGGAAACGGGGAGGGGGGTGGGGCGCTGGAGGGATCTGTCGCACCACGGCGCCAGGGTGCTGAGCATGCTTAAGACGGCCCTGCTCCCTTCTGTGTTTCATTCCTGCTTTGCACCCCTCTTTTCACCTTCACCCCCATGCCGATCTGGAATATACTCGGAGTCGAGAGTGAATTTCATGCTCTTTATTCAGCTCATATTCATCAAGGAGAAGAAGAGAAGACGAATGGCTCTTTTCCCAAAACCATCTGCTTATATACATTATTTACACAATGGGCCTTGCGTGATTGGCTACTTCAGGGCTACACCTGTGGGCCAATTATATTGTGGATTGACTTCTGCCTGCAGCCTGATTGGCTGCTCCTACAGGCCAATCAGGTAGCAGATTCACTTCTGCCAGCCGCCTGATTGGCTGCTCCAGCAGGCCAATCAGGTTGCGGATTCACTTCCATCTGGAGTTGGATTGGGTAGCTCCCGCTGATTCTGAATCCTATTGTGCTAGGATTCAGCTCAGTACATAACACCGATCCTTCTGCCTCCCCCTTTTTGGGGGCAACCCCTCTTCCACAACCCTAGCAACCTCCAGCACCTTCTTCATCCCACACATTGCAGCTGCTCAGCTCTCTCAATTATGAAGCCACCCCTCCTATTATACAGCCCCTTTTGTACCCCCACTTTTGTCTTCACCAAATTTCCGTGCTTCCCCCCTCTTGTTCTGCATCTGTGCAGCTCTCTCACACATGTACAGCTATCACATTCCCTGTCTTTTTCCTACCCCCCTCTCCTTCCTTTTCTCAACTTCCTCTTGCACAGAGTCCCACACATTCATATAGAATCATAGAATCATAGAGTTGGAAGAGACCACAAGGGCCATCCAGTCCAACCCCCTGCCAAGCAGGAAACACCATCAAAGCATTCTTGACATATGGCTGTCAAGCCTCTGCTTAAAGACCTCCAAAGAAGGAGACTCCTCCTTCCTATTGTGCAGCCCCTTCTGCGCACATACACTACAATGCTACTGTATCTTTAAGATTACTGACCCTTAAGAGCAAGGCTGTCCATTAGCTTGTTCTGTTAGAGAAGGTTAAATTCACTTGATGGATTCTGTGCATAGATGAGCGTTTGCTTCATTAACTTTGTATTCTAAATTCTTACGTTAAATCTGGAGCTCTGTGTTGAAGGAAGCACATGGCACCAGGAGTTGTGTGAAGGTACTATGGACTATTTGAGGACTCCACATCCTTTATCTCTTTCATATGAGGCAGCTAAGGAATGGAAAACGGAGAGGTTCAGTGAGAAGGGAGCCCTGAGTAGGTCACCCTGAATAACCCCCCTCACCAGCTGTGTTCTGAACCTGGAAGAAAGCCCACTTGGGGCAGGGGCCAGACTGCTGGGTTGTGCATAGTGGTTGTGGGAAGATTTAAGCACACTTTCCACCTAACCTTTCTTGTTATCTTAGCTAAATATTTTTAGGGAACGCACATTAGCTAAGAACGCCAAGTTCCATTCGCAGCTCTAAAAGTAGATTGTGATCCATTTGTTTGCGTAGGTGTGTGTGTGTGTGTGTGTGTGTGTGTGTGTGTGTATGCAATTTTGTTGTTGTTGCTCCAAGTGAAAAAAATAACTTTGGTTTTCCCTGGCTCCAACTATGTCATGACTATCCATCACTTCGAGATTCGAGATATGCTAGCAGATATTCAGAAGCCAGTTACCCCAAGAAAGACAGACAAAATACGCAGAAAAGAGCAAGAGTGGGTTCAAGGGACAAGGAGGCAGTTTCTGCACATAGAGGGAAGTGAGAAGCAGCCTAGGAAGGTAGCCCATCTTGGAGAAGAAAAACTACTTTTTGGCTATACTCATTCACAAGAAAGGATTCAGGACTAAACCCTGAGGGAAAATTCATACCCTCTGCCTTGTAGCACATCTTTGAGAGAGAGAAATAACTATTCATCCTAATCTGTTTGCAGAGAGGCTAGATGACAGTTGCATCAAAGCATGGCCAGCTCACCTATTAGGCACCTATTCCACCTTAGGCAGTGGAAACCCCCAAAGTGGTGCCCCCATGGGTGCCCCACCCACTGTCCCTCCTCTACCCTCGGTGGAGAAGTCACTCTGATGCTGGCAGAGACAGGCAGCACAGTAGCAGTGTTGGCAGAGGTGGGTGGCATGGCAGCAATGTCTGCGGGTGGATGCAGCAGGGCACATGGTATGGCAGAGCAAGGCAGCACTTCCTGTTTTGCCTCAAGTAGCAAAACAGGACACAGTGCCCCCCAGTGGTTGCTCACCCACTTGCCACTGCATTCCCCCAGTCACTTTTTTTTTTAATCTCAAAAAATCCGATCTTCAAGGGAAGTGCGGGGCTGTTGTGCATTCAACTATAACTGTGCATCATGGAAATTGCCAGCATGTGGTTGAATCCCACCCCCAAATAGTGTCAGTTTGAAGACACTGCCTCCCCACCCCCGCGTTTTTGTGTGTGCAGTGCCTTTAAGATTTACACAAGAAATCAGATCCATGCATTAGAGCTTAAAATGGAACCTGGTGGCCATAAGCCAAAATGAGTCACATTTGGAAAATGGAAAAACTGAAATAACTCTGAGCTTAGAAGCGAAAAAGGCAGAGGGGGAAATCAAGCACCTTATCTGGGGCATGGCAAGATAACAATCGGCAACACTTGTCTTTGCTATTTTATGCCCATCATAAATTTCTACGCTTTAGAGTTACAGCTCTTAGAGAAATTGTTTTTCACAATTTCTTAGTGAGTGACTCTAAGCACATTTATGACTCTGGTTGTTGTTGTTTTTTGACACCAGCAGCCATTGAACTTGAAAAGGTTGAAAGCACACTCTAAACACCCTTTTTGTGCAAATGGGGCCATGGTATTTTAACAAGTCTGTGGGAAGCTGGCCTGCTGCTCAGCTTCACTAGTCACGGTTGCTTTTGATAAAGCCCTGCGTTGTGTCTAGAGTCCTTAACACGTCAACACCTTGAAATGTAGGGTTTCTTTTTTGGTGATGCTGTTTAGTCTTAACAACTTCAGTAACCTGTTTCAACACAAGCAGATGAGGCCCTTCATAACTTGGGATGCACTAAACTCAACAACCAACCAACCCCCTCCTCCCCACTTCAATGCACTGTTCTTTTCTGCCAGATACTCAAGTACATGGCCAAGCAGTGTTGTTGGTTTATTTTAAAATCAACCTTTGAGGCTTGTGCCATGTTAAAAAACCGGGAAGGCAATAAGAAATGTATTTTAGCATGTTTGTGCAAAAGTCCCACTCTTTTAAAGTGGGACTCTTGCGCATATGTGCACTAAAAATACATTTTAAATTGTTTTTCCGTTTCCCAGAGTAGATGTTGAAAATGTTGTGCAAACAGCCACAATACAGTATAAAAGACAGCAGAGCAGCTGCCAACTTCTGGCATTGCAATGCTAAATTAAAAAGCTCAGAATGTCTCTAACAGCTAATTATATTGATTTATTGATTTGCTACATTTAGTTCTCTCCTTTCCTCCAAAGAGTACACAAATAAACACAAAATAACCAAATAGTATTGATTTTCCACGTCTTCTCTCCCATGTTATCCTCACAACATCCCTGTGAGGTAGGCTTGTTATATAGTTTAAAATTAGTGGTCACTTGCCATTCATTTACAATAAATTAAATATGACTATCTTATGTTAGCAACTACTAAAATATAATTTATTCTCACTAGCTTATATCCACAGGAAATGGGATTCCAATCTATTGGGATTCAAGCAACAACATACAGTGCACTCAATGTCATAAAGCCACAAACATCTCAATGCACTATATATCTCTGATGGATTACATCTGGGGCAGTGAAGACATTTTTTTTTCATTTTTTTTTTTTTTGACATTTAATGTTTTGCAATTCCAAAACATTTTTGATAGGATTCACCAAAGGACATCTACCTGCATGGGCGTACCCAGCAAGGGGCAGGGGGGCAGCTGCCCCCCTAGAAGCAATTTTTTTTTACCGTATTTTACGGACCATAACCCACACTTTTCCCCTCCGAAAACTGAAGGGGAAAAGTCACTGCGGGTTATGGAAATTGGGCTGTTTCCGCCCCCACTGTGGCTGCAGCCAGTGACAGGAACGTGGGGAGGGCGTGAAGCAGCCTGAGCTGGGGAAGGGGGCGCGGTGGATGGGAGCTCCATCCTTCCTTCCTTCCATCCTTCCTTCCTTTCCCCCTCTTTCTTTCTTTCTTTCTTTCTTTCTTTCTTTCTTTCTTTCTTTCTTTCTTTCTTTCTTTCTTTCTTTCTTTCTTCCTCTCTCTCTCTCTCTCTCTCCCTTCCCTCCTCTCTCTCCCTCCTCTCTCTCTCTCTCTCTCTCTCTCTCTCTCTCTCTCACACACACACACCCCTTCCTTCCTTCCTTCCTTCCTTCCTTCCTTCCTTCCTTCCTTCCTTCCCTCCTTCCTTCCTTCTCTGTCTTCCATCCCTCCCTCCCTCCTTCCATCCCTCTCTCTTCCCCTCTCTTGCCCCCCCCCCCCAGTTTTGATCCTGGGTACACCCCTGTCTACCTGACCAGTGGAGCTTTTCCCTTTCTCCTCCTTTACCTCCCCCCAAAATGGCTCTGGGGGTGTCAGGGGAATCCCAAAACAGCACAGGGGAGGAGGAGGGGATATTGTTCAAAATCACAAACTGAAATGCTTGTGCAGATACACTACACAGGCTTGTTTTAGGCTGCTCTCAGATTCCTGTTTTCAGTGCAGATGGCCAGGATAGTACCCAATTCTGCCACATGAAGTCTATGCCTGGGGCTGTTGGCTCCTTTGGGTCTTGTGCACACACAAGAATAAATAATCAAAGAGTTATTTGCATGGGTGTGCATGGACTATGAAAGAGAAAGAGAGAAGCTTTTCCTATCAACTCACAATGCACTGGCAATGCCTTTCAAGGGAGTCAGTTCATACATCTAGCTGCAAGTGATCAATGTAGTAATGAGAATTGTGTGAGCTTGGCCTATTGATGTAAGAGCAGGAATGGAAACACTCATCCTTCCCTTATAATGACATCTGCACCAAGGCTCACTTGCAGCGCCATTCTCGAAGGAGAAAATTCTAACACAGAAAGTGGTCTTTAGTCCAGTGGTGCCAAGACATAATGGCTTCTCTTCTTTTCAACCACTTCATCTCAGAGAGAACCACCCAGGCACCTTCATCGCACATGCACACCAGTCTATGTTGGTGACAGTTCCAACATCCCTTTTGGTCCCCTGTTCCATCTTGTGCGCTGGCATCTGGCCACTCTTAAAACTGATGTCAACATCAGTCAAGATTCAGATTCTTGACTCTTGTCAGGCGGAGCCTCACTTGAGACTGTTGCAGTCAACCTTATCCAGCAGGTTGCGATAGAATGTGGACTTGAGGAATCGAGGGTAGGAGTCTCGCTCCATCAGTATGTACACATGCTTCTGGGCCTCATCGAAGCTTGAAGGCGTTGGATCTTGAGCCTTCTTGGCGATGTCTTTTCTTGTGTAAAAGTCAATGTTGACCTAAGGGACAGCAAAATTAGACTTCAGCAACATCTGAATGCAGGTTTCATAAATGAAGTACAAAACATGGTTTATAAATCTGGATAACAGCAACAACCGGGAAAAAGATAGACATAATATTTTACAAGGATCCAGGAAGAAACACCATGGACAGAATAATTGCCACACACAGGAAGCACAAGAAGATAGTTTGAGTGCCTCACTTGTAGCTTTATAAATCATTTAATGTGTCAACATGAATAGAAATTATTAATATTGCAGTTGTTGTATAAGGGATTATTATTATGACTGAAATGCAATTAAAATGAATCAGATTTTTGAATGCTGAAATAAAGAAAACAATCAAACCATCAATTCTAGCATGCCGGTGGGGGGGACACACCTTATCTAAATTATATAATTTGGTATTTGAACGATTGGTATTAGTAATTGCATTATGAATTGGTATTGTTATAATGAGGCTATTATCGGATTTTAATGGAAAACTAAGAAAAAATATTATCAGAAAAACGTGGTTTATGAATTTAAAACCACAACCCTTCCAGTTAATTACAAAACAAGTGTCTTCAGGTCGGCTTCCCACTTGGTGTTTTCCTTCTTATAAAAGTTCAGCGCCTTTTTCCACACTTCATACAGCAAGCACATGTGCCACATAGAAACAGTAAATGGGAACTTGGTACAGCCCAAGTTGGTTTCTTTCTTTCTGCCCTAGGAGGAGTTGAAGCATGTGGTAATATTAAAATATTCTCTCTTGTCTGAAGAAGGCGCCGCAGTTGGGAGAGTGTGGAGCAGACCGTTGACTGGGCAGGGAAGGCCCATGTGATTTACATCTCTCTCACACCCTGGGATTCAAAGAATATTCAGACAATATTCAGCCATGGGGGTCACCTCACTGAGAAGCAGCTCCCATCATTGTACAAAAAGGGACGAAATATCAAGTCCATATAGAGGACTTTTAAATCAATTCTCATGGGTTTGATAGATTTATGTTATTGTTTTGACATGAATTTAGCTTTGTCTTTTATTTTTGAAATCTGCAATGTTTTGTTATATTGAGTTTCATTTTGATATTTGGTGTTAGCAGTGGTTGCTTCTTGTTTTGCTGTTAGCTGCTTGGATTTTCCCTTGGGGAGGAGAAACAGGATATCAGCAGCCCCTGGAGTGAAAATGTTGCCACCTGCAGTACTGCCTGGTTCTGCATTGAACAGCACTGTACATTAAAAGATCAAGATTTTTCTTTTTTTTTTAAAAAAAAGGTTAGGAATTTAACAACCATGCTCCCTGGACATCTACCACAACATTTGGAGAAGTGTGAATTAGGAAGGATTTGGGTTTGCACATTGTTTTAGTGCAGAAGTAGTTTCCTGTTCACATTTTAATATGAGCTTTATTTCTTTCCCATCAGTACATGGGATAAATAGCAACCGAAATAAAACTTGTGGGCATTCGCACTGCATATGGGTCAGTCCAAAATGCATAGCCTCAAGCAGAGTTCCTACTACCTTAAGTTTCAAAGGGTTAGCCATGAAACTATGAAATAGTCTACATATAAAATGCACCAGGATGCTTTCAAATAAAACTGCCGTAAACATTTATTCATTTTTCCTTTCAAACTTACTTGCTTTGTAGCATCGTTCTGAACAAACTCCTTGTAAATCTTCTCTGCTTTGCCATGCAAACAATCAGCTTGGGTTTTCTTGTAGTCTTCACAAGCCAGCCAAAACTCAATGTTTTCATCGCTGAACTCAGATTTTAGAAATTCTCTAAAAGCATCTTGACCACCTTCAGTGAACAGAAACACAGACGTGGCTTTAGTCATAATTTTAACACAAGGGGGAGGCAAAATAACCAAGAAACTATGCCTTTTAGTAGGTTGATTAACCTTCTAGCCAGGCTGTGGTGGTGGTGAAACTGTTTCTGTTAGGGCATAACTTTAAATCATGTAGTTACAAAGAAGCCAGGAGCAACAAGTATTTCTTTCCCCATCACCTTTGGGCCTGAAGCTTGTATCTCCATTGACACTTGGGCTCATTCTGCTTTATATCCACTCATGCGGGAGCTTAACGTGAAAGGCAAAGAAGGGGGGGGAATTGAATGGAGGGGAAATGGAATCCTTAGCTCTGAATTATAATACAGTATAGTCTTGTGCTCTGCTGTTCCTTTGTTCTCATATAGGATATGCCGATCTCCCAAGGAGGGCTAAGAAGATTGTTTTCATTTGCAGCAGTGGAGGTGAGGTATATGAATTCCTGGAAAAAGTGATATAAGGGCGATCTCTTTGTAAAGAGTAAAGGTGACGAAGGGCTTGCATCTTGAGGCAAGGGAAGGCTGTTAAAAGGTGTGTGTGTGTGTGGGGGGGGTATCTTTCAAAACATGATGTGCAGATGCTGTTTGGTTTCCTATCCTAAGATGATGGAACAGGTCTGAATGAACGTTGAACAAACTCTAACTGTAATGCTACAGCAACCAAAATGGTTCAAACATGTTTAAGCATGAAATTATATTCGGGTAGCCACTTACTCCTATTATTAACACAGGCTTGGGATACCCCATATGCATGGGGTCACATGTGCCCCCCCCCGCAGGGATCAGATTGTTCTTACACATTGTATACTGGGTGTTAGTGGAATAATTTAATTTTATGTAGCCTTAGACTCAGTTAAACAGCCCTTTGCAAGCAATCAGCTCAGATCAGCAGCCCATTGGGCAGGAAGGAAAAAGTAGAGAAGGGGAGGAGGGAGGGGGAGGAGGAAATGGCAGGGGGGGGGAAGAGAGAATTTTCACAGTGAGCAACCCAATGCCAATGGCAAACCACGTGTCCTCCCCAAATCTGATCTTCTGGAACAGTATGGAAGGTGGCTTTTTTAAAAGGTCAGAATAGATCATCAACTCCAGTAGATTGGAGTATATTTCCAGAGTATGTACACACATTAAATATGGACGGGATGGATGGGTTTGAAAAACTAGGGACATAGGTGAAGTCTGGATCTGCAGATCTTATAGAACAGGATGGAACATATGGAAGAAAGCGCTTTTTGCTACCTGTGGGGTCCAGGGCATGTAAGGACTTTAAAGTCCTGAATAACAGCACATGGCCACCCCAGAGGATATTACATAACTGAGTCATATTTTCTGAAAGTGGCAATTCTGCTTTGCTCATCTTCCTTTCAACATTATATACTCACAACACATAAAACTGCTATAATGATAAAATGCTTACACTGGGTTGCCAGAAGCTTTTCTAGGGACTCTGACCACTTTGTAACCTCTTCTGCAGGAAGCCTGAAAGAAAAAGCAGACATGGTTTTAAGTGCAAGAAACCACATACTTGACGGAGATCTTGAGCTAGCACAGTGTTGTTTGTTGTTGGAGACTTTTGTGTGTTGTACCTTTCAGCTTGGAGGGCATTTTATACCAAGGAAATGGGAGGGAGGATTAAGCATCCCCTCCCAGTACTGCAGTTCCAATGCTTTTCACCCCATGTCTGTTTTTTAAAAAAATAAATGTAAAAAGATGGGAGAACTGATCACAATTCTCCAATGTCTTGCCTAGTTTAACCCCAAGTTTCCCTGAAGATTATAGATCTGCCAGCTGTATGGGGTCCTGGTTCATTTGCGCCCTCCATAAAATATTTTGGGGAGCCACCTCCCTCCCCCTTTCCTGCAAGTTGGCACCTCCCTCCCTTGGGCACCCCAGCCAGGTGCCACCCTCTTTCCCCTGCTTTTGGTGCCATTTCTGAGTGCATCTGAGCCAGGGCAGTTGAGGAGAGGCAGGCAGGCTAGCAGGCAGGCGAGGTGAGCAGCTGGCAAGTGTGGGCAGGCAAGAGGGCAGAAACTTCTTTCTCATGGGTGGGGGCTGAAAGGCGAGTGGGCGGCTGAACTCCACAGATGTGTCGGGAGGGGGGAGAAGTGTGTGCAGGGGCGGGTGGGTGGAGGTGATGGGCCCCCTCAATATTTTGTTCAAGTTGCCACCTATTCTTGAAATTAAGCCTCTGATCCATAGCTGCCAAGTTATCCCTTTTTTAAGGGAAATTCCCTTATGCTGAATAGGCTTCCTCATGAGAAAAGGGAAAACTTGGCAGCTATGCTCTGATCTGAGACATAGATTTACTAAGGGCCAAGTCTCTTCAATGTGTGCTTGTGAAATTAAAACATCTGAATCTCTACATCATGTTATGTTTATCTGCCCTATGTACAGTTCGGCTCGTGCTAGTATACTAAACTCCATAATCCAGCCTATGGCTGACAAACCAGTTGACCTACAGCTTGCCTGGGTTCTTCAAGATGTGGATCCTTATATTACTCTACAGGTTGCTAAATTCCTAACAGCCGTCCTCTCGTACAAGAGACAGAATGGAATGTTAGCTGATTATTTATAGTAATAAGAATTTTCTATAATGACATCAGATATTGATTTTAGCGTAGTGTCTAAATTTTTAATCATAATCTTAAACTTTTCTTTTTGAATTGTTAATATTTGTCCTTGTGAGCTGTGAATTGTGTTATATTATTTGTGGCTTGTACGAGTCCGCTGTTTTATTTGATTTATTTTGTTGTGTTGTTTTTTATGATGGGCGTAAAGCCGAATAAACATCTTTTGGAGTAAGCCTCTGATCTGTGCTTTACCACCTGAGCTATGCTTCTTACCTTATTTACCTAATTCTTTGAGTTTCATAATTGAGTTGGGACCAACACTTCAGACTTTATTTGTTCCAGACCTTCACTGTATATCAGCGTTTCTCAACCGCTGTTCCGCGGCACACTAGTGTGCCGCGAGACGCTGGCTGGTGTGCCGCGACGTGCGGTGACGAGAAGGGCGATTGTCGCCCGCAATTCACCAGGGTGCCAGGCTGCCAGGGGCGCCGAGCCGCTGCGCCCACGGCAGTCGTCCGGCGCCCGCGGCAGTTGCGCCCGACTCCCAAGCCGTGCCGCGCCTGAGGCGCCCGTCATCACAGCCGCGCTGTGTGGGAGGGGGCAGGGGCTGACGCTGATGCTCCCGACATTCGGGAGTCCTTTGCGCATGCGCAAAGCGCAGCTGTGGACTCCGGCGGTTTCTCCCGAATGTCGGGAGTCGTCCGGCGCCCGCCAGAGTCTGCGCTGTGTGGGAGGGGGCAGGGCTGACGCTCTCATGGTCTCCCGACTCTGCCAGCCAGGTCTCCTTCTCCCGACGTTGGCAGCCCGGCGCAGCTCACGGGGCACCCAGGGGCTGTCAAGGCAGGTGCTCGGCTCCCGCCGGCGGCCCTTCTTCCGCCATGGCTGCCGCCGCGCACCCGGCTAGGCTCTAAGCAGGCGGCCGCGGGGTGGGTGTGTCGCTGGGTCCACTCCTCCTCCTCCTCCCTCGGCGGGGCTATGAACTCCGTGTAGGTGTGTTTAAACTTTTATTGATGAAAAGTAAACTCTTCAGCATAAGTCTGTCATGATATTAACACGTATTTTCATTTTAGGCAGGCTAAATCATTTCGATTAATGACACAGCACTTCCTGTCGAGAATCCCAGCAAAACAATTTTGCATAGGTGTACGCCACACATTTCATTTAAGTGCGCATCCAGGGAATTCCCCCCCCCAAAAAAACCCCATTTATTGAGTACATAATCATAAAAGGACATCATTTTTATTCATCAAACTAATGAAACAAAAGCTTCACTATTTCTTTTAAATTAACAACCAAACTTTAAAAATACAATCTTAAGTGAGACACAAATTACTATCTTTTTGGCAAGTATTTCTTACAGTCATAATTATATAGTCAATATAGGGCGGCACAGAGTTAAATTTTTTAACTTTTTTTAATGGTGGTGTGCCTCGAGATTTTTTTCATGGAACAAGTGTGCCTTGGCCCAAAAAAGGTTGAGAAACACTGCTGTATATCATTCTAGTCCCATATCCATTACTACATCACCCTGATGGCTCAATGAGATCCTGAATCGGGCTACATAATAATGAGTTTGGAAGTTCATAATGCTAAAAAGCCGATAAGAGAAACCTTTGATTCATTGACAGGATATTGAGTCAATCTATGATAATTCTGTTGGCTATCTTGTCTGGTTTCCTTTAAGTCTGGGCTCTGAAACGCTCTGCAGAGGTGGATTTCCGCTTCCTGTCTTGTCTAAGGTATGAGCCTTAGATGAATGGATAACCCTCAACTGCTAAGTAGCACATTTAGAGATTTCATACTGTAGGAAAGAACCCACTGCGAAACTGAAATTGGAAGAAGATTCAGAATGAATATGTTTTGAACCATGTGATACTCTCAGGATTTCTCCTGGGCCACTGGTTGCTCTGCTGGGATTTTAGGTAGTGAAAGAAGATCTCCTGCTCTCACTGGCCACAGCCTCCCTATGGGTCCAGGTTAAATAAGTTAGAAGGGGTGTGGGATGAGGTTCCTGTGCTTCTAATAGCTGCATGATGGGCTCTGAAGCAGAGACACAAGTGCTTCCCTGGCAGAGAGGAATAAGTGATGGCACTAACTGGAAAATTTGTCCATGGAGTATCTGACTCATTATGGGGGCAGCTTTCTGGGGATGCTGAGATGAGATCTGTGCTCAGCAAAAGGAGCTGGAGGGCACCCGACACAGAACAGGGCTTCTGTACCACATTTCAAAATAGATGCACATTACAGTTAAAGAGCTGCTGCTACATTAGAAATAATAATAATAATAATAATAATAATAATAATAATAATAATAATTGTACCCCAGCCACTCTGAGTGCAGTCTAATTTTTTCTAACTGCCCCACTGCCTAGTTGTGTGTTGCAATATTTCTGTGAGTGCAAGCTGGTTTAAACTGTTTGTAATATTGTGTTTTGACAATGCATTTTTGTCTGTTATTTTCGCCTTAGGGTGAAGGGTGGGTTAATAAGAAGAAGAACAGCCAAAGCACATGTGCATTTGAATTCAGATGCATGTGCTCTGCAGGCAGACCTGGATCAAGGTGAGAAGCAATAATCTGTGAAAAAGAGCTACAATAGTGACTGCATAGCAAATATTACTTAATACTTACATCGCATCTTTGGAGGTGGAATATTTGATGTCAGGTGATTCTATGTGTGGCACAATAGACAAAAAGTAGTTCTTCAGTTCTACACCCCTGAAAGTGATGATAAAAATATCCGGTAATTTATTGTGCATAGGAAGAAAAAAACCATGATGCATATCAATTGCAAGAGGTAGTAGATTGAAATGTGTGTTCTCTGTCTCTCTTGGATTATTTCTTGAGCAATCATGCCTCTCAGTATGATGAGATGTTGAGAGAGAGTGCTCCATTTACATGCATCCATGCTCATAAACAGCTGCACATGAAAGCCTACTAAAATTCTCACATATCAATTTGCCTGAATTTAGGCACGATTCCAAGTGGTTCCCTTGATTTCAGCACAATGGGCTTAAAATAAGCACGTGCTGAAGCTTTCCACTGAATTTGCAACCTAACCCCATGCATGTTCATGCCTCCTGACAGGTGCTGAATATTGTAAATGGGATGCTAAGATGTTGCAAACCAGTAATTGGCAGCAGGTTTTTCAGTTCATCAGATTTCCCCCCAAAAGGATAAAATCTATATTAAATTGGGGGGGGGGATATAGACTGGTTTTGGGGTGACAATTATATCATGTGGATGCTGTAAAAAACCCCACAACTTGGATGCACAAGGAGCATTAGATCCCTCAATAAACATCTGAATGGAAGTACTTTTAAGTAACTAATGCTAATTCCAATTGAACCTTCTCCATAGTTAAATGTTCAGTCTTAAAAAAGCATTTCAGAAGTGCGGTTGTACTTACAAAGCCTTGCTCTTTTTTTTGTGATCCTTGCCGCCTTCTCCAACCCCCTGGCTTTTTTCTTTCATTTCGCTTGAACTGGTTTGCCACAGGAACACCCAAGGCATCTTTCTTGCCTTCTGTCTACTGTTGTAGTCCTTAGGAGATTTGAACTCACCAACTGCAGACAGACTTATATATTGACACATAAGCCGCGTTGAGAGAGAGAGAGAGAGAGAGAGAGAGAAATCTGTATGTCATACGCTGTTACCACAAGCTGAGGAACTTCCTTTTTTCACTCTGAAATGACGTGCACAGATATTTGTCTGGTTTTGTTTAAACACATAAAAACAAATATGATTGTGGTTAAACTGGATGGTAGCAGGTCTCTTTAAGCTGAATGGAGCAGGTGGCAAAAACATATCACAATACAGTGGTACCTCGGGTTACGGTAAGAACTTAATTCATTCCAGAGGTCCATTCTTAACCTGAAACAGTTCTTAACCTGAGGTATCGCTTTAGCTAATGGGGCCTCACGCTGCCACCACGCTGCCACCACACGATTTCTGTTCTCATCCTGAAGCAAAGTTCTTAACCTGAGGTACTATTTCTGGGTTAGCGGAGTCTGTAACCTGAAGCGTCTGTAACCTGAAGTGTCTGTAACCTGAGGTAGCACTCTATAAGCACTTTTGTAAAAAAGATAAAAGAAAGAGATTATTTAAGATGAGTTGTTGTATGCAGTGTTGTTGTGTTGGAGCAAAGTGAAATTCATTGATTCAAATGCCAGAGAACTAAACATGTAGCTAAACATATGTTTTCCTCTCTCCCAGTGATATAGATCAGATTTAAATGTACTGTACTTGACTTTGGCTGAATTATGAGCATGCAGAGCAGAAAACCTAGATACGACCCCAAAGAACTTATTCTCAGTTACACAGCTTTCATTTATATCAGATCTGCATTTTGGGGTGGGGGTAGGGGCGGAGGAAGGTCTTACTTAAAAAAATTGATCATTTGTAATTACCAGTAGGAATTTCAGAGAATTCTGTTGGAATTGGAAATGGGTGCAGAAATTGCTGCAATTCACATGTTCTTCCGAAGTCAGGAATGGAAACCACACTATTGAATATAAGCAACGTTCACTATTGTTGGGGTTTTTTTTAGTCTGCAAATGTTATGTAAATAATTACCATATTTTCTACATTGTTTTTGACCTTTCCCTTCCACTAAAATGCATTGAGATTAATTATATTAGTCTCACCTATAGCAGATAAGCGAGGTGAGGTTTTAGCAGAATCCAAACAGTAGTGGAACGGAAATAGAGGTTATTGCGATGAATAGAGGATGGGATGGGTATCGCTGTCTCCTAACATCTCGTAACTCTACTTCCTCCCTTCTAGCCAGTGCCACAACAGCATCTCTGGAAGAAGTTGAGGACCAACCAATTCTCCATCTATATTAATTGATAAATTGGCTTTATCAATTAATATAAAGAAGTGTGGGACCATCAAATTTTAAATCAATGACAGGTTAATTCCTTGGTTTATGTGCTTTTTCATCAAACATAGACATAGCAAGCTAAATGTTGTCCAATCATAAAAAATTGCAGATTTGAATTCCTCACACTCAAAAACATATTTTTTTAAGACTCCTCACTGAAGAGATTTGCAAAATCAAGTTTTACCAGCTAAAAGGACATGACCTAATGACAAAGCCTAAAATTAGAATATAGTTATGGGGAGGAAACCCTGTCTTATTTTCAGTAGCCAAGTTGTTCCTAGGAAAGTGCAGTTTTCAGTGGAATGATGTGGCAATAATTTCCAAGTCACTTTTTTGGACAATGTCTGCAGAAGGCTGCACAATTCAAAGATTACTACATGTGGGTCAGCGGAGAATAATTTTGGCAAGAAAGTGAGGTCTCAGGTGGGCTGTCCAGTTGGTGATTCACTGCAAAGAGAAGCCCACATCTTAAGGGCTTACAAAGGCCACTAGTTTTTGTGACAGTTTCTAGTTCCTGTCTGCCAGGATTCTCCAACACTTTCTCCTGAAAGACAACAGGATTTTTATTTTATTTTATTTCCTCGCTGATGTGTTCTGTTACATTCCCCTTCCAGCCTCTGTAAATAATGGCTGGAATTGAAAATACTCACAATTCTCCCCCAAGTTTACTCCCTTACTTCAACAGAAAAAGTATTGGAACAGCAGGGAACAGATGTTGCCCACAGAATCAGGCCTTCACATACTAAATGTGATTTGCTCCCCGGCGGCCTCTCCCTTCTGGTTAGGCAAACCAGCAAAGAGTTGTATCTGCCAATGGATATGAGAATGTCAAGGCAT